>NW_027142413.1:1420000-2020000 GCF_026170545.1 Melanerpes formicivorus | reverse complement strand
CTATTTAGTGCGACTGTGCTTCATGCACTACGTATTTAATAAGGAATTTCAATTGCAGACAGCACACATTTTAGAATAGTTTGCTGTGGATAGCACTTACGTTAACCGTGTAGATTCACTGACAGCTCCAGCTAATTAGCAATATATTTGATACATTGATACATTTGGTGCAAAAACATTAAATGTGATAAAGCAAATAACATGCATGGTACTGTAATAGTTCAAGAAAAGCTCATCACCAAAGAAGATGAAGGGAACATGTTTTCTACTAAATTCTAAAGACTTTTAAATCATGTTAAGATACTTAGCCCATTTGAGCAGGTCATTTTTTGTTTCTTCATTCATTTTTAATTAAAACAATCATTTTCAAAAGATCCTCCTAGCAAATTCCCAGAACTGTCTCTGAATCCAGTCACGCTGTATGAAAGTGAATGATTACCATACCTGGAAAATTAGCGGGGTAGTTGCAGATGAAAAATTGAAACTCTTAGCCATGTGGCTTTCAGGGTTATATTTTGACATAAAAGCTTTGATGATAACAGTCTTTGCAGTTCCTTGCTCACCAATTAGTAGGACAGCCTAGACAAAGACAGCATTGGAAAAGGCAAAACACATGAGCTGGGTGTTTGGGCAAAGCCTCAGCGACCCAATCTAGCTTTTAAACTCAAATTAAACCAGAAAAGTTATGTAAAGTGAATTCTCAGCAAGAGACACATAGAAGCAAAATAATGTCTCAGACTTGCAAGCCTTGTGAGTTAAATTATTTGCCGTTAATGGTCATGTCAATCAGCATGATTTAACTCACAAAGGAATTAATTGTTTGTAAAAGGAGCTGATTATCGGAAATAGGATGTACCCTCTAGAGTCTCAGTATCTGAAAGATTTCAATTGTTGCTGTTATTTACCATATCCTTCTTATTTGACACAGTTACAGTGAAGAACTTAAAGGTACATAAATTCTGCAACTGCCCCATGTGGGCAGAGTTCATATCAATGTGGCATTCTGCTGCCCTGTGTGCTGTCCCCTCTACAACAGCTACATTAAAATTTTGTCTCTGTTACGACCAAATCTCAGTTGCAATTACCTTTATTTCAACTGCAGAAAGAATGGGTGAGGGAAAGACAAGCCTGGAAGCAGTGAGTATTCAAGAATTCAATTAGATTTACATGAACCTAGCTCCTCGAATCACCATTTTATACTAAAAATAATGAAGTCCTTTCTTTTAAATATATAGTGTTTCACTTCTAATCCAAAAACTTATAGAAAAAACCATAGAAAAAGCACCTTGCCCTGTTTTGCAATAGTTTCAATAAGGAAATCCAATCTCATATTGTCAGCATTCGGCACAAAAATGGAGCCATACTCTGGAGTCCTGCTACTTGGATATACATACTCTTCAACACATGTATTCCAGTGTGTCCATTTACCTAAGAAGAAAGAAACTAAGAGAATATTTTAGAAATACAAGACATCATTGCTTCTTTAATTTTCCACTGAGATGACTCATCTGTCAGTGCTCTGTCTAACACACAGAAATCCCACTCTGTAAATTCATACCCAAATTATAGAATCCTATTTTCATAGATTCTCTCAGGTTGGAGCTAAAAGGATTACTGCTCTCTCCTACATAATTAGGAGGCTTGTCTATTTTTGTTCACTTGACAATTCATCAGCACAAAGTCTATGCAGCTTTCTGTAGCAATATATCCACATTCCAATTTCTCAAAGGAAACAGGGAAAAAGCTTTACAACATCATCAGTAAAGTTTAGCTATAGAACAAAACCTGTGAATGAACACACAAAACAAGGTAAGCTACCAAAAAAACAACCAAACAAACAAAAAAAACCCTTCTGAGTTAATTATCTAAAAGAAAATAAATGTTAAGCTATTTTTAAGTTTTTCCCCACATCGTCCAGCTGGGTTACTAACCGTCAGATGCCACATGATAATCAAACATGGTATCTTCACTGCCTTCTGGGATAGAGGGAAGATCAAGCTTTATTGTTGCATGGTTTCGAAGCCAGTGCTCCATTTTGCATCTGTCTTCCAGTTCTAGTAATGCTCCTACACTCCACATGAGAGAGAAGACATACAGTCTTTCCAAGTGTTTTGGAGTCAATTCCCCTCCTTGATCCTGAAGGATTGATTTAGAGTTTTATTTTCAATAGCCTGAAAATTCTACTCAATAATAATTAATAACATCAGGTTAAAAGCCCTCGGTCATGTTTAAATTGCTGACATCTTTGTATACTGAGTCATCAAAGAATCTCCCCTGCACACAACCTCATGACTTAAAATTACCTCCATTGGATTAAGTAAATATAAAAAAATATTCATTGGCTTTACCTTAGGTGGGATAATGCCCTGTAGCACATTAATGCTCTGCGTAATCACAAAGGCTTCTAACATCTCAATCTTGCATTGCAGAGACTGAATGCTGAAGCAGTACAAATCTGGGAATGATGATGAATACAACTGACGCAGAGTTTCAGCCTCCTGGAAGGAGCGTCTTTTCAAAAATCCCTATTAGAAAGCATGGTGAGAAAATAAATTTAGTTCCCAATACAAATCTCAATAAATTCAACTCTAGTCATTCCAAAAAGGTCTGGTAATCATGAAAAGTTGGTATCTTTTGCAGGGGCTATACAGAAGTTCTATACAGAAAGAGTGATTGCCCATTGGAATGGGCTGCCCGGGGAGGTGGTGCAGTCACCATCATTGAAGGTGTTCAGGAGGAGACTTGATGGGGTGCTTGGTGCCATGGGTTAGCTGTTTGGGTGGGTTGGATTGGTTGATGGGTTGGACACGATGATCTTGAAGGTCTCTTCCAACCTGGTTTGGTTTATTCTAATAAAGGTTTATTCTAATAAAGGCTCAGATTCTCTGCCTGTTGGTCAGGGTTTGGCCACCGAAAGGTGTAAGTATGTATAATTGCTACTGGATGTTAAGCAAGGATACTGAAGAGGGGAAAAACAAAATAAAATACTTTCAAAAGGTTTCAACAGAAAAATAATTGTTTTCAAATATTTTTAATCACAGTGGCTGTTTAAGGCATACAATAGTTCTGCAAAGAAAGGAAATCATGTGTACTTACACAAGTTTGATTTATGCTGCGTAACATTAGTTTCTATCAGTCATAAAGGGTACCCCTGCAATTATATTGGGATTTATTTCCTACAGCAGCTGAAACACCTGTAGATTCTTCCCCACTTCTGGCAAAAACTGAAACCAAGTAAGTTCCATTTAAACATAAATGTCACAAAAATATGTCTTGTTTTTTGTGTCTGTGTTCATGCACTAGAACGGGCTTCTCAGTGTGCTTCTGGAGCTCCCAGTTCAACACTCAGCAGGACACAATCTTGAGCAACCTATTCTAGTTGACTCTGCTTTGAGTAAGGTGTGTGCAACTACAGGATCTCCAAAGGTCCCTTCCAGTCTCAACTGTTTTGTGGTTCTGCAATTCTACACTTCTACCATCATAATCTTATGAAATTCAAACTTTCAGTGTCTGAAGAAAATAAACTAAAGCATTGACTATAGATAGGCAGATATCTGAAAAGTCTTTTGAGAAACCAGTGAGTGGAAAACAAAATGCTTACAAGCATGAGAAACTTTATGGGTTAAAAGAACAATAAATCTGAAAATAATACAATGTAATCATTATAAAAGGATTATTCGATTATTAATACCTGAAAGTTAATATGAACTCAACTTTATTTTTATCTGGCTAGTTAAGCAACACTGAGCAGTAGTATTTTCCATTTGATTTGGAAAACTAAAGGAGTGAATGAGATATGGCTCCAGGGGAGGACTGTGAGGAGTGGCAGAAACAACATGGAATAGACTGGGACTGACTGCAAGCCCATTCCCTGAACCCAGCACCACTGTAGGGAAGGAGGTAGCAGAGGTGGGTCCAGGAAGAAGAGAGGGGTGGAGGGAGGGTGTATTTATGACAGAGTTGTATTTATCACTGTCCTACTCTGATTCAGGTAGTGAATTGGTGGTGGGTTTGTATAAATTAAATTCACTTTGTTTCCCTAAGTTGAGTCTCTCCTTTGCTCATGACCATAACTGTTGAGTGAGTCCTCACCCTCCTTCATGTTAACCCTCAAGTTTTTTTCTCCTCCCGATTCCACTGGAGGAAGCTAGGAGTGAGCAAGCAGCTTTGTGGATGCTTTGTTGCCAGCTGGGTGCATTTAAAACGCAACACAGGGGCTACCAGGAAGTTAGCATTTTAACAATCAAATTGTTCTTCAGTTGCACAAAATACTTTGCATTACAACTCTGTCCCAGAGTGAAATATCCATATTTCTAATACCGTAATAAGTTGATTGTGTTCCTGAAAAAAATTACATTGTTCACTCTTGTATAAACTACCAGAAACATTGTTATATTGAATACTGATCTATAAGTTTATATAATGTGAGAGCTATTTTATAGCTAAAGTCACAAAATTAGGTCTTAACACAGTGAAGTGTTGAATAAGGAACCAGTAAAATTTTCTATAAATGATCACCAAGCTATTGTACCTCAAGGATAGGGCTCCAGTTGAGAACTGATGAGCTCATGAATACCATCCCATTTCTTGAAACTGTTGCTGGAGAAGCATTATCAATATTATGAGGTTCAAAGACTATTTTGCAATTTGGCGCCATGGGTATCCGATCTCCATTTGCTAGTGTTAGAGTTCTGTTATCATCCAGGACAGAGTTAAGGTTCTCAATCCAAATAGCATCAACTGGACCATCAAGAACTATCCAGATATGGTCACCTATAATCCAGAATAACAGATTAAAAATGCCTATTAGGGAAGTTCTTGTTTCTTTCAAGGATCAGTTTCTTCTCTTTGCAAACAAATTTTGAACTAATTCTGAGTTTGCACGTGCAGCTAGTGTCAGTTTTTAATACAATTACCAATTCCATCACTCAGTTTCAAATAAGTACTTCACATCATCATCAGTTGACAATAATTATCCATTGCTCAGTACATAAAGTTTCATGAACATAAGTCATGAGTTTATAACAGTCTGAAACATTTTTATGCATTTATTTTTTCTCGTAGTAATACATTAGATTTATTTAAACTTAGATAAAACAACATAAGCAAGATAGAAACTAGAGATCTATATCAAACCACCAGTCATTTGTTTCCAAAGTGTTTGTGTAAATGTAGTGAGAATAAATAAAATGAATGTTTGCTAAAATGACATTTTTAAACAGCATTCCCACTACAGTACAAGAGGTCTATTAGGGGAAGATTCTTGTCCATTCTCCTGCTTGCAAAATTGATCCAGCTCCCTTAGAAATGTTTCCTGATCTTTCCACTTAGTAACAGAAATGGATCTTAAAACCTGCCTCTCTTTCCTAATAGAACCTCTTAGGAGTCTACTGTGGCTGCTGGAAACCAGGCAGAAATCCTGACAGCGACAAAGTATTTTAGAGACCAATGTTGGTAGAACTGACTTTTATCATTCCCTTCTCTCCATACAAGGGCCTAGCATTTGAGTGAGATCAGCAAATTCAGTGAAATTCAGCGAAACAGCATTTGCTACACTACGTAGTTTGAACACAAAGCATTTAGAACAGAGACTATCCAGTAGATAGAAGCAATATTCCAATACTTGCAGCAATATTCCAATAGTTCTATGGAAGCAATTTTGAAAATAATTTTAAAAAATTTTAAAAATTTAAATGCCTGTTAGTCTGCTTTAGAGAGATGTCTTGCATCTTGTTTTGGTTTGGGGGCAATTCTTATTTGTTATACCTTTTTTGGCTCTTAAAGTTTTTCTCCAGAGCGCTGAAAATATTCCATCTGTCCAATCATTTGTTGCCACATCAAGATGACCAAACATTTGTGGAGCAGTTATAGCCTTAGGATTCATTCTCATTTCACGATGTGGCTGTCCACAATCTATGAAGGCAAATAATCAGTTAGTTTTTTTGTAGTTAGAATAGAATAGAATAGAATAAACCAGGTTGGAAGAGACCTTCAAGATCATCACGTCCAACCTATCACCCAACACCACCTAATCAACTAACCCATGTAACCAAGCACCCTGTCAAGTCTCCTCCTGAGCACCTCCAGTGACGGCGACTCCACCACCTCCCCGGGCAGTCCATTCCAATGGGCAATCACTCTCTCTGTGTAAAACTTCCTCCTGACCTCCAGCCTGAACTTCCCCTGGTGCAGCCTGAGACTGTGTCCTCTTGTTCTGGTGCTGGCTGCCTGGGAGAAGAGACCAACCTCTGCCTGTTTACAACCCCCCTTCAGGTAGTTGTAGACAGCAATAAGGTCACCCCTGAGTCTCTTCTCCAGACTAAGCAGCCCCAGATCCCTCAGTCTCTCCTCATAGGGCTTGTGTTCCAAGCCCCTCACCAACTTCGTTGCCCTTCTCTGGACTCGTTCCAGCAAGTCAACCTCCTTCCTAAACTGAGGGGTCCAGAACTGGACACAGGACTCGAGGTGTGGCCTAACCAGTGCAGTGTACAGGGGCAGAATGACCTCCCTGCTCCTGCTGGCCACACTGTTCTTAATGCAGGCCAGGATGCCATTGGCCCTCTTGGCTGCCTGGGCACACTGCAGGCTCATGTTCATCCTACCATCAACCAGCACCCCCAGGTCCCTCTCTGCCTGGCTGCTCTCCAGCCACTCTGACCCCAGCCTGTAGCACTGCATGGGGTTGTTGTGGCCAATGTTCTTTTCAACAGTCAGGCAGCTTTGACAAATTCGAAATCATTACACCCAAATGTATGTTTTGGTATGCGTTCACTATCACAAGAAGCGTTGCATTTACTTGGAAAACTTATCTCTTGATATACATCAGTATTTCTTAACTGCAGCAAACAAAATGTAAAGTACAAAAAAGTTCTGCAACTTTTGAAAGTACAATTCATATTTCATAGATTTATCAGGAACGGAAGAGTAGCTAGATTAAATTTATCCAAGGGTTGCTTTAGTATTTTGAAGGCTTATCAAAAAAATAAGAGTTTTAAAGCCTTTGGTTTGAGTGCACTTCTAGAAAATCCAATTACTAAATACCAGACAGATGTTCCACATGATTGTTTTTTTGGTTTTCCCATTTTGCACTTGCATATGTCTTGGAACAGGGAAAGTATATGATATTGCTATACTCCTGTGAAGTGCCTTAGGCAGTTCAATTCTGTATTGCCATATGATAAAATCACACAGGCTTTATATTTTCCTTATTAACAATACCTTTAAAACTCCTATGCCAGACATCTTTAGGGAATCCCATTGTCATGAAACTGTCTAGGTGGCCAGGGGACAAGAAGGCAAGTTGATTTACCTCACTTCAAGACCCAAGGTCATTTACAATCAGCAGCTGTTTGTGCTAAATGAAGATCCACGAAGCTGGCCTGCCAAAGAGCTGAAGGAGGGAATCTTATGAAGAAAAGACTGCCTTGTTTTGGCTAAATCTTCAAAGCAGCTTTTGAGGGCCAGTGTGACTGAACAAAGATCTTTGTCTAATTAACTGTAATTTTAGTATTAAAGCTAATGAGGAAAATCAAGTACATGATAAACATATAGGACTGTATTACTAAATATTCCTCCCAGGGACAACCTGGGTGGGGTGTAAAACCCATGAGAGGGACATCTCAGGGTGCCCTGCCTCTGGCATGGGGGAACACGCATGCTGCTGACTTTGGTACCAAAGTTAGCAAGGGAGATTGAAGCATGAGCCAGCACAAGCACCACCACCAGCTGCAGTAGCAGCTGAGACCAGGAGAGAAGGCAGAGATGATGATGGACAATGGGCTGTGCTCCTTTTCCTCCGCCCAAGACAGGGATGCCTTTCTTGGTGAGAATTACACTTTCAATATATGGCTGAACTTGTGCTGCATTACTGCTAGAGCTACTGCTAAGGTTTGCATCTCTGATGGTGTTTGGTGTTACCCGGGATTTATTAACCTTGCAGTCAGTGCAATCCTGAGTCTGTAGTATCTGTCACTTTCAAACAATTTGTTTTAACTTTCTGAGCTGTGTCAGAGCAAGTCCTTATCAAGACACTGAAAAGTGGTGGCAAAAGTTAATTTTGCCAAATAGTTACATCAATAGTCCTGGGCTCTGAGACAGGCAAACATCAGGGTCTTTCATCTGAACATGACACCAATATTAAAACTTAATCACCTATCAGAAATAACATGTTGGAAGAAAGAGCCCCAAAAATGGCTTACATTAAAATTTTAATTATAATCAGAGTTCACTAATATCTAAGACAGAATCCTGGCAGATCACGTAGTTTTTACATTTCCTGAAGTTATGCCAGAAGATCAGCTTGAAAAATCTATTGCAGCAACTTTATGAAGTAGTAGTTCACATCTCAGTGCTACACAATTATAGGAAATGGTATAATGTAAACATTTGTTTTTTTCACGTTTTTTCCTAAATGGAACAGTCATTAACATTGCTATGTAGAGCTTACAGAGTTTCTTTAGCACACTAAGGTACTGGCTGAACTGTTTCTCCAGAAAGTGTTCTGGAATATTGTATAAGCAGCCTACTGAAGTCTGTGAGATGGAGTAACACACATTACCTCAAAAGAGAAGTTTTTTCTCCTCCAGCTATGATTTTTTACTTTCATGAGATCAAACAGAAGTTCTGTCACTAATAATTTCTCTGAGAAGTACAGATTACAAAAAACACACTCCTCAAGCATCCATCCAGAACACAAAATGAATACCCTTGAAGATTTTGTCACTGCTCAAACCAGGAGCTATCTCCAAGCAGCAACAAATGACAGAAGTAGGCGTTTTACACTGCACACAGGGATCCTTTCTTGTGAATTGTGCTCAAAAATAACTAAATACTCATGATTAGTGGAAGGTTTCAGCATTACCTCCACCAAATCTCAACATTTCCAGAGCAAGAACTTCTGATATAAGTCTTGTAATATTTTAAATAAGATATATTTTATATGACTTTGAATGCCAAATGCTTACAAGCTTTTAAAAAGTACTACCACAATAATTAATATCGCCACACATGAACTGACTCTTCCAGTAATATATTCTTTCAGTGAAGCAATTCAGGCTTTCTGTGAAGAAACGACATGGTTTAAAGTTTACAATGTAACACTTTAATTGCAGCTTGCAATGTAAATATTCATATACCTGTCATGGCTTTCATTAAAGTGTGGATGCAAACAGTTTTTCCTGAACCACTAGGCCCTAGTGTCATCAATCCATGCCTTACTCTCTGAGTTTCAAAAAGTTGGATAACTTTCAGTTTCCAAGGAGGATGACAAACAAGTCCAGCTTCCTCCACCTATATAGATAGTGACAGAAAAACAAATTAATACTGGTTTCAGGCACAAGATACTTTGATACTGTAAAAAACCCAAACCTTCAGCAGGAGACTACATTCTTTGTAAAGGCTTTGTGTATATAAAAAACACGTGTATATATGTGAAAGTCCAACTCTTGTCTCAAACCTTGTGTGTTGAAAATGGCCCTGACTTCCTTCTTTCTGGTTCAAGTTGAGCCCTGCTCCTTGCAATTAAGTTAACATTAGGAAAAGATAAGCACTTTGCAGGTGGGAACGTAGTCTTTCCCCTGAGTTGCAGCATTTAGCAAATACATTAACTGCACCAAGGAAAGGCCTGTAGTGGACACTACACTGAAAGGAGCTCATGCAAATCACCATTGCCTCTCTACACTTCCTGTGTAAACTGGGGATGCCATCCATGTCCTAAGGGTATAAAGGGACAGTAATTTTCTTGCTCTGGTGTGCACCCACTTCAGATCTGGACTGATCCTGTGAGGTGTCGCTAGATCCAAGGGTGGTGATATTTTACTTTCTATCTTATTCTCTCACTCCTCCTATCTTTTCATCTTGATAGTCACTTTTCCTTGCCTTGATAGACATAACCTAGTTGTGCCTTAAATTAGGTGGCAAGAAAAGAATGCCTGCACAAAACCACCTTTATCTGCACCATTTATCATTGTTAGGAAAAAATAAGAAATTGTTTTGCACTGCTCCTCTGAGGCACTGTTGTGACTCTACTGCTCTGCAGCCCTGCCATGCAGGGATAGCCTCTTTCAGGGGACCATGACAATTCACCTCACTCATGGTACCCTGAGTGAAAGGAGACAATCTAAACAGTTAATACATTATGTATGTAAAAAACTCACAGAATAACAATTACATTTCAATTCAAGTATAATTTCTGGGTTTAAATTATGTCCTACAAAAATTCCCAGACAATAATATCAAGTAAAAAGAGGACTAACTTTTTACTGATAAGACAAACGTCAGCTTTGCAGTTACTGTCACATAGTTAGAATCATGGAACTAGCACTACCACTTGCTAAGGTTAATAATATGTCAATGGTAAAAAAATATAGAAAAGCTTACTGTAAATAGTGAAACATATTATTACCAACTGGGTAGCTTAAACACAAATACTTTCCTTAGATGTTCCATCACTCAAGCTATGCCAAAGCAGCACAGATCAAGAGAAAGTTTACCTGTTTCTCAATGGCAGCTTCCAGTTCAGGATACCCTACTTTATCAAGCTGGATATTTGGAAACAGATCTTCAATTAGACTCAGGAATAAGGGCTCATCTTCATCAATCTAGTGAAAATCAGGGGGAGAAAAACCCCACAGATTAAAACATTTTATTTATTATAGTGTCTTAAAAAACAATCTGTAACACTTGTGTAGCTGAATAAATACTGGAAAACATAAGGAATCACCAATAGGAGCCATCTAGATGCTAAACACTTTAGCAGGCCACAGTAGAATATGATGCTTCAAATAATCAAGTTACTGAAGATAAGCCACTGACATACAGATTGGATTCATTAAAGTAGATTATATCAATTACATTTATTCAAATAGTAAATTATTTGTCTAAGGTGTGAAAAAACACAACAAAGGAGATTAAGTATCACAGCAAGAGAAGAGGTTTTAGCTATTTCAGATGAGACAGTACTCAATACTATGAATAACAGAGTGACTAAATACTTTAGGTCAAAGGTTCTAAAGACATTATGACATAGACTTCTATGTGGTCCCTTATTTCTGTAGGGAGCAGGGGAAATATGCAAAACAATAATTTCTAAACAATTGTGGTTTAATCAAGGTAGGCAGCCGAGCAGCACACAGCACCCACAGCTCACACCCTCCCCAGCCCCATACAAGGTACTATGAAGAAAACTAACTCTATCCTGGGACTGCGCAAGGTAATGGGACATTTCCATGACAGCTTCAGTGTAAAGGCCACATCCAATGTTCCAGTGATCATCTCAGTAGATTTAAATTGTATTTCAAAAATTCACACAGATGCAAAGTGCAGTTTACTTAATTTACCAGGCCCTCAGAACTTACTAGTTTAGACAGGTTCATGTCTCTCAGCACACGCATGACAATGGCAGATTCCGTATCTGTGGGATTTGCTCTTTTCGCTGCTCCTAACGTACGCAGCACTGACAGTATATTCCGCAAGCCAAAATCATAATGCACCTGGAAGAAAAGCAAATTGGGGGGAAATTTTCCCTGAGTTAACAGGGATGAAACCATTCTTATTTGCCACTTAAGATACAGATTTCTATGAGAAGTAGTACATATAGCACAAATGCCTCCTAACATCCACAACTAATCTTTGGCTGTGTGACAGTGGAAGGCTTGGTTCTCCACCTCTGCTATCACCTACTAAACTGTAAGGGGTGACAGAAAAGGAAATGTAATCTCAAGTCTTTGAACCAATATAAGTCTCCCAAACACTATTAAGAAATAAACTAACTATTATTATTAATTCTCTGAGGACATTAGAAGTTGATTTTATTTGAAAAACATCTAAACAAGCTTAGGCAGCACAGACCAAAAATCCAGCTAATACGTAAGTTCTTTATTTGTCTCAATTACCACCATTCACTAAAGCAGTGTTTTGAATAAGGGTCTTGTTCTTGCACAGATTATTTGTAAATAATTTGCCCTTATCCTCCGGGGCTGCACTACTAAATTGCAAGTGTCATTTAGCTTAGTGGACATGAACTATTTTCTTCATGAAGATACTAATAATTTGTGACACCATTCATATTTTTTCCTTGAGATAATTTTTCCTCATCTAAAAATAATCACCTGCTTTGACAGTTGTTCTTCACACAGCTTGTACAGTGTGAAGAACTTCCTTGCCAGTACAACATTAGCAATGAAACCACAACTAGCCAGTTTGACACGAATTATAATTTGACGATCAGGAACCATCATAGCCACTGAACGGAAGTTGATCTTCAAGTTTTCAGGAAGTTCTTGTCGTCCAGCATATCCTGGATTCTGGAGAGAAGGAAAGGTTTTGAAGATGTCTGCACCTTGCACATACTGAAGAATCAGAAATGTGTGATGTAGCTTTTTGGCTTTAAATCACATGTAAAAACGAATTGATATGCAGATTTACCACCATATCTCTACAGCATTTTAGCCTGCCTTACATCCAAGAGGTATGAGAAATGTTCCACATAAACACTTCAAATCTGTACTTGTCTTATACACCTCGGTTTTACCAGATACTTCTACCCCTATCTCGAAGGCCATTTTTCTGTACTTGTAGCAAAAAACATTCTTTGGGAAGCAGAATGTAGCAAGCAGAAGTAATCTGACACTGAAATAACAACTTGTAGTTACAGTGCAGGCTGTTAATTGCATGCACTTGATGTTATTGAAACAAACCTGTAATGGGTTAACAGCCTACTTTGCTCCAACACCAAAAAAAAAAAAAAAAAAAGGGTTAGATAAGGAGTTGAGTTAAAGAGCTTTAATGAGAAAAATGAGATAATACAATGCACCTTAGTCTATTTGCAGAAAAAGCACAGTGAAATGCAGAAGCAGAAAGCCGGTGACTTAAACCCCCCACCCATCCTGTCCCATGCCAACCTCAACAAAGGAAACCAGCACCCCCAAACCCAGAAACCAAAACCAGACACCTGATGTGGTTTTAGTGTGAGAGTAAAAAAACTTGCCACACTTCCCCCTCCTGCCTCCTCCCTCTCCTCTTACCAAGAGATAAAACAGGGAAGAAAAAAAGGCAGAGAGAGTTTTCTTAGTTGATTTACACAGAATGAAACAGAAAGAAAGGGAAAGGAAAAACACCATTCAGATCCCAAAACCATGCAAAGACATGTCCATATGTTTGAGACCTGGAAAGAGAGTCAGCAACTAAGAATCTCCTGTCCAGGATGGTAACACCCTGCAGTCATGAAGTGTCGTAAATTCATGATCTCTGATAGTGGGGGATATTAGTGTGTTTCAGATCACTACACCACCAGAATAGGTAGCCCCTCGTGTTACAATCTGAACTTCAAGACCATAATACTTTGCTCTAGCCAGCACTTTGATTTTGCAACTATCATGACAGCAGCATCAGATTGAATAGCAGCAGCAGATTCAACTCAACCCATGACAAACCCCTGTAAACTGTCTTTGTAATAATGCTCTGTGTTCTCAAACTGTCAGTGAGTTCCATGAGCTGAGTAAGAGTAAGTGCATTTAATATACCAGTTTAGAAGCAATTGTACAATCAACAGCAGCGTATTAGAAATCTAGTGAATACCTACCATAGTAAGGAAGATGCCAAATTCTGGATTCATTTCCACATTATCTCCATCAGTAAAAACAAAGCGCTTCTTATGCTCCTTCTTACAAGTCAACACAATCGCAATTTGCTGTGCAGCTACTGATAGTACTGGTAAATCAATACGATTGAATTCATCAAAGCAACCCCAGGAGCCAGACTGAGCAAGACCTTCAAAGAGAAAAGCAACTAAGCCTCTGGCCATAATATTGTTAACCTCTTTTTGGTTCAATTCATAGGACAAAAATTAGGTTAATCTACCTCAGGAAAAACATGTTAATATTTAGGGATTGGGAAAGGCATAAGGAGAAGAGCTTTTCTTTTTCAAGCAAGAATTCATGAAGTGCTGAAAGTCCTCCAGCTGGACTGCGATACTACAAATTTTGATTTCTGATCCTTCTCTCAGTAACTTGAATGTATCCCTGTTCCTCCCTATCCCCCCCAAAAAAAAACATCCCTGCAATAAGACTATGAAAATATGATGGATTGTCAATAGCTTACTGTGCCAATTAAAATGACCAATAAACTTGCTTTCACCCAGAAACAAGTTAGGTCAGACTGTGCCAGAACTGCATTTTCCCCTCAGATATTTATGGGAAAATAAAACCAAAAAAAAAAGTCATCAACAGAGTCACTTGCAAAATGTGAAAGTCAGGGATCTCCAGTTGATCTCTAATTTGGCAGCTGCCATGACTGACAAGAATCAGTTTCAGGTGCAAAAAAATACCCACCAAACACGTTATCTCCATCTGACTTCAGTGAGCTGTCAATTGTTTTTAAAATACATAGGACTACTCAACTGATAAGACCTTCAACATTTGAAGAAGACAAAATCCTGAAATCAGAATCAAACATATTCCACCAGTCCAGCAATAAATTTCACAGCTTTTTCTTTTTGCACTGGCAATCCTCCTGGATATTTTAAGTGCCTTTTTGTGTCCTTTCATAAACTGTATTAGATTTTTTATTAGATTTTTATTTCTTGGTGACAGTGTTGTATTTTATATTCATAGCAAGGTATTAATTACTTTGATTAAAATACTGAAAACCACCTGTTGATTATGTGTTGACTTTGCTTAATAAAGATGTTCCCTTAGCATTTATAATTTTTGCACACTCCATAGAATTACATAATCACAGAATATCCTGAACTGTAAATGACTTTTGATGATCATCAACTCCAGCTCCTGACTCCACAACGGGCTACCTCAAAGTTAAACTACACATCTAAGTGTTGTCCAAGCAAGGCTTAGGGCCCTGACAGCTTTCTTGGGGAGTTTGTTCCAGTGCTTGACTACTCCTTCAGTGAAGAATATTTTTCTAATGTCAAATCTGAACTTCACCTGACACAGATTGAAGCTATTGCCTCATGTCCTATCATCCCTCTCCGCTCTTTCTCATGAAAAAGTTGCACCTCATTGGCATGATCATTCAGTGATGAGCTGTGGCAATGAGGACACCCCTCAGTCTCCTTTTCTCTCATCTGAACAGACCTAGTATACTCAGCCCTTCATTTCTTTCATTATCTTTGTTTCTCTTCTTTGGACTCATGAAATATTTTTACATGTTTCTTAGACTGCTGACCTCTGAACTGCACTCAGTATTTGAGGTGAGGCCACTCCAGCACTGAGTGTAGTGGGACAGTCACTTCTTTTGAAGTTATACTGTGCCTATTACACCCCAAGATACAGCTGACGTTTTTAGCCAATGGTCCACATCTTACCTTTGAAAATCCTCCCAAGTCCTCGAAAATCCATCTGGTCTGAACAGTTGAAGACCACTACATATTTTCCAAGGCACCGTCCCATGTCTTTGACAGTTTCAGTTTTTCCAGTTCCTGCAGGTCCCACAGGTGCTCCCCCCAGGTTCATGCCTAAAGCTTGAGCCAAAGTGATGTAACACCTAAAAGATAACAGGTTTTCATCACTTAATGGGCTGCTGTCCACAGTTTTCTGTACAGCTAATATTGTAAGTCACAGAAACAAAAATATTAATGTATTCCATGTAAAATCATTGACTTTCATAAGATCATGAAGGATAAACTGCAGAGACCTGTTTTGCACCCAGTTGGAATGACTAAATTGCTCTTGGTAAAAGCCTAGGTTTGGCAACAAAGAATAATGGAATAAATGGTGGTTTGTTGTTTTTTTTCACCTGTCTGTAAGAGGTGTTATTACAAGCCTGTCAGTACAGCCCAAAAATTCATTCTGGTAAGTGAAACCCACATCAGTGATCTTAATCATCATTTTATCAGAGTCTTCATTAAAATAAAATCGACATTGTTTCAGCCACTCAAACTCTGTAGGGCTCTTGATATGCATGCAACACTGAAAAAAAAAATAAAAGAGGGGGAAAAAGACTGTTACTCATGGTTAATATTTACTTTTGCATTCATATTATCTCATCCAAGTAGTACTGCAAAGGAAGCACTGCCACTAAACGGGATAAAAAACAGCCAGTAACATAACAATAGTGGAGATCCTACCTTGATTTTTTGTAACACAAAAATCACTGTTGTGTTATCACTATCTCTGAAACCCCTAAAGCAGCAAAGGAACTTTAGACCAGTGTTTCAAAATTCTAAATACAAATTAAGAGTCCATAAGCCTCACACAAAAGTCATTACATTCAGTTAACATTAAAACTGCCATTTTCTTTTCACAGAATCACTGAATATACTTGGTTAGAAGAGACCTTCAAGATCATCTAGCCCAACATCCACCCATCACTGTAGAGACAACACTAAACCATGTCCTTAAACACCAGGTTTACATGTTGCTTTAACACCCAGGTATGGTGACTCCACCATTGCCCAGGGCAGACCATTCCAATGTTTGATAACCCTTTCAGTGCAGAAGTATTTCCTAATATCCAGTCTAAACCTCCCACGGTGCAGCTAGTATCAGTTTCCATCTAGTCCTGTCACTTGCCACCAAGGAGAAGAAGCTGGAACCCTCCTTGCTCTAACCTTTCTTCAGGTAGTTGTAAATGGCAATAAGCTCTCTTCTCCAGACTGAACAATCCCAGGTCCTTCAGCCGATACTCGTACAACATGGGCTCTAAGCCCTTCTCTGGACATATTCCAGCACAGTATCACAGTAGCACAGTATAGCCAAGGTTGGAAGAGACCTCAAGGATCATCGAGTCCAGCCTGTCACCACAGACCCATGACACCTCAAAGTCCTTCTTGTAGTGAGGAGCCCAGAACTGAACACAATACTCAAAGTGTGCCCTCACCAGTGATAAGTACAGGGGGACAATCACCAACCTGTTCCTGCTGGCCACTGTGTTTCTAATACAAGCTAGGATGCCATTTGCCTTCTTGGTCACCTGGGCATTACTCATCTCTACCATTTATTTTGACATATGTGTAGGAAGCACATAATGTGATACTTAATTTTTTTAAAAAATCATGAGAATTGTGTGAAAATAAACAAAGAAACAAAAAAGATATTTCAAGACAGTGTCATGGTGCAAATATTAGTTCAGAAATTAGTAGACCTGGGAGTAATTCAAAGTTGGCCAATTTAATATTAAAACAGGATTTAAAAAGATACCCTGGAGGTTGTATCTAAAATTATGCTTTAAATTATTATAACTAGAAACAACTGCAGTGACAAGATAGGTGCCTGCCTATCAGCACTGGATCAAAACTCAGCAATTCATTTCTCAGTTTAACTTCAAAGTCAGATCCAGTCAGATTTAGGCAGTAAATGCTTTCATTTTCCTAATTTTAGTATCATGTGGCAGCATGAGAAGGTGTGAAGTGAATAAATATATTCCTAAGTAATAATTAGATATGTTATTGAAACTAGAACTGAGGAGACAGCAGCATCAACCAACTTTTTCCTGAACTATAGTTCTATAATCTTTCTATTTACTTCTTGAAACATGCAATGTAGTCCAGAGAAAAGGACAAATATTTGCAACGCAATGTATGACGGAAAAGAAGGCCCTAACTGATCATGCAATCGAGGCACCTAACTTAAATGGGCCAACACAAAGCATTATAAAATTCTGCTACCATTTGGGGGCACTTGAGGGGAAATTAGCACATGGATTGAAGCAATATCAGCATTTTTATAACACTCCAAGTGATCTAATCACCAGCGTCCCAAAATCAATTGTTTATCTTAAAAGGCAATAGTTTCTAGGTATAGTAACATTTTCTTCATGTCCTTTCACATTGTTTTACGTGAAAATCACCTCATAGTTCATTGTACATTTTCAGTACTTACCAGACCATCAAAAATGTCCCTCTGATGCACATGAATAGTGATTAATGCCTCATATTTAACTCGCTCAACTGAGGTAAGATCTTTTGTTGTCATATCTATCAGCACGTTTAGGAGATCCAGGAAAAACTGGTTCGTCTTTCGCATAATTTTTTTGTCATATCTGGCATTAGTCAAAGCTTCTTCTGAGTCTCTTGTCCAAATCATTTGAATCCCCAACAACCCAACCTTAGGAAATACAAAAGTATGTGCTTCGTAATAGTCTTTTCTGTTTTGTTTAAAATGTACATTCACAGATACATATAATGTATATAAATGTATAAATAAATGTATAACATTATTTTTCATGCACCTATATCGATTTTGTTCGACTGATGTATGTTTTCTGTATCCCAACTCCATTCATAAACATAGTGGAATCCACACTTCAGCCTTGTAGATACTGCTCACAATGCACTGCCTATACAGCTGTTCAATATAATTTAGAGCATGTATAAAAAATGTATATAATACAAAAATGTATATAATACATATACATGACTAATACCAAATCAGTGACTAATTAATGCTTCAACTTAAAATATTTTATCAATAATTCATGAACTCTTTATTCCCTCTCCAACAGTACTCTTGATCACAAGTAAAGAAACCTCTACTTAGAAAATAGTTTCCCCTCAGCACTAGACTCAGCCCCAAATTCTTAGTCTTTTCCCATATATAGAAACAAACATGCAATTTTACTACTTCAGTAGACAAGTATTAAGCATGCAAAGAAATGGTGTTAACTCTTTTGCATTAGTTTAATGCTTGCAGCATTAGTTTTGAACAGTAGCTTCCAGGTAGGTTTTCTTCTTTTGGTCTTAGATATGTAAAATATAACTTAAAAGACTGAGGTGACTAAGATAAATTTAAAAGTCAAATTTGCATTTATAATACTGGCTGGAATTTGACTGTACAAAAAAACCCAACCTTAATAGTAAGAATAAAAAAAATAATAATATTGAATGTGTTACTTAGCTGTGAACAATTCTTCTGTGATTTGAAGATATTACCTGGGCTGGGTAAGTAGAAAGAAATTCAACCAGCTGGAAACCAGTTTCCTGGATGTGTGCAGCTGCCTGGCGAATAATACAATGCAGTGACAGCTGCGATTCCTTCAGCAGAGAATTCAGCCAAACTTCCACATTACCTTCAGCCATTACAGGTCTACTCAGATTTATAGTCTCACCTTCTCGTGAAGTAATTGACAGTATACAATCATATATCTAATAAAAACACAGCAAGAACACTTTGTTTTTATAGGCTTATTGTTACTTTTAGCGTAACAGTTTGATTTTCCTGTCATCACTCCAATAAACTTATTCAAGTAATTAATACCTTAAAGCACCTTGTTAAGTGAAATATAAAACCCCCAATTAAATCTAAATTTAATCAATTAAATTTTAAAAAATGGCCTGCAGAAAGGCTTTAAACAAAACAATGCCACCTGAACAAGGAGACAAACCCTAATACTCTGACAATTCCTGAATTCCACCAAACTTTTAATAACCACATTCACTTCCCAGTCACAGTAAAGGAAATCTTCCCCCATCACTGGTTGGTCAACACCCTAACAAAATTTACAGCCTTACAATCAGAAAATAATGGAAACAAAAAGTTAAGGAACGTGGTCACTCACACAAGTTTCAAATGCATGGGGAGGCAGAGAATTTCTTAGAAAATGTTTACAAACACAAGGAAAAACACAAAGCAACTCTTGCTACCTCTTCTTGTAAAGGGTACGAGACAATTTTTTCTTCAAACAGTATGATTGAAGCAATAGTAAGGATAACTCAAGAAACAGGTGTGAGCTCAGATACACTTTTTCTTACCATCAAAATGTTAATGTAAAAGTTCAACCCACAAACAATCTAAAGATAAAAATATCCTTATAACAAATCAGACGCTCATCTGAGAGGATGCTAGCCTGTATGAAGTCATAGAACACATAGTGGGTTTTTTTATATAACTTAAGTACTGGTGCAAAATTTTGTTTTGTTTTGCTATTCTATTCAGAGTTCTCCTATTAGAGTATGATACTAAAGCCCAAATGAAGAAAGCCCACACAGCATCAAATCGTTGATGAGCTTGGTAATACAGTTGAATGCTCTATGCACCCAGGTAGCTTTCTTATTTAACAAGTATCACACATTGTTAATTTGAAAGAAGGTAACATAGAGGTGTTGGGCAGTACATACCCTTTCATGGAACTTTACAGTTTTAATGTTGTCAAAGACATTCAGCAGGTGTGCCTTTATATTGTGAGAATCTGATGCCTGGCCAAGAATCTCTAAGAGGGCAGGATCTGACACAAAAAAGAATCGTGGAAATAGGAGGCGTTTTTTCTCCAGGTACCTGCATTTTGTTTTAAATGAGGGAGGTGTGGAGAGATAGCAATTAAACTATATTCATTTATATCTTATTTCTTCTTTACAGATGGCATTCCACATAACACATTATTGCCATTTTCAGCAGTAACAATGAAAACAATTATTATCCGTCATATCATCATGTTAAGCACCTGTTTTAAAGCTACTCCTTTAGCATCAGAAAACATTTAATGAAAAGCTTTTATTGTTTGCTAAACTATAATCACCACTAAAAAGAAACTAAACAAAAATATTTTTACATTGTCTGTTACTTGCTATTTAGGTGTCTCATGCTGAATTTCTCCCAGATTAGGGTTAGGTGAAGGGTCTGAGCACAACATAAATACAGTGTGCCTTCTGGATAGAAAATAGGCTGATTTCAGCAGATAGAGAAAATGACTGTCAGCTTAGTCACATATCAAATACTTATCAGCAAGCTGCTAGCAATTTCTTTCGAGGCATTATATCATCCTGCTAACTTGTTTGCTCAGTTCAACTGAATTCATAGTAGAACATGACCTGTGCAAAGTCTATGGGACAGTATTCAAGCCATTACTCTTTCCCTCATTGCACAATTCAAAATCATCTTCCCAAGACTAGTAGTAACCTTACCCCGTGAGTGATTTCTGACAGATTTCAAGTTGTTCTAGTAAGTGTGGTAGTAACTGTCCCATGACTTCATCTCCAATGCAGCACTGAACAATATTAGATGCTTCATGAGCTCGGATCATGATCCTCACCCAGGATTTATCAATGTTAGAGAAACGCTTTGCTTCCTGTTGAAACATCATGATTAATGTGAAAAGGAAGTCATGAGGGAAGGCAGAAGAGAGAAAAGGCACTTGCTCACAGAACTGGCACCCAGTAATCTCACCAGTAATTCCATGTCTAATTGCTGTAGGAAAACATAAATCTCTCTGCTTACACAATACACCTTATATTTGATTTGCAAGCCTGCTACTTGCTCTGTCAAACGTTCTTAGAGAAGAAGAAAGAAAACTCACAATGCTTGAATTGCATGTCTCATATTTGAAGATTTTTCTCTAAAAACTAAAGTTAATTTTTAATTTGAGAAGCTATACAGAAAGTTTAAGGCAAGGACTCCTAGGTCCTATGAGGCTGTGGTACATACTACTAACATAAGTTTAAGTAGGCTAGGCTGCTACTAAGCACAACACTTAAACACATACTGGTTAAAAATTTACAATCCATAAATAAAAAGATCAACTAGCTCACATAAGTCATGTTTCTTTCTAACACAATACTTGTGTTGGCACTATCTAACTTCTTAGCAAGACTAGTTTTGTTAAGAACAAAAAAATGCTTCTCTTACTACCTCAATTATGACATCATATTAAAGCTTTTTTCCTTAAAATGTAGAAAACCAAACTGCAAAAAGTCATATTTGAAAACCTTTGGAAGCTGCTTTGCGATGTCACCGCCAACAAAAACAGCTTCTAAATAAATCCACAGATTCTGCACGGTCATCCAGTTCTCAATGATATCTATTGTGTTGGAAAGACTGTGTACCCATTTCTGAATCTGTGTCTTGAAGGGTGTGTTGTACCTAAAATTAAAAAGGAGACACTTGCTTTATTTCAAGAAGGAAACGTGTCTTTTGAAAGCCAGAACACTACTTAAGGATGAGTAATTTTGCTGGTTTTGCCTTTGCCAAGTGAAACTATGTAAACCTATACTTAACTCAGCTAGTTAGTGCTACAAATAAAATCATCTCCAACTTGCTGCTTTGTAAATATGGTGAATAGCATAGGTCTGATCCAACAGAAGCTGAATAGGAGCAAGAATTCAATTTCATGCCAAGGTTAATGGTTTTAAAAAGGAACTATGCAACATCTTGAAAGCTACAAGATTCACAGACATCCTTATCAACTGAGTTCTTGCTTTTGAACACCTGTTTGATGATAAGGTTGTATATTCCTTATATCATTGCAGGCTTTGGTACCTGAAACTAATAGAAGCTCGTTTTACCTGCAATTTTCAGCACCTTTCACGTGAGGCAATGACATCACAGAGGGCAGACTAGCTGTGCCTGTAATGCCTAGTGTGCCTGCCACAAGCAGGGAGGGATGCAGACATTAAGAACTAGGCCATGAATAGTTCAAAGACAAGCAAGCTCTTACTTTTTACCTAGACATTTATTTTCCTTCTCTTCTGTGAAAGACAAATGTCTTCAATCAAGTAAAACTTATTGTTGATTTTTTTTATCTCGTCCTCCCCCTGCACTTTCCTGTTACCTGTTACTCATGAGAGAGCCAAGAACCATCAAGCTGTCCTCCATGGTAGCAATTGTTTCTGATATGCTGTCACCTCTTAAAAGAAGCTCCCCACGCGTTTTAAAGTTTGTGAAGACAAATGTTTTGTTGTCCCATTCAGCTATCACTCTTTTTAACTTCTGCTCGATGTCTCTTTCCTTCACAGCACTTATGCAGATATCCTTTTAAACAAATGGGATGTCAAAACAAGCCATGAATGGTTTAAGTCTTCAATACACAAATCTAACTTTTATTTCCTTTAACCCTAGTAAAGCTGATGAGCAACTATCTATCAAACGGGAAGATCTACAGACATAAAAACTACCCTAATGATCTGCAGAGTGCATAATGGTGTGGCCAGCTTTGAGGGGAATAAAAGAATAACAGTGATTACTTTTCAAATACTTTTTATTACTTTTCACATGTTGCAAGGCAAGGCAACCTCAGAAAACTAACTCCTGGGACAAGAGGAGTTTATGCAGCTATGATGTCATTATTTTATGCAGAAAGCTGAAGCAGTATTTTATTTCTGTACTCAATAGAAATAGCTTTCTTTCTTACTACTGTAACTCTGTGCTGTTTGAGCAGATTGTTTTGTTTCATGCATCCATTTCTCTTCCTTCACAATACCTCTATTTCCTCTTTATATCTTAATAGTGGAGCTTCCATTATATTCCTCAGTTTGAATGTTTCACTTTCCACATCAAAGCTGTGTTCAGTGAGATCTGTAATCCGCTTCCAGTGACGAGGCATCATTGCTTTATTTGACATATGCTCAAGCAATGGGCAACATTCACTGAAGTCCTCAATGGTCTTCTTTAGGTCAAAAAAGGCCTGCCATTCCTTTACACCACGAGGAAGCTTACGGCATCTACACAGAAATCATGCAAGCTTTTAAAAACAATTTTAGATATTCTTTGTTTCCCATTTGACAACAGTGCATGGTTTTCACAGCAGATCACAAAACTTCCAAATTCAAGTTACTTGTATTTTGACATTTCTGTATGCAATTCTGCAGTTGGGAAAACCTGTTTCCAGTATATTTCAATGACCAATAGCTGGGCAGGCACCTACATGTTCCCCTTAAGGAATAAAGACGCATAATTATAATACAGTTTGCCCAAGCAATTGTCAAAAGTAATTGAACCCCTTGATTTCCTCCTTTGGTGAGGCTCATGATAGGCACTGCTCTGTGCTCTAGAAAAAGAAAGAAAAAAAAACAACAAGACAAACTGTCCCTCAGAAAATGCAGGTTTAATTCTTTACATTGCTTGCTTCCTGGTTTGATTAAAAGTTCTGCATATATGCATGCAATATATCCCATATTGTAGGAAAGCTATTCGTCAATTCACTAACTTGCCTTAGACATCCAGGCTGAATTTGTCACTCAAGAATAGTAATATCACAAGAAACACGTGAAATTTCCCTTCTTGAACAAAATAAACTGCAATTTTAACGCATATTCCAATCTTATCCAGTCTCATCCAGTCTGATCTGTTCTAACCAAGAAGCTCCCTAACAAACAATAACCTTCAACATTTAGGGGATCAGTCTAAAGAGGCTCCTTTGTTTTATGAAGTTGGTAATGCATATATTTTTCAAATAAAATTTACATTTTTCATGTTTCAATTAACAAATACATGGTCAGACAAGGTTATTGGTGCTAAACAATTTAAATCATATTTTTAAAGTAACAAAAGTATTTTAGCAATCTTTACCAGAGCAGCACTCACCTGTTCTGAAACTCCATAAGTTCGCTATTAAGTTTTCCAATGTCTAGTTCTGACCAAAGAACATCATAGTAGCCACTGACTGCGTCAATGACGTTGTTGTAGAGGTTATAGAGTTTCTGTAACAGATTCAGTTGCTTCTTTACTTCGAGCAGCTGAGGATACTGAGTAACAGGCAAACCAAAAAGATCTTCCCCATCAGTACAAGTAATGTATTTCCGAAAGAGATTATCAAATCGATTCTAAGAAAGAAAAAGATTAAACTTAAAATGAACATTCCAGAGCTGCCATTTTGCTTAGACCTTCATTAGTGATTAAAAATCTAGTAAATACCAGAAAGATACACGAGACACTAGCAACTGACAATGACAACATTTTTATCAACAATTTTCATAAGAAAAGTAACTTTTAATTAGCTGGGGGGGCACACCTTTAGACACAGAGGTCGTTTACTCCACGTGGCCCAGAATGATAAATGCTATGTTTGCACTTGAAAGAGGTAGAGCATAACACGTAAAGCAAAGAAAGGTGGATGCAGCAACTTCTACCACTCCAAGAGTGCTGTGCAATCCTTTTGTTGAAGGGTTGAAATAAGAATTCATTTCGTATAAGCAGCAAAGAAAAACAAAACTAAATTATCATTTGCAGCATAACTGAGAGAACTTAGCAGGAAAGCAAATGAATAGCACTATGGGAAAAGGAAAACCATTAGAAGTCATCACTACAGGAACAGAAATTAGTCACATTACAAAGAAACATTTCAAGATGGGAAGGAGATTGGACAGAAACATATTTCTGAGAAAAAGACACAATTATAACACAAAAACAGCCTATATCCAAATACAAAAAACTTGAGAGTCATCTCTCATTAAGACACTTGATTCTTGTAATTATTAGATACTAATAATTAGTATCTTAGATACTATTCAAAAGATAATAATAATGTCAACCAGCATTCTCACAAAGACATAGAAAAAAAAATACAAACAGCTTTCACTAACTTAAAACAGAATCTGCCCAATAAGTACACTCTATGTGTCCTGAAAATGGGTTCAGCCACTCTTACTCATGCTCAGAGCCTCCAGGTGTTAGTTTACTTCCAACAACTATTAAGCAATGTCTTAGAATTAACAGTACCTGAAATATAATAAGTCTGCCACTGGCTTCTTGTGGCTCTAAACCAATCACCATTGGCCCATTCTACAAAAAAAAAAAGGAAAAATATTTTACATGAAATAGTGAACTCTGAGGCTGAAAATAGCCACACATTTCTAATCAACATTTTGTAAATATTAAACTCAGAGATTTTTGCCATTTCAGGATTTCATCCCTAAGTCAGATAACTGAATCAACCGATCAGAGTTACCAACAAAAACAAACATGTTTTATTTAGTTAAATAGTTATTTTAAATGATAGTAATAACATTATTTGGGCATTATTTCTCTTCTTTACAAAGAATTTTTCATAATCGTGTAAGAGCAACACAGCTATATCTCCTTTTGCAAATACAAATCAGAATTACTTAGAGGATAATTTAAAGTTGGTTCATCTTGACTCATTTATATTCTATTAAGGAAGAATATAAGAGATTAAGTTATTTGTATTTATATCCAACATTAGAAAATATTTCTTACATTCTAACATAATTTCTAGCTAATCCAAATCTTCACATTTGCTCATGCTAACTAGCTGTTTATCATAAAACCTAAAAGTCCTGCATCTTAATCTTTAAGAGCTGATTACATAGCATTACAGACTTTAATCACATACAAAAATTAAATAAACTCTGCCCAGTACTGAAATTCAAATACAACATTAACAAGAACAAGCATATTCTTCAGACACTGGAGGTATATCTCATTAATTAGACAACTGCTCCCACTACTCAAAAACTCCACTAATACAACATACCACAAACACTTGCCTGATCATAATCTGCATAGAACTGTGCGCACTCTTCTGTAAAAGTCTTCACAGTGATAATAAGCTCTTCTCTGAAATTTGGCTGCAAAGCAGTGAGCTCATTCTGCACTTCATTTGCACGGACAAGCAGCTTTTCCCAAGAGTAGTGCAAAGTGTCTACCTTCTCTGTCTCTTCCTTGGCCACAAGTAGATCATACTTGTTTAACATAGCATAGGATTCCTGTTAGAAGTTTGGATCAAAATGCACAATATAGCAATTACCAAAGTCAGGCAAACAAATACCAAACTAGAAGAAACATCAAAATGAGAACTAGATCCTAAACTCCTTACCTTTCACACAGCATTCTGCTTTCTGATAAATTATTTCCCCTAGTGCCATCTACCTCTCTAAAAAACTATTTCCAGTTAAAATCCTCCTTAAGTCTACAGGGGTTTTGTTTCATTTAATGAGATCATCTTTCTGATCTATCTCTTCAAGTATCTGCTTTGACCCAAGGTGAATATTACAGGAGGCAAGCCATGAGAAAACATCTAAGTAAAGGCTTTCGAGTAAGTAAAGCTTCAATGCTCTAAAGACCTTTAAGCCCTACTTCAAGTTTTCACAAAACTCTGTGATCTGCTCTATGTGAGCCTCCTCTGGCAGGGGGTCTCTTCCAACCCCTAAAATTCTGTGATTCTGTGATTCATTTCCATTATTTGCATAAACAAGTACATACTACAGTCCATAATTTACCTCAGCTCAGAGAAAACACAGAAAAACACAAGTGTAAGACATTTGTCTGACAGCCAACACAGGTTTTCCATCTCCAAAATAAAATATTAGAATTGTCAGTATTTGGTCAGTGAGAATTCTTCGTTAAGTTGCTTTGACTAAAAACAATTAGGGACACAACCCTAACAATAAAACTAGGGCCATCAGGAACCATGAATATGTCTTAGAAAAAAAAAATCCCCGACCAAATGTCCAACCACTGGTACATTTTGACAAAGTATATCCACACTTTGGTCAGGACTGCAGAGACATAGTTACTACCTGTTTTTAATTCTGCCATTTGACCAAAAGGCCCTACATTGTCAGATGTTCAATAAATGTACTCTAGTAAACGAACTTCTTGAAGGAAGCCAATTGTTTATGCTTATTTCAACCCATGACATAGCTGATGAAGCAATCACTCTCATACATTCTCAAATAATTGGGTTAACATTAGCTTTCTCCCCTTCTGCAGGCTAAGCTAAAAAGAGAGGAAAGCCAATGCTTTTGTTATACAGATCGAAGAAGTACCACAAGCATTCTTGTGTCAAATATCTCATCTTCCTTTTGGCTAAATAATTTTTGCACTATTCACTACACCACCTTTCACCTCAACAAATTTACATTTGTCCAAATCAGAGTTCCATACAGAAAATGGTTACAAGAGCACAGTAAGTCTGCTACTCACCATTTAACACATATCTAGTTGTACCTTTTCAAAGCTCACTGTTAAGCTTTAACCTGGAAAATAATTGCTCTGCTGAAACAATACCCATAAATACCCATATATTGCAACATGTTTGTTAAGTACCTCAATGGGCCCAATTTGAGAGTCTATGGAGATCTGTAGTTCTCTGATCTCTTTTAAAGCTGACATGGCTACCCTTATATCATCCAGGTCCTTGATGCAGCGATTTAACTTCTTGCCAGTTTCCTCTATAAAAGTGAAAATTGCTTCCATCTCTTTTCTGTACTTCTTATTACAATGACAGCCCAGCAAAGTCATCCAAGCTTTGGTTTCTGCTTTCAATGCTAGCTTCAGATCAGCTAAAAACATTGAACAATTAATAGATATTTAGATATTGTACATATTTTTTGAGACATATTTTTAATCTTTGTTCAATATGTGTTCTCTTCACTCCAGGTACAGAGAAGATAAAAATCACATTGACAACTTTGAGTGGTTTATGGGATTGCTTGCAATTCTGGATTGTATTCCTCCTCATTTTCTCAAAATATATTGTCTTTCCTCCCGCAAAATGAGGTTGACCTCCACACTTGTTTTCTTATTTGTATATCATTACACACATTTCTGTCCTACACATCACTAACAAACTGGTTAATACTCTCATATGAGTCTCAAATCTTAAGAAAAAACCAAAAACAAACAAAAAAAACCACTGGGGGAAGTAAGAGTCTGATCTTAATTTTAACAAAACAAAATGGTTCACCAACCATTTCATTTTTATAAGTTTTAGCTGTAGCATCATTGGAACCAAGTGACAAACATTTAGATAGACTATTGAAGACTTGCCAAGTTGCTGCCCAATTTTGCACAATCCAGTTCATTTCTCTAAAGTTTTGACATTAAAATAAAATTTCTTCCCCACAGTTCTCAAAAGAAAGGTCAAGAATCGATATCAACACAAGCACTGCTTGAAATTTTAGCTGGACGTCATTTCAAACATGTTACCTCTTCATTCCCTATGCAAATTTCATTTGTGTGTATTCCTTTTTACAGTGTGTCTTCCCACGCTTAGCTCTGTAACCTGGCAGCCTTTTCAATATATTACACACCAGAATTACCTCACCTCCACTGAGTTTCAACAGCCAGCTTGCTTCTCTTACTCTTTGCCTTACGATATGAATACAGATATTTGGTTGATGGCTCTTTACTAATGAAGCAAACATCCTTCTTCCTCAGATTTGGCATCCACTGCAAAATCATCTGTATGCATTTCTTACAGCCCATCATAGTTTCCAACAATCCTTTCTGTTACACTGGTGTAAAATGCTTATGCAAAACTTGGACGATGTGGAACCTCAGCTACAAAAAAGTGAATATTTGAGGTCTGACAATAGGATAGGTAAACATCTACCATCCATGTCATAAGTGGGCAGAAGTATTCATGTGGGAGAAAAAAATCCTGAGCCTCACAAATACCCTTGCATTAGTGTTTTGTTTGTATGCATTTACAGCTAGAACAGGAAACAGCCATTCTCTCTCTTTCTCTTTTCCATCTATAACCTGGTTCATCCATCCAAAACTAAGCACCATCAATCCTTCCTGTAGGACTCAGAAAGTATATGTCTCTAGAGAGAAGTGGAAAGCTGAATTCTACCAGTGTACAATGCAATAGCTCCCACGCAGATGTATTCAGGCTCAGAACTGATCTTCAGCTCCAGGTCTTGGAAATACAGAATTTCAGATTCAAATTCAGACAGTAATGGGTTTCCCATCATTAATTTATCAATAGTTTCCTCCTTGTCCCTCTGCCATATATGGTGGTAACAACTAAAACTCTCCAAAGCTGTGAGAACTTCCTGAAACACATTAGAAGTTCAAAGAAAGATTTTCAGCATTATACATATAGCATACTTATAATTTCTCAGCATTTGCTGGTTAGAATACATTACAAACTCCATACAGAGCAAGTTGTGGCACCTCACTAAACTGTAGGGTGCTGGTAAACTCATGTTAAAGTGATTTCCATTAACCTTGCCAGGAACTGCATGCTAATCACATTCAGTCTGTCAGTTACACTATTTTCCATTTAAGGAATTTCTTCAGTCAATAAAAATCAGTGAAGTGTAAAATGCCCCTTTAAGACTAGGATACAGTACAATTACCACAGAGCTGTTGAGGTTGAAAGAGACCTTCGAGATCATCAAGTCCAACCACTCGTCTTGTCCTCAGAATCCCACCACTACTGCTAAGCCACTACCACTAAGCCATGTCCCTAAGTGCTACATCCATACATCTTTTAAATACCTCAGTGGATGGTGACTACCATTTCCCTGATCAAACATTTCCAATGTTTGATAACCCTTTCTGTGAAGAAATTTTTTCCTAATATACAACCCTGAACCTCCCCTGGCACAACCTGAAGACATTTTCTCTTGTCCTGTCACTCACTGCATGTGAGAAGAGACCCACCTCCACCTTGCTCCCGTCTCATTTGAGGTTGTTGTAGAGGGCAATGAGGTCTCCTCTCAGCCTCCTCTTCTGAAGACTGAACAAACTGAGTTCGCTCAGCCATTCCTCATAAGACCTGTGGCCCTTCACCAGCTTGACTGTTCTTTGGACACACTCCATAACCTCAATGTCTTTCTTGCAGTGAGGGGCCCAAAACTGAACACCATACTTAGGGTATGGCTTCACCAGGGTTGAGTAGAGTGTGACAATCACATTCCTAAACCTGCTGGCCACACTAGTCCTGATACAAGACAGGAAGCTATTGGCCTTGTTTGCCACTTGAGCACATTGCTGGCTCATATTTAGCCAGCTGTCAATCAGTACCTCCAGGTCCTTCTCTACTGGGCAGCTCTTAAGCCACTCTTCCCAGTTCTCTGGCATGGGCTTTTAGAATGTAGGTGGGTGAAGGTGTCATGTTTCAGATGACATGGGTTTATCCATTAGTTTCTTTACTGTTTTTATTCCTGTTCTTCATTCATTGTATTATTCTATTAAACTCTCTTTATTCCAATGTGAGGGGTTTTGCATTCTGCTCCAAATTTCTCCTTCCCATCCTTTTGTGGGGAGGGGGCAGTTGTGTAAGTGGCCATGTGGTGTTCAGCTGTGGCTGGGCTTAAAACCACAAAAAGGGGATAACTCACATCATGACATGATAAACATACTGCCTGCATGCATTTAAACCTGCTTAAATGAAAAGAGTTTCCAATTACAAAAAAATTGAGCATCAGAATGCCAACACAGCTATAACTATGCAGCAATGCCATCTGCATCTTAGACTTCAGCACAAGCCTGTATGTCATTGTACTAATTATGCCTTAGTAGAACTTGAGTTATATGGTTTTGCACCAAAAATTTCCACCTGACAAGGCTCCATTGTAAGGTTGGACTGATCTCAGAAGGAAAATATGTAGATTTCCCCAAAGACATATCAGTTTGATACCTACAGGTTGTTACAGAGAGTGTAGAATAAGAAAAGGGCAAAGAAATTATGCATGTTGCCATAAACTTCCTAATGAGCAAGAAATCATGATGCTAACTTTATTAGAATGTTTATGTGAACAAAATTGTATTTAACACATTGGAACAATTACTGCAAATTATATATGGCATACACATCACTTAACTATACCTTCAGCTTTTTTATGATGTTTCACCAAATAAAGATATGGAGTTTAGTCTGACTTAAGTTTTACTTTATGTAATATTCAAAACCTCTTAAACATTTGAGCAGAGTACACTTCACTCACACTATACTTTCAAAGTACATTTGGAAACTCGCAGCTACATCATTCCTATCTACCATCCTGTATTTTTCCATTCATATGTTTAGTCAGTTTTAAATACCTACCCTTATGGCCTAAGGATAGTAAGTTACACATCTTAATGTTAATTCCTTGGATAGTGATATCAAATGAACATCTTGATTGTCTTACCTTTTTTGTAGACTTAATAGTAGTGCTCAGTAAAGATACTAATTTAATAATTTCTTTGTTCTCTGAAACACTCTTGAAGTAGTTCTGGCTTTGCATCGAATCAGAGAAACTGAGTGAAGCCGTGTCTGATACACTACCTATAAAGGTAGATACAAACAAAAAAGCCGGTTTGGGACAGACATTGTTTAGGACAAGCAAATTCCTACAGACAAATACTACTCTCCTATTTTTCAACATGCATGCACTTTAAATGTGTGTTCTTATTAACCAGAAAGGCAAGCAGAAGTCTAGGAGGACAGTATAACACACACAAATTCATAAACTTCTCTATTTTAGGAAATCTACTTTATCTATGTACTCTGTCAAATTTGGAACAAGTTCCACTCCAATCTTTCAAACATAATCATTCCCTTTCTCTTATCCCTCTCCAAGGTTTATCCTGTACAGTTCACCCAGGTAATTTACTGGTATGTCAGCACTGAACAAGTACATAAATATTTTTTATTTTATAAAGTAATGTGGGGAAGACTGACAATTAAAAGTACAATTAATATTAAGTCTGAGAAGGTTATTATAACCAGTCCTCAATAGGAAAGAAAAATAAAGGGAAAGTACATTAGTAGAAAACGCACACAAGATTGAAATTACACCATTTATTATTACATCTCAGGCAAGAGAAAGTCTTAGTTTTGAAATAATGTTATTACTTAACCAGTCAAAGCATTGGCTTCCCACTTGTTAGATACATAAGAAGGAGCTAACCTAGAAAGACTCAATATATCTTGGAAGTACCTGAAGTACAAGGAGGAACAATTAATTTGGCTCGATTCTAAACCATTTCCAACAAGAATCACAGACCTTCAAGATCACTGACCCAAATCATTAGCCTAAGCCCTAAGCACTACATCTATGAGATTCTTGAATACCCCCAGGGATGGAGACTCCACCGCTTCCCAGGGCAAGCCATTACTATGCCTGACAACCCTTTCAGTAATGAAATTCTTTCCAATATCCAACCTAAACTTCTCCTGGCACAACTTGAGGTCATTCATCTTGTTCTATCACTTGTTACATGGTTGAACAGACCAACCTCCACCTCTCTATAACATCCTTTGAAGCAATTGTAGAAAGTTCCCCCTTCAGCCTCCTTTTCTTCAGACTAAACAAACCCAGTTCCTTTAGTTGCTCCTCATAAGACGTCTTGAGATCCTTCACCACCTTTGTTGCCCTTCTTCTGACACAAAACCCCAGCAAACAACTATACCACCTTAAATTTTCATTTTAAAATTAATGCTTTCAATAACTTCCATATGTGAGCACAAAACTGATGAAGGTAAATCATTTTAGAAATTTTAGTCTTTTCAGTCCTCTGCACAATGCTCTTTCCACCAATACTGCCATTTATGGAGACATTTCTGTTCAATACCAGACTTTAAGTTCAACTTTAAGGAATTTCAGCACATGTTTTAAGTTGTCGTTTGAACACGCCAAGTTACAAACCACACTGGCAAATCACGAATGATGTTTCGTATGGTGATAGTGAGCTCAGCCACATTTTCTACTATGCTGCCCAAGATGGTACCCAAAGAGTTTCCAAATGCTGCAGGTACAACCAAAAGCAGTACCACTCTGAGAGGCACAAAAAAATCCTCTTACTCAAATCCACACAAAGACAACTATCTTCAGGCAAGTCTAGTTTCTAATCACAAGGAGGTGCTCTGGCATTATTATTATTGTTATTGTTATTATTATTATTATTATTATTATTATTATTATTATTATTATTAATTAATTTCCTACTTCTTCTCTGAAGTAGTCTAAAACTCTGTGAAGTCTTCATTCTACACTTTTGATGTATTTTTTATTTAATATTCTCTAACACTTTCTGTACAAATCACATTTGTCTAATACTCAAATTGGATGATGTCAGAAATTATCATTACCATGGATGTTGTTCTTTACAATCTCTTTCATTCCGTCATCAGAATCGCTGTCTCTGCCCTCACACCACAGCACAGATGCTTTTCTGTCTAGTATTTTCTTCTGGGGAAGAAATAAAATTTCATTTTTTATTTGCAGGAGTTTGAAACATTAGATTGAAGTAGGGTTGTTAGAGGCACAAACCTGTGATATTCTCTCCTTGCTCCACTGTCCAACTCCTTTCGTTACTTTCACAATAGTATCTACAGCTTTATTAAGTGTCTGTTGTACCTCATCCAAAGAGGGTACCATGACGATGTGAGGAACAGATAGGGCAATGCTAGTCCTGAATACAGGGTGACTATTTTTTTCCTGCTTAGAAGTATTGTGATTTTCTAAATGAAAGTCAAAGAAAAAAATATTGCTCACATTTTTCTCAAGACATCAAACTAAGCATTGTAATGACATAAAACAGCATATATACTGAGTATTCAGTGTAATTTTCCTAAGGGAAAAAATATTCCTGAGGAATTTACAAGATGTATTGGCAAAGTCTACAGCAGCACTAAGGAAAATTATGTGCCATGTTATTTCCATGAAACTCCCCTTCAACTTGGTCTGTTCATCTAAAATATTTAGCAGAAAATCTTGTTATCTGATTTGGACTCCCAGTCAGTATATTAAACTGGTCACAAAACCTTCTTAGCACCTCATTATATTCTATGCCTTATATGACATAGAGACCAAATATAAATGCCTTTCTGTTTCTAAAAAGCATGTAACATGAAAACACTTCAATAGAGTGTTCCATCGTACTGCATAGAAAGATTTGAAGGCTATTCACAAGAGAAAAACACCTGTTTTGGTGGTTGGTTTATTTGGGGGTTTTGTTGTGGTTTTCTTTTTTGTTTTGCTTTGTGGCTGGCTGGTTGATTTTGGTTTGTGATGTCTCATTTTGTTTTCTAGAATAGGATAGAATAGGATAGGATAGAATAGAATAGAATAGAATAGAATAGAATAGAATAGAATAGAATAGAATAGAATAGAATAGAATAGAATAGAATAGAATAGAATAGAATAGACCAGGTCGGAAGAGACCTTCAAGATCATTGCGTCCAACCTATCATCCAACACCACCCAACCAACTAAACCATGCAACCAAGCACCCCATCAAGTCTCCTCCTGAACACCTCCAGTGATGGCAACTCCACCACCTCCCCGGGCAGTCCATTCCAATGGGCAATGATTCTCTCTGTGTAAAACTTCCTCCTGACCTCCAGCCTGTACCTCCCCTGGTGCAGCCTGAGACTGTGTCCTCTTGTTCTGGTGCTGGCTGCCTGGGAAAAGAGACCAACCTCTGCCTGCCTACAACCTCCCTTCAGGTAGTTGTAGAGAGTAATGAGGTCACCCCTGAGTCTCCTCCTCTCCAGGCTAAGCAGCCCCAGCTCCCTCAGCCTCTCCTCATAGGGCTTGTGTTCCAAACCCCTCACCAACTTCGTTGCCCTTCTCTGGTCTCGTTCCAGCAAGTCAACCTCCTTCCTAAACTGAGGGGCCCAGAACTGGACACAGATCCAACCAGGAGGAAGATGTTGATGAGTCATTCTATAGGCAGCTTAAGGCTGTCTCAAGATCGCCTGACCTTGGTCTCATGGGTGACTTCAACTTGCCTGATATCTGCTGGGATCTTAACATAGCAGAGAAGAGGCAATCTAAGAGGTTCTTAGAATGCATGGAGGACAGCTTCTTATCCCAGGTGCTGCGAGAGCCTACCAGGGGCAAGGCTATGCTTGACCTTCTCTTCACCAATAGGGAAGGGCTGGTGGGCGATGTGGTGGTTGGAGGGTGCTTAGGGGCCAGTGACCACGAGATAATTGAATTCTCATTATTTGGTCAAGCTAAGAGGGGTAGCAAGAAGACCTCCACTCTGGATTTCTGGTGGGCGGACTTCAGGCTACTCAAGGAACTAATTCAGAGGGTTCCTTAGGATAAAGCCCTTAAAAACAAAGGGGTCCAGGAGAATTTAGTATTATGTACAAGCCACAGTTAAACAGATAAACACTCATCAGGGCCAGCTCCATAGTCTACGCCTTCAAAACAGTAGTCAGTCATAAAGAGAAATAGTATCACATTCCTACTGTCACAGGGGAAAAAAAAATCCTTTGAGAATATACCATATTACCAACTGTGATTTAACATGACAGATTATTCAAACTCCCTTTGTTTTCCCCTCTTTTACATTTGTGACTCTTTTTTTTATATTGTTCTAGGATATCACATTTATTTGTTTTGTAAGCTAGTGAAAGCAAAGAACTGCAATATGGCCACCTAAGAAGCTGATGATGGAAGATGCATGGATGCGCTTCCGTATGGAATCCAGAGTGTTTCGAGTGACTTTCAAAAGGGCATCAATATTACACTGATTGAAGTAGGAAAGCAGTTCATTGGCCTTTTCTTCTAACATTTCTATATCCTTTCTCTCCCTCTTTGCTAAAGGAGACAGTCCAGCCCACATGTCACTGGAATTGTAGAAGGAACTCAAGCTTTTTGATCTTCTTTCTTCTTCTGTTGCTAAAAATAAACCACATAAATCTACTTAGTTAAATTGACTTACAGGACTCAAAAACACAACAAAGCAACACCTCCACATATGTCTGAAGTACAGTTAATATTTTACAGAAGGGCAGATTTGTAATCAGTACTGCAAGGTAACACTACTCCTATCCACCATCTCTACCCATTACAAACTGGCATGATTATCACCAAAATTTAGATATTATTTCTTATCATCTCTCTTTAGAAAGTCCAAAAATTTACCATCACAGATACTTAGTCAACTAAGCTGCAGTATTCCCCAACACATACTTATCAGCATGCCAAAGAGACAACCACAGAGCTACAATACAATCTGCTTACCTGTACTTTTTCCCCTCATTTCACCAGTGGGAAAACTGACTTACCTTCTTTTCTGACCTGTACCTCCGTGTCAAGTAACATGTCAATCAGTTCATTAGCTGCTTCTTCCACTAGTGAGCTTTTTAAACTTAATGTCCGAGAACCATTTATACAGAGCTCCTGTTACCAAAACAAAATAAATATATGTTCTTTTCTTCACAGTTCTCATGTCCATTTCATGGTCAGAGCAGTCTTTATTAACACAAATGTCAAGGCCTCAGATTTGTGAAAACCAAAATACAGAATACAGAATTAAACAGGCTGGAAAAGACCTCTGAGATCATCGAGTCCAACCTATCACCCAACACCATCTAATCAACTAAACCATGACACTAAGTACCTCTCCTTCTTAAACACTTCCAGTGATGGTGACTCTACCACCTCCCTGGGCAGCCTATTCCAATGACCAGTCATTCTTACTGTGAAGAATTCCTTCCTAATATCCAGACTAAACCTCCCCTGGCACAGCTTGAGACTGTGTCCTCTCATTCTGCCACTGGTTGTCTGGAAGAAGACACCCACCCCCACCTGGCTATAACCTCCCTTCAGGTAGTTGTAGAGAGCAATAAGGTCTCTCCAAGATCAATACACAACAGGATTTTTACATTATTTTGTTCCCAACTGTTAAGAGTTGGATTCTTTGTTGAGCCAAACAAAACATCATGTATTTCAAAATTGCTGTGTCTTGTTTCCTGTATTTCATGGCTTCATAATAAGTATCATGAATCAACTTTTATAAAGCTTAGTTCCATTAAAGGGTTCTCAAAAGCAAGTGCTTTGACATTTTCTTACCTTTCCCATGTAAACATGGAAGATTTAATCTTTCTTTTAATCATTGCCATTTTATATTATTTGAGTGTGCCGTAAAGTGTATTAACCAATCACATCTCTCATTTATAGCTAGATGGAGATAAAAACCTACCAAAAGCTATCTCTATCATTAGAATATACAGAAACTGAGGGGAGAAAAAAATCAAAGAACAAGATCTAATAAAATTCAGATACATATTGAAGTATCATGCTTTTCTTTCTGTAATACTTATGGTAAAATTGATCAAATATGCTTCAGCAAACTATAATTTTTAATTATAATTACCTTTTAACTTTTTTCTGTTGTCACCTATTTATTTAAGATTAATGAAATCCGGTTATCTCTGTTTAATTAAAGATCAGTAACTGGAAAATCCAGCCGTTAGCAAGATTCAGCCATTTCCAAATTTTAAGTCACAATCTTTGATCTTGCAAAAGATTCACTTTAGTTGAGAAAGAAGCCATATCTGATTTGTAATCTGTAACAACCCTTCTATTCCTATCCACCATCTCTACTCTTTCCAAACTAGCATGATTGTCACCAAAATTTAGATATTATTTCTCATAATCTTTCTTTAGGAAGCAACTACTAAACAAAGCACTCTGGGTCTTGTTCCGTGATATAACTATTTTTGTTGCAGCAATTTCTGTAGAAACCTAAAGACACCTGTTAGGTGATGCAATTTACTTCTAGCCATTACACCTGTAACTGGAGCTAGTATAACACTCTGCTAACTCAAACTGATTGGTTATTGGGATGTCCTAATTGCCTTGCAGTAGTTCAAGTTTACTTGCAGACCATCAACATTAATCAGTATTAGTTATTTCATAGTTAGTGCTGAAGAATTTTTTTTGTGCTCACTCATACACTTTTACTTAAGTGAACATACTTTTTAATTATCAGCCCTATTGGGAAAACAGCAGCAGGATTAACAAAAAAACCCTAACAACTGTGGATAGTCAAGCTTACAAAATACCATTCATTCCATAGAATATGATTTTAAGTTTTACTTCTTATTTAACAACAAGTTGAGCTGTTACAGGAAACAAAAGCAGAAAGACCAAAAAGTTAACTATACTAAGATAAATTTTCATTTGTATTATTTTTTGCTACAAGAGGTAGTGGACTATCTCTACCATCTTTCACAATCTTTTCCAATGCAAAGTTTATTTCAGGGAAAGATACAGTTTAGACATTATATCCTAAAATGCCAGAGTATCTCACTATTACCTCATCAAAATAATTCTGATATTCAGTTTTATTACCATCTTCATCAGTTTTCTGACTAACAACTTTCATGCTTAGAGCTAATCCTTCTCAACAGAAAAGTATTTAGATGAGGTGAAGAGTCTTTTCTCAAAATGCCTTCACCCAAGTACTTGTGAGTGTATTTTACACAGTCATTACCAATCCAGCAGATCTTGAGATTAACAAAGATACTCTGTACCTAATCATTTTCATAGTATTTACTCTCCTAGGCAACAAACTGCATTTATTGTGAAGCTATTCATAGGTATGAGATGGGCAATTCCCTTACTGAAAGGTACTAACAATCAACAATGACCAAAAAATATATATATACTGTCCTAGAGGAAAAACATTTAAACTGAGTTATAGCAAAGCACAAAAGAAATACCATACAGTAGTTGCCTTGATGTTAATAAGCTGAGGAAGGAACATCCCAGCTCAGGACCTCTATGCATTTGGTATTTTTTGTGGCTTTTTAAGGTTCCAGCCAAGCAAATGGGTATTTTCTTACTTCGTTTCCCACACATGCTTCATTATTTCTGCACTGGTTTTACCCAATATAAAAGAAAGAAAGTAATTGAAAGACATAGAATTCCTCTTTATGAAACTTTCTTCTAGTAACCTTAGTCTTTTGCAGAAATTCCTCACATCTCAGTGGTTCATCTTCGGGCAATTCACAGAGTGGCACTCTATTCATTTCTTGAAGGACAGCATCAATACGAAATTCAACCAAGTCGTTCACTTGATCAAGCAATAAATCCAGCCGAGCTTTTGAAGCAAACAGAAAATGCAAGGCAAGTTTAGATGTTTTAAATGATAGTCTTGGCTTCCGCTTAAATTTTTACTTCAACAAACTGTTATACTCCATTTTTATATGAATTCTACACATTAACCAGCTTGCTTCAAACATCTAAATTTTTACAGCACTGAAATGGTAATTTACTTTTTGCATAACATATGCTCATCTAGCATATGCTATCCATACCCTAAAAACCAGTAGGCAAAATATTGTCAATATATATAAGATGAGCTTAATATATATGTATTTCAATTACAAAGACATTAAAATTCAGTTGAGGCCCAGGAATACTTCTCCTTCTCCTAACTATCACTTGAAGAATCTACTAGAACAGGAAAATTTTGACAAACAAAATGTGATGTCTATCCTTCACAAAAATGCTAGAAACCAATTAATAGTTAACAGAAAACAACAATCACTAGAATTTTCAGTTTAATATGGTAATTAAACTCAAGAAAAGGGAACTTGATATCTTTGTAAACAATCCACATCTCAGTGTAAAGAGTCACAAAATGGTTGGAGGGAACCTCCAAAGGTCATTTAATCCTACCCCTTCTGCATTAAGGGGCATCCTCGGCTAGATCAGGTTATGCAGAGTAATCTTGTGCCAATCTTTCAAAAAGACTACCAGCTCCTTTCTTTTATTAAAGCTGTTGCTCAAGATGCATGTGCATTAGTTTAAGAGAGTCCAATGTTAAAAAAAATAGTTTAATGTGAAAAGCTTTTGAGCTGTGACAGTGCCAATTCAGTCAAGTCACTACTCCCTGAGAACTTCTGCACATTATAGAAACAAAAGGCACAATTAGAAAAAGTCTGAAACCTCAGAGCTGTTTTTAAAAGTAGCTATCATTCTCTGAATTCAGAGCACACAGGACTTTTTGCACACTGCTTCATGCTTGGTTTAATTCTCACTGTCATCCCATTCATATTAGTAAAAATTTGACAAATACATGAGCCAAAAAGAAGGTGTTAGAAAGCAAAGGTTTCATAAAGTACAGGGCATATGAAAATCTTGATTTCTTTCATGTATAAGTCAATTAAGTGCAAATTGTATAAAGGATAATAAGCTTAATCATATATCTAGCATTTGTATAGAAACAAACAAGCAGAAATTGATGAAAGGAGGCAAATTACCTACCTAGCCTACAAAAAACCATATTAATATATTTTTCAGTATTCAAGGATGTCCAGGTCAGTGTGATTAGACCTGGATGGATAGCATCATCTACATTTGCTACCCAAGGAGCCATCAGTTGTTCAATGGGGTGTTGTATTTTCAGTTTAATTCGTTTATATTCTGCCAGCATCATCTGAAATAAACAGGGAATGAAACCATTAGCTAATATACACTGATCTGAATCTCTTCGTACATGTCTATTCATCATGACTTAAGAAAATTCTTCCAGATGTACATTACATCTGTGGCCTCAGGCACACAGAATGACCCAAAGAATTTAAAATATGAAGGAAAGGGAAGTTTTGGCTTCTATTCTTTAAACCATTCCACAGACGTTCATGTAAAACACTGGTACAGGAACTATGCTGCTATTTGGTGGATGCTTTATACTTCTTTAAAGGCATACCACCTGCTCTTCCCTCCCAGCTATGCTCTCAAAGCAAAGTGTGTGTAATGTTGACTACATTATTGGATGAGAGATAATTGCTTATAATTTAGAAAGCAGGCAATAGTGAGGCATCTTGTAAGTTTCCTTTCCTCCCCATGCTCATTGTTCCCAAACTCTGCATAACTTCCCTAAGCCCTTCAAGTGACTTTGAAGTGACTTCACAGAAAGTATTAAGTCAAGAAATTATCTTTAAAGCACCTCAAGACAGTCATAAAGATTAAAAAATAGATTTGTCAATGTTTTCTTTATTCATAATAATTGATCTTCACTTTTTCTTTTCCACAAATAGAGAGAACCTGGACATCTTAATGTAGAATAGACTAGACTGGACTAGACTAGACTAGACTAGACTAGACTAGACTAGAATAGAATAGAATAGAATAGAATAGAATAGAATAGAATAGAATAGAATAGAATAGAATAGAATAGAATAGAATAGAAGAATTAACCAGGTTGGAAAAGACCTTTGAGATCATCAAGTCCATAACTAATATAAACCCACGTGCAAATTGTTGACAGTCTTCTGATACCAGTCTCTCTTCTGTTGAATGATACTTGCAAATGGTGGGATTTCAAGGCCCATGCGAGCCATGCAATCTGTTTCTCTGATTAAAGTTAATATCTGAGGGTCAAAATTCACAAATAGTTCTCCTGTTTCTGGATGTTTTACTAAGAGAGATGCCTGAAGTCCTCTTTTAGTTAATTCAAGCTGCAAGAAACAAAGTCATCATTCCTGATCAGACTAGCCAGTACAACAAAACACTTTGGTTTCAACATGAATACCACATCAGCAGCTACTAAAATCAGGTATTGCTGACAATAAAGATTTAGCTGCTATGAATCCACAACAAAATTTTATTAACACAAAGTGTACGTACCCAAATGCTTAACAATCAAATTAACTGTTCTTTATCCAGCAGACATTTTTCTGTTGGTTCTTGGATACAGATCAACACCAAAAGCAAAGCCACAGACTTTCTTACCTCAATTTTCTTAAACACAAAGTCTCATACCCTTAAAACTTAACTGCACATTCTGCAATAAGGTGGCACACACCCCCCACCTTGATAAACTACATTATTCTTGGATGACTTTTTTAGATGTCTTTTGAGTATATATATCCTCATTTATCTTTTCACTTGTTTTTCGCTATCAAGCAGACAGACCATGTGCCAGTCTTAATGGAACTCCTGATTACATCCAACCTCTGGGCAATTTTTAAAGTAGACTAAATTTAATGTTTTTGTAGGGATGTTTTTTATTACTATTCTTAAAAGAGAAGCCTAATCACACTATTGGCTTAACTGTTTTATTTGCATATTAGAATACTGTTTTCTGTCTATATGATTAAAAGGGAGAGCATTTGTGAGATTGCCACACATGGGAAATAAGGCTGATACTAGGACAAAGTCATGCCTTAGATAGGAAAAAAATTTCTTACACAAAAAATTATGATGCAATTCCAATTTTCGAGTTGTCCTTAGCTGGCATAATTTTATTGTTCTTCATTCACTTCCGTGTGTTACACTGAGATGGAGATTGGTTTTAAGGGCAATAACTTCATAACCCATTGCTTTCAGTGTACTTTCTTATGAAAGACACTGAAAATCTGCACATCCTTTCATTGGCTAAAATATAGTTGACTCGACTGCTTGCTTCGGCTCTCTCATGTTTTATCATATTTTTCATAGCATTTTTAAAGAAATCATCTAATGAAGTTCTGTCAAAGTCACCCTTAAATAAGAGCTGATTTTTCCTCTGCAAAGTTCACCAGCAAACATTACAGCACTCTTTGGACTTCACACTGATTATTTTCACTACAAACCTCTTCTCCCATTTATGTTTCTTTTCATGCAGTTTTCCTTATGAAGGTAACAAAAACTGGTAACACAAGTAAGGGGTACACTGTGGGCACAAATCTTACTCTGGCATAAAACTGTAATTTTGACAGTTCCCAGTATTGTATTATTGTAATGCTTCCAGGTCGAACATCACTGCATATAACACAAAAAAAAACCTCTCAATTTTACGCTATTTTTTAGAAAGTGGTAAACAAGGTGGCAACCATCCAATAGGCAAAAAGAGGGGAAAATGTTTGGAAATATCAGAAAGTGCCACTAAGCTTTACTATTTCCACTGTATAGAAGAATAAAAAGTAACAGCATCTACAGCCATATTTCTTTTGCATTTGTATTCCCCATAGGACACTTGCTCCCATCTCGTTTTTCTTTTGTTCAGGAGAGCAGGAGCTCCACCTTGTGTTCTGCAATACTCATGTCCATATCCATCTGCAGTATTTTTGCCTCAAGAGGAGACTGTTTAAATTTGTCTCCTTTTTTGTCCTATCTGGTAGACAAGTGCATTGATATTAAAGTGGATGTACTTTTTATGTATTCTCAAGGCATGTGTACTTGTTTCAAAAACTTGAAACTGTGTTCAAATCCACCTCCCTTTGTTCCCACATAATGAGTATTAGGTTGTAGCAGGCCCAGCAGGTTTATACGGCTGACAAGCGCAATTTGACTCTGCTACAGGAGAAACCAGACACATTCAGCACAGATAAGAATCAAATCACAGATCACTAGGACCTCAGAGAAAAAAAGGCACCAGCTTAGAGGAGATGTCTTGGCTGTTAGAGTCATTTTGTAAAAAACTGTATTTGACTGCTCCATGAAGGTATGGCATGTGTCAGAAAATCTGATCATTAGAGCATCTAGCCAAAGGAGAGAGATGTAGCTCCAAAAGAAACATGCATCCTGCTTAGTCTTCATAGATGAGACAGGGAGTGTATCTTAATGTGCCCAGGCAATAGCAGGTACAATCTAGTGAAAGCTATCATTGGTATACTTGGAACAATGCAGGTATTCAGCACAGTACTGGCAATTAAACAGACACTGAATCCAAGACAGAAACACTAGACAAAAGACAAAGGTTTCCTGAAACATCACAATCCCTCTTCAATAAAACATGTGGGATACGTGTGTCATACTAGCTCTCTATGAAGAGGAAATGCAACCAAAGATGGCCTTTTTATGTTACCAGAGTGAAGTACTGAAGTTAAAGACAATTCCAATAATAACATTAGCAATTTTCATTACTGCCCAGGAGCAGGACCTGGGCAGAGGTCACTAGTGTCAAACTTAGATCTGACATATCTGAAACATAATCTACATTGAAAGAACAGTTGAGGTAATACCCTTTGGGTTCCTTGATTTCAAACAGCAGTTGTCAACACTGTATTACTCATCAGTAACATATCCAGCACCAGAGCCAAGGCAATCTGTATACAGCATATTATACACTCTCCAATATTGTCATCCCTCCTCCTGTTTTAGTATACCAAATTGACACAAACATTTCCATGTACTGTATCACACCATCCAATCTGACAATCCTTTAAACCTTCATGGCAAATATAAATGTGAAGGGAAAGAGTCAGGAAATATTAGTATGTTCAGACTGGACAAGAGACAGCAGGAACCTAAGGTCTCAGGTGAAAGACTAGCTTTGAGAAAACTGATGTTTATCACTACCAGAAATATTCACATTGTACAAAAAGGTTGGGAATGAGTTCCAAAAACATCAAGCAGATGCATCGCTAACTGTGTCACCACCTTCAAAACAGTCATCTGGACATTCTGATCCTTCTCTTTGAGATCTGAGAGATTGAGGCCAGCATGCACTTTGGCAAAGCAATATAGATAGTGGAGGTAGAAAATGTGCTAGTAAGATAGTATAAACTTGTTAAATCTTAAGACTGTAGTGTAGTCCTCTGATAGTATGAAGACAGTCAGGGATTCTATGTGCAATACCCAAAAGGGCAAATTCACTCAACCAAGACTTAGAACTGAAGCTACACCACGTTTTCTGAGCCATATTCAGACTACAAAGTGTTCTGCATTACCAAATGGATGATAGAAAATTAAATGGGTCTGTACCAAGCCTCACTGGCACAGAGTTATTTTTCTTCACAGCAGCTTGTATGATGCTGTTTCAGATTTGTAATTAAAGCAACACTGATAACACACTAATGTGTTAGCTTTTGCTGAACAGTACTTGCACTGCATCAACACCTTCTCTGTTTCTCTCTCTGCCCCCTGGAGTGATAAGATTAAGGGCCTTCACAAGAGGTTGGGAGAAAACAAAACCAGGCAGTTGCCTTGAAATAACCTAAGGGATATTACATGGTATGTAATGTCATGCTCAGCAATAAAAAGGGAGAGGAACGGTGTGAGGGGAATTAGCTATTTCTTGCTCTGGAACTGGCTGGACATTGGTCTACCCACAGGAAGTGTGATTGCCTTTGCAACACTTATTTTGCTTTATTATCTTTTTCTCCATTTCCCCTTCTCTTAGTAAACAACTCCATATCTTGATCCAGAAGTTTTCTTCTTTGCCTTCCTTGTCTGAGGATGGGTGTGGGGAACTGAGCAAGCAGGTAGCTGCCTACTAGAGTTAGTGTACAACAGGCTCAAGATACACTCGCACACTGAATATGCACTTGATTCTACAATGCCCTCTATTTCTTCAGCCTGGATGCTTTTTACATGTACATTCCCTCAAAGTACACCCATGGATTATTACTCAAAAAACAAATCCACACTGTCCAGACCAAAGAAAACCTCTGTGTCTGATTTTAACTTAAGCTCCACATGATCTTCATAAAGCACTGGAGTCAGTAGGACGTGGCAGACACAGAGGGGCAGCTAAGTTTACCACTTCATTACACATTTGCAGAATGACTATTGGTCATTATAACTTCTCAGTTATAATGAAGGTCTTTCATTTGTTCCTACAATTATCTACAGGCAGTGCAAACACTACTTATTAATACCAACAGTTTTTATAAAGTACCTGGGTTTTAATTCCATCCCTCACTGAAGAGGCATCCTAAGTCTACATCCTAGCATACCCAACTAGTGCTACTAACCAGAGAGTGATTCACACTGCTGTCTATAAAGCCAGATGTCCTGAGTCTACCAACAACAAAATCCACCCCTTTTTTTTCCAAGAAATACGCTAATCACAATCAGCTGGTTTACCTGCTGAAGCCATCCCCTGTGGTAGATCACCTCAAATTCTGTGAGAACTTTTGCTACTTTGTTGTAGTTGCGGATGATGCGCTTGCCATCTGCTGTTTGTAGAATGGCTGGGTGCTGCTGGAAAGACTCCATGGGCTCCTTGATCCTCTGAAATAGGTGACGCGCCCACATAATCTTACCAGCTATTGGAGGCAGATTACGAGCCAGTGGAGGGTCCCGTTTCTGCTTACTGTAGATCTTACAGACCATTTCTATGTCATGACCATAGTTTTTAAGTAGTTTCTGATACTTTTCATCAATGCCAAGATTTGGGATTTGTAATCTGCTTAGAAAAATAATAATTAAAAAAATATATCCTTCAATACATTTGAAATTCTTCTGATGTATTATTGGAAAACACACTCATTAGAAATACCCCTGCACTCCTTAGAAAATTACTGCTTTAGCAGCAGAGCTTTCAATAAAGCTTGAACAAATTATGCTACAACCTAATTCCAAGGAGCCAAGATTCGGATCAGATGATAAATGTCCCAAGTAAGCTTACACGTTTTCTGTTTTGTCATTGTTTCCAAACACTGAGCTAAAACTATGTTGAGCTAACTATAACCAATCAGCCACTAGCAGTCTACTCCATTTAACAGAATATTATCACAAAACTGATGCAATGAAGGCTGAGACTGCTTTGCATCAATGTGAATTCATCAAGACAAATTTCACTGTTTCCTAACACAAGCACTTTATTCCTTCCTAACTGCACTGTGGTAACAAATTCATGTCATTGCTCAAGGACAGGCAATGTATTCATGAATTTATGCTAATTTTGAAAGATTAAGTTCAACATCCACTTGTATTTTCCTTTTTCTGATACCAAGAAATATGACTTTTATTCGTCCACATTGCTGAGAAGATATCCTCAAACAGCTGAACAGTTGAGTGAGAGAAGGTTCAGGGTTTTTTTTTATGTTTGAGATAGATGACTTCTGCTTTCCTCCCATCCCCCCACATCCCCCCCAGATGCCACCATATTCAAAGTGTCATTTTCACTGCCCAGGAGAATTATAGCAATCTAGATGATCTAGATGGGACATATACCTTTCAAATTTCTTCAACATGCCCAATGCTCTTTCAGTCTTCAGAATATTTTCCAAGGTGATGTCCATGAAAATCTTTAATTGATCCTGAAGGAGAGCAAATAATTTTACAAATAATTTTACACACCTCAAATATGCCAGGTATCATTTGACAGAATTTATCATGTACTGTGTTAGAGTATAATTTATGTGAAACTAACCTCATTAACTATCAATTGTCCCTTTCTTCTCCCCTTCCAGAATTAAACAGAACCACTTCCAAGATATTTTCTGCCAAAGTTCCTCTCTAGCTGTGCAATCAACAGAAGCTTTTGTACCCTCAAAAGCTCTACCATGATGAGAGCCTTCAGAGAATGCTTGTCTACCTCTTAGGCAGCCAAAGAGAGCCAAGTGTTTGGTTTGTGTTTTTTTTTTCTTCTACAGCTACCCTTTCCTTCCACCAATTTGTGATTTCAGAACTAAAGGAAAGTTAATTATCTAACTTATTTGTGCTATGCTCCCCTTCATCCAATAACGTTTTTTGTGTTATTCCTACAGGTATTTTTGTTTTCATGAGGATTTATCAGTAAACTACATTCTCAATTGAATCAGAAAACCTACGTGAAGATCATTTAACTCTTTGCAGAACTCTTCATAGTCTTGCTCAAAATCAGTCTTTCGTTGATCCAAGCAATTATGCTGCTTTTTCTTCATCATGTCAACAACACTCTGAAAATTTCACAGAAAAAGAAAATTATCACAAAAATTAGCTTACCAAAAAGTCTTACTACACCAAATTAAAGCATAAAGAATTGCAGCATCATAACTTTCTGCTTTAAAAATATTTCAAGTCATACAGTCACATAACTGTAGCTATATCCATGTCACAGTTAAAGAAGTAGAATGACTTCCTGTCCTTTCCACATACTATCCAGAACCTTCCATCGAGTATATTGTGCCCAAGTATGTATCACTTCCCCTTAAAACTTCCCCAAATGAAACTGACTTCACAATAACTAGGCTTCACAAAAACTCTTACTCTGGGACTTGAGTGCTGCAATGGATAAGACATACATCTGCCCAGAGTTTGCAGACTGCATCACAGCCTACACAATCAGTCATAGGCAGCTTTTCAAATACGAATGTCCCAAATAAATGGGATGTCTGTGCTCCAGCCTACCAAAACAGTTTCTGAATTTCTGAAAAAGACTGCTAGCACAGCATTAGAAAGCAGTTCTCAATGAAAAGAGTAAAATTCAGAACAGCCTGCACCTATCCTACCCATATGAAACAGTATTGGAACAAGCTACCCTTCCAGTTTTCTTAGAAGACTACAGAAGAGAACAAAGGAGAAAACTGGCTACTGCAAAAGAGGCAGTCAAGGAACCAAAACCCTGGATTGCAACAAGGAGTGAATTGAACTAGGATGGACCACAGAATACTTACATTTCAACCTATGGTTATTTAATTAAAGCAAAGTTATTTACTCATGGCCATCAAAAAACCCAAACAATCAAACAAACAACCCCAAACAAACAAAACACAAATAGGACAGGTAAAGCAAATTAGAACACCCCATTTGCCTGTACTACTACTGTATCATGTGATCTGTAAAAGCAGTCTCCAAACTCCACACATTGAATACTGATCATTTATGTTAATATTTGCAAGTGCCATAATTATGATACCACAATAAGAAAGATATACTCAGGGTCAGTAAAAGCAGGGAAGATTCTACTTGCTAGAAAATAATCTCAGAAAGAAAGAAAAGAATATGATCTAACATATTTATGTTCTTAGAAGAGCTCCTTGTTGTTCAAGCATCACATCCACCAAATAAAAGAACCAGGAAAGAAGCCTTAATATTATTACTAGCAAACAAAGTGATTTTGCTGTTACAAAAGAAAAACCTTGACTTTGAAGAGATTTCCAGAGCAAACCAGCTAAGTCATTTTCCTTCCTCCCTCACCTTAAAGACAGTCATCTGGGAATTCATTCCTTTCCTCATAAAACACAAAGCTGATGAATGTAGTGTCCATCAGGAGTACCGATTTTCAGTAAAACTATTAAAACTATTTCACTGGAATTCATTCCACTGTTTCCTTAATGAAATAAAGTAAATCTCCAAATCCAAGTGTTGGTTTGTTGGGTTTGGTTTTTTCTTTTCTTTTCCTTTCTTTTCTTGTTTGCTTGGGTTTGTTTAGTTCTTTTCCTCAACTACTTATTACAAGAAATCAAAGTTTTATTCTTTTTGTTTATGCAGCACAGGAATGGAACTATTCCACTCCAAGCTACAAGGAACATGTGACTGCAGCTGCAGCCAGGTTCTATGGCAGTCACTAATTGGGGGTTGGAACTAGATGATCCTTGTGGTCCCTTCCAACCCTGGCTGATACTATGATACTAATCAGATACCCCTAGAATAATGGGGAGGAGGTGAAGACAGCCTACAATTCTGGCCACAGTACACTTTCATATCTAGCAAAATATTGTAAGGACAGAAATGCTGGACTTCTGACTTTCTCTCTTGATCATAACTCAAAACCATGGTTCTGGTTACTACTGCTACAAAGTCCCCATATTTTGTTGCCCTTTTAAATCAACTTTGATTTTAACATACCTATTTCACATGTCCACGTGCCTCTTTTTATCTTATCTGGTTGCTTCCTCAGCAATCACATATTTACATCACTAACTACTACCCAGTAAAGTTAGCACAAATTATAGAATTACTTTTTCTCTTTATAAATACTTTGCAATTTTCATAATTATATACTGTTTAAAGACATAGTCAGACTGACAGGATATCCAAGATTTACTGTGTACCTCGTATTTTATGGTAATTTCTTCCAATCCCTCTATATTAGACTTCTGTAGAACTGAGTAGGTTTTCACTGCATTCAAAATATCTATTATCTTTACCAAACGTCGATGAAAGGCTTCAAATTTTCCAAAGATATACATCTCACTGAAATCAAACTGTTTTTCAGTTTTGTGAAAGCAATTCTGAAACTCCTAAAAAACAGAAAGGTGTTTAAAAGGAGAAAGTCAAGTACGTAATAAAAGACACGGTCATCAGCTAGGAAAAAATTACCTTGATATAAGTTATATGTTTCAGCCATCATGAACATAACAAAGACATGCAAATAATTTCTTTGGAAACTAACCAAATAATACCAAAAGATCACACATTCTACCAAATGAATGAACTGCACATACATGTATTTGTACATTCCAGTCTTAGCTCGTGTGAAATTGTGTTCACTCCATTTTATAGCAAGCCTTGATATATTTACTGAATATCCAAGAGGATTACCCATCTTTCACTTTCCAGAGACTGAAAATACTGATTGTTTGCTGGGTAGTTTTATTGTGCAATAATGTTTCAAATGTTCCAAAATCACTTTCCTGAAGAAAAATCCTACTGAAGTTAGAACACTGCTTGCAGTTTTCATTCTGCTTTCTTGACACAAGCTTTACTCCAAGCATGTTAAAACTAAATTCTTCCCACATTTACATTACACAGTGTCCTGGTTTCAGTTGGGAAACCAGTTAGGACAGTCTGTTGAATCTGCTGATGAATATTCAACATGCTGATGTCATGCCAGTTTTATAAAGAAAAGTGCTGACCAGGGCAAAGCATCATGTGCCTTGTAACAGGAGATGCTTCCTGTTGGGGGTTGCTTCTGGTTTTCAGTTCAGGGCATTCCTCTAGCTAGTTGTGGGCTTGTGCGGTAGGAGTCATTTTATGTCTGGCTTCCTGCTGCTGCTTCTATGGTATTTGCATATTGTACTATTTTCATTAAACTCTCCTTATCTCAAACCTCAGGGCTTTTTGCTTTCTTCTTTCTCTTTTTGAGATTGCTCCCAGTTGTGGGAGTGAGTCCTGTGAGAGCAGGCTGGCCATCTTAAACAGGACAATCTATTTTGATGCCCACTGTGCAGACAGAAAGAGTTGAGCTGATGAGAAACAGGATAATGAGAAGACTCAAATAAGGCTTGTTAAGTTTTGTATACCTTTTTTCCCCCCATAGTATGTTCAATGTTGGTGCATTTGCTTTCTAGGGGCAGCTGGGGCCCAGCCCTGGTTACATTACATAAAACCTTACGCATTTGTACATTCTGTGCTCTTTGTGGTGGTGCTTATCACCTCCTGGGAACGAACTAATGTGGCTCTATCGTATACTGTAATATTATGATATGGTTATTGCAATAGCCACTCAGTTTAGATGTAATGTTGCCCAATTGATGGGACAGGTCTTGTCCAGATAAATGTAGGTCTGTCCAAGGATACCACCTGGAGATCTGCCCTGAGGCTGGATAATTATGAATGCCTGCGTTTGTGAGACTGTAGGGTCAAGTACTTGGGATGGTGATCACCCCCAGTGTTTTGGAATTTCATCCCTGAACAAAGTATGTTGTCAGTCCTGATGTTCCCAGGAGACACAAATCACTGTGATGTGCTGGGGCCTGGCCCATGCCTATCAAACCCTTCTCATCACAGTTTAGTCTGCTCAGGGGCAAGAGAAGGTCTCTTGGCAAACCAGAAGGCATTGCAGCTACTCAGTCCCCAAGAGCAGGCATGGCAGCTGTACCAGAGAACCAGCCTGTGCCAGAATCAGTTGCCCCGGTACAGAAAAAGAAATATACAAAGAAAGCAGATCTCACACAGGATGAGGATGAAACAGGGTTACCACAGGAACAAGAGGAAGATACAGAGATGGTCACTCATTCTTTATCTCTGGCCTTGAAAGATGGCCAAGCATGAATGGTGGATGAAACGGCTGGCAGGCTCCAGCAATGTGAGGGAAGTTTCTCTTCCTTTGTACAGGCTTGTGTTTCAGCTATGGAGGAACTGTCCAGGGAGGTACTTTAACTCCAAGAGAACATGTCCTGCTCCTCACCTGTACAGTCCCATGTTTCAACTATGAAGAGTAGGCATTTCCCTGTCCAAGGGAGAGAATGTGCTTTTACTTATATGATCACAGAGAGGACATGTTGGAGCGAGACAGAAAACCCACTTCAGTCCTAGCTGTGCAAGTCTGTGAATTACATGGAAATTCTCCACAGAAGAACGCTGATCCAGTTTCCAGTGAAAAATCCCCCCAAAAGAGCAAATGTATTGATACTGCTTCTGATGCTCTTGATGGGACTTCCAAACCACCTTTACATGATGCAAGTGATTCTGGTCATAATTAGAGGAAGCAGCCTGCCTCCAACCAGATGGAGGAGAGAGACAATTGCATTTTTTGGACTGTGTGGATCAGATGGCACAGCACATTGAACCCACAGGAGTATAAAGCTTCAGTAGATACACACAGTGTACTCTGATGCCACCAAACTATAAGGTGGTACAACCCATCTGTATTTCTGGTGTGACAGGGGGATCCTAACAGCTGGATACATTGGAAACTAAGCATCAGAATGTCAGCCACAGTTTGCTTTCCTTGGAGGGGTGGAAGGAATCACTGGAATCAGCTGCCCCAGCATGCAAACACAGACACACCTTTTGCCATAGCCTGATACAGACTGTACTGGAGCAAGGTAGAGCTCCAGAACACCTGCATCAAGAGCTCTCTTGTAAAGCCCAAGGTGAGGTCACTTTGGGTGAGAATGCACAGTGAAAGATGAATGTTTTATGACGTTAATTACTGCTGGCCATGGCATAGATGGTATAGAATAAGAGATGGATAATGTCCTGGTTTCACGTGGGAAACCAGTTGGGACAGCCTGTTGAACCTGCCGAAAAATATTTGATACCATGCTGACATCATGCCAGCTTTATATAAAAAAAGTGCTGTCTGGAGCTAAGCATCATGAGGCTTGTAGTTTGGATTGTAACATAAGATGCTCCCTGTTTCTGGGGGCTGCTTCTGGTTTCCAGTTTGGGTTGTTGGTCTCTTCCACCTGGCTGTCTGCGGGCTTGAAGGGCACTTGGCATTTTATGGTTGGCTTGCTTCTGCCACTATGGTGCTTCTGTGGCTACTGCCTCTATGGTACTTGCATATTATATTACTTCCATTAAATTTTCTTTATCTCAACCCATAGGGCTTTTGGTTTGGGGTTTTTTTTGGTTTGGGTTTTTTGTTGTTGTTGTCGTTTTGGTTTTTTTGAGATCACTCCTGACCATGGGGACTGAGTCTTGTTAGAGCAGAGAGCAGGCTACCTTAAACCAGGACACATAGTCAACAGATTTGCTTGAAATGTATTTTAAAGAGAACCGCTCCTGAAAGAAAACATCAGTTATTTTTAATCATTTATATGTACAGATAACTCCATTTGGAGATATTGCTATGAAAGGCATAGAGTTTCCTAAGCTTTTTAGTGATTCAAATATTAAGTTTTCATCTAATGATTTTCTGAAAACTTTTGGAACAAATAAGATTAAAAAACCTAATCCTTCAACACATTTTAATGCAGCAACTGAATAATTTTATGTATCTTTATAAAAATATGCAAGCTTAGTACTCACTGATAGCAAGAGATCCTACAAATTTACACTAGTCTGTGCTGGAACTATGCAAGCTTTGTTCGTTTAGAAGGTGTTACAATGAGTTCTAGTCTTTCTTTCAAGGAATCAAATTAACAGAGAAAAGCTAATACGAACCTTCCAACACAGGGAGGTCATCAAAAAGAGAATGAAGCTCTTCAGAGTAACACATGGACAGAGGCTAAGAGACAATGGGCATAAATCAAAACAGAAAATGTTCTAACTGGGTGTAAGGATAAAATCTTTAAGGACAGGCAAGTAGTGAAAAAGGTTTCCCAGAAAGGCTGTGCAGTCTCTCCATCCTTGGAGAATTTCAAGGCAGGACTGGATAATGGACTAAGCAACCCAGCTTACTCTTATAGTTCTACCTGCTTTGACTCTGGGCAGAAGTTTGAACTAGATATCAGCTGATAACCATTTTTGAGCTGTTTTATCCTATGTTCTAAAGGGAAAAGAAGCATTTTAAAATTTCACAAAATGGTTAGAGAGTAGTATACAAAAAAAAAGAAAAAAAAAGGCTATCTTCCCCAAAAGTCTATGCAGCCTGAAGAGCTGGATTCTTCTTTCTTCACTAAGCTGCTCTTTCTAAAGGTACAACTTGTCCACTTATTTTTGGAATGTACTCAGCTCAATAGGTTCCTCTGTTTTCATTTCTATCACACATACCTCCTCATCACATGAGGAAAAACTTTCTAGAGAAACTGAGGGATGAAAATCCACATCATTGGCATTTAATAAGAATAGTTACATTTGGCTAAGCATTCAAGTCCAGTTTCTGGAAGACCAACAGACACTGGACTAAATTCCCTATTAGCCCTAATACAAATGATCCAGTTCTGAAAGATATTTTTCAGTTGCTTCATTTTCTTTCACTACTAAATTTCTTCCACATATAAAACAAAACTTTTCTAAACTTATGGCTTCCTACATTCCTCCTAAATCTTACCTCATATTCTCTTTTCCACACACTCTTCTCACCTACCTGTTTAAGTCGAATGGCTGCTTGTAGCTTTTCCATAACTGTCTCTTGATGTTGATTCCAGATGGTGGATGAGTTGTTGTTGGTAATGTAAGATTTACACGATGTGATCATCTGATTGGTCACCTAAAAGCAGTATTAACCTTGGGGAAAAACATCTCAAGACAAAGCAGATTTGCCCTTCTTTATAAAGTCTCATCCCACATCTCTGACAACAATAGCCTAAAGCCTGCAAATTAGTGATGCCAAATACCAGCTACACAGATTGTCCTCATTACAATACCATGCCCCCAGACCATTACACCACCCAGATGTTGTTGATCAGCCATGCTCATCCTAAACACCTTATACCAAATGTGAAATGACAGTGAAGACTGCAAAGTCATAAGACTTTGGCACTTCTAAGAGCAAAGTTAAATCAAGGGCCCAAGAGACTATGATAACAAAGGAATAGGAAGAAATTATTTACACAGTAAGGATGGTTAGACACTGAAACAGGTTGCCCAGGGAGACTGTGGATACCTCCTCCATGAAGGTGTTCAAGGCCAGGTTGGATGAAGCCTTGAGCAACCTGGTCTAGTGGAAAGGTATTCCTGCCAGAGCAAAGGGGGCTGGAACTAGGTGATGTTTAAGGTCCCTTCTTACCCAAACCATTCTATGATTCTATGAAGAGATTTCCTTTCTAACCACATTTCCTATATTGTGCAACTATAAAGAGGTTTAAGGGCTATACAAATTTGATATAATTGGTTCTGCAAAAAAACAGTTCATGATAGGCAAAACTTATTGTGGCAAAAAATCTCTTGATCTGTTTACATCAGGGATGAGATTAGCCCTGATCTTCAAGAAGTCTTAAAAACTTCTTACAACTCCAAATAACAGAAGCTAAAATAAGTTCTAACAATAAGAAGTTCTATCACTATTTTCAGTTCTCTGTGCATTTAAAAAAGTAGCATTGAATTGACCAAAAGTAGCATTAAATTGACCAAAATGCTGCCTCTTCAATTGCTTGGTCTCTTTCTTTTCCCTGTTCCTTAAGCAACAACACACACCAAAAAATCTGAACATTTCCTTTCGCACTGTAGCACCAACCTTCACAAACAGTGAGGATATCTTCTCAGATGTGTTGTAATACTGAGAGACACTCTGAATCATTTTAATTGCATTTATGAGTCCTGGAATAGCATCCACCATGGACACCTGGGAAGAAACACACAGTCTGAACTTTGTCTGAAGTCTCTTCCCAATCATAACAATTCTACGATTCAATGATTCTAAATATCAGTGAGGGAATGGTTCACTCTCACTGACACAGTGGCTTCCACCCCAAGGGCTACACCTTCTCAAAACTAAATGTCTTTAAAGCTGGCATCACTTCCTCCTTGGTAAAAGCCAGTATGAGGAGAACAAAGCAGATCAAGTTCGACAGACCCTGCACAGTGCCAATAGCCAGCATACTCACTTTACCTTTGTTTTCTATGGGTATCATATTATCCTTTCACAAGACAGCCTCAAATATGACATTGGGAAACACTGAAAGAACATGCTGTTCTAATAAACTCCAGTAAATGGAAACAAACAGAGCCATAACACAGTTGCCCAGAGCAATGTTTGGAAACAATTTCACTCTAGGAAAAGTGGAGAGAGAGAGGAGAGGTAGGAAGGTCAAAGTTCTAAGTCTTCTCTGCCACTTAAAATATTTCTCTCACTAGTAAGACACATACAGTCAATTGCAAAACCAGTTTCAATAAAAGCAACCATTTGCTGCCTACTTTAGCAGATAATGGGACTGTGAAAATCCCTCCTATCCCCTCTTTTGCCTGCCTGGTTTTGTTTACTACCTGGTACACTTTTGTCATTCTGTTATGATGGTATAAGAAGTTGATTTGCATTTACACATTAATATTTACATAAATGTATTTATGTTCTCCTAACCCAGTAAACTGAAAATTGCCTAATATATTTCAAACTATATATGACCTGGGTGCCAGCTCAAAGAGAAAAGACCAGCCTTTGCCTTTAGCATAACACTAGGTTTACTCCCTGCTCACCCTTGTTTCCACCCCCTCCTTCTTTAATCACAAAAATTTCACTTCCTCCCATAGCACAGAATCCAGTTTTATCTTCAGGCCCAAAGCTTCATGGATACCATGGCAATAAAATAACAACTACTTTATCTTTTAGCTAGAAATTCCCACTAGGCCACTTCTAGTGTAACTGAACAAGTCTGAAAACGGAGAATAATACCTAAAATGCCATCTATGTAATTTCCAAACTGTTCCTAAAAAATACATTCATTTTACTTGTCTCAAGATATTTAAGCTAAGGAAATTAGAAGCTGTGCTTACAGGATCACTATTGTATAAGGAGTCACAACATTTTTCCAGAGAATACAGATACTTCACATTATCCTTAGCTTCATTTGCTGCATCTGTGATGCAGATATCCAATGCTCGCCAGTTCTAAGATAGAAAGTTGAAAAAAAAATAAACCATGCATTTCAGACAAAGCAGTTTGACATCTGTTGTGTCATTAGCCTTTAAACACATTTGAAAGCACAAATCTTTTACTTCAGTTACATTTGTTTACCCAAGAGGAGGAACAGGTCCTTGTTTTCCACTCATCTCAAAAAGTTACGTATTAGTGTCAAATCAAGCTGCTGTAAAATATACAGACATCATCTGTTAACTGCTTTGGCAAGACAGATTGATGAATATATAACAATGCACTTTTCATACATCTCTCATTTTGATGAGCCAAGCCTTTTTGTTTTATTCTTTTTTCTGCTTGTGATGTGTCTTTGTTTTGTCAGTATCAGAAATGATGAACCCATAAGCAGTTTTGACAGACACTAAGAACAGGAGAAAGAGATTTCTTTTTTCTTTTCATTTTTCTGATTTAATTATTAACTTTTCACATATTTATAGGTGTTTCTTTCTGCTGAGCCTTGTGGATACAGTGTATTATCAGCTTTCATAGAATTAATATGGTTGGAAAAGACCTCAGAGATCATCAAGTCCAACCTCTTACCTAACACCTCATAACTAAATAAACCATGGATTCAAGTGCCATGTCCAATCCTTTCATGAACAGCACCAGGGACAGTGACTCCACCACCTCCCTGAACAGCACATTCCAATGGCAAATTACTCTCTCTCAGTGAAGAACTTTCTCCTCACCTCAAGCCTAAACTTCCCCTGGCACAGCTTGAGATTGTGTCCTCTTGTTCTGGTGCTGGTTGCCTGGGAGAAGAGACCAACCCCTACCTATCTACAACCTCCTTTCAGGTAGTTGTAGACAGCAATAAGGTCTCCCCTGAGCCTCCTCTTCTCCAGGTGTGACTGTTTTGGGCTGTGCCTTTAAGAAAGGGACATTTGCTGGAACACTCTGGCTGAATATTTTGAAAACATTCAGATATTCTTAACGAATTTCATTGGTAGATTGGTAGAATGCAGCTTGAAGTTTTAGTTCAGTTTGAGTCTGTCTCTGTTCCAGTCTGTTCTGCCTTTCCAGCCTGTCTGCTTCTGAGCAAGTAGCCGGAGCTGACCTTGAGATAAGAAAACTATCCCTGCATGTGCTTTTGAAGCCTAACAAAATTTCATCCTTATTAATTACCTCTTATCTCTCTCTAGCCCTTTTTGGGAATAAAAGGAGGTAGGGGGAGAGAGAGGGAACAGGGCGGGAGCCCTCCTCTGTCTGGAGGAGGGAACTTTGTTCTGTGTTACTTTCTTTGCTGTGTATTTCTGTATATATTGTAAATACTGTATATATTGTGTATATACAGATTTGCATTTCATCCTGCTTGTAAATATAGCATATCCTTTGCTTCTCTGACTGAGCTGGCTGTGGTTTCTTTCTTTGTGGGGGAGGGAGAACTGAACTTGCTCTCACCACCACACCAGGCTAAACAATACCAGCTCACTAGCCTCTCCTCATAGGGCTTGTGCTCGAAGCCTCTCACCAGCCTCATTGCCCTCCTCTGGACACATTCAAGTGTTTCGATGTCCTTCTTAAACTGAGGGGCCCAGAACTGGTCACAGTACTCAAGGTGTGGCCTAACCAGCGCTGAGTACAGTGGCAGAATGACTTTTAAGCATTTCTAGTCTTTACATTTGTCATAATTCAAAATAGAAACCTTCAGCAGTTTGGATTTAGCGGCTGTGAGTACTCCAAGCACTGCCTTCACATCTGGGCTCTTCAGCTGATCTGTAAGGTAGTTGAACTTAGACAATCTCTTTTTCCAGTAATCAAGCTCTGCTCGCGGTCCAAGGTCATCAGCTTCCTTTCTCAATTGGTCATTTTCTGCAAGAACCTTTTATGATAGAGTAATATGAGTAAGTCAAGGTAGTATTTTTATCTACATGGATTAATTAATCTTTTAACTCCTAATATTGATGTCCTGTAATAAATGACCTAATATGGACACTGAATCACATAAGAGACATGTATTTTGCTTGACCTTTTCAGTTCTGAGTTAAAGAGGGAGTAGTATCTCAAAAGCAATGCTACAGACAACTACATTTTTCTGCAAATTACCTGCAAAGCAGGTTTCAAACTATAATTTTTGTGACCACTGAGAAAAATGATCACTGAATTACTGTGCTCCTTTTTCTTTCATTGAATTCACAGGGAATCACTAACTGTTCTCTACTTTAAGAATAACTGATTATCAAAAACAGGGGGCTAAGCTTCCAAAGACATTTGTGTGCTCTTTTGAGTATTAAATGAGAAAAGCTCTCAATACTATTCATACTGAGAAGTAAAAGCACACAATAAATTCCAATAGTACTTTATACAGAGATATATCACATCTAGCTTTATAGAAAGGTATGACAAAAGGATTGAAATCATTTGCCAATAAGCAAATGTCATATTTCACGTTTGGCCACAGTATCACCTGTTCAATTTGTTTGGTCCATCCTTTCATGCAAACTTCTATTCTTTCAAGAGCATCTGCACTGTTAGCAACCATGAGGTAATCTGAAGGTCCTTTTAGAGTTTTCAGATCATACGTTTCACATTTCTTCAGACTGACCTAAAATGAGTTTAAAAACCCTGAAATGCTAAAATGTTCATGACAAGTAACACAGAAACTTTAATTCACCAATCTGGCAGTTGTCTTCTCATGCCATTTCTTTTACAAAGGCTGAGTAGAAATTAACAGTTATAGCAACTGTTTATCACACACATCAATCATTCTTAGTTTAAGAGTGGACACAGCCATTGGACAGTCAAAAAGACAATAGCTCTAAAGTACTGGTTGCAGGACAAATCAAGAGAAGCACCTGCAAAGTCCTTAAAGCCACAAATCAGTGTACACAATACAGACAACAAATAGAAGTGTTATTTTTGTCTCCAGTTTAACAAAAGTGATTTTCAGTACTCTACAACAGCAGTTAATTCAAAAGCTCTGGAGCAAGAGACATTCTACAGCTAGCTACATTTCTGTTTGCTGCATGAACATACTTACCTTTTCCAGCAGACTTTGCTGAGTTCCTGAGAGCACACTAACAAATGTTTCAAGGGAACAAAGGAAGTCCTGCTTAATATTGGAAGCTTGCTGAGGCTCAGCAAGTTCAACCCAGACATGGTCTGTAGTTTGCAAAGCTGGAATGAAGATTTCTGATATCAACTGCTCAACACTTTTTAGTAAGCCATCTCGACCTACATTCATCATATTAAAATTCACTTCCTGTAAAAGAAGCACAACACAGGTTAAAACAGAAAGCAAATTTTGCCATTGTATTTATTCCAGACCAACAGCCTTGAGAATCTCAAATGCTCTTCAAGAAGGAACAGCACAATTCTTGATAGCAGGGGCTGTGGAATTTGCACAGGGTCACAGTTTGTCATATAAAACTCAGGAAATTAATATCTGAAACATGAAATAACTTGTATGAGGTGTCTTCAGGCATTTTTACTTTTCAACTTGTCTTTCCCACTTTTAAGGTAGTCTCTACTATCAGCAAGGACTATATCATCGCTTGCACATAAGCCTGTTTTATGTGTCTCAAATCACCAGCTTCTAAATATTATCAGTACACAAAAATATCCTCATATGTTAAATAGTATGTGATTGATGAAAAATCTAAGGCAGACCTTTCAAAATCATCCAAAAATGAAGAGGTAAAGCATGAAACTTTAAAGGATATATGTGTAGAAATCAATCACCTAGTGATGGCAGCCAGCTCATCCACTCTTTGCTCTTCTATGTCTTGCCTATCTGGGCAGAACAGAGTTTTATAAGTTTTTCCTAGAAGAGGTGGGTGAAGTTAAAATTTGCTGCCATAGGAGTTGTACTTGAAAGTTCTCATCCTGAAGAGTATAGAAAGTTTTTCACAACATTTAATTCTCATTCAGCTCATCACTCTAATTTTAGCACTTCAATTAATTTGCCTGCAACTGTACCTGTATTACCTATATTTTACTCTGTGCACCTCGTTACTAAACACTTGATCCAGCTTTGTCCACTCCAGATTATCATAGACATCTACCAGAAAATACTTTTTTATGTATGATTTTCATATAGGCTCTCACAAATAGTCATTTTTATTTGCTTCTTTCAATGGATTTGCTAGAACTTACTGAAATGTAACAGCTTGTGATTTAGGTATTGACTAATTACTCTTTGTCATTCTGGATTGTCACACATTTTCATTCTTAGCATGATTTCCTCATAGCAATGACACACTTCAAGTTGCTGTGGCTAGATAATGTTGGTTTTTCCATTTCCTTTCTTTTTTATCCTATATTTCATTCAGAAAGTGTCCTTTTGTTCATTCCTCTCCCTCAAAGGCAGTCAAATTATGTGCTGAGAGCAAATACTCCAAGATGAAAATGTGTTTTAAACAAGGTTGTATACAGTGATCGGCAGGTACTGGCTCTTACCTGATAGATATTCTCAGTTGTGATGGGTTTGGAAAGACTAGATCTAATGAAGCAAATACATATGCCAGTTAAAGCTAGTTCTCTTCCCTCTGTCACAAATACTTTAGGTATTTTCTTCTGTGTCAAATGAGAGTTCATTCCTGCTCCTGGAAGGCTGAAGTGCTCTACAGATTCAAATGAAAGAAGCATGTAAAAGTCATTGATTGCCACATCCACACATTCATTGAACACCTCAAGAGATGGTGAATCCATCACCAATAAGCTTCAGTAATATCATCAGCCCTCATTTTGTAACCACAGATTGATGTCCCAGCCTGACCAAACTTGACTTTAAGCCCCAGTTTATAGCAACTTTACTTTTTTTTTTTCCTTGCACACTTGCTCAGCGCAACAATAATATGTCATAGGAGAACCCAAAGTTGCTTTACCGGTATCTGTTGTCTCTATGTTTTGATAGTAGAACATCAGGTGACGCAGACCTCCAGGAGCCAGGAATTTGTCAATGCGCTCTATCTGTTAGAGATCGTGTTGAAAGTGTTATGCACAGCATCCCCACTACAAAAAAGTGTAACTACCTCCAGTTTTTCACATAAAGGACTGATAACCATTCATCACATTATCACTGTTCAATAACAAAGTTATACAAGGCCTGGTTACAGCCCTCCAAAAATGACTGAGTTTCCTTGTTCTTTAACAACACATACATACTTCATTGACTCACTTCTTACTGTATGTGCTGTGTATCATCCCTCAAACTGAGGGCTCAGGGCATTTTGTCATTTAGGCTTCTACCAGTATGTCAAGCAGAAAAAAAAAGGTCAAGGAAAGTCTAACCCCTCAGATGAGGAAGAATAGCAAACTGGTAACAACAGATGAGAAGAAGGCTGACGTATTCAACAGAACTTTTTTGCCTCAGTCTTTGCCAGCAACCTCTCTTCCCATGACTCCCAAGTCAAGATACTCGGGAAGGCAGAAAGTCTCTCTCACTCTAACAAAAGATCAAGTTCATTACCACCTGAGGAAACTGAATATGCATAATTCCATGGGGCTTGACAAGATCTTAGAATGATAGAATTATTCAGGTTGGAAGAAATGGAAAAGACAACCAAGATCATCAAGTCCAACCATCAACCTAAGGCCATCAAACCATGTCCCAAAGTGCCATGTCCATATGTTTCTTGAACACCTTGAGGAACAGCGACTTCACCTCCCTGGACAACCTATTCCAATGCCTGACACTCTCACATTAAAGAATTTTTTCTTAATATCCAATCTAACTCTACCCTGGCACAGTTTCAGGACATTTCCTCTCATTCTATCACCTGATACTAGGAAGAAGAGACTGACTCCCATCTTACTACAACATCCTTTCATGTAGAGTTCAATGAGGTCTTCTCTCAGCCTTCACTTCTACCAACTAAATAATCCCAGTTCCTCATAAGACTTGTTGTCTAGACCCTTCACCAGCTTTGTTGCCCTTCTCTGGATAAACTCCAGCAACTCAATGTCCTTCTTGTAGTGAGGGGCCCAAACATGAACACAGTACTCAAAGTGCGGCCTCACCACAGCCAAGTACACAGGTACAATCACTTCCCTGCTCCTGCTGGTCATATTAATCCTGACACAGGCCAGGATGTTCTTGGCCTGCTTAGCCACCTGAGCACACTGCTGATTCATGTCCAGACAGCTGTCAACCAGCACCCCAGGTCCTTTTCTGACAGGCAAGGGCCCTGAGGGATTTGGCTATTTGGCTAATGTATTTGCCAAACCTCTCAATGATATTTGAAAAGTCTTGGCAGTCAGGTGAAGTCCCTGGTGACTGGAAAAAGGGAAACATAGCACTAATTTTACAGAAGTGTAGAAAGGAGGACCTCTGGAACCTGTCAGCCTCACCCCTGTGCCTAGGAAGATGTTCTCCTAAAAGCTATGCTAAGGCATATCGAGGAAAGGGAGGAGATTTGAGACAGCCAGTATGGCTTCAAAGGCAAGTCTTGTCTAACCAATTCTAATGGCCTTCTACTATGAAGTGACTAAAGCAGTGAACAAGGGAAAAGCTACAGATGCCATCTCTCTGGACTTCTGTAAGGTCTTTGACATTGCCCCTCACAACATCCTTCTCAAAAAGTTAGATAGATACGTATTTGATGAGTGGACTGTTCTTTGGATAAGGAATGGGTTGGGTAGCCAACAGCTCAATGTCCAGATGGAGATCAGAAGTAGTGTCTCCCAGATGTCCATACCAGGAGCAATACTGTTTAATATCGAATTAGGTTAAAGCACCAGTAACTACCTGTCTTCCACCAACACGGAAGTGAGGGACAAGTAGCACACACACACACAAAATCTGAGTTGAGTTAAAGAGTTAAGATAAAAAGAGTTTCATATAAATGGGATAACATAATGCACAGTCACCTCAGCCTATCCGCAGAAAAAGCACAGCAGAAAGCAGCAGCAAACAGAAGCAAGAAAGCTAAACCACTATATCACTCCCCCTCATGCCACCATGCCTGCAGAAAAGAGCCAACATCCAAAAGGCAGAACCCAAAAGCAGCAACCAGAATAGGAAGTCTCTCGTGTTACAATCTGAATTTCAAGCCCTGTAATACTTTGCTCCAGATAGCATTTTCATTTTGAAGCTGACACAAGGCAGGATGGTACGAACAGCAGCAGATTTAAACTCAATCCATGACAAGGCCAAGTGCAAAGTCCTGCACATGGGCCAGAGCAATCTTTGGTATCAATACAGGCCAGGGGATGATGTGATTGAAAGCAGCCCTGCAGAGATTTTGAGGCCAGTGTCCTGTACAACCAACAATAGTTCAGGTCATCTAGTGCTTTGCCCAGGATCAGTCTCAAAAACCTCATGTAGTCAGTCAGATCACTTCACCATTCAGTTTTGTCAAGTAGATTTCACCTGGTTAAGTTTCCTAATCTGGATCACAATGTATTCTCACAAATGCTGGTGACAGTCTAATAGAAACAACAAAATGCAGCCTGCATGCTGCTGAGAGGACCCTTGAACTTTTACATACTATATATTCAAGGATTGAGAGGTGTCACAGTGTGGATCTAGCACAAAACACAGTCACATATTTTACTGTACTGTCTCTACACACTGGAAAGCAGAAGTTCTGATCAATTTAAAAATTAATACTGTTACATTAGGTCCTGAAACTAGGAACACTTGTGTTCAACTTACCTACAAAATGCTGAGAAATATGTTTTTTTAAATAAAAGATTCAAGTAATCTCAGAAACAAAGTCTGACAACTATCTCACCAAGCATTTAATGGTAATATCAGTTTAATATCAGTTGTAAAGCACTCTATGAGCTTCACTATCAATTCATCAGAGTACCTGGTTACCATCAAGAATAGCATCTTCTACTTCTGCTTTATCCAGATTCACACAAGAGGCAACAGTATCCAGTAAATAATCATGTCTGCCATCCAGCCAAGCACGTTTAGCCTCTCTCTCTTCCTTGAGCTTTTGCTGTTATAAAATACAAAAGTGGACAATGAAGAATTCACCATTTATTTTGAAGACAAAATAAAGAAAACTCTAACATTTATTTTAAAAAGTAAAATCTGTTACATTCTTTCATACTTGTGGTTTATGTTTTGAAGGCACTCAAATTAAATTTTTAGAAGCAACCTCTGTTATGATTTTACAGTGGTTTGTTTCCTGTGGTCTATTTTCAAATGTAGTTCAACATTTCTATCATCCATCATTTGTATTATATTATTCGTTGAAAGGTTCTGTAGGGGGAAAAAAACCAAACACACACACACACAAAAACAAACCCACACCAATACCAATGCATTTTATATACACAGCTCTGTCATTCTAGAAGTTATCTTCAACATCCTATGTCCTCAGTCCCAGCTTTTCAGTCTAGTCACACATGGCCATCAAGAACAACATTGAGACACTTGAACATGTCCAGAGAACAGTCACAAGGCTGGTGAGAGGCCTTGAGCACAGGCCCTATGAGGAGAGGCTGAGGGAGCTGGGATTGTTTAGCCTGGAGAAGAGGAGGCTCAGGAGAGACCTTATTGCTGTCTACAACTACCTGAAGGGTGGTTGTAGACAGGAGGGAGTTGGTCTCTCCTCTCAAGCAACCAATATCAGAACAAGAGGACACGGTCTCAAGCTGCACCAGGGGAAGTTTAGGCTTGAGGTGAGGAGAAAGTTCTTCACTGAGAGAATTGTTCATCATTGGAATGTGCTGCCCAGGGAGGTGGTGGAGTCACCATCCCTGGAGGTGTTCAAGAGGGGATTGGATGTGGCACTTGGTGCCATGGTTTAGTCACGAGGTCTGTGGTGACAGGTTGGACTTCATGATCTTTGAGGTCTCTTCCAACCTTGGTGATTCTGTGATTCTCTGATTTACTCATAGAGAAGATATAGTAAGTGTTCTCTAATAAAGACAAATGCAGCTTGAGGAAACTACGGCTTCATGCATTATTACCTTACTATAACGAGAAATAAAACAAGCCACAAGCCTCAAGGTACACAAGTGTTTATAAATGTGCTTAACTACAGCTATTACACCATTCTTCAAGCAGTATGCCTACTCTTCTAATTAAATTGAATTCCCATATGTAACATACCTCATTACACCACAGACAAAATAGCCTTCTGGAACAGTTACTGGTATCATTGTGCTTGCAGATTACAAGATTTAACATAATCTCACTTCAAAAGAAATTCAGAATGATGTTTCATCGGTGGTAAATTCAATCTTTATTTCCCTGGTGATTATAGAGTTGCCAGATTTTTCATAAAGTATGCACAAGCGCTTTATTCACAACCTTCTGCGCAGCCAATAGGACTTGCATAGTACAATTTACACCCTTACATAAATACATTTCCTACTTTCAGAAGGAATTTTCAAATATTTGGTAAGCTCATATTTACAGCCATGCCTTCATAAATACTGAATGCATTGTAAACGCTTTTCCATGTAAAAGACAAACATATAAATCCATTTCTTTACACAGATATGCCTGAGGAATGTAGTAGCTGATTAATCTTTATGCTATTTTACCTCTGTCATTTCCTAACATGGTCTCCACTTTCCCGAAAATGAAATCTCATCACAGGCCTTCCCTAGATGTTCTCAAATCAGGACAGAAAATTTCTCTCCTAGTTAGATTGTAACCATTTTTGACAGAATCAGCTTCACACTAAATAATAACAACAGACTCCTTAAAAAAATGTTCCTTCAGTGATTTAAGCACCTTCAAATTCTTTAGCAGAGAAAAACACAACCAGTACTCTGTCAGTTAGCTTCTATTTAATTCGGGGAGGGGGGGGAGACTTTTTTTGTTTTAAACTACAGAGAGACTACTTTTGAATTCTGCTATTCTGAGTATAGAACTCCAGGTACAGTGCTACACTGGATATCCACCTTACATTTGTCATCAGTTCCCAGCTCCACCTATATGAATGGCCCTTGATATGTCCATGGCCTCCATTTCTTTTACAAACTGATGTTTATATAAACTTGCAATCATGAGCACCTTGGTCTCAATGTGGGCAGTCATGCCCTGATGTTTGTTCCTGTAGCTGTAGTCTCTCAAGCTCTACAACAAATACAGTAGCTATTGTACATAGCTGCTCATATAGTAGTATTATGCAACATTTTATGTCTAAGCCTAGTAACAAGAACATTTGTTAATATGTCACAAAAACTTTAAAGTTGTGTCACTTCCAGAATGGATTAGCATTGTTTTTTGGGTATCTCTCTAATGCAAATGGCATGCATGCTTTCCTGACAGTTGCTACAATACAATTCAAGAACACACACTGCCTGTCATGCTTCGTATTTTGATGCTCTGACACTTGTTAGAACGACTTCTCCCCATATGAAGCATTCCCATATCACAAATATTCACTTCTCAGTTGTGGTAGCCATCAGAAAGCTTCTGTCTCACCCAGAAGCTAGAATGGAAACCGGTTAAAATATGCTTCCAATGGCATACTACTTTACATTTTTAAGATGTTGTTTACTTAGAATTAGGAATCTCAAAGAATGAATGGCAAGAAAATGCTGAGCTTCTTACCTGTCATTCTTCAAACACACCCATCTTTACAGGCCAAACAAATGAACAAAAGGCTCACAGAGACAAAAGATACACAGAGAAGAAAGTGGATTTCTACTTCAGATTCAGTTTCTTCAATTTTTGCACAGAGCTGTATTTCAGGCCCTTAATACTTTTGTATCAAGTCTTAAGTAAAAGAATTAACTAAGCTATTCAAAAACCCAGTCTTTGGACTTCCAGATGCTAACTCTAACTAGCCCCACATCTTGCTTCAAATCAGCAATGGCCTAGGGGTTTTTGTACATTTTACATCCTGAAGGATGAACTACAGAAGTACACATCTCTAAATAACATCCATACAAAAAAAAAGGAGAGGGAAAAAAAAAGTTTACACAACTTAAACAGCATTTAACAGAACACTGAAAGAATAAGATTTGAAGACAGAGGGACTGCTAAAACACATGAGCTATCATGTGTAAGTAAGAGGCGAATTGCTGATACGTGCAGTAACACACACAAACTCTGAAAATGATCAGCTGCCATTCTGATCAAGGTCATGAAACATAATGTCACCTGATGTAGGAGGATCCAGAGGGAACAGTATTTGCAAGAGAGAAATGTTTTCTCACTTAGATATCAGCAAGGATTGTCCAAGTTTTTATATTTTACAACGTTGGTTCTTCATTTAAAGAACAGCAGCACAACCACATTTACTTTTGGGTTTCTTTCCAGTTATGAAAGTAATAAAAGCCCACAACAGATACAAGTTCTAAGCTAAACTAATTAACTAAAAAATCCTGTGTCATGATTGGTCTTTTATTACAAGTAACTGTTATGTAAAAGCTTAACATTCCTAATAGCAGAAATTTTGCACAACTTATTTCAGCAGATATCTTCTTGTGGAAGAGCATAAAGCAGAATCACAGAATCACCAAGGCTGGAAGAGACCTCAAAGATCATGAAGTCCAACCTGTCACCACAGACCTCATGACTAAACCATGGCACCAAGTGCCACATTCAATCCCTCTGAACACCTCCAGGGATGGTGACTCCACCACCTCCCTGGGCAGCACATTCCAATGACGAACAACTCTCTCAGTGAAGAACTTTCTCCTCACCTCAAGCCTAAACTTCCCCTGGTGCAGCTTGAGACTGTGTCCTCTTGTTCTGATGCTGGTTGCTTGAGAGGAGAGACCAACTCCCTCCTGTCTACAACCACCCTTCAGGTAGTTGTAGACAGCAATAAGGTCTCCCCTGAGCCTCCTCTTCTCCAGGCTAAACAATCCCAGCTCCCTCAGCCTCTCCTCGTAGGGCTTGTGCTCAAGGCCTCTCACCAGCCTCGTTGCCTTTCTCTGGACACATTCAAGTGTCTCTCAATGTCCTTCTTAAACTGAGGGGCCCAGAACTGGACACAGTACTCAAGGTGTGGCTTAGCCAGTGCAGAGTACAGGAGCACAATGACTTCCCTGCTCCTGCTGGCCACACTATTCTTGATGCAGGCCAGGATGCCATTGGCCTTCTTGGCCACCTCAGCACACTGCTGGCTCATGTTCAGCTGTCTGTCAATCAGCACCCTCAGGTCCCTTTCTGTTTGGCACCTCTCCAGCCACTCCAACCCCAGCCTGTAGCACTGCATGAGGTTGCCGTGGCCAAAGTACAGCACCCAGCTCTTGGACTTGATAAATGCCATCCTGTTGGACTTCGCTCATCTGTCCAGTCAGTCGAGGTCCCTCTGCAGAGCCTTTCTACCCTCTAACAGATCAACATCTGCTCCCAGCTTGGTGTCATCTGCAAATTTGCTGATGACTGACTCGATCCCCTCATCCAGATCATCAATGAAGATATTAAAGAGGATGGGGCCCAGCATTGATCCCTGGGGGACACCACTACTGACTGGCCACCAGCTGGATGTGGCACCGTTCACCACCACTCTCTGGGCTCAGCCCTCCAGCCAGTTCCTAACCCAGCACAGAGTGCTGCTGTCCAAGCCACGAGCTGACAGCTTGGCCAGCAGTTTGCTGTGGGGGATGGTGTCAAAGACCTTGCTGAAGTCCAGGTAGACCACATCCACAGCCTTCCCCACATCCACCAGGCGGGTCACCCGATCATAGAAGGAGATCAGGTTGGAGAGGCAGGATCTGCCCTTCCTAAATCCATGTTGGCTGGACCTGAGCCCTTGGCTATCCTTAAGGTGCTCAGTCATTGTCGCCAAGATAATCTTATCCATAATTCTCCCTGGCACTGAGGTCAGGCTGACAGGTCTGTAGTTTCCAGGTTCCTCCATCCGACCCTTCTTGTGGATGGGCACCACATTGGCCAGTTGTACTGTAACAATGTATTTTAATATCCTTAAACCAGTACTATTACCAACTTCTCCATTACAGAGCGCAGTTGTTTATGTGCTTTGAACACTCTAAATAGCATGAATGTCATTCAGGATGCAATTCATAACCACACAAGTTAAAATTTGTCTGTGAACACAGTTTATCCAACAGATGATGCATTCAGTTGTCACAATACTGTACATTACTTAATTCACACATACTCAGCTTAAAGTCTTATGGATGAGCAATATGCTTGAAATGTACTAAGTTCAATAATGAGATTCAAAAAGTATGAGTATGATATCATTAGTTCACTGTCTTATTCAAAACTTCATTTAACCAACAGGCCATTTCAGTGTGTCTCCTTTAACTTGCTCAGATGTTTTATATTGCATAAACATTGCTCATGGATTTCCCTGAAAAAAATTCAAACTCCAAACCATTTCACACCTTCCAAGCACCCTGAGTTTTCAACAGACACCTGTTTATTTGCTCTTCTCTAAAAAAAAAAGAAAACACCACATACCCTGGAGAATCGGGGCAGTCCCTTTAGCTGACAATTAAATCTCAAGTATCAGCAAGAATTTCCCCCTATGTGTTGTAAAGTTGCATTAACTCATGAACAGTTTCTTCAGATATCCAGCTTTTTTAATTAGCCTAAGGATCTTCATGATTTCTATGTTATATTGTTTCTCAATGCTACATATTGTCTTCAAAACTCTGTTCCCATTTTACAAGTATAGAAAGAACACAACTAAACTGAAACTTTCCTCTTTTGCTGCCAGATCAAGCTCTCTATTGTACTGGTATAACATTTGTGAAATTACACCCTTAACAGATCACTGTCACAATCTTGACAAGATGCAATACCAGTAGTCACATGCATAAATCACCCGCTGCAAATTTACCTTTCAACACAAATCAATTGATACCCTATCAATTAAGTTACAAGACCAGTTACACAAAAAAACCCTACCTTTCATGGCAAGTACCTATCCCAAATACTATGTTTGGCTTCAAAAGGCAAAGTTTATCCACTTAAATGTTTTCTGAAAATAACCTGTTTACACCATTTAAAAACACATTTTTCTACATCCTCCCCCTCAATTCACACTTTTATTGAAACTATAGAGTTATTGCTATCAAGTTCAGTTCTCCTTACCTTTATAACTCTGCCAATGCTCCATTTCCAAAGCTGCTTTCGTCCAGCTCTAAACATTCTACTATTTTATATGAACATGTAGTACTGTTTTTCATTAACAAGCCTTAAACCATGGAGCAAAGTTTTTGACTCTTCCCCCCAACCTTTTAATCTTATTTAATTCCTTATCTGTAGGAACACTAGAAAAAACTCTTAAAAATACAGTAAAGACATAAAAAGCTAGCAACTATTAACTTAGTATTTAAAATTCAGTTCTAATGTGCATTTAAATTACTTGAGAACTACTTTAGACTACTTTAGAAACTAAAGATCTCTAACCACCAGAATTTACTGCCTATATATTAGGAACTGAAAATTACTGCTACCAACCACAGTGTTGTTAAGGTGATAGTGTTTATACACAAACACCTCTCAGTACAATTCACCTTACTCACAGGCAGCAACCACTTGCAAAAGCCAATTTAGTAACTGCTTCTCTGATTTTTGTTTAGCCTTCTTAAATAATCCTCATGCCAACAAACATATTTGCTTCCTTGTCACAGATGATTGTTTAAATACATAGCAACAAGTCACGCAGCTTTCAAATAGCTTTTACCTAGGCTACTAAATTACTAAGTTTTCTATTCATATTTTCGATAGAAGCACATTCAGTCTTGGTTATTTTTCAGTTGTACAACGGTTGCTTAATACAGCAATTTTTTCTTCAGCAAGGAATGTTAAGGATAGCTCTTCTTAAAATAGCCTTAGTTTTTTCCACTTCAATGACAGAATTTTATCTGATATTCTCCTGAAAATGTCAAGAAAAACAAACTAATGATCCAATATTAGTAACAGGAAAAACAAGACATTTTACAGCTATTTCCAGTTTAGAAAGCACCTAAATGTTTCCATTCATCAGTGTGCATCATGTCTAAAACAGCTTGATAACCTCAGTGTTGATAAAAATCACAAGTAAAACCCATTTTCACAGTATCACAGTACATTAGAGGTTGGAAGGGACCTCCAGAGATCATCAAGTCTGATCCCCCTGTCAATGCATCCAGGCAGGTTTTGAAAGTCTCCAGAGAAGAAGACTCCACAACACTCTGGGTAGCCTGTTGCAGTGCTCCATCACCCTCACTGTAAAGACATTTCTCATGCTGAGCTGAAACTTTCTGTGTTCAAGCTTGAACCCATTGTTTCTTGTCTTATTAGTGCTCAAGACCAGAAAGAGCTTGACCCTCTCCACTTAACACTTACCCCTCAGATAGTTATACACATTGATGAGATCCCCTCTCAGTATTCTCTTCTCAAGACTAAATAGCCCCAGGCATCTCTGTGTCTCTTCAATGGGGAGATGCTCAAGTCCCCTAATCATCCTCATGCCTCTCCGCTGGATTGTCTCCAGCAGGTCTCTGTCTCTCTTGAACATTCCACACATTATCTGATTTTTCCATACAATTTTCTCCACCTACTATAGTCCAATGAGACTGTATATACATGTTTGAAGGAAAGCCTGAAAAAAATTGCATTTAGTGTGAAAGTAAACATTTATGGCTTTCACTGGACTCTTTACCACCTTCTGTTTTAAAATGAAACATCTATTAAATATAACACATTGAGTTAATTCCTGGATGTATTCAGAACACTGAGGAATTATTTGCCGCTTTACATGGCATAGGTGATTTCAAATGTTACAATCAGACCATGAGGCTTAACTTTGCCATTTATCAATAAAAGTGCTTAAAAACAAACAAAAAAAAACCCAACACTAAGCTTAGAGAAAATTCTCAAAGAAGCATCTACAAATCTTGAATCCTCTTCATAAAAAGATGTAATGTCATAGCAGCTGACTTACAGGTTTCAAAAGATACCTGGAAGTGATCTAGTCCAGTCTTCTGCTCAATCCAAGTCCAATTAGAGAAGGGTTCCTCAGAGACATATGCAGTTGAGTTTTGAGTATCTCAAAGGATGAAGATTCCACAATGTCTTGGGCACTCTAACAGTATTCGACCACTCAACATAAAGATTATTCTCATCTAACTGAAATCTCCCACATTCCAGCTTGTCTGTGTTGGCTCTTATTACCATACACCTTCATAGAATCATAGAACAGCCTAGGTTGGAAAGGAACCTCAGAGATCATCTACTCCAACCTCCCCACCCTGGGCATGGATGCCTCACTACTAGTCTCAGCAGCTCACCAACCCCAGAGCTCCAAGTGACAACTGATTTGGGTACAAGTGGAATAAAAACTTGAGAGCAATTCTGTATTCAGTATTTCAAGAAAATTAAGAGATTTTTCTTTTTTGTCTTGAAAGTGTCCCCTAGATGTTGTCTGCAGCTCAGCCTCCCTTCTTTACCCTAGCTATGCCAAGTGCTATTCTCTGCATTTCACCTTTTTGTTCACTTTTAATCCACCACTCATAATACCTTACAATCCACTGAGTATCCCAGAAACGCAACAGCATGTGGGACATGCTGGTTTTCCCCTGAACTGTAGGTGTTACTGCATCTGATTATGTTGTATACTTTAATGGGACAAACTGCAGCCTTTAGGCATCATCAGTCAAATTGCAGAGAGCCAGAAGGCATCCAGCACTGTCCCCTGGCCTGCTATTCAGCCCATGGTCCTTCCTCAAAACCCTTCAGGTGCTTTGAACATCTACTCAGAAACCTAGGATGAAAAAAGCAAAACTTTTCACCAAAACCCAAGTATTTCCCTTCACATAAATTTGGTGTTATAGTAAGCATAGATTTCAAAATTCAATAATACATAAACAAATGCCAAAACCATTCATATCTCCCCACTGTGTCAGAGAGGAATTTACTCCTTAGCAATAAATTAGACCTTTATGGAAAAGGCATCACTGCTACTGCTTAAATACGCACACATGGTAGAAAGCTGGAATTGTTACTGAGGAACCTGACTTGTGCTGTCACTGTTTCCTTGGTTTGCCATCTCTCCTCTGCATATTTGGGGTTAAGGGGGTTGGACAAGATGCCCTGTAGCTGCCAGCTTTGTTTAAACCTCTTTCAGCTCCTATAGTTCATTATTGTTGTTTGTCATAAAGTGTTATCATTCTTGATGTTTGGAATACAACATATTGTCTAATCTAGATTAGGTGACAGAGGTCTTCACTACCTATAAACGTTCTGAATATTACTTGTAATGATGACATACTCCTTAATTATCAGTCACAGTTCTTTGAAGTGTGTACTGTGTCTCCTAAGCATTTTCAAATACATTATTCGGTTACTGAAAAGTGAAAGCAGTAGGGACATGACATTTTTAACCAGCCATAGCCTGACTAAGAAAAGTCCTTCTTTCCCATTTCAACATTTGACACCATGCTTTGTCCAAATGCATTCAATAAATGCAATTCATATTAATATGTTGCTCAACTGTTACCATATTCCAAAACAAGACAGCACACTTGACTTTGTGTCATCTGATTAGAAATATCTGAGAGAAAAATAAAGAAATCTACCTATAGTTCCCCTGTTGCTGCATTGGTTCTTCTACTGCTGCATATTATTTTAACTTCATGTAGTATCCTACTGGTCATGAAAACAAAAAGTAGCTTTTCCTGCCTTCCAGCAGGTTAGCTACCGTTAGTCATTGATAATATTACTTCAGTCACCTTACATTATAGTAACAGCTGTTTCATAAAATTTGCTGCACACTTTGACATTCAGGAACTGTATTCAAAGTCTGCCACCAATTAGCAAGTGGATACTTTCCAGTCTGGTCAAAGATATCCAACTGATGCTTAAAAAAAAAATAAAAATAAAAAAGGCAAGCACCAAAGTCAGAAAATTTCCTTCTCTCTGTACATTAAAGAAGTGGTTTCACTTTTTCTTTCCAGTTCACTCACCTTAAATCCTCTCTCCTTGCAACTTAGTATGCCTCCTCAGAAAGGCACACATTACAGTTTTCTGCCCCTGTTCATTTGGATGTATGTTGCTAAATTGCAAGATTTTTCTTAGCAATGATTTGCTGTTTTATAATTGCTGCAGCGTGTAGACCTGAATTCAGTGACTTGCACCTTACTGGACCCATTGCCTCTTCTGTATTTCATTTGTTTCAGAACAGAAATACTAAAGAAACAATCCTTAAACTTTATATCAGGACAATACCAAAATCATGGCTGTGTCAAGGCTGAAATTTTATCTCCTATTAGTGAGGAGATAATTCCTAGATAATAAGTTTATTGTTCTTTCTGTATGAGGAGAGACTGAGGGAGCTGGAGCTCTTTAGCTTGGAGGAGACTGAGAGGTGACCTTGTCAATGTTGATAAATACTTAAAGGGTGAGTCCCGAGAGGATGGAGCCAGGCTCTTGTCAGTAGTACTCAATGATAGGACAAGCGGCAATGGGTAGAAGTTGAGGCATAGGAAGTTTCATGTAAATATGAGGGAAACTTTTTCACTGTGAGGGTGACAGAGCACTGGAACAGGCTGCCCAGGGAGGTTGTGGAGTCTCCCTCTGGAGGTGTTCAAAACTCGCCTGAATGCATTCCTGTGTAATCTGGTGTAGGTGATCCTGCTCTGGCAGGGGGTTGGACCGGATAATCTTTCAAGGTCCCTTCCAGCCCCTGAAATTCTGTGATTCAATAAAGTTATTGCCAAACAGTTGTCACAATCTTAAACATCTTCCCTTATTTTCACTAATACATCATATGCTTTTCACTGCTTACACTACTCTACACCTGAGTAATTCTTTGTGTCCTAATTTTGTTTTCCTGTGCAAGTACCAATGCCAGAGAGAGGTTTGTTATATACTCCTTTTATTATACACAACTTTACAGAAATATCAGCCCCAGTGGTTTTGGAATGTCCCCTGAAAACTACTGCAAGAGTGAGGTATATTTGTATTGCTTTACCCTTATGTAAATCTAATGGAATGCCACCATCCCAGCTTCTATTAACTACAGGAACAGGTAATTAAGTCAGCTTCCATTAATAGTAAAAGACCACAGTGCAAATTTTCTTGCTTTTGGATACATTGATGACTTAGTCAAAACAAAGGAACAACAAATAGTTTACCAAAACCAGCTTCGTTAAATGGCAACCCTCGAAAAAATATTGCAGAATTTTGTGTTTCAACTAATAAAAGTAGTAATAAAATAATTATCAGCATGGAGCTGAAATCAAGACTTTCAGTTCAAGTCAGGAAACAGGATTTTTCGGTGCATGCTGCATTATTCCTTTTCTTTTACTCCAGGTCTCCAGAGCACACTGATGCTACTACTGAAAAATGAACCTTAAGTGTTTTCATACCTGAAGTATTGTCATAAGACATTAACATTTGAAAGAGCTGCTCCCTTAAAAACAAAGCAAGATGTATTATAAACAACAAAAGCTTGTGAATGTAATCACACATAAAAACACCTTCTCGGAGAAGGTAACAGGCGAAACTATCGCTAGTTATTTTCTTTGACCAACTTTTATAGGCATCCCAGAAAAAGGGATAAGCAGCACCCACTAAGCCGTACAAATTAGGTAGGTATGAGCGCTGACCACAGTCCCTGCGGAACGCCTTGTCCCACAAAATCCTCACTGACAAAAAGTTACAAAAGAGAGAGCTGCTTCAAAGTATTGTTTTTTGCGTAAACACCGAACGCGACGAAGTTCATTCTACACAGGCGACCGCCCCTAAACATTGATCCCCCCGCACTGCTTTCCCTCAGACACCGCTACCGCTTCTCCCAGACTCCTCGGCCTGCCGGGCCGGGACAAGGGCAGGGTACAGCCGGGCAGCCGGCAGTGCGGGGGAAGCAGACGGAGGTGCAGCCTGGCACAGGATGCTCGCTCTCCGCTCCCTTTTTCACTGCACTTTTTTTTTGGGGCGTGTGCTGCCCGCGGCCGTCCGGGCTGGCCCCGCATCTCTGCCCTCACCAACCCTCGCCGCACCTGCATGTCCTTGTCACTCTCCGACGGAGCCAGGGGCTGTCCCAGCTCGTCACGGCGGCGCCCAGACCTCATGGAGGAACGCGCCCCGCGGCCAGGCCGAGGCGCGGGCCGGGTGACTGCGGAGGCTACCGGCCCTGCCGCTGCCTCCATAGCCCGGCGTCGTTGCCATGGCGAGAAACTCCCGCCCCCCGCCGTTGGGCCGTAGATTTCCAACTTCCCTTTCCAATCTGCGGTCAGTCCCGGCTTCCAGTGGAAAGGAGCTGCCGCGCCGGTCTGTGGAACTGGTGCGGTTGTGGCTAAGAGGAATTGGCATCATCGGCTCCTTCCCTGCAGAGTGCAACGGACGCCGAGGGATGCTAACCCCCCCGGAGCTGTACAGAGGCGTGGGGGGCATGCAGCCTTGCCTGCTCCCAGTGGCCCCTCCGAGCCGGCTACCGAAGCCCTGGGAATACTTGGACAGAGCCCCGGGCTGTTCCCGGCACAGGAACCCAGGACCCCGCCGCCCGTTCCAAGGGCTGGCGTGAGGTACTGCTGAAATTGCCGCAAGCGCTGCGAGTCTCAGGGCTGAGCCGTTCTTAGGGCAGCCAGCTACCCGTGTTCTTCCTTGCCAATCCCCAGCAGCTCTCCTATTTTTTTATTTCCTCTTTTTTCTTTTACGGAAAGATGCGGGGAAAGTCTAGTCTTGTAGCGCTAAAAGCCTGTGTCAAGCACAACTTTAGTATACAAGACGTAGTGAAATAATCTGACTTTTGACATCTCGTTTTCAGCAGCTCCTAGAAGCAGGTATTTAAGCAGCCCGCACACCTGACATTACCGAGGGGGTGCAGGAGACTTAAAACCTTCAGATGCTGCTCTTTTAAATGCATGACAAAAGCGCAATGAAATGTAATATACCTTGGCACTACGAGTGTACATAATACTTCTAATTAAATACACGCTGGTGTTGCCCTCTTAAAGGACCACAGAATCTCTTGGCTAACTGGTTTCCAGCACTTCTTGCTCCTAAGATGTTGCAGTGAAAATAAAGGTCTTTCTGGCAGTCAGTAGAACATACCAATAATTTATGTAGAAATCAAATTACAAAGGTTCCCAAGGAACCTGTTCCTGGGAGAATCTTCTGCTTAGCTTCTGAGAGGAGCTACAAGTCAGCATGATAATTATGCTATAGAGGATTGGTACAATGCATGCACAAAAGTACTGAAAGCTATCTAGATCATAGAGGAGAGCCTAAGTATGTACCACCTGGCACTGAGGCATGAGCAATTTTTGTTCTCTCAGAATCTAGGTCAACACATCCATGGGAACCTGAAAGCTAAATGCTAGGAGTAAACCACAGATAATTCAGGAGCAGAAAACCTCTCATTCTTTGTAAAAATATGTAAGAAGCCCAGTGCCCAGGCATGAGGTAGGTATTTCACCTTGGAATGTGTTTCTTTTCTTCTCCTTTTGGTGTAATTTGAACTCTGGATTAGAGAGCCTCCTGCTAGTCTTTCATGGAAATGCATACAGAGGGCTGCAAAAGGCATGCAGAAACTCCATGTCTCAGCCCAACAATTCCCAAACATCCCCAACTGGACCTTTCCCTACTCTTAAAAATTTTTGGAAGACAAGAGACTACGCGAGTGTCCTAGGAGTGAGGGAAGGAGGGGGGCTTGGCCCAGTTCTCATTGATTCATTTCAGGATTCTTTTACTAATTTCAATTATTACTTCAAAGTACACTTTTTCTCATCTACCCTTTAGTGATGAGGCAGGGAAAAATGACCTACATAATCACAGCATTTAATCTGTTTGTTGCAGATTAGCCCTGCTAGACAGCTAAACCCCACACAGACACTGCTCACTTACACCCGGTGAGGTATGGCCTCACCAGAGCTGAGTACAAGGGGACAATCACCTCCCTGCACTCATGCGATCTCATATATCATTTTCTGATACACTTTTGCATATTGATATTTATTCCCTTTTATACTTACTCATTTGACTTTTTCTTTCTCAAATACTTTTTTCAGTTTCCAAGATTTTCTTTCTTGTGCTGCTTCTTTAATGGAAACTAGTTTGAATTGCATTCCCACCGTCTGATCCACGTCTGGGTCATCTCTCCTAGCCTGATGCTGTGTGTGAATACAGTTCTTTAGTTCTCATGAAAAATGTCCTGGAAGGTCAGGCTCCCTTAAGACCTCATGTAGCAGTTTCACTGAGTTTCTATAGAAATAATTTACAACTTCTCTTGAGCAGAGTCTTTCAAATCATTGCTGAACTCTATCACAGTAATTTAAATGAGATCATGTGTATTTTGTTTCTCAAAAAAAAAAAAACAAAACATAGATTAAAACAACCCCACAGGACTTCTGTCAGAATCTTTGATAAAAAATAGCCACATGCTAGGGGTATTAGTTAGTTCTTACTGGGTGAATGTATGCTGGTCTGTTACAGTTTGAGCTAGTACCTAGCTTAGACATTAATTGCAAATTCCAGAGACTTTGAGTGAAAGATAAATAATGTTAGGGATTGGACACAGAATGATAACAATAGATAGGTTAATATCATCTCATTGGTGTGTTGAAAAGCTTATATTTTGTACCACAGACAGTTCTTTCTCTTTTCTTCCCTGTCATTTCTGCTTGCAACTTCTCTCTCTCTCTCTCTCCATGGCCTTGCCAGGATAATCTTAGTGTGAGGTACCAGGGAGAAGGGAGGGAGAGGCAGTGAGAGTGAGCCAGTTGCATACAGCCTCCCTGGGGTTAAGGAAAGAGCAGACTTTGTATAAGGGAGTATTTCTGGGTTGTTGAATTGTGAATATATGTAAATCTATCCAGTATATGTTTATTACCTTTTACACTTCTATATTTAGTTCACGTTTTGTAAATATAGCTTCATTTTTGCTCCCAAACTTCTGAGCTACTCTGGTGATTTATTCAGGGGGTTCATCTTCATTCAGGGGGTAAATCTCTGATTTTTTGGGGGGGAGGGAGGGGAGGTGGCAAATTTATCCCTCTAACACTGTCAAGCAGCTAAACTATAAAAGAAGGTAACTAGATTGATTTGACCTGGATTTTTTTTTTTAATCCAAGTGGAACATTTTCTGTTCTTGTTCTTTCACCTCTTGCAAAATGACAGCATAACAACTTGTTCTAGTAATCTTCTTCCCATACATTTAAGTAAAAATACTGTCTGATAATCTTTATGACCCTGAGACTCTGTCCACCATTAACTAGTGCTCAAAAGACCTGATTTGCTAGGCAGATTGTTCTCAGTGTTCAAAGGCATATTTCATATCCTGTTGTCTTGAATAGCTCTAAACTATATAAATAGTTTGCAGTATTTCTTTAATCTGAAGCTTTCCTATTCTTTGGTTGTTTTTTCAAATGTTTTTCCAGTGTTGTCACAAATAACATTTTACTAAGATCAAAGAAGAAGGCACTAAGCATCGTGGTGTTCCTTAGCCTTCCCACTATCTGTTTATCCTTTGCTCATCCTGCATGCCTTGTTCTGATTTTATCCCTCCTGGATGTGTTTGAAGGTCTTTTGGATATGGTGCTTGAGGATATGGTTTAGGGGTGAACTTTGGAGAGTAGGGTTATTGGCTGCACTTTGGTGGTCCTGAGGGTCTTTTCCAAGCTGAATGTTTCTATGTGATTCTGTGTGTGATTCTGCAAAAATCCATTTTGTATTTCTGATTGTTAAAAAAGTATTGGTACATTCTGTCTTCTAAAAATAGAAATCCACTTCACTGAAACATTTACTGATACAGATTTCTATAGCAGAATATCAGCATGCATTTTTACTGGTATTAGATGTATGAAATATTAAGCACAGACATGTGGTTTTGTTCCAAATTTACGGGGGGGGGGAAGCATTCCAGATGTTGCTTTACTAATTCTGTGTGTAATGAAAGGATTATTCACATGTCATGTTCTTACTTGTGTGTCTAAATAAATTCAGGAGAGGGCTTTTGTTAACAATTCCAGAACTCAATGTTCTGTTTCCAAAAGAGATCACAAGACAGTATGGGAGAGAGAAGAAAAGGGCAAGCTTCTGTGACATTTTACATAATACTACCCCAGGTTCTGACCATCTTCACCTTAAGCAGTTTCCAGAGCTCATTGTCAGGGTGCCACCAGGGCTTGTGGCTCCATGGGGCCACGCACCAGGGCGTCCCTAGGTGGGTGATGGTAGGGCCTGGCAGTCAGGCCCCATCCTGCCACCCCAATCAGGAGCAGCACAAAGATCACAAGGGCAACCCCAGCTCCAGCACTGGACATTTCCCTGGGAATGGATCAAGGCCACTTTTTTTCTGCTTAGAGAAATCACAGTGGAAGCCTCTTCCAAATCCTTATTCAGCCTCCCTCTAACCTCACGCCACACTGTTGAATCCACAGCATTGTTCCACAAAGGGATCCACACGTTTTCTGCCTGTTGTGTGATGAATAACTTTCAACTATTTGTTTTGAGCTTGGCTCCCACTAGCTCCATCTGATGGCTTCAATACTTTACTTGGAAGACATGGTGAACATTCAATCCCTACCAATTTTCTTCACACCACTCATAATTTTGTAGTCCTCTGTCATATCTTGCTCTGCAGGAATACCTCCATCCATCTCAATCATCCCCTTTATGGAAGCCATTCTAGCTCTTTGATTACCCTGCTGTTCATCTGTTCATTTTTCTAGTTGTTATATATCTGTTTTGAGATGGAAGAACCAAAACTGCTGGGGACATTGAAGGTGTTGCAACCAATATATACAGTGGTGTAATTGTATTTTCTATTTTGCTATTCCATTCCTGACAAATTGTTATGTGTTATTTGCTTCACTCTGAGCACTGAGTGGATGTTTTCATGTAATTATTATAACTGTAGTGATAATGGTTTAGGATCCAAATAGTTTTAAGGACTAATGCTGGACAGGTGATAAGTCTTCAGACACGGTAAGACAAAAATAAAACATTAATGGATATAGCCTCACTTGGTACCATTGCAATTCATTCACCTTCTCCTGGCAATACCACCAGCAGTAATAATTTTTCACCCAGCATGGATAAAACCCATAACAATACCCACCACAGCTTTGTACAGCACTGAAGATAGGTTCTGAGCAACATCAAATAAAAAAGGATAAAATCACAGTAGGGCAAAAGAAATACACGTTTGTAGGCATACAAATCCAAAAGTTCATAGTTTCATGAGTTAGTTGTGATATCCAAATCACTGTCAAGAGTTTAAGAAGATGAGGAAGTTCAAATCTTGGTCTGTTTTACACTGACACCCTTTTACTTGAATCCTGCACAATAAAAATAAACAGCCCACTTCGGTCACTTTTATCTGACCTAAATGAATCTATTAACCCTCCCCAAAATTATAGTGAGCGGGTATAATGCCACTCTTGAGATATTTTCATCAACCAACCACTAGAGGGGGAGATAACCCTAAATACTCAAATCCATCTAATTAGCTAGCAGAAATTTTGCATTTCAATCTACATACCAACTATGACTATGACCATTACCAAAACCTTCTTTTTCCTTTTTTTTTCTTTTCCTTTTTTTGTTCTCCTATTTATAGTGTGATGCTAGTATTCATCTATATTTAATTACATTTAATTTGTTATTATTAGGTTGCACAGCAGGAGAATCAGGAGAGCTTTGCCAGAACAAAGGTCTTTCCTTAGAAAGCTCTGCTTATTTATTCAGAAATAAACGAGTAATTTTTAAATTGCAGTTTCTCTCTAAAGGTGATTTGATTTTGAGATTGTAAGGTTCAGTAATGTTCCTTTATAGTTTCATAGTTTCATAGTTTCATTCAGGGTTGGAAGGGACCACAAGGATCATCTAGTCCCAACCCCCCTGCCACGGGCAGGGACACCCCACACTAGATCAGGCTGGCCAGAGCCTCATCCAGCCTGGGCTTAAACACCCCCAGGGACGGGGCCTCGACCACCTCCCTGGACAACCCATTCCAGGGTTTCACCACTCTCATGGCGAAGAACCTCCTCCTCACATCTAGCCTGAATCTCCCCACCTCCAGCTTCATTCCATTCCCCCTAGTCCTATCACTACCTGAGATCCTGAGCAGTCCCTCCCCAGCCTTCCTGTAGGCCCCCTTCAGATACTGGAAGGCCACAATTAGGTCACCAGGGAGCCTTCTCTTCTGCAGACTGAACAGCTTTAAGTAATCTTAAATTTGTAGGAACTTCAGCAATCTTAGATTCACTAATTATAGCAGACTACAAAACTATTACACATGGCACTCACACAGTAGTACCGTGAGTATTGTGACAATGTGAAAGTGTGTTATAAATCCCAGCAGCCAGATTATTACACTTACAGCAAATGGCAGTTTATTAACCAAACAGAAAATCAAGCTGCACTATCTATTGTGATCCTGAAAAAATCACAGTGATTAATTAATGATGATGGTGGCATTACCCACTTCTCCGTGTGTGTCACTCAGATCAGAGTATCTCTATAGCTGTTGCTAGCCCACAGCAGTCAAGGTAAGGAAGACTGATACTATGTCATATCACAAAGCAGTCAGTGGTTTTCCATAGGAGTGAAGCATGGTAATCATCCACATCCATTATGTTACTAAACTTTGTCGAACACAATACAGCTATGATCAAATCTTTATCCAAGGCAGTCATGGCCGCACTTGATTCTGGGAAGACTTAATATTGTATCATAAGTTGTTAGGCAAATTTGTGAGGCTGACAAGAGATAGTACGTTATTATAGTTCCAGAGAGGCACTGTGTCAAGTGGAAAAGGAAGATGAGCCCTGGCATAAACCTGGCATTGGCATACCAGCTCCAGGAGTTCCCTCCCTATTTCCCTTGCTCACCCATCAATCAGGAAGGGAAAATGGCAGGCCTTCAGACACTGATTACCACCATAGTAACAATTACAAGCAAGGTGAAAAAATGAAAGAAAATTTTATGTCTTTTATCATCCCTTATGAGTGGCCAGGAAGGACCACAAACTAAATTATTCATTTTTTGTGACTTTTTGTCTGAGTAATGTAAACATCTGCATCTCTTCTGTGTTCTGCCTGGAGATAAAGCAATAATTTACAGAGGGATGAATATTACTAAACAGTACATATGTATAGATATAAATATATATTATACAAATATATTCCCTTGGGCATGACTGTCAGGTAACAGAAATTAGTCCACATCTGTTTGTCAGAGGAGAAAACATAAATATTGAGGACAATGACATATCAAGACAGGGCGTCTAAATGGTAATCATAAAGAGAACTTGTAATTGTGATATCAATCAAAAGGGCAAGAAGAGGCAACTGGAAATAGAAAGCATTATGATCAACTTAAGAAACACAAGATTTTATTGTTTTATTATTACTATTATTATTATTATTATTATTACTATTACTATTGCTATTACTATTATTTTGGTGACAAAGAAAGCTTGGGCTAACACATAAAACATACTCCAAAGAAGAAAAAGGGCAACTAGCCTGTTGTTGGAGTTGTAAATCTGATCTCATGCTCTCTGGTGCAGGTGCAGGCTATGCTGTGTAAATTTGACACAATAGGAGTGCCAAGGATTGAAAACAATTTAGAGAAGTAGCAGTGCTGTAGGAATACACTCTCCTGTCTCTCATCACTGGTCATCTGCAAAGGAGAAATCAACAGCTGGAGGAAGGAGATGTGATAGAACAATGGGAGCAGCGGGGAAGTGCCTGGGGTACTGATGCAAGTGTCCACGCTGAGAAAGATGAGAGGAAGCCTTCAAATTAAATAGTATTGTTCATGAGGGGTGGAGATCCTTTTAATAATGAAGACTGGTAGCTAGAATGGCTAATGTTACAGAATATAAGTCTTATATCATAGAAAATAAGCTCTGCTTGCTCTCCAGCTACTAAAGAAAACCTTTAATAAAATTAAATGTATCAAATTTTAACAGAGGAAAAAATATTTCAGTGTCTACATGGATCTCATTTATACAGCGCCAGGGGTTGGAAGAGATCTCTAGAGATTATCAAGTCCAACTCCCCTGTAAACAGGACCACTGAGGGCAGGTCACGCAGGAATGCGTTCAGGTGGGTTTTGAAGATAGAGGAGACTCCACAACCTCTCTGGGCAGCCTGTTACAGTGCTCCATTACCCCCACAGTAAAAAAGTTCTTTCTCATGCTGAGATGGAATTTTCTGTGACTGAATTTATGTCCATTGCCCCTCTTCCTGTCACTGGGTATCACTAAAGAGACTGGCTCCATCCTTCTAACAGCCACAGATATTTTTAGATATTGATAAGGTCCCCTCTCAGCCTTCTCTTTTTCAGGCTAAACAGCCCCAGATCTTTCAGCCTTTCCTCATAAAAGAGATGCTCTAGTCCCTTCATCATCCTCCTAGCCTTCTGCTGAACTCTCTCCAGTAGTTCCCTGTCCCTCTTGAATTGGGGAGCCCAGAACTGGACACAGTATTCCAGATGTGGTCTCACCAGGACTGAGTAGAAGGTGAGGAGAAGCTGCCTCAACTTGATGGACACACCCAAGTATACTATTTGCTCTCTTGGCTACCAGGGCATATTGCTGTCCCAAGGATGACTTTTTATCAGCCAAGAATCTAAGGTCCTTCTCTGTGGAGCTACTCTCCAGCAGGTCAATCCCTAACCTGTACTGTTATTTCTTCTCCCCAGGTGCAGGACTCTATATTTGTCCTCATTGAACTTCTTTACATTCATCTTTGCCCAGCTGTCCAGTCTGTCCAGGTTTCACTGAACGACAGCACAGCCTTCCAATGTGTCAGTCACTCCTCCCAGTTTTGTATCATCAGCAAATTTGTTGAGGATGCACTCTGTCTCTTCATCGAGGTTGTTAATGAACATCTTGAACAAGACTGGACTCAGCACTGACCCCTGAGAATCACCAGTAGCTACAGGTCTTCAAGTGGACTTTCCACCATTGATCATGACCCTCTGAGCTCTGTTATTTAGCCAGTTCTTGATCCATGTTATCATGAGCTCTTTTAAGTCACACTTCCTGAGCTTTCCCACAAGGATGTTATGGGAGGCAGTGAAGAAAGGGCATACCAGAACAAAGAGAACAACATACTGTCTAGAGTGAAACTCAAGAAATCTCCAGAAAGTTAGAATTTAACTGGAGAATATCCACATAAAGACACAGAAAGGAGTTAATCTTTGCAAATCATACTGCTTTTGAAAATTATAGCTGAGTAACTGTGCTGCTAATTTACATGGTCTTTTGGAGTGTTTTTTCCTTAAAACCTCCTTATAAAGCTTGTCAAAGACAGATCTCTTTACAAAGTAGATAATTACATATTGTAAGGATCCATTAATTGCAGAGATAAAGGACTAACTTGAATAGCAAGGGCAGAGAGTAATAGTGAGTAATAGAAATATGAAGTGTTGTGTGCCACAGAGACAAGTAATGACTGGGAGTGACTTCATTCCTTGCATGCACTTCTCTGGCTGTAAGGGAGTGGAGTCTGCTCATGACATAACTGAGCAGAGATTCAGCACAAGGGAAAAGGGTCATAAACATCAAAAGGTCTCAGGCAGAGGAAGAGCAACAAGATATAAGTTACTTGTGTGCTTTAATTGGGATAAATGGTGGCATCAAAGATCTGATAAATAAAAATACTGTAGCACTGACCCAACTTTTTACTGACTAAGTGAGGTAGTAGAACTACTCTGGGTACTGTGTCTAGTTCTGTGTCTAAACTGGGCCCCTCAGTTTAGGAAAGATGTTGAGTTGCTGGAACGTGTCCAGAGAAGGCAACAATGCTGGTGAGGGGTTTGGAGCACAAGCCCTATGAGGAGAGGCTGAGGGAGCTGGGGTTGTTTAGCCTGGAGAAGAGGAGGCTCAGGGGAGACCTCATTGCTCTCTACAACTACCTGAAGGGAGGTTGTAGACAGGTGAGGATTAGTCTCCTCTCCCAGGCAACCAGCACCAGAACAAGAGGACACAGTCTCAAATTGCACCAGGGGAGGGTTAGGCCAGATGTCAGGAAGAAATTCTTCACAGAAAGAGAGACTGGCCATTGGAATGGGCTGCCCAGGGAGGTGGCGGAGTCACTGTCACTGGAGGTTTTTAGGAAGAGACTGGGTGGGGTGCTTTGTGCCATGGTTTAGTTGATTAGAAAGTGTTGGATGATAGTTTGGATCCAGTGATCTCAAAGGTCTTTTCCAACCTGGTTTATTCTATTCTATTCTATTCTATTCTATTCTATTCTATTCTATTCTATTCTATTCTATTCTATTCTATTCTATTCTATTCTTTCTGACAGAGGAAGTTCTCATGTGTTTAGCACAAGGCATATCCCAGGGCAAATACAGTTATGTCCATCAGTGCTTTCAAAACTGTTTGCAATATTGCATACGTTAGCCTGGTTTTGGTTTTTTTGTTTGTGTGGTTTTTTTTTCAAACAAAGGCCAGGCCAAAAGGGAATATTATGTAGGAGTCTGAGCAAGTTCTTTTTAGGTACTTTGGAATAATATTTATTTTTAATGTTTCTAATATCACTGTTTTACACAGGTGAGACTACATCAAAACTGAGCAAGATGTTAAACTAAAACCTTAATATTAAGGATGCTACCTTGAGGTTGAAAGGTCTATAGCTTTGGCTGCTTAAAACTACTCCTGTCCAGCAATTTAACTTTGCTATTTAACAACTGTGTGTGGAACACATGCAGTAGACCTTTAGAAGTTCATTGTTGTACAAAGAGCCCTCTGTTCATATTTTTAGATCTTCCAAAAATTTGTTTACACATTTCCTTTGGCAAACATACCTAACACTGATTCTGCATCAGCCCACTCCCAACTTATTTTAGTATCCCCTAGCTGATGGGGGACAGATGGGTGAGGGCTGGAAGCAGAGGAATGCTTCCCTGCCTCTGATGGCCATGGAAGTTATGCAGCTTGCCTCCCCAATAGAGTTCTCAAATGCTTTTTGGGAAAGGGGCCAAGATGACTGTTTGGGTCACTAAAAGCATTAGAGGCATGCAAAAGTCTTGAGCTGAAATGGTTTTCAGTCTTGAGCAGCAGCACACGGGTCCTGGAGAAGCTGTTGCTGGAGATTCCCATCCCAGAAAGGCTATTTAAGACCAAGGGGAAAGGCAGACTTTAGAGAGATTACACAGCACTAATTTGAAAATTGGTGTGTAGTTTCTCTATTCATAAACTTGTCCTACAGTTCCCATCATCACCTTGTCTGGATGTAGAATGTACATTCAATTCTTATCTCAGCAGACTGGGGATTACAGTCTGATTAACACATTCTGGATTAACACCTTGCACAATGAATAGTCTAATCTGCACCAGTGTCTACGATGCGCCGTGTGTGCAACACAGCAGTTTGTACTGTGATCCCTTTTCTGACCATGATGGTACAAAATTCCTTTGTGCTGAGATAGGCACATGTGCATCTCCTGATCCAAAAGCCACAGCCTCCCTAGTCTCACAGGAGGTTGGAGCAGCCTTTGGATGGTGTCTGCTATGGAGCTGCCCTAATTATGTTGTGGAAATACCATAGGCAAGGCAGTGAACAAAGGAAAGACCTCAGAAAGCTTTATTCAGGTGCAGGCTATTAAGATTGGGGCACTGTATGCAAAGGTTAAGACTCTAACTCCATAGCTTTCTATGAGATATGTACATAATCTCTAAGATAAATGCAGTGGAAAGTTGTGAGTTTAGAAAACAATGAGTTTGAATGTAGAATTTCTTCTAAATCACGGTTTGCAAATTCAGCTGATATTCAGTGATTTATGTAACATATTATGCTTGCCAGTGAGTTTTTCTCCTATAATGAGTATAGCATATTATTGTCTTTCCAAATAGAAAGATGGGATGATTCTCTAGGGAATAAATCCTAATATGATTGCAAGCAGATGTTTGTTTCTAGTATGTGGACATGCGTGGACACGCATGTCATGCCTGCCTCCATTCCAGATCATGGCACCCACCAGTGATGGTAATCAGTATAAAAGCAGGCTACAATTAGATCAGATCCACTGGGAAAGTCCCATAATCCTGAACTTTCAGATCCCTCAGTAAATCTGTTTAGGACTTGGACAAACTCCTGACTGGTTCCTCCCTTGTTTCTCCTGTATCCACTGGAAAGCTGGCCAAAGGCAGCTGTTTTCCCTACTCTGGTGCTTTGTCCCTTGACAAATGACTCAAGCTTCCTGCTGTCTTCTCCCCTTGTGTACAAGATTTCACTGCTCAAACAGAAACTCCTGCTAACTGGCTGTGCAGTCCCACACATCCTTCTGGCTCCTCCAGGACTGTGTGGGGAGTGGAAAATTCCCCTGCTTTCCCTCACAGCTTCTGTCTTCAGCAAGTGTATGGAGATAGCAGTGGAAGGACAAGGACCTGGGGAAGAGGAGATTGTGAGGTCCAGCAGAACGGAAAGCTGACAAGCTGGTAAAAGTAGACCCTCTGCCACATGTCTGGTGGGAAAGGATATTTTACAGAAAACATTTTGTGGGAAGAAGGAGGAATTAATTTGGGGAGGGAATAAAATATGCAAAACCAGAAAAACATGAAGAAGGGAGTATTTCTTTCCTCAGATCTTTTGTTATTCCTGTTGAGAAGGGAATATCTTAGGTGCTCCACTCTGCCAAACTGTAAACACACTGGAAACCAAGCATTTATTGATATGTAGTTCACACGCTCATAAGACCTTTCCCGATATCAAGAACTTGAAAACACTGCCTCAAAAGGTAAAATTGCATGTAAACCTCTTCACAATTGGCATTTTGAAGACTTTTTTTTTCCCCCAGGAAGATGGGTAAGTCTGAAACTGTAGTGTTAATGCACACATTTTGCCAGCATTGCTGATACAAACCTGCTAATATATAACCACAACAAAACAAACCTTACATGAATAATAATAGACAAATTTTCTGCTATTTCTGCTAATTTGTTCCTTTGGTTTGCCTTATAGTTACTGCTGTTGTCAGATCCATTTTTCTACTTTGAATAACTTGTTGTTCCCTAGACTAAGACCACTTTGAAAATAAAAATTGAGTCTTGGTAAGTATATTATTAATTCTTTATTATTAACTGACTGAGATCTTCTTTATCCATCTGGAATACAACTACATATTAGTAATGCCACTAAATGGAAATCATAGAGTCATAGAATGCATTGGGTTGGAAGGGACTTTCAAAGGTCATTTAATCCACACACTGTGCAGTAAGAAGGGACATCCCCAGATAGATTGGGTTGCTCAGAGTCCCATCAAGCCTGACCTTAACTATTTCCACTGATGGGCAATATGTTCCAGTGTTCTACCACCCTCATAGCAAAGAACTTCTGAATGTCCAATCTAAATCTCCCCTGCTGTAGTTTAAAACCATCGCCCCTTGTCATAGTGCTACATGCCCTTGTAAACAATCCCCCCCCAGCTTTCTTGTAGGCCTCTTTCAGATACTGGAAGGCTGCTCTAAGATCTCCCAGGAGCCTTCTCTTCTCCAGGCTAAACCACCCCAACTCTCTCAGCCTGTCTTCAAGCTTCAGCCCTCTGATCATTTCTGTGGCACTTCTCTGGACCCACTTCATCAGGTCCATGTATTTCTTGTGTTGAGAGCCCCAGAGACTGACACAGTACTCCAGGTGGGCTGTCACCAGAGGAGAGGGACAGAATCCCTCCCCCCATCTTGATCTGCTGGCCATGTATCTTTCGATGCAGCCCAGGATGTAATTTGCCTTCTGGGCTGCAAGGGTGCATTGTTGGCTCATGTCCACCTTCATGTCCACCTTCATGTCCACCTTTATGTCCACCAAGGACCCCAGGTTCTTTTCTACAGAGCTGCTCTCTATCATATCCTTCCCCATCTTATATTGATAACAAGGGCTGCCCAGATCCAGGTGTAGGAGCTTGAATTTGGCTTTGTTGAGCATTGTGAAGTTTACCTGCACCCAATTCTCCAGCTTGTCCAGGTCCTTCTGAATGACATCCCATCCTTCTGGCACATTGACTGCACCATTCAATAGGGTGTCATCTGCAAACTTGCTGAGAGTACACTCGATTCCACTGTCTATATCACTGATGAAGATACTAAACAGCACTGGTCCCAGTATGGATGCCCAAGGCATCAGTTGTCACCCATCACATGTGGACATTGATCCATTGACCACTGCCCTCTGCATGTGACCATCCCACCAATTCCTTACCCACCAGACACCCCACCCACTGAATCCATCTAAACATGAGGAAGAATTTCTTTACTCTGAGAGTGGTGGAGCACTGAAGCAGGCTGCCCAGAGAGGTCATGGAGTCTCTATCTCTGGAATGATTCAAAACCTTCCTGGATGCCATCCTAGGCAACCTGCTCTAGGTAAACCTGCTCTGGCAGGAGATTTGGACTAGATGATCTCCAGAGGCTCCTTCCAACCCTTATTATTCTGTGATTCCATAACCATGTCAAAAGCCTTGCAGAAGTCCAGGTTGATGACATCCATTGCCCCTCCTTTGTCCTCTGATGAAATCACTCCGCTGTAGAAAGTCACCAGGTTTGTCAGGCAGGACTTGCCCATAGTAAAGCCATGCTGGCTGTCTCCATGTGCCTTATCAGAGCTTCTAGGAGAATCTTTTCAATGGTCTTTCCAGGGACAGAGGTAAGGCTGACAGGTCAGTAGTTCCTGGGGTGGTTCTTTCCCTTCTTCCAGTCACCAGTGTCTTCAGCTGACTGCCAGGCCTTTTCAAATACAATGAAAAGTGGCTCGGCAACTGTATCAGCCAATTCCCTCAGCATTCTTGAATGCTCTTACATGTTCAGGTTCCTCAGGTGGTCACAAACCTTGTCTTCACTTACAGTGGGAGAGATTTTGTCCCCCTGGTCCCCATCTTGTGGCCCTTCAACTTGGGCTGTGTGAGGAAGGAGGTCCTGACACAAAAAGTTATTAAGAGTCTCAGCATTCTACTCTGTATCGCTGATGAAGCTATTGAACAGCAGTGGTCCCAACACAGACCCTGAGGGACACCACTTGTTACCTGTCTCCAAAAGATGTGAATACATACCATCCTGCCAGTTAGTGTAAAGAAATACGGTCTGGTTCAGTTAACAACAAACAATATTTCAGCAGTCAGTGATTTCCTTCCTTCATTGTTCCTCTCAGGTGTTTGTGTTCTGTCTCTAACCAAGACAGTAACGTGCTAGTTACTGTATTTCTCTGTTCTTTGGTTTTTTTCCCAAAAATCAGCCTCTCAAAATGAATCATTGGCCTATAGATGAATCATGGCATATGGCTCTAAGAATCTAGGCCATTATGCTTTCTAAATTTTGTTTTGCCACTTACCATAATTTGCATAATACCAATTGGTAGCTTAATTTGTATTCTATGCCAGCATGAAACAAAGTCTCTAACTCAAAATTCTTGTTAGGCAAATGTTTCCAAACCAGTCATAAATGCTGATATGAATGTTCAAGCACTTTTCCCTCACTGTTTCACAACACTCTTTTAAAGTCTGAACTAGAAATGCATGTATGTTCACCTGTCCTGTTTCCTCTGTATTTCTCTTCAGTGATCAGTATAAGAAATTACAGATTTTCTGACAGAAATTTTAAATATTAGGATTTCAGACAATTGTCTTTCTCCCTACTTAATACTCTGAGCCTCTAAAGGAATCAGTCTATTCTCAGGATGGGTATCTGGAATCACAGCAACCACTGAATTAATTTTTGCAGCACCTTCTCTATTTTAAAATAAGTATTGGAAATAGTCTGGGCTTTTCTTTCCTTGTGAAGGAATTTCTTTCTGTTTGTGATTTCCTTCCATGAAAGATTTCATGCAGGTAATGGTTTTCAAACAGCGCAATTGCTTGCACAATTCGAGTTAATAGCTTACTAGTTTTTGTTTCCTGTCCCAGGAAACAAAATAAGAAAATCTTAGTAGATACCTAATAAGTTTTGGACTGCTTTATCCTGCTGTTGCTGCACAATGGATATAAGCTAGTATAAAACCATACAATTAACTCAGACAATAATAATTTTATTATTGCTGACCTGCTCCCTTGATCATGCATGCTATAGATTTCAGGATTACATCAGATCACTGAATGTGGCTTTATGTAATCATGGGATTTCTAGAAGAGTGTTTCTGGTTGGACTGACTCATAGAGCTGTATGACAGATGTCAGGCTTCCAAATATTCTATATTTGGAATGTTTTATTCTATATTTCTGTCAGACACAAACACTGAAATTAAGATTTTTTTTAAATTGTATGGTCACTATATGTATTGTCAGCATTACATAGAATTACATAGAATTACATAGAATAAACCAGGTTGGAAGAGACCTTCAAGATCATCATGTCCAACCCATCAACCAATCCAACTCACCTAAACAACTAACCCATGGCACCAAGCACCCCATCAAGTCTCCTCCTGAACACCTCCAATGATGGTGACTCCACCACCTCCCCGGGCAGCCCATTCCGATGGGCAATCACTCTCTCTGTATAGAACTTCTTCCTAACATCCAACCCAAACCTCCCCTGGTGCAGCCTGAGACTGTGTATTGTTATTCTCATATAAAGATTTATAAACCATGGGTTGGTATTCAAAAGCCATGTTCCCCTCAGTTTGAGATCCTGCAGCCTACTGAGTAGTTTCACACGTGCACTGAGAAAACAGGTCTGCTCCTGGAAAATCAAAGAGAATTATGAAGAGTAATTGTCCGTGGATTTCGGTTCTGTGCTGGTATTTCATGTGATTGGATTGTCAGTTCTGCAGCCCTCAACACTTCATTAATATTCAAGAACATTTATACAAAAAATTATGGCATTTATAGAAAACGTTAATCTAATTAAACATTGCATTTTCTCCCCAGGTTCTGCTCTGTGAGCATGAAACTCACTGTCATATTTAGTGAACTGTTAAAATAACAACAACAAACAATAAGAATGTCATCTGTATAAAACATCTCATGTATCAGCTTCATAGCATTGCTCTTTTGTCTTCAAAGTTGAAATATTCTTTGCTCTTTCTAAGAAATCTACACATTTTAGCTCTTTAGCTCCAAAGATGATAAAATGAGGAAGTTATCTCAGTTTGTATTTTTCCTTAGTGTGCTGCTTTTACATAGGACTCTTGGGCACCCTCATCTCCCTTCCTAGATGTAATTATCTTTCTCTGCTTTTTCTGACTGTTTGCCAGTACCTGCTACAACCTTTTTTAGCAGCACTGCAGATTTCTATTAGTCTTAAATTACACTCTTTACACTTACTTATGAATTCTTTGATTCGTTTATGTCAAAGGCCTAATATAAGTATATTGAGATGGCCACTGTGTTCTGCAGCTGGTGTCCACAGTCTATGCCTCTGCTCTTCTCTTGCCTGACTCCTGAGGACCACCACAGTGTGAACATGGCAATGTGAAGCATGAAGAAGATCATTCATTCATTTATTCATCCAATGCAGTGTGCAGCTCCACAGACAGCTGGCACAGCCCAGGGTCTGAATGGGGATGAGAAATCAGTGGGCAGAGGGTGTGAACTGGCACCATTATCAAGGGAGAAAAACCTCTTGGAACAAATGGTCTCAAGGCACAGACTTAAACAAAATGCCACGTTCAGCCCAGCTGTAAAGGAGCAAACACATCTGATTGCGAAGACTGCCAGTCAGTATGGGAAAGCTTGAAAAAAATTGCTTTAGTAAAAAAAAAGTAGTTTGAGTACAGTAATTAAAGCCTTGTGATTTATTTAAGGGCTCAAAAATACAGGATGTGTTTCTAATAAAGGAAAGTATAAGTAGTTTTCAGAATTACATACATAATTCACTTTTCCAGCTCTGTTGTCTTTGAGGCTTCAGAGAAATATAGCATATTATTTTAACAGGAGTAACTTTGTACCAAGATGCTGGCACATCAGTGGGGACACACAGGTACAGGTGCTTTTTGTCCCATCTTCTCTGTACATTAAGCATGGCTAAAGTGGTTTTTTAATTTGCATATTTAGGAAATTATTGTGTCTTTATACAAATACAAATGTTTCATTTATGTACAAGAAGGCCTTTTTTTTAACATCCAGAGGAAAATTCCTGTGGGACAGTAATTCTACTGACTGGGGAATATTGTTAACAGGGTTAAGCACAACTAATAAGGCTTGCTTATTTCTTTAAGCTGTTAAATTGAAATACACATATCACACTATATCTATCATATCACATTATATAAATCATGTAATGTAATTTGAAGACAAAAAGTGAAAACTGGACAACGGACTGTGCATTCGATAAGCATTTTTGTTTCAGAAAGGCAGAAGTACACATATATTTAATAAGTATCTCATTTTGGAATCATATTTTAGGTCACAATTACGGGTTTCAATATGGTATCTCTCATTTGGAGAGTCATGCATCAAATACTATGACTACATACTATAAGTCACACAGCAAATATCACTTAAAGTCTCTGCCTGAAAAAATGGACAAACCAAAACTGTATCTGTGAGACAGAGAGACATACACCCACACATAGTATTTGAGACCTACCATACAATACATGCGCTCTAAAAAAGCCACACACTTAATTTTCTTTGTTAAAATGTTACTATTTTGCAGATAACATTACGGGGGGGGGGGGGGGGGGGGGAGGAGAGGGAAATATAGGAAATACATCATTTTGATGGCTCATCCATGGATGTATGCAAATAAATGAAGAGCCAGGCCAGTGTGTAAACTGTTGTTTCTGCGGACAGAGGACCCACTTGATCACCACCAAGTGGGAGTTTGGTTATTTTCTCACCTACTGCAGGTGTAAAGGAGTGCTCTGGAGGGCCTTGTGTGGTTGGTGGGGCACGGTGAGAATATGCAGGCATTGAATCAGCTGAGGATGAGCAATTGTGCCCCAGAACTGTAGCAAGTGGAAATTGAAACAGCAAAGCCAGTGCTTAAGACCAGGCTGGAGTGAGAAATTTCATACAGCAGCAGAAGCAGCTTGAGCCTTGCAAAAATTCATGTGTCCTCTAGACCACTTAGGGATCTTTGACTGGAGACTAGAGGTAGTAACCCAGAGGTATAAAATGGACTTGAGTTTACCTGGGTTGAGTTTACCTGGGTTTTGGCTATGTTCTGAATTTGTGAACAAAAATTTGCGCTATTACAGCAATGCGTAAGAAGCATTGTTGTCATTCCTTTGGGTACAGGCAGAGATGGTGTTGCTAAGTGTAGTAACTGCTGAAATTTTATACTGAATGCTTGTTTTTCCCCATCTTCTTATTATTCTGTGCTTGTTTCTTTGGATTGTTAGCCCTCTCTTGGCATGAATCAGCAGAATATTTAAGAACCAACCCTGACTGAAGTCACTGAGATTTAGCATTTGTTTTAACATCAGACTCTTCAGAACAGTTACATCTGACAAGCAAGCTGTGAGCAGAGCCCCAGTGCCTATGTCACCACAGCCTCCATGCCTCCATGAAGTGAATCACAGAACTTTTATTTCCACTTTCTGCCACACTGAGGCCCACAAAGAAATTAATCCTGCAGTGCTTTTACAATAGGATTAATTGCTTGTCTTTTAGTGGAACCAGAATCTGTATTCCCAGTTACAGAACTAAATGTATATTTCCAAATATGCTTAGTTGAAGGAGTGCATTCATGAATAATAAAAAAAACAACCAAACAAGCAAACTGGATGTTTGCTACTGCATTCCAATACAGAGTGTGAGCAAATAGACAAGTTAAAGTGAATTGAGGCTTTCAGTCCCTTCTCCTGTGTAGCTACCCTTGGTGAATCTGACTGAATAAATGAATAAACCTCTTATTTCAAATGAATGTAGGAAAATAAAAAAATATTGAAAATAGTACCAGTGACTGACCATAGTTCTCCTCTATTCAGAAGCAGTCCCTAATGAACTCTGAGGATATAATGGACCTCTGTGTGTTTCCTTCCAACATTCAGTGGTGCTTGGGGAACTTCGTATGTCCATTATATGTGGTGATATAGACCCTCTTACTCAGATTGTTACAAAGGGAATTTGGTGTACTAAGGAATAAAAATTAAATTAAACCCATGACAGAGGTCCACAGTGTTTTGAGGTTGTAGATGTAGTAGATCTTCAGTTATGAGACCCAGATAAATGCTGATGGCCAACTGTGCATTCTGAAGCTGCTGTGCTCCCATAAAGGGACCTTTGTTTGGCTCTGTGGATGTGAGCAAGACCCCATGCTGCTCTGCTGCCAGCACACTGCCATCTCCTAGCCCACATGTGCAGCAAGTGCTAACCCACCCTCACATAGTGTGAGAAGTCAAAAGATTTCACACCAAGAGTGCACCGAGAGCAGCTGTACACAAAACTCTGAAGAGGAAGTTTACTGGAGCCCCACAGTTCATTATTTGAAAAAAAAAAAAATAAACATATATATATATATAATGTGAATGTGCCTGCATTTGTGAAGTGATGCTCTAGAGCCAATTCATCAGCAAGCAAATGGAGTATTCTCCACAACATGTTGGTGCATTACCTGACTGCACTTAGGAGACAGCCTGTTCTTTAAAAGTCTTACTTCCAGATGGCTAAAGGACAATTTCTTGCTAATGATTGCCACCCTGGATGCTGCTCAAGTGTGTATGTTCAAGCATATACATTCAAGGAGGTTTGAGTGTATGTCAGTTTCTATACAGGGAACTGTAGCATATCATGCTCTTGGAAAACCTGTCTATGTATGTGTCTACACAGATCTACACACTGGCTTCCAGGTGCAAATATTTTGACTTCCATCTTTTGTATGTGCATATCCCATGGCATGTGTCTACAAAACACATATACACTAAATAAACAATGGTGTTGCTAATAGCCCAAAGGTGTTATTTCCTATATAACAGACACTATTTGCCATGCTGTATAGAACACCTGCCTTAAATCCCATGGTTGGAGGAGGGGCACCATGCCATCCTAACAGATGGATCTGACAGCCAGGAGACCATTTATGTGCATCCAGTGTGGGTGAGACCAATGGGATCCTTTGCCAGGGATATCTAAACAGCTGTCTGCTTTGATTGTACCTGTTCCAAGGAGAAGGATGTAGGCTTACTTTACATGAGATCTATGCAAATGCAGTGATTGCAGGGGGAGTGTCACGTGTATAAAGAAAAATCCATTTCAATAGCTATGAATCAAAGACATCTACTGAGAAAAAATGAGGCAGCATTATGGCACTCCATACCTCTCTGCCTCACCTCAGGAAGACCAAGCAAAACTCGTTGTGACGAGTTAATTTGTCTGAACACGTCGGCAAGGGTGCAGAAACCTGTTGCACAGGCTTTCTTCCTATCCCAGAGCCATATAATATTTTGTAAAACAAAGACCTAACTTTCAAATACTGTACAGACACTGCTCTTCTATATGGTATAAAAGCATAGTGAATAAAGGAACAAGTCCTTTCAGTACAAAGAACATAAATTTAGCATGTGTCTTTTAAAATACAATTTTAAATTCCCTATGAACAATTAGGTCTTAAAATACTGCTTGTCAAATTTATCCCCTTATAGAATCTACATCCTCAGGTCAGTCCTCTGGGTCAGTACAGAGCTGAAGAGAAATACTGTAAAAGCCTTTTTTGTTCAGTGTTCTGAAAGGTTGAAGCACAATCAGTGTTGTTTTCTTCATTCTCATGTGTTTCATTCATAGTCACAGCCAGAAAAATCTCCATGAAGAAAATAAGGTCTGCCATCTACAAGCAATGAAATGGCACTTCAGCTATTGCCTTGAACTATTTTAATAATTAAAGCTAGACATTGATCAGAGATTTAGCACTGACTAGAGCAATTAGGTTATGGAAAAGCATATTTCAATGCAACATACACATTTCTAAAAACACTTAGCTGTTCAGCAAACCAACTGAGCAGCACAAAGTAAAACTTGAGTGCAGAAAAAGAAAAGGGAAAGCACAGCCATATGAAGATGAGTAAGATGCTCGGGGAAAATTATAGAAGTCCTTCCTTTACGCAAGCTTAAATGCCAGCTGGGAAGCATGAAAAAACTTGGTATAAGGTGTTAGCAGTTTTTAAATCATCAAAAGCCAGATTCCTGTCTGCACAGACATTAAAGGAAACTTTGTTACCAGGTTCCTCAGGATGGGTGTTTCACTCCACCCCTCAGCCATCACTCAAGATGGATGATACTTTCAAAGGAGGATATTCCCACCATGAATGCGTCCACAGTTAAACTCTTCAGCTTCCTCCTCCTCCTCCAACAAGGGCTCAGGCCTTTAGGACTGCCATATTAATTCTTAATTGCACTTAGTAATAATTTAAAACAAATATTTAAGTTGGCTGTAGCCACCTTGTTGAAAATGGCCATTTATTACACGGGCAGCATGGGAAATCAAGGAACAGTAAGCCAGCTTCCTTCCTGCTCCAGACATTTCTGTAGCTTTTATTGTGTTTTGTTTATTGAATTAACCCATGGGAATTGTGCAAAGAAGGAAGTTTTTGGAACATTCTTAGTAGTAGCGAATTCAGCCACAACGTGAACCTATGGCATCAACAAACTTGGACTTGTGCTTGGCCTGAGAGTGTAAGAAGGTGGCAAAGGTGATGAAGAGGACATTTATGCCTTGATGTGCCAGTGTAACCACCAATACAAGCTACCTACTGCCTCAAGATCTGACATCTGATGACAGCACAGCTGAGGTGTTTATACATTGCAGTCAGTCCTCGTTTTTTTGCATCATAGCCTCCTGCATTGTGAGGTATGCAGCTAGCTCACAAGTTTTGCAGGCCCATTTAATCTCTGCAGGGGAAATTTTCTTAGGAATAGAGTCAATACTTAAGCATCTGTAAGGATTTGCTCTAGCTTCATCATGGCAATGCAGGCACAAGTGTGTGTGTGCTTGTATTATCTACTTTTAAGTACACCTTTTAAACTACTTCATAACTTTCTGATACCTGAAAAACAGTCATTTTATTTCTTGACTTTTGCAAAACCCTCTAAGCTCAGGAACATATTGTGTTATTATCCAGATGATATCAACATATTAATATCCTGCCTTCTGCCATCTCAGATATTTTATGTTGTTTGGGTTTTTTTGAGCCATTGTGTTATAGACCCAATTAATCAAGTAAAAAGTGATCCTCCCCATGTACCCTTCAGAATTCTTAGTGTTCTTTTAAAAGAAGTAAAAGCATAACCTAAAAGGCATTGCATTTTAAAATATATTACCTTATTAAATAGACAGCCTTATTTGTAATTACAGAACCTGATGTATATTACAGACTTCATTGATATGTAACATTTATTTGATATGTTAATGTTTAACCCTATATTATCACTCAAATGGTAAATTAATGGTTACTTTGGAGAGGCACATTATGAGATATTTCCACTCAAAATAATTGTACTGTTTAGAGACTCAGATAAATTGCTTTTCTCTTATGGACGTGTCCTACAGTTTACAAAGCAGACATGCTAAGAATGAGATAGTGGTGTCATTCTCTGATGTTTGATTTAACCTTGCATACCTAATTCCTAGAATATGTTTCATTATTCAATAAACTCTACTTTAAGGAACTGTTCTATTAAAATGGAGGGGGGGTGTGTGTGTGTGTGCAGGACAGGGGGCAGAGTTAAAAGAATTTCACAGTAAGCCCAGTACATTATCAGGAAGAAAAACCTTATCAGTCATGGCAACGTTTTCACAGGCATCAAGATACTCTGATTTAAAGGATGGGCAAGTTGGTAAGCTGTGGAATAGAGAGTTACGTAAGTATCGGATTGAAAGCTAGAGAGTGATCTAGAACATTGTCTTTGCCCTCCCAAAATAATAAAGCTTGCAGCTCCTTGATGCTGTTGTCCAGAATCATGTTGTAGCCAAATACACTCTTTCTTGTGGGTGTTATTAATAGGCTGCATATTGCACAAGTGATGCTCTCATTGCTAGTAGAATTGCAGTGGAAGCCTCAAAATGTAACCACTATTAGACCTTGGTTCTGAGTGCAGTAGCACCTTCCCTCTCCTCAGTCACAGGGATATGCTTGAGGGACCTCTGCAGACTGCATTAGAACAGCTTCCAGGATTATTTGCTTCCTTGGGGCAATACATCAGACAATCTCCTGCAGTGATTCTAAAAAGACAAAACCACCCAAATGTTGAAGGAAATCTTTCTTGTGGTTCAAAATTAGGATTTTTTTTTCTCACTATGCTGCCTACACCTGAAGCTGAACAAAATAATAGATGATGGAAAACAAAGCCAGAAACTGGAAAGTGAGTGGTGTCATGTCAGTAAAAACATTAAATACTGTAACTGTAGGAGCTGATGAAAATAAGAATAGTAAGTGTGTGCATTTCATGTCTAACAGACTTTCAATACCTTTACTTTCTGGACAGTAATTGAGTTTTTTTTTTTTGTATTCAAGGACTTGTGGAAATATTTTCTTTTTCAGTAAAGAAAAAAAAAAGAAGAAGAAGAAATTCAACATTCTGATCAGCAGTAAGAGAAATGTTTTCAGAGGACATTCCACTACAGAAAATAAAGAGGGAAAAGAAGCTGGTGTTAGAATGAAAGTGAACATTGTAACTTAGCATTTGTAAAAACACAAAAATATTTATTTTAATGTTTTATTTTGAAAATATTCCACCCATACACATTAATACAAGGCAAATCCACCAACTGATCTCATTCATACTTTTTATCCTGATACTCATTTTATCATCTCCACTTGCTATTTCCCTGCAAGACATTGCACAGCAGTTAAGAACGGTAGCAATTTCTGATGGAGTAAATTTGACAGGAGGAAAATTTTGAATGCCACGCTAAGAGTATGAAAACTTTGTAAGGTAGCAGATGTTCATCAGTAGGCTTCCTCTGTAGTAAAGCAGGATCACATTATAAAATCAGGAAGTATGTAGATAATCCCAAAATGGTGAAAAATTTAATAAAGATAGCTCATCAACAGACTGATAGGAGTGGGAGTAACGTTATGCAAATTAAGCTCACAGTTCTTCTACATCAAAGGAACTATCAAAGCCAAATCAAAAAAAGAAAGAACCATTACCATCTGCAATTTAGATCATTTGTGGTCCCATCGTTAAACTTAAGAAACACTGGAGCATCCTACTGTTAATTCTTAACTAAAAGTTAAGCAGCACCACCCACCCTATTACATACTTGAGCTCACATGCCTGAAGTTATTGAGAACACAGAATACTAAACGCTTCTTAAAGCTGAGATTGAACATTTCAAATGGCAAGACCATCCTCTTCTGGGACTGTAGAGGAGATCAGACAGGGGCATTTCTCCTTTCTTTCTTATTTTCACTTTCCAGGTAAGAATAGATAATGCTTAAGGTTTCTTTAAGCTCACGTTTAAGCATGGCAACATCTGCTCAGCCAAGTCCTCTCTCATGAACTCCAGCTGTCCAGGAGTGCTATCCCATAGCAGGGCCCCTCTGCAAACCCTGAATTTGTAGAAAACAATGAATTAGCCCACATCATAACCCTGTTCTGCCTAAAGAGGAAGAAAAGTATCCTATGCCTCCTAAAGCACCCAAAGTGAATCAGCTGCAGAAAGGTGGGAAACTTAGTAGATAGTCAAGTCTGTGCAATAAAGCTGCTTGTAAGGCTTGACACTGGTTTTCTAGTTTTACCTCCTTGCATTTCATTTCTGGGCATGCATTGCTGTGCAACACAGGGAAAGTAAAAAGAAAACATCTGTTTGTTCTGGAGGGGTCCTTACCATGCAGTATCAGTTGGCTAGTTAACTTGTGAGAAAGCACTTCTTTGCTACACAAGCAGAGTGTTTCCATTTCAGAGTGAGAGTGGCTGAGCTCTTCTCTGTTGCCGTCAATTGCTTAGCAGCAATTAGCCTCAAATGCTGCACTCACGTGAGACTAATGTAAGGAAGCTTTTATTCTGTATTCTATAGCTAACAATGCCTCTTGATATGAGAGAAAGTATTGATTTACATGTTATGGGACAAGGTCTCAATGGTGTCAATAAAAAGTAGCTAAGATTGCAAAATCCATCTCTGTGATCTTTTATTAACTGGTAGAAATTGCCTCTGCTGGGAACTTTTACATGTTTATTTATCTATACCTTTTCAAATGTCATGTAGCTCTATCTATCTATCAAATGATTCAGATATCATTAACTGAAAGGTAACCAAGGAGTAGATTCTGACAACTGCTAACTCAGAAATGAAAACTTGTTCAAATATTAGCAGTAATCAGCATTAACATAATACTTGTGACCTAAAAAAGAGGCAGCAAAGGGAGGAAATCTGTACACATGTATTGGTAATTCAGGACAGATTATTTTAGGACCTCTATAGACACAGTTTTGTTTCTTTTTTTTTTTTTTTGGGGGGGGGGGGGCTGCTTTCAAATACAGAAGCTCACTAGAGAAAGACCAAGGTGTTCATGGAGCCACCATGATCCATTGTCTCCTCAGTGCCTCAAGAGTGGACAACTCATAGAGCACTTCTCAGCTTCTCTACTGATGACAGGAGTCCTTGGAAATTAGTGGCTCTCAAACTGTAACAAGAAGATCACAAGGCATCAGAAGGTAATCTGGGAACAAAAGTAAAATAATAAAAATTCTGAACAGACTATGCATGGGTTCCCAGGCAACCAGGCAAGAAAATGGGACAAAAAGTCCCAAGCCGCGCCAGGGGAGGTTTAGGCTGGAGGTTAGGAAGATGTTCTACACAGAGAGAGAGATTGCCCATTGGAATGGGCTGCCCAGGGAGGTGGTGGAGTCACCATCACTGGAGGTGTTCGGGAGGAGACTTGATGGGGTGCTTGGTTGCGTGGGTTAGTTGATTAGGTGGTGTTGGATGATAGGTTGGATGCGATGATCTTGAAGGTCTCTTAGGTCTCTTCCAGTCTGGTCTATTCTATTCTATTCTATTCTATTCTATTCTATTCTATTCTATTCTATTCTATTCTATTCTATTCTACTCTGTTCTACATAGTCATATACTAGTTCTCAGGTACGACTAGCTTTCTAAAGATAGCTAATCCAAATAATTGTATAACAGAAAAAGGTTCTGTCTATACTGGAATATTTGGCTGTTTGTATAGGAACAGTTGTATCACTGTACATTTTATAGTAATATTGTTAAATCAATATGCAGTCGTTAAAATGGCAACAATCTTTGCAGGGCTATGATTGTTCTAGATTAAAAAGAAACATTCTCCCTGTAATTAAAATTCCTTTCAAAGCAACATAGTATAAAATGAGGAAAATATTATTTTTTCCTACAAAAAGCAATCATGCTTATATAAAAATTGTTGTATAAATTGACATATCGGCACATGGAGTATTACTTTCCATGTTGAAAAAAATTCTTTCAAAGGAGGAGAGAAGCAAGTCAGAGAGTAAAGGGCCATTAGGAAAATGTAAATGCAGAAAGATAAGAGAAAGAGTAAGAGGAGTCACTGTTGAACTTTGTTCATTTGATTTGAACGAGGACATGTGCTATTCTAAGAAATTGGTTATCTACTCAATTTATTAGCAATTTGAAAAAATAGACTAGTATAATGTGAATATTAATAAATTACTTAGATTAATACAAGTGTAGGGGGGGTCTAAACATTTTAATGATGCATTTAATTTGTGAAATTACTGGTCTGGAATGTCCCTTAAGAAGTCACCTAATTCAGAACGCCCTGTCAAGGCTGGGCGAACTAAATCTCTTTCAGTGTTTATGCTTAATTATCCAACCTTTGACGAAAGTTTATGTTTATGGAAGTACAGACTTATGGTCATACTTGGAATCAATTTGTTTATTAATTTCTCAACTCTCTTACTTTGTTGAATTATCATATCAGAACAAAGAAAATAAATAAATTATGAAAATGTAAAACTTACTCATCAACCATTAATATAATACATCCCCATTTTTGTGCAAGTAAAAGGTAAGGGTACTGTAAAGGTGCAACAAAAGTTACATGAATTTAGTCTAAGGAAAGTTTAGTCTAAGGTAAGATTATGTTGCAAATGTATACAATACTACAACTTCCAATACTGTTGCCTAAATACACAGGAAACCCTCAGCTTGAGAAGAACTATGAAGTAGGTTCAGCTTTTAGTACACCATCTAAGACAAAAGATAAACAAGCAACAGAATTCAGAAGAAATGAATAAAATTATTTAGAAGCATAATATTGTGCAGATAGGAAAGCATGCGTTCAGCATACAGAGAATGATAAACAAATGTGGTCAAAGTTTAATTTGGAAAATGGCATGGAGAGAGCAAGAAGGACTTGTGCCTCTACTCTTTAATGCAGAAGGAAAAAGAAACTGTTTAATTAAAATGCAGTATGTTTAAAATCAACTGAAAGAAACGATGTACCTCATAGCATTTAAAAAAAATTGTATTTTTGTAGCAATGATTTTCTAGGATTGCAAGAGAAACTTCTAATGAGAAATCCTTTTATGCTAACTAATGCTGCAAGCCAAAAAAAAATATTAAGACATACAAGACTGTTTCAGCTGCTTTCCTAGATGTACCAGCTCATCTGATCAAAGATACCACCTTTTTTTGCTAGTTTTCAAATAACCTTTTATCCTGTACGAGAACAATAGTCACAATGCATATATACGTTAAAGGATAGCAATATCTGTATTTCAGGATTTATGATAGCAGTAGGAAGGAGGCCAGAAAGAAAATTCCAGTATTGATAAAACTATTAGTTCTCTGTAGCATTTGGCATCCATTGCTCTCCTAAAGAAGACAGAGGACTACATTTTCAGATCAGCATTTTGACTCTTTATGGCACTTAGCTTGTGTTGTCATTTACAACTGTTAATTTCATAGAAAACATGAACGCCACTTAGTTGCATGTTTATCCCAGCACAGAAAATGACTTTTTTTCCCTGCCTCCTTTCCCATACATCTACTCAGTTCTTTCTGCAAATGTGTTATGAAAAGCCCAGTAACAGCCTTTTGAAGCAGTTCTGCATTTGCACCACTGGCCTTCAGCTTCAGGTGCTGACACGTTCCTTCAGTGGTAACATCTTTGGAGGTAGTTTTGTATTGTCTATTCATGGTGTTCTGAGCGTTGTTCACAAAACCTCAAAACAAAAGCAAAATTACATTCTTTGGCATGTTTGCAATTATTTTTTCCTCACAGAACCTACTTTAAAATAATCTAAAGATCTTACAATTGGTGAAAATATGATTAATCTAAGATACATGAAAATATTAATATTTGCGATAAAACTATTTTCTCAACATAATTTAGTAAAGAAAATGCTGCTGAATCAATAAGAAACAATAATGTTTCTAAATATATTACAAAACCCCAATGTGCCTCATGAACGAATGATAAAGTTCATTAATTTCTTTATGCATGAAAAATGAGGAAACTGAATTTTAATCCCACCAAATCAATCACAGTTGAAGAAGACTGATCACAGGATCACCGGATGTTAGGGGTAGGAAGGGACCTCTGGAGATCATCAAGTCTGGACTGGTTACACAAGAAGGCATCCAGACAAGTCTTGAAAGTCTTCAGAGAAGGAGACTCCACAACCTCACTGGGGAACCTGTTCCAGTGGTCTGTGATCCTTACAGTGAAGAAGTTTCCCCTTGTGTTGAGGTGGAACTTACCGTGCTGTAATTTACATCCATTGCCCCTTGTCCCCATCACAGGGCACAAGTGAGAAGAGGCTGTCCCTTCCTTCTCAACACCCAGCCCTGAGATATTTATAAACGCTTATTAAATCCCTTCTCAGTTTTCTTCAGTTTAAAAAACCCCAGGTCTCTCAGCCTCTTCCTCATAAGGCACTGATAGCTTAAAGCTAGTACAGGAAAAAAACAGGAAAGGGAATAAAAAAGCTGTAGATCTTTTGAAAATTCAGCCCTGTATCCCGGGCTTCATCAAGAGGAGTGTGGCCAGCAGAACAAAGGTGATTCTTCCCCTTTACTCTGCTCTTGTGAGACCTCACCTCGAATACTGCATCCAGTTATGGTGTCCCCACCATAAGAAGGACATTGGCCTGTTGGAGCAAATCCAGAGGAGGGCTACAAGGACTGGAGCACCTCTGCTATGAGGGTAGGCTGAGAAAGCTGGAGTTGTTCAGCCTGGAGAAGAGAAGACACTGGGGGGACTGTATAGTGGCCTCCCAGTACCTAAAGGGAACCTACAGGAAACTTGGAGAAGGACTAGTAAAAATGGTGTCTAGCAATAGGACTAGAGATAATGGTTTTAAGTTGAGGGAGAGTAAATTTAGACTGAGGGAGAGTAAATTTAGATCTCAGGAAGAACTTCAGTATCAGGGTGGTGAGACTCTGTTTAAGGCCAAACTGGATGAGGCCTTGGGCAACCAAATCTAACTGAGAGGTGTCTCTGCCCGTGGCAGAGGGGTTGGAGTAGGTGATCTCTGAGGTCCAACCTAAGCTATTCCATGATTTAAAATAGACCAGTTATGTTAAATAGTAGTTAAGAGTTATCAAACACAGCACAAGATATAACAGTGAAAAATGAAACCCACAGTTAAGTAAGGAATTTGAGAGCTTTGGAGCAGTTACAATCTTTGTGAGCAATTATAATCTACTACTTTGTAGTAGATATTAGTATGTAGTGAAGCAATTTGAAATAGAAATTTAGTTCACCTCACATGGATATAGTCATATGCTTACTCCCTTGCATATTATGAAATTTGACAAAACTTAAGGCAGTGAACTACTAAAACATAAAGATAAAAATTAATGAATAAATTAAGTAAAGTACTCTGTACTGAGATTTTACCACAAAAGTTGTTTTGGACTCTAGTAAGTCAAAGAGTGACACTTGCTGGTGAAAATAGGATCACAGTAGATCTTCTGAAGATCTTGCTTCTTATAGCCTAACACTATCTTCATTTCTAAGAAAGAAAATATTTCTATGGCATGATAGATTTATCAGACCTGTGTAATATATTTTTATATTTATCCTACCAAAAAGGGCAATTGGTTAAATCAGAAGTTATTACTTCTAGGTGAACTGAAACTTTAATAAAAATAGTGCCACCCCAAGATGGTTGACTGGATTTCCTCATCTCTTGTAGCATAACAATAACTTTTATATCACATTGTTGTTAGACCTGGTGTTTAATTAGTACAGAGGCTTAGAAGTTAGTCACTGTAATCAAAAGCAGAAATAGACAATAATTCAAAGTAATCAAATTCCACACAACAGACATGCATGGAATGCAAGTTAAGCGGCAAAATGCAGTATATAATGCAGCAAGCTCAAAAGGAATGGCTTTTTACTGACAAAATGCATATTGTGAAAGGGGTAGTATTGCATAATGGCTCAGCTTTGCCATCAAAGTCTATGAAGAATGTTCCAAGTGAGCAAACAGAGCTTGAAGTGACATGTTAGCTGAAATACCCAAGCAGGGAAAAGTTGCTTTTATAATGAAATGGTTGCTTGTCGTGCAGTCTCCATAGTGTGATGAAGATGCTAAAATTACATATTTGGGGAGAGGACACAATCTGATCCTAATCTTCAGTGCATGCTGCAAAGATGAGCTATCACATGAGCTGCTGTATTTCCTATGGAACACATCTTTGTAAAGGTCTTGCAGACATGACAAATCAAAAGCTTCTGAACATTCTGCAGATCTCCAAACCTATTGGACATGTGTTTAAGGCCAGGGGAAACCTGGGCCAATACAATCAATAGGTGTCATGCAGGAAATGCTTCTATTATGTGAAAGCAGTAAAATAGGAAAGAAATGTAGGCACATAACTTGAACAGCAAAATTTGAGATAATTGTTTCTTGAGACCTAACATGAAATCTTTCAATGAGAAGTATTGATAATTTAAACGTTAGTACTTAAGTAAAAATATTAAATATTTGCTTAGTAAACGAACTGAAATGAGTATCAATGGCATCCCACTTGCTCTTGAGCTGGCTGCCCTATAGATAGACATTTAATGTCAAAGAGTAATTTTCTACCTCTTACTGATATGCATAAGACAATTGGTGAAATTTCAAGGCTATGCACTAATAACAATGACCACTGAATTAAGTGGATTTAGATTTCTACCTGTAAATGAAGTATTCTGAGTTATTAATCTGCAGCAAGGGGCAGAATCATTTCGGCAAAATGCAAAAAATAGCTTGTGTCCCACAATTATGCTAAGACACAGAAGTTTGTAGGCATTTCCTGGGAGTGCTGCCAACTGAATAAAGCTCCCATCCCACATTATCTGCTCCTCCTCTGTGAGAACTGGTGAACGTCTTAGGAAGCAACTGGCTCTAACTGGGGTTAATATGCAGTAACAGTACATGCTAGATACCTTTCAGGGTCAACATTAAAAACTTACCATTGTTGTGCCCAAAGGTTCTACTCCAAGCGTCCGTTCAATTGAAGGTAGGAAACTGGGACTGTCTGTGAAATTCATGGCTAAACAGAAAAAACAAAAAAGCAGCACATGAGGAAGACAATGCTGATAATGGCTGCATTTTGCTCAGGTAGCTTACTGTGGTACAATGGGGAAAAGGAGATACACCAAGTAGGATGAAGGAAAACAAAACAAGTGTCTTTTAATTGCAAATTTGGAGAGAACAGAAAAAATAAAGCCAGTCTATTTACTGTCCTCTTTTCACAAAGTATTGATGCAGCTGCTGGTTTTTTGCTGCTGAAAGCCAAGTGGCTTCCTAGTCATGGCAAGGAATTTGACTTTCTCATTATAGGCAAAGGAAATACCAGGAAGCTTTGCTCCTCATTGGTCAGTTCTTTTCCATTGTAGCAGCTCCTGGAAAAAAGGAAGGCTGGCAACTCACAGCTGTTCACCCCCACAAAATTCACTAAGGAATGTCAGGAATAACATCTACTGCTATTGTCTAGCTAATAGCACAATCAACTAGGTTGACAAAGTTGGCCAACTGGTACTAAGGAATGATAAATCCTCATATAAAAGTTGACCTCCCTGAGCAAAACTTGACAGTCTGAAAAATTCACATGTATGCATAGGGGCCACAGGCAACAGTGTAATATCTGCAGAAAGTGAAGGATATGCTAAACACACCTGTCTGGAGACAATGCCTTGATAAAACCAAGGGAAAGGAGAAATCATTCATGAGAGACTTCTTCCTCATTTTGTCTCATGTTGCTGCCCAAAAGACTGCCACCACCGCCCTGACCACAAAACTAATGTCAACCAAACCACAAGACGGGAGGCTTCCTGTTTTCTGACTCTGGAGTGAGTTCCCAGAAATCAGGCCTAAGTGAGGGGCTCAAAGACCCCTGAAACCCCCCCAGTGATAGTGCTGAGCATAGGCACCACCACCAGGTGGTGGGTGTGGTTAAACAAAACCATTCTTGGAATATGCTAAGTGGTTCTCAGAAGAATATGAATATACAATGAGGCAAGGCAGATATAAGGAGAGAGACCACCAACTTTGGACAGAACATTTCCCCACTGTCCTGGAAGAGGCATTAACAAGACACCTAAATCTGTTTTGAGTCACTGCCCCTTTCTCCTCCCTCTCTGTTACAGAGTCTGGATTGAGGTCAAGGAGGCGAATAGGCAGGTGCCATCAAGGCTGCCTGGGGGGGGTGGAAGCTGAACCCGATCCCCGAGCCTCACGTTTGAGAGAGGCAGCTGCACGTGTCAGACACCATGAGAGAAGGCGTATGCAGTTTACTCGCTACATCAACATTTTGAATCGATTGGTGAGATTTGAATGGCTAGTGTTCCATTGGGCTGTTCAGTTTTCATAAAGGGAATTTATAGGGGAAGACCTCCCATACTTTTTGCTCATTACACTCATTCCTCACATGCTCATTATTCTCTTCTCTCTCTCTCCCCTGTTTGTTAATGGGATTCAAGGTGGCGACAAGCACCCTACTTGCTTTTTTTTCAGGGCAATTAGCTCCTCCAGTTTTGGATACTGCCCTTTGGACTATAACTACAAACTCAAAACATTTCTTCATCCAGCAAAGATTTTGATAGCAGCTCAGCAGTTTGTGAGTAAGTTATGCTATGTTACCTGGCTATTTCTGAGGTTTATAGCTTGTTACCTGTTGGTTAGCTCTGTTGTGAATTCGAGGTGGTTCATCTACGCCACCTGAGGCAGCATTGCTGTTTGGTTTCGTGTGCATAGGGAGATTCCAGTTTGTTCCTCTGTATTCCAAGTTCTGATTGTTCTAGACTGTTATTTTACTGTTTATCAGCCTTCTACCTTGTGTAAGCAACCTATCATTGACCGGGCAAATGAACCTGAATAAAATTGGCTCAGGAAAATGATTTTTGATATTTAATAAATCATATTAATATTTAACCATATTTCCAGCCAATACACTTATAAACTAAAACACCCACCAACCTGGACAACAACATGAACACCCCAGGCCCACAGTGGTAGCTATCCCGGGTTTTCCTTTTCTCTCTTGCTTTTCCTTCCTTCCCATACTGCTAGCCCTTTCCCTTGCAAACACACAATTTAATTGGTTTTCTCAGCCAAATGCTTGGTTCCATCTCGTATTCATTTGGGAAATCTCTAAAAGAACCTACTCTCCTGCCACAGCGGGTTGAGACATCTAAATTGGTGTCATGGACAGGATTTCCTGAAGGCTGAGTAGTGGTTGAGAAACCCACAACAGGAATAATAACAATAACAGTAAGTGGGGCAACTCTCGAGGATAAGGGAAGTGGTAATTTGACAAATATTCTTAAACAGAACAACTCCTCAAGACAACCACTTCCATAACCTGGTGTCTTAAGCAGGGAAGCTCCTGAGTGAGAGGGGAGTGGCACCTCGGTAAATATTCCTAAGCAGGACACCCCCTTGGGAGGACCACTCTCCCAATTTGATTTAATCACCAGGTCATTATGGAGAAAGAATTGAGCATAATCTTGAAGTTTCTTGAAGAATAGGGTTGTGTAAGTCTTCACTGACAGGAATGGAGTAGGCTCGTAAAAAACTGGGATAATGCCCAGGCAATAGTAGACTGGATGACTGCCTTACAAGCAGAAGGAAAAGGGAAATCAACCTTATGTATGGTGTTGGAGGCTGCCCTTGCAGCAGCTGATGAATACCAAAATCAGGAACGGGCTACCATAAATCAGGGGGTGATTACCCAGCAGCTAAAGGACCAAATTATTGCATCATTACAGGATGTAGTGAAAACTCTGCAGTCACAATTAGAGGATGAGAGAGAACAGGCTAATTTGTTAAGCAGAAACTTTTGGAGGAGAGTGATGGGTGCTTCATGAAGGAGGACACAGTGATGCAAGAACAGGGAATAAGCCCCCAACCCATTTACCTCCAAGAGGATGTGTGACCGCCCATAAATGGTATGCACAGATTGATCATTATTGTACTATTTTCGAAGTGACCAAGGGGAGTCCAAAGGTCCTCTCCTTGCAGGAGGAGGTCATACTGGAGAAGTCAGATGGTTCGTTGTGCTCAGTAATTCAAACTGCTCCACCTTTTTTCTGAGGACCTGAAGAATGTTTGGTTTACAGATGCCTGAGCAACCCATGAAGGAAAAAGATAGAAATTTAGGACAGCGTCTTTACAGGTTAATACTCAAGAACAAATTATTACAGAAGGGGAAGGAAGTGCTCAAACTGGGGAACTAATAGCTGTCTGAAGTGTGTTTGATCAGGAGTGAGGAACAAAGGATCCAGTATTTATCTACACTGACTCATTTGCTGTCTTTAAAGGTTGCACTGAGTGGCTCCCGTTTTGGGAACAGAATAATTGGGAAGTAAACCAAGTACCTATTTGGCAGTAGAAAAAATGTCAAGAGATACTTAATATAGCAAAGGAAGGGAACTTTGCTGTAGGATGGGTAGCTTCACACCAGGAAACTGATACACTGGCCAGTCGTTGGAATAATGCAGTTGATGAACTGGACAGGTTAGCGTCATTAACTGTGGGAGGTAGAGAAGAGAAATGGGACTGATTGCTGGAATGGCCGCACATCAAGCAAGGTCATTCCAGAACGCTGGACCTGTATAGGGAAGCCATAAGCAGAGGGTGGCCGGTAACAAAGGAAGCCTGTTGCACCTGCATCTCTTCATGTGAACAATGCCAAGATCATTTAGATAGGCACCTGGGGGTTGAGACATCATTACAAGTTTATATCTATAAATAAATAAATTAGATAGCAAAATGTGTCTTTGATACCAGAGATCACCTATTACAGCAGCAGATGGTTATGGGAAACCATGCCATGGACCTCAAGGAGTCTCCTTAAGGCCTAGGAAAGTCTTTTTCTGAGCAGATCTGTTCTTTCCAAATGAAACAAATCCATGGGATCTGTTTGAGCATTCACATAATCTAGATCCACTGCAGCAGAACAGCCTTTACTGGGACCCTGGCTAAAAATCCTGTATGCCTTGGAAGTGTCTCTTTTCTGAGCTCTCAAATGAACCTGGAAAATCTCAAGGCCCAATGGTAAATATCACCTGACTGAAAGCTCTGTATTTCTCCTTCAAAGCAGCAAAGTCAGAAGAGACTGAATGCATTCTTGGAGAGCCATCAACCTATGGAGGCTTAAGTCATGTAAACCCAACAGACGTATGCGTGACACAGGCTGCTACCAAAGCTAGCTTTCTAGCACCAGATGTGAAAATACTGTAAATATTTTTTTAAATTATCAGGTTTCAAATGACTGAAACTGCAATTCAGTTCTACATATAGAAAAAAATGGTATATTTTTTTGTTTGTTTGGTGCATAAGCAATGACTCAAATCTCTTCAGTCCCTGTTACAAGATACTAATTGACAGAAGTGATACAGACATAGGCATCCAAGATGCTTCCCAATCTGGGCAACTTTAAAGCAGCATGCTGATGGAGCTACAAGCACACACGTACACAAGCAGTGGAACTGATTTAAATGCCCTCTTCTGGGAGATAACACTTGAAACAGGATGCCATTTGTTTAAGCTTCACTTTTCATTTACTTTTCACTTTGTCTAGGCTCATAAATTACAATTCTATTTTATGCATGGCTCTTGTGTACTGCTCCGTGCCATTTCTTGCATGCTATTTTGACAACCACTTGTAGGTAAGCCAGTACAATTAATAGACTATTACTGTTAAAGCAGAAGGATAATTGTCAACTGGATTTAACACTGCTTTGATATCAAGACAACAGTTTTCTTGTAGCACAAGGTGTGTCAAAATGCTTGGTATAAATAAAAGATGTGATGTGAGGCTGTTTGCTGATCTATTGGCAAGCATTAGCCGAATTGGTGACCTATTATCATGACTTTTCCTCATGATAATACAAAGCAGCAGTCTGTGTTTAAAGACACATATGGTACTCTTCTTTTTTTTTTCCCTGTATGTATGTATAGTGCATTGTTTCCTGTGGGCATGAAAAGCGTTTTTTAGGCATGAAGGGCAGAAGTTATTCTAATGTGTGCATATCACAATCGAGTAAGACACTGCTGAAGCCTTTAATGCTTAAAATGTTGTGACGTTGTAATACCGTCCACTAGTGATCATGCCCACACATTGTTGACAGCATCAGTAACATAAAAATGATAGGGACCCACTGTGCTGCTGGTAACCTTTTATTCTGTAACATCCCCTGAAAGGAGAAAGAAATGGGCAGATCTACAGAGAATGTCAGGCTTGATGCAGAAGCTTTCCTTGGAAGGCTTAACATGGTTTGTATAGAGAGATTTTTGGCAGTACAGTACATTCAGAACAATGGGAACAATATGACACAAGTCACTGAGTATGTTACACTGTCCAGTTTGAAGAGCCAGAACTAGAAAAGCCTAAGAAGGAAATACATGCAGCTCTTTATGACTACAGGAGTATAAGCAACAACTGCATTGACACTTTCGCTCTCAAACTAACCTTCATTGTTTCAGTTAATCTAGATTGCTGGGCCCAATTTCTTAAATTTATGAAGACCTGAAACAAGATGACTTTCCTTGTAAGGACTAACATGTCAGACAGTAGAAGGTGGAATTTCACATGAAAAGATAAATGCTGAATTTGCCACTTGAGGAATTTCCCCCTAATATTCTTAAAGAAAGACTGAGGAGCCGTTTTTAGCTCCTTGTCAATTAAGATGACCTCATCTACTGTTGCCAGTCTCCTTGCCATGTGAAAAAAAAAGAAATTACATCCCTCTTTAGTTATCTGGAACCATATGATAATGAAAATCATGTCTTTGAAAATTCAAGGATGAAAATGTTAAATGATCAAGAATATGTAATTTAATCTGTTGTGGACTGAGGAGCACACTGCAGAAAGTCTAAAGGAACAGGAACAGGAGCTCACGCCTCCTCGAGAGTAACTAATTAACAAAAAAAAATCATCCATAGAGGATTTAGTAGGCATTGTCTTCCTCTTAGGATTTCTGGATACAATCCATCTAGGCAGTTATCTCATAATGAACATGCACACTGCTTTCAACCAGGTACATGAAGTTCAATTCTTTCAAAAAGTCTCTGAAGCACTACACAAAACTTCTACCCAGAAAACCTTGGACAAAGAAGGAGGTACTCTTTTAGTATGGCTTTGATGTTAATGCTAGTGACAGAAAATCTGACATTAAAGTGTGCATATATGTATGCCCATTTACATGTACACATTCTTCCTTATAGAGAAAGCACAAGTTTCTGAAAACCGGGACAGTAAAGGCAATGGGATGACTAGTCTGAGATGTGGCCTAGTGATTCAGGCTCCAATAATTGTACAATAATGTACAATTATGAGTGTCAAAGTGTAAAAAGAAAACACAACACTTAATTAGGCTGAGGTTAGTCAGCAGATGGTGTATAGACCACCAATAGTCTATAAAACATCAGATGGCTGCTGTAATTTCTACACATAACAGAAGTGTCCTTGACACTGACAAGTCAGTATGTGTCACATAGCAGACTAAGGAGATGGATTTTTATAAAGATACCACATCACTGAAATGGTGAGCACAAAAAAAAAGGGTTCTAAATAAAATCAGGATGCTTAACATTTTGACAAAGCCACCAAGTTGGTCTCTACGTTACTAAGAACCTACTTGTTACTAAGAATCTACTTGATTCCTTGCTTAATATTTGACATGACCACACAAGCAGAACAACTTCAGTTGTTGTGACCATCAAACATTGCCTGTTTATAGTTGACTTAAGTGTACTAAACTTCTCTGTGCAGGTGCTACGAATATCTGTGGAGTGCTGTGTCCTGCTGGGCGCTGGCAGTGCTGCTCCAAGTTTACAAAGAAATGTAAGAATGTGAAAGGTCTTACCAGGAGAAATATGGAGAAAACATTTTAAATAAGGCAGAAACTTCAAAAGCTGACAGAACTCATACAATGAAACAATAACTTGATTTTATAGCATAAGGAAGTGGAGCATGTAGGCTTGGTGCTGGGGTCAGAGTGGCTGGAGAGCAGCCAGGCAGAGAGAGACCTGGGGGTACTGGTCGATGGCAGGCTGAACATGAGCCTGCAGTGTGCCCAGGCAGCCAAGAGGGCCAATGGCATCCTGGCCTGTATCAGGAACAGTGTGGCCAGCAGGAGCAGGGAGGTCATTCTGCCCCTGTACACTGCACTGGTTAGGCCACACCTCGAGTACTTGTCCAGTTCTGGGCCCCTCAGTTTAGGAAGGAGGTTGACTTGCTGGAGTGTGTCCAGAGAAGGGCAACAAAGTTGGTGAGGGGTTTGGAACACAAGCCCTATGAGGAGAGGCTGAGGGAGCTGGGGTTGCTCAGCCTGGAAAAGAGGAGACTCAGGGGTGACCTTATCACTCTCTACAACTACCTGAAGGGAGGTTGTAGACAGGTGGATGTTGGTCTTTTCTCCCAGGCACCCAGTACCAGAACAAGAGGACACAGTCTCAGGCTGCACCAGGGGAGGTTTAGGTTGGATGTTAGGAAGAAGTTCTATACAGAAAGAGTGATTGCCCATTGGAATGGGCTGCCCAAGGTGGTGGTGGAGTCACCGTCATTGGAGGTGTTCAGGAGGAGACTTGATGGGGTGCTTGGTGCCATGGGTTAGCTGTTTGGGTGGGTTGGATTGGTTGATGGGTTGGACGCGATGATCTTGAAGGTCTCTTCCAACCTGGTTTGGTTTGGTTTTATTCAAGACAACTTTTCAAAAAGACATGGGTGCTGATGCAGAAAAGAGGGAGATAATGACAGTAACAACTGGAAAATGCCTCAGTGCTAATCTACAGATAAAAGAGATGAATCTTGTGCTTAGAGAATAATTTGAAATTGACAAATGTTGCTATAACACAAGCACCATTTAGATCAGAAAGTGGATAGCAACTCAGAAATGGTACACATTAGTAACTTCAACTGTTTTCCTTATCTGCTAAAAAATGCAAAAAGTACCTTGTCATCTTAAAAACACAGTAACAACTATGAACTCAAGCAGCATCCAGTTTTCATATTCCTTTAGGAATGAAACATGAGGCGACATGTGGCACTAGTCAGCCTGAATACTGAAGACTAAGCACGCTTCTTTACTCACAACAGATCTCTTTGACAGGAATGGAAGTCTTTGTGCTTTGATATACTGCTTTTAGAGTGACCATTCAACCAGACTAAGACACAATACAATAACAGACATTCAAAGGAAACAACATTTCTCTTAGGGCATTTACTTTATTGGGGTGTACATATTTCAACCAACTTATTCACATAGAAATCATTGCTTTTATCTATCATCTATGTATGCACAGAAATTAAGCATGGTTTTAACATCTTTAGTTTTAAAAACTCCTGATATACACTTTAAAGAAACTCTGAGTTGAATCTTTGCCTTAGCACCATTGATAATTAGCAGGTCACAGGATCCTTACAATACCTCTTACATGACAAATATTATTTTTTCCTTTCCTACACTTACCATTGCAATTGGTGCAAAAATACTTGAGGCAAACAGAACCAAAGACAAGCAAAGTAGGAAGTTGAAGATTGAGAATATGGCTATGTTCTAATGACAGGCTTCCAAAATCAGAAAAATCATGCAACTTTTCAATGTGCACTGGTTTTCACATAGCAAATTCATACCTTTTTTTATTTGTTTTTGCTGGGCTTGGCATTTTTTTGAGTTTCAAGCCTAAAATGATCAAGAAGAACCAGATTAAGAAACTCAATTTCCTAATGTCAAAATATTAAATACATGTGACCCTTGTTTCATTACAGTGTGTAAGGCACCTTTGTCATAACATCATTTTCATCTCTTTCCCTTGTTCTTTTGACTTACCTTTCAGTAAATATTGCACACTGAACATAAGCACAAACACAGCTATATTGCTATAATCCTATTGAAGGCCGCAGAGAATATGAACGTATATAGCTGTTGAGGATTTCTCTGTAAGAGCCACCTTTGCTGTAGCTGAAGAAATCAAATTGCAACTAGTGGATCGTACTCTCTTTCATGGTGATAAGAAGTTCTTATAGTAGGATACATGGCTCAGGGCATGCATGTGATAGAGAAAAATCTGGGGTCTCCTGCAATTCAGCAGATGGAGGGAACAGGGGATGGGACAAACCTCAGTAACACAGCCTTCAAAATTGCTCAAATGAAGCTTGGCTTTTTAGAATCCACTGAAAAACTGTACAGCATGCTAGACAAGCAACTAAATGGAAACAGTCAGTATCTTGCTTTCAATAGCTGATGAATAGTTTCCCAAAGATTCTTCCAGTGTTGCACAGCATATCAAAGCCTTAATTCAAATTTAGAAACATATTTTTGAGTGCTTCTTGCTCTCTAGCCACTGAAAGCTTAAATAACAGAGATTCCAGCTGATCTATTTTTCTTTACTCATATTAACTCTTTCCCTTTGCTTATCCCATTTTCTTCTATTTTTATGCAGTTTTTTTTCTGTGCTCATGCACAATATCCTACTCCCAGATCAACTCAGTGCTTGTTAGAGAACAGCAGCATTTGTCCCAGTCATGTTTTGTACTAGATGGATAATGTCAGGTCAGCTAGAAAGGAGTTCACACTGCAACCACTTCTGGCAGTGGGGTGCTAATTTGGAACTCTTTCTGTGCCCGTTACCTGAAAGGAAAGTATTTTCAAAATTATTTTCCAACTCTTCTCTGTAAGAGAAATGACAGCAGGGGTAGTTGCACAAAAGTTTTTTCATTAAGCTATACAACTCCAGATAAATACATCTTGGGAATCCTGCAGATGACTTCCACATCATCTGACTGTGGTAAACTAACAGAGCCACATTTTTCTTGAAGTTACCTTTGCTTTTAACACTTCCTAAAGGTTCCGGAGCTTAATTCCTCAAGCTGTACTTCTGCGTTTCAAGTATGGAATGTCTATGACCGTTTACTACAAACATTTAAGATGTTGTTACTCTGCTTTAGCAATTTGTGCAACTGCTATGTTGTGTGTTTTCCCACTCCCTCTTCAACCTTACCTGCAGACAATCCCATTCTGGCAGTTTAACATGAAGAGCACAGTGATGCACCTTCACCAAGCATCCAATTGCATTCGCCATTACGAGTTATTTTCTTATCTTAATTGGATTAGTCTATGACACACAACATTTGGAAGTGCCCCTGCGCTCACTGAAGTAAAAAAGACAGTAACGTAGGAAGAAGTATAAGGGTCTGTTTCGATTCCTTTAGAGGCATCTTCCTGAAATTTCCCCCTCCCCCCCCCCCCCCCCCCCCCCCTTCGGGCGGCCGGCACCTCTCCGATGAAAGCACAGGTACGGCGCCCTTACCGGGCATGAACCCTCGGTGAGAAGGCCCAGCCGTTGTGATCTCGCACCCAGCATCCTAGGGAGCCGCAGGGAGGAGCGCGGGGAACGCGTCCCCGGTCACCTTCCGCCGCACAGGGCGCATCCCCGCTCAACCCCGGCCCCGGGACGGCCGGACCAAATGAAATTTTTAGGACCCCCAGCTCGACCTTCGCATACCAGAGAGCTGGCAGCTGAGCTGCCCCGCACCAGCTCCATACGAGGGCGTAAGTCAGTCGGAAGCGGTTAAAAACCAAAAAGGAACACCCACCAAGCCGCGGTTTAGACTCCGGCAGCCACCAGGCCACAGCGGGGTGGGACCCGCGCCCCCCCACCCCGCCTGCCCGTCGGGCTGCCCCGGCAGCCGCGCCCCAGCCAATGGGGAGCGAGCTCGATGGGAGGGCTGACGTCCTACACCGCCCCGCCTTGTCCCGACCGGTGCCGGACGCATCCGGAGACTCCCGAGCTCTCCTCCTCGTTCCACCACCCTTGCTCCTCGGGCGGGGACTTGCTTCCTTTCCCGACTCCCCCTTCCCACCCCTCTCTTCTCAGTCAAGATGGAGGACGGCGGCTGCTGCGGCTACCGGTACTACGGCGGCTAGTGCAGCTGCTGTTCCTCCAGCTCGCTTTTCGCTCTCTTAAAAAAAAAAAAAAAGAGGGAAAAAAAAAAAAAAAGAAAGAAAAGAAAAGAAACAGAAAAAAAAAAAAAAAAGGAAAAAGGCTGGAAACGTTCTTTCTTTCTCCGCCCACCGGCTGCTGCCTGCGCGGACTGCTGGCCCTTCCCATGCCGTTGTCGTCGTCGCCCTCCTCCTCCCGCGATTGTCTGCGCTCCGGCTGCCGCCTGCCTTCCTGCCCTGACTCCCTGCATGCACACGCCGCCTCCTAGGTGGCTGCCGGGGGTGGGCGCTCCCGGAGCTGCCATTCCGCACATACCTTCATGTCCCTGTGCTTGCTGTGGCCGCCCGCCGCCGCTGCTGCGCATCGCTCACCCGCTCCGGCTGCCGCCCTAACGGCCGCTCCCGCCCGGAGGTGAAGCCGGGACCCGTGGAGGGGGCGGTAGAGTTCGCAGTGGGTCTTGCCTAGAGGAGACGCCGCCGCCGCCACACGCAGCAGCCATGAGCAGTGCCGCTACAGCCACCTCCTCTGCCACCACGGCCGGCAGCGGCGCGGGGGAAGGGGCCGAGGAGGCAGCCAAGGACTCGGCGGACATCGCGGCGTTCTTTCGATCCGGTGAGTGGCAGCCTCGTCCCGAGAGCGGGGGAGGAGGTGGAGGAAGGAAAGGACAGTAGCGAGGCCGCGGCTGGAGGTGGTGGCTGAGGGTGGAGAGAAGCAACGTCTGCCACTCGCAGCTGGTAGAGGGAGCGAGGGCGACCGGCTTTGTCAGGTGGACTTGGCGAACGCTCACCTTCCCTTTGCCGGCGAAGTCGCCTTGGCAGTGCCGGTCCGTACGGGGCGTCGCTGCGCTGCCTCGGGAAGGCGGCGGCGCGGGGCCTGGCCCGTGCAGGGGCGGCCTGCCCGGGCGGCCGCGAGATAGAAAGCCGGGCCACCGCGTTCCGTGCCTGGGAGCGGCAAGGCTTCGTCTTAGGCCCAGCAGCTTAAGGGCGCTTCTGCGGGCAAGACGCCACCCTCGCCGGCAGAAACGAGGCGTGATAACAAGTGCGGCTGGCGACCCGGCCTGACTCGGCTGGGACGGCTGCGGGGACTAAGTGCTGCCCCGTGGCAGTGTCGCCGATGACAGGTGCGACTCTGCCCGATGACGGCCCGATAACGGGAATGTTTACCGGGGCCGGACGGCACCACCTGGCGCCGGGCGGACCCGGCCCCCCTGAAAATGCCCCCTCGGGGGCTGTGCGGCAGGACTCAGGCGAAGGGGCCACCGCGGGTCCGGGCATCCCACGGCACCGGAGGGGGTAGGGAGGATGAGCGGGGGCAGAGGAACGGCGTGCCGCAGGGCTGCGGGGAGCGGGCTGCGCTGAATGGGCCTCCGGGGAGGCAGACGGGCAGAGATGACACCGCTATAAAAGGCAACGGGCCGCTGGTCGCGCTCTGCCGGTGCCGCGCTTGCTGGGTGGCGACTGAAGGCAAGCATGGGAGAGGGCAGCATTGAAAGCGGTTATATATAGTGAGAAGGGAAACCAAAAGACAAAAAGCGAAGCCCACGTTAAGGGGTGTCTGTGGCTGGGCTGAGGCGGGGCAGTAGCGGCTCTCGGGCGCTGCCGAGCTGGTAAGCCAGGCTCGGGAGGAGAAGGGGGAGCCTGTTGACAGGATGCCGGGATAAAAAAAAAAAAAATGGAGGCCGCTTTCTCCCTTAATGCTTACTCTCGGCACGCAACCAAGCTGGGAAGGCCACTACCCCCCGCCACCGAAATGTTGTACCCCGGGGAATGGTGGCGGGGACAGAGGGGAGGGCAGGGTTGCCTGGGCAGCGGCTGAGCCTTCCTCCGGTCCTGGCAACCTTGCCCCGAGCGGCGGCGGCTCCTCCCCTCGCTCCGCGCCCCCGAGGGCACCCCCGGCCATCGCTCCCGGGCGGGGCGGCAGGGCAGGGCTGGGCACTTGCTCGCTTTGGATGCCTAAAAAGGAGCGGCGTGCAAGGAATATTCAGACTCGCCACTGGAAAGATGAGGAGGGTTGCCAATTTTGTATGTAAAAAAAAAAAAAAAAAAAAAAGATGGCTGTAATAATAAAAGCTGTGCTAATTGGGATTTTAGGCAAAGTCCGGGAGGGAAGGGGGAAAATGCTGGCGCTCAGTGCTTGCTGTTAAATGTGTTTGATTTAATGAGGAGGTGTGATTTGCAGCAGGCATCCCTGAAGCAGGTTTCAGAGCTGCATTTGCTTGAATGAACCAAACAGGGGTTGCATCCCCTCTTAAGGATCTGGTGCTCCCTGGGCAACATCTTTCGCATGATGGTGACTAACGTGAAACTCCTTGTTCAGTCAAGATGCTGGCCCTGGTGGATTTTGTCACGCACGAAGGATTGAGCTTTATTATTCTTAGGGAACAATCCCATTGAAAGAAAGGAATTACCAACAGTAGATTTACAATCTGGTGTCGTTAAAACTGGGTATGCGTAGTAATCTTGCAGTTTTGGAAGACCTTGCCAGCTGTACTAATAGTCAACATGCACATTTATGTGTGGGAAGAGGGATGACACAGAGTTGATAAGCTTGTAAGTGGTGTAGTGATGACTTCTCATACTGATAACTTTGGATAACAGAGGAGTTTCTCTGAGCTTCGTCTGGCAGCAACCAGAAATCTTAAAGCAATAGAAGGACATGTCAAATGCTTATCAAAAAACTCTTAAGAGCATATTATAACAATTGGCATTCTCATTTCCATATAGACATGTGGATATTATCTGGTTCAGCCTGGGCTAAGACTTATGTTGGAATATGTTCATGTTTTTAATGAGTATTTGGTATTGAAAAGAGCTCTTCAAACTCTGCCTCTGTACATGATCTGCTCTTTTATAAGGAAATGGTCTATTAAGAGATCTCTGGAGCTTCCCTTTATTTGAACAAGAGGCACTTTTTTTTTTTCAGTGAAGTACAATGGGCACAGCAATCGATGAACAAGCAAAAAAACTTCATTTGTTGTATGTGGGAGTACACAATACTTTTCTCGATGTAGTATTCACAGTGACAAATGCTTCCTTTTTCCTGCCACTTGCAGAGAATGTCGGTAAAGCTGTGACTGTTACTTAAAGAGAAACTGAGTAAAAAAGTAACAGTGCTTTCCAGGAGTTAAAACCAAACCAAACAAAACCGCACCACCAAAAAGCCCCACTTGATCAGTTCTAGTCTTAAGTTAGTTAAATTGGTCAGTTGAACTGACAGTGGGGTTATTTGCGTTCCTCTTTCCAGACTAAGCCTGAAGTAAAACTAAAGCAGCATAAAGAGGAGGATTTCTTTATTTGGAAGATGTTTTGTTAAGATAATTCAATGGCAGCTAGCTTGAAATGTGTGTGTTTCCAATTTTCACTTTGGTTATGTAAAGTCAATTGCAATTTATTTGTGAAATGTGAAGAAAGCAGCTGAACTAGAAGTGAGGTGGTAGTATGAAAACATAAAGATTGTGTGTCTTGAATTTAAATGAAAAGTCCCTTTATTGGGATTGGAAGAAATTGAGGCAGCTTACTTTCCACTGTTTGTTTGGTATCTGAATCTCATTATTTGAAGTTGAAAAGACAAGAACACCTCATTAGATGTCATCTTTGTTGTTGCAGGATTAGGAGTAAAACTGCTTAGAAGCAGAATTGAGTGCTATGCTGTGTTACTGCATTTTGGTGGAGAAAGCACAGTGCTTGTATGAAGTGCCTTTCTGTCCTGTATGTAAATTGGAGACTAGAAATGACTGTGTAAACTGACATGAGTACATTTCAAGCTGAAGTTGTATAGACAAGCATCCTTTTTTTTCATGTTAAAATGTGCCCTGGTGACTTTCTTTTAAGATATGTGTAGGTATCAAAATGTCCATGTGAGTATGCTAAAATTTATTATGGTCATGTAGTTGACAGCTTCTGCAAGTACTAGTGATTTGAGACATGGATCAATCTGTGTTCAAGCAAATCTGCTTATAGCTGCCTGGACTGATAATTGGTTGAGTAGCTGAGATCACATAGGAAGTGTTAAGGGGTATCATGAAAAAAGAATTTTTTATTTTCCCCCTCTTAAATAATGAATGGTGAATATCTATTAAAAATAATACTGTAAAGATAAAATCCAAAGGATTTTTTCAGAATTTTGCTATTTCAAGGTCACAGGAAGGACTTATGTTTTACTTCTTCCTAATCTTACTATTTTATATACTGTTGTCTTGCTTGTTTTACATTAGTGTTCTGTTTGGTAGTGGCTGGAAAAGTTGATTCTAGTAGACAACTTTGAAAATGCTGCTCTAGTAGAGAAAGTCTCTTGGAGGAGGGGAAGAGAGAGAAGGAGGGAAAAGATTCCACAGAAAAGAAAACACATGCGTAGTATTGAATGGCAGCAATCTGTTTTCACAAATACTGACAACAAAAAGTCACCGTAGCTTGTATATCAAGGGTAAAATATAGGCATTGGACATAAGAAACAAGCCCAAATTTCAGCTTAAACCCATGAAGCAGAATATACAATGTAGGAAGTACATTGAGTACATAATTTTGAGGGTGATGGAGCACTGGAGCAGGCCCCCCAGAGAAGTTGTGGAATCTCCTCTGGAGACTTTCAAAACCTGCCTGGATGTGTTCCTGTACAACCTGATCTAGGTCAATGTGTTTAGAAGTGGGGCTGGACTACATGATGTCTGGAGGTCCCTTCCAACCTGTAATTCTGTAATTCTGCTGCTCACTTTCTTCTGAGACATAGTAGCTAACGTACAAAGAGGGTGGTCAGAGCTGTATTTTGTGGCTTACTTGGCATGGCAGTTGGAGTAGATACAGAGTAGTGACAAATATCTAGCGAGAATTAGCTAAAAGTGAAGTGTTGCAGGTAGCACTGGTGGTACCCCACATATCTTCATGCTGCAAATACCGATTCTTGGGCCTGTGACTGTTAGGAGCTGAGGTGTGTTTGAGGAATTTAAGAAGTGGTGAGCATGAAGAGAATGTAATATATGAAATAAGCTGCCATTCTTTCATGTGGCTTGGAGTGACAACAGCATTTGTATAAAGAAAAAAACCCTAACAATGCAATACCTTAAGGTGTTGTGTCAGCTTTTCAAGAATCTATTACTTTGTCCTTTGAGTTGCTTTAGTTAGTGAGAATGGCTGTCATTAGTACTGGTTGACCTGGGCTGAAAAAGGAGTCCTCTTCTGAAGTTCTGAATCCCAGTTCCAGTAGCACCCATTTTAATAGGATGGTTAAAGTATGTGTGTATGAAACAGTGTTCAGAAAAACTCCCTAGGGAAATGCACACCTAGATAGTTGCTGATGTGCAGTATGCAGAGCAAAAATAACTACACAAGCAATGAAGTTACAATGGAGAAGTTAACTCTGGGAATAGCATTATTGGATTTACATTTCCTGGCACAATGAGACACACAGTGCTATCGTGTGAAATGCAGCAGCTGTTGTGCAACTTGGCTTAGTGTGGAACAGCCAGACTTCTCTGGGGATAGTGAAGGACAGAGAAAGAGATTAGGTTGTATTTGAAAGAGTCAGAGGCAGAAGTCATGAATGTTTCTGGGAGGGGACAGAGAATTACTTGTAACATCTGTGATAGCTGACAGTTGATAAAAGCACATTTGTAGTGGAAGGCAAATGGGAGTTCAAGAAGAGTCAGGCCAGTTCATGAGAGTGCATCTGAGCTGGCATGAATTGCTCATATGCTCAGAGAGACCTTAACTGAATTAGGAAGATTTGATTCAGCTGAGGCTTTCACTAATTGCAGAGCTTGGTCACTGTGTTGAAAAGGTGGGTAGCAAATGTTTCTTAAAGAAGTGATTTCTCTCCAGTTAAACATGTCCCACAGCAACATAGCAGACAGGAAGTATGAAATTGAAACCTAGAATATTATGCAGCTTTACCATGTGAAATGACCATCTAGGTAAACAAAATCCGAGCAAAGACTTTTCCCTATCCCAATATATAGAGAAAATATTAATTGTGCTCTGGTGTTTTTCAATAAAATAAAATTAAAACCATGTCTACTGTTACCAAATGAGCCTGTTTAGATGCAAACTGTTAGGTTGGTTTATTGAAAAGGTGAAGCTGCACAGTGATTTTGGTCTGCAGCTTGAATGAAGTGGGATCACTGAAATAGCTGTTTGTGGTCAGCAAAAGTGTAAGAATAGGAAGGACAAGTTGAAACTTTGGAAATGACTGGTGGTTAAGGAATATTCTTTGAAAGTGGGTTATGATTTTAATGAGAACCAAGGAAAGTAATTTTTCTGCTTGATGTTGGTGAGAACCGAATTGAATAATAATAAAAAAAAGCTACTGAGTGAAATAAAAGTATCAAAGGTCACATCAGGATATTTTAAATCTAATGGCTAAAATGGTTGCATCTACTTGGTTGTTGTCCTCATAAAGTTATTTGCTTGACTTGGAGAGGGATGTTTGTTTAGCTTAACATTTTTCCTAGGTGCAGCAAATTCAAGAAGTAGACTACTGGTGAAGTAATACTGATGATCTGCAAAGCTGAGTCATATTCCTTCAGGAAGGATACTGCTGTTTTGAGAAAACATATCACTTACCCAGTATTGAGGAGGAGGAATTGAAATGACAAGGAACAACTCAAGTGCTTTTAGCAGTAGACACTACAGTACTTTAAGCATCCAGTTTTCAGCCTCTAGAGTAGTATATTGATATACAAAGAGGACAGACCTAAATGAGTTTTGTCCACAGAGTTTCACCAAACGATGGCAAGATTGATTTAAAGATACAAAGCCCTTTCCAGTGGCTTCTTTAGGCTGCTCCAACTCATCTGAAACTGGAGCTGTTGATCCCAGCCTTGTGATTGCACAGAGGAGGAGATAGCCTAATTGTACACCTGCTTAAAAAAAGGTTGTTTTCGAAGGTTGAGTGGAGTCTTCTCAATTTGTTTAGACAAATACATTTGATCTCCTGTGTCACTGTTACTGCCATGCATAAATAGCAGTAGCACTTAATAAAAACCACTGCAAATATGTAGCAGATTTTCCTATTGAGTAACACTGAGCTATATATCTTGCTGGTACTTTGAATATATTTTGTAAGATGCATCTTACTGAAGAACTGAAATCAGTATTACTATTTTGTAATTATGGTGGGTTTTTCCTAAGAGGAAAAAGGAACCTTTATGGTAAGATGAGAAAATGCTTTAAGTTTTTTGTCTCTCAGGGCCTAACATGATGAGGAAGCAAGATGTAAATGATAGGAAGAAAAGTAAGCTTCCAGCACTTGAACTATGACAGTAGTTTGGTTGGTTTGGTATCCTTTATAATGTATTATTTTAACAGAGTGCTTAGATAATTCCTAGGCATCTGTGTAAAAGTCAGGTTTGTGTGACAGAGTCAGAACATGAAGCTAAGATTCAGGAAGGTTTGTTTTAGCAGTGTGTATGGGGGTATATATGTGTGTATACAGTGTCAAATTAAATATTCTGTGTTGCTTAGAAAAGTCAGTTTATATGATGAATCCTCCTAACAAGAAATTGGAGAAAGTATTCTGGGTGGCAGGCACTGAACAAGACTATTATGAGTAACCCCAGTGTGTTCTAGTCATCTGTGAAAGTACCCAGGGCTTAATTAACCACGTTTCGTTGTAGTCTAAGTGCATGTATGAGCAGTAATAGTTATTGGAGAGGTGTCTGCAGACTGTGTAAACAACCAGTAGTGATTTGCAGCTAGCTTTGTATGTAACTGTTTAGCAATTAGAGGCTGAGGATTTGGGGTCACAGCAAAGTGAGATTTCCTAAGTGCTAAAAATGAACGTGGAAATATGCTATAGCCAGTAGGGCTCACAAGGACATGCTAAATACCTAGTTGTTTTTATGTAATCTGTACCTTATTTCTTGCATGAAACATGGAATTAAAATCCAAACCCTTTAGATTTTTTTACTGAATTCTTGCATTTTTGTGCATCAGTGAAACCTGCAGCCTATGAAATCCTTTGTCAAGGCATTTGGTCAGAGGTTTTCCATTAAGCTTTGTGATTGTCACATAGCTGGTAAATAATTTTGAAGCCATTAAACAGTGTGAAATATTATTGCTGAGATTTCTTGAGAAAAGTCTCAAAAGTTGAAGTCTTGGAGACTGTTTGTTTTCAGAGTCCAAGCAGATGTTAAACGTTGGGATGAAATGAGGTGACATTTAAAACTTGGCCCAGGTAATAAAGGGAGGATACATCAAGAACAGCAGAGCAATAGATCAAGAATATCCCAAGAAGTGAGTTGGAATATGTGAAGTGTTTAAATACTAAACATTACTTGGCTAACCCCTCCATGCTACATAAAGGATTTTGTTGCACCCATTATGTAGACTTGGCTGTATGCTATTGGATGTGATTTTTTCTATCAGCATTAAGGTAGTCCTTCACTCTTCAAATGTTTGTCATGTCACTAGATGTTGGAATTGTTGGTTCCTGCAGTTGAGTGCAAAGATGATACCATTTTCTGAGATCATAAGAATTCTCTATGCTTCTCTAAAAATTTTAGGCTAAATTTTAAATGTCTTTGACTTTCATAATTCTTGAATTGGAGATCTGCAGCTGAATGCGCAGAGAAAAGGTAGAAAGCTCTCAGCAAGTTCAGGTGAATTGGGGTAGAAGCTTACTGAATGGTCCTACACAAAAGCTGATAGTATGCAGTGTAATGAAAATCAGACTTAGGATTTCAAACCCACTCTTTAGAGACCTCCTTCTGTTAGAGGGAAATCAAATAGGGTATGATTTCTGTTTATGAAACCAAACAGCCATTGTTGTTGCTTGTTAAAAAAATAAAGCTTTAATCTCTAAGCTTGTATCTCTCTCTTTGCATATCTTGGTAGCATATTGGGCGTCAAGTTGGTCCTAAAAGAATGGAAAAGGGACAGTTAGAGCTATATCTTCTGCTTTGCACCCCTTCAAGTCAGCTTTCCTGTGTGTTAAGTACTCCTGCAGTTAAGGATAGTTGTTAGTCTTGAACTTGCTATGGCTTGTAAAGCTCAAAGAAGAAATCAGTGCTGTGGATTACTTAATTGACAGAAGATTATGCAAGCCAGGCTTCTGTTAGGACAGTAATGACAAGCCAAACAAAATTATTTGGACAGTGGCACCTTTTCAGATGGGAGGATGGGGTCAAATATAATTGGCTTGTTGATGCTTTAGATTAAAAAAATAAGTAGAAAATAGAAGACCAGCTTATCCAAATGTAGTGGAAGTCTGTCCTTGGAAGGAAAACAAGGGCAATCACTGAACTGAATTTCTTGCCTTGGTGGCTTCTCTGTTCCCATTATGGGAAAATTCTGCCGTTTGTCTACTGAATTATCAAGGCAGCAGAGCCAAGTCGAGCCTCCCTTTAAGTAAGTGATAAAATATATTTTGGCTCGTGGTGATCCTTGCAGAGGATTGCCATGATATGGTGTTCACCTGGCAGTGCAGCAAGACCAGTATCTTTTGTAGTACAATGTGAGGACTGGAGTCAGATTTGGCTGTCCTTTACTCATAACAATGGTGCAACTCAGCCAACAATAACCACTGAGTGTGTATGTGTGTGTAGCTGTTTTTCTTAAGTATGGAATCAGATGCACCCCTCCCTAGCCAAAGGGAAACATTTGAGAAGCTGTGACGCATTTACACAGATGAAGGAAGGAAATGTCCAAAAGAGTCAAAAGCTAAAAATAGATCAGTTTACTGAGTTGAACTCTTGGTGGGAATTGAGGAACTAAATATAAATCTAAATTTAAAGCGTTGTGACCTACCTGAGTAGCGTAAGCTTGTTGCTCTTTGTGGGTTTTTGTTGTTAAACTTTTTATAGTGGACAGTTTCAGGGGAAGACTTGTGCCAAGGCAGCGGAAAGACACCTCATGAGCTTTATATAGACAGCTTTGAGAAGTCTGACCATCTCTTGGTTATTGTTGTAGCACAGTTTCCTTGGAAAAGCGGATTGTGGGTTAGGTTTTCTCATTTGTGGAAATGGTATTTCTTGACCCTACGGAACAGAAGTTTTAAGCCATTACCTACTAGAAACAGTATCTGTGAGGTTAAAAACAGAGGAGTACTTTCCCCCTTCACTTCTTAAGGAATGAGTCAATTTGCCTTTGTCTGAACCACGTGTAAAAACCGGTGATAACCTCAACATTTAAGACCTGATATTTGGCTGTCCAAAAAGGTCTTCTGCCATGCCACAAATCCCAGTTTGGAAGCCATCAGCTTTTCTTTGTGGTAAAGAAAAAAGAAACTCAAATGTGTAAAATTTGTGTGATGGAAGAGAATTTTGGATAAACTCTTAATATGCAAGGGTGTCCTAGATTACTGCCTTTCGATGATAACAGTAGTAACAGTAGTGCCATAAAAATCAAGGTAAGCAATTTTTCTTCCTTTCTGGAGCAATACCGTAAACTTTGCAGTAAGCATGGGGCAGCCCACACAATACTGCCAACTAAAAACTGGCTTTTTCCAGTCTGAAATGTGGCCAATACAAGTGAATCCTGGCGAGTTAGTGTTTGCTGGCTGCCGGTGAAAGGCAGTTTTCGTGATGCTGTACCTAATGCTAAGCTTTGCATTAGAGAGGTGAATTATAGTCCACATTTTTACTTTGTCAGAAAAACAGTGGTACTGTTAAAATATATTTACAAATGTAGTTAGTGCAATACAAGATTATGGATAAAAATAGTAGCATTGACTAGACGAACTTCAAGCAATACCTGTCTTCCCCTCCAAGCCCAAGATAGGAACATTAGGTTTTCTTTAGTATCTTCCCTTTCCTTACTGTATTGTCTGCTATAGGATGTTGGCTTGGCAGATTTGTATATCGTTGTGCCTTTGTTTGGTTTTCATTTTTGTTTGTGTTTCCAGAGGAGCCTGAGAATGTTTTGGAAGCTTGTTTTCAACAGGTTTGATGTCTTTGGAACAACTATTGTTGTAGTAATCAAGCAGCAAATTATCTGTTGAAGTCATGAACAGTTTGTAGCAAAATGACCTGACCTATCAGCAGTCATGGGTATATACCAATATGTCAATTTAAACTTTGCATTTATGAAAGACATTGTTCTATAGCAAAGAGTGAGAGCTGCTATTTAAAAAATACCTTTTTTTTTTTTCTTCTTCAAATATGCTCCTAAAGTGCTGTCCCCATTGTGTTAACCTGCTGTGAGAAAGTTAAAGCTGTAAAAGCCTTGTGAAATACTAATTAGTTAGCTGGGCAGCTACTTAATCTGTGATGTTTCTGCTTGTACGAAAATTCATGTCTTAAAGTCACACCCTGCTCATATTCTATGTCCACACTGAGGCAACAGGAGTAGCTTTGAAGAGCAAGAAGGTGCTGTTCTCCATAATGCTGTAGATAGCCTCTAGGGAGCAAAACGAAAGTGGCAGATCCCTGTGCTTGAGTGTGGGAAGGTAAGGATGGATGTACCTTGATACTAAGGCAGAATACTTAATGTGCAGCCTTTAAATTGTTTCATCTGCCTGAGCTCCGTTCCTATTTTGTGCATATACTGCAGGCTTTGGATCTGTTGCTGTAGCATAGAATAAGAGGGAAGGTTTTTGTGATACAGAGCAATCAAGATGGTATCTGTGCCTTAATTTGCTTTTGTGGAGTGTTTTCAGTACTTGGGGTAGGATTTTCACTTCCACTTTGCTAATACTTAGTGTTCTGGCTCCTCTTCTAGCTACAAAGATTCAGAGCTGAAGTACAAAACTGCATAGCTTGGGTTTTCCTAGTTCAGTGAGGTTTGCCCAACCACAGGAGAGATGAGTGTTAGAGAAAGGATAGATATCATTTTCCAGTGACTTTTTGCTGTCTTAATTGTTGTCCTAATTTTTGTTTGATCCTTTCTTTTGTTCCTTAATAAGTAAGACAGTGGACTAAAAGACAATAAGCTCAATGATAGACATCAGTGTTCATCTCCACAGGACTTCCACTATGTGTGGGGAGATAAGCAGGGGGTCCTATGGAAAAGTAGTATGTAGTTTGAATGTTGCAGCATGTGTTCTACACTGAATAAAGAAGGGTTACACAGGCAGCCTTAATGCTGCATTAGTTTGAGTGCCACCTTGGTGGCTTCAGTCGGGCCTGATCCTACTTTAATTAAGTCATTGTTTAACGTTTTCATAAACTTCTCATTAAATGCCTTAGCAAATGACAGTAGATGATGTTGGTTTTACGAGACTACACTGGATTACTACTGTGTTACATCAGAGTTATTTTGTGAGTAGAAATGCATTAATTCATTATGTAATATTAAGCAAGGAGGATATGTAAGCTGCTTTGTTACATAGACACACTGAGGAAAGCATCTTCTCTTCAAATGCAAATTAAGTACTTTACTTGGAGATGATTTGGGTTTTTTTGGACAAACAACCCAACTGCACTCTACTGTTAAATTTCTTGGGGTTTGATTTGTGCCACTTGAGCATCATGTTAGTTCTGCCATGCTAGTAAAAACTAAGTGAAGCAAGATGTAAACATTGTCAAATACATAAATGTTAATTATCTTTTCTTAAGCTTATATATAATTAAGATCTAAAAGACAAAGTATGTTCAGGTGAGGGAAGTATTCCACAGCAGAATGGGATGCATTTCATTTGCAAAACTCCCATGGCACAGTAGATGACACTGAAGGACTTAATTGGAAACACACATTGATAAGTGATCTAAGTTACTAATTGTTTTTTTTCCTAGCTATGTGGACACAAAAGTGGTAACATTGCAGCTTTAATAAAAAGCTTTTTGGACTGAGCTGTCATGTAACTTCAGGGGAAGGATGCAAGTGGAAATGAAGAGGTGTCTCTCCTCAAGACAGGAAAGAGTTACATTGCTGTGTAAAAGCCACATTTCTCCTGTTTTGTGGAGTAGAAATTAGCTGAATATGTGACATAACCATTCCCATAGTAAGCTAAATCTCTTAATGCAATGAAAAGAATTCCTTGCTGAAAGGTTTAAAACATTTTTAGAACATTTAAGTGGTGAGTGAGGTGGTGTGTTGACTCTTAAGCCTTTTCTTGAGTTTTCCTCTCCTCATTCCACCAGAGGGGAGTAGGGATGATTTAGAGGCTTCCTGATTTCTTTGTTGCCAGCTGGGTGGACTCAAACCTTGATGCCAGGGTCTGTGGCTAGTTCCCTCGCTCCAACCTTGGTTCTGGCAGGAGGATATGTGTAAGGGGGTATGCTAGTCTTGAGAGATCATCTGAACCTTATTAATAGATAATAATTTTATGTTCAGATTATTAATCACTTATTTTAATTAGAGAAATGTCATAGCTGTAGGAAAATAAACCTTTTTGGAAGTGTTAGTGGTTATTTTGCTACCAGTCTCCTCTGCTTGAAGAGGCTGATCAAAACCTGCACTAGCAAAAACTCTTGAATAACAAGGAACTATGACTAATTTCAGGCTGACTTCTTCCCAGGGACTTCTTTGTGGGTAAAAGTTGTTCTTGGTGAAAGAGTGAGAGGTCTGAGGCATAAATTGCCTTTTATTGAACCTATAAAGAGGCAGCTTAATCACTCTCATTTTGATTGTTGTCTTCTAGTAAAGTATGTTGAAAGAAAAGCTGACATTGTTAATGTAAAGGTAGGTTTCCTAAAAGAATAGTTCACATAGGTGAAAAACTGAAACAGAGTTAAGGAAAAAAAAAGGAGGTGGCTTGAGTTTACTCCCTGGGCTAACTGGAATTTAAAAATTAATGTATTATGAGATGTTGCTTTGACAGCAACCTTGGATATAATCCTGCAATATGCAATTAGTATTGTCATTCCCTGTTATTTAAAATGCTTGTAACAGGCTTCAGTTCAGTGCAGAAAGTGAATGTGATTGAGCTGTTTTTTCAAGTAACATCTACTTCAGTAGTTGCTGTCGGTGTAGTTTGTCTAGTTTTGACAGCATTAAAGTGTCTAAAACTAGGAATACATTGCTGTAAGAAACAGGCAAACCATGGCCCATACTTTTTGCTCACTGCTTTTTAATTTAAGCATGGTATTTCTATTGTGTCCTGCTTTTGTGGTTTATTTGGTCAGAGTTCTGAGTCCACTGAAATTATTTCAGTCCATATCTTTAAAGACAAAACTAAAATCAGTACTATGACTTGGAAAGCTGGTAGAATAAATTGTCAGTTAGCCAAATGTATGAAATTCCTAATTGCCTGATAGCTTGAAAATTAAGAATGTAGCTTAAAACCTAGTAAATGCTGTTGCACTCCTTGTGCTGCCAGTGAAGCTGCTCTGGTCTGACTTAGGAGCAACTGTAGTTGCTCCCAGGGCTCGAAATGGTTAGTCAAGTTTTGCTGCATCTTGCTGTCTGATAATCCTGCACTTCTTATGATTTATAAAATATCTGGGGGGGTTTTACCTATTTCTCTACTTCTTAGATCCTTTCCTGAAGGAGCAGTTATATGCAGGACATTGCTGTGCTTAGTACAGAGAAGGTGTTGTCTGACTGGCTTCTTTGCGTTAAATCAAGAGTTGAATGTTGGTTACACAACTTAAATTCCTGAGGAGAAAGAGGTCATACAAGTGTTCTTAAAAAAAAAAAATAAAAAAAATTACTTGCTGTATTTCTGCCATTCCCTTAAGCTTTCAGAGACATACCTGAATATAGCCTCAATTAAATTCTTGTCCTTCAGTGAAGGAAGTCCTTTGCTTAATGCGTAGTTGTTATACTTGGAATGTTAGGGCAGCGGTCAGGCTCCAAAATTAAGTGCCACATGAGACTGATAGTGCAATGTGGGTTTTGGAAAGAACATTGTCTCTTTCCAAAAAGGTACTCTTCTGGAATGGTCAGATTTGAAAATGAGGCACGTTGTTACCTCGTTAAAGAAAGTATTGTGAGTATTGAGTCTTGCTTCTCATTTTCACTTTGTAACAAGAAAAATAAATGTTCTGTCTGAATACAGCATAGGTCGAAGGAGGAGAGATGCCATTTCTTTACTTACTCCCATCTTGTGCTCTCTCCTCTCCACCAGCTCCTAAATGTAGGAGGAAAAAGCCTAAAGCCACCACAAAGGGAAGAGGGCATCTCATTACAAAACCAATGACTAATGCATCAGTTGGTGGTAGAACAATATTGTTTTAATGTGGCTACAGCCCTGTTCTTTTCTTTGAATTCCTTCTTGTTACAGATCATTGTCTTGAAAACATATCAGCTAGAATAGCAGGAAAGTTGGGCTTATTGCTACAGTATCCATTTTAATTGGTTGATGCAGCTCTTTCAGGTAGCAAAAAAAATAATTCAGTGGGCATGGGCTATGGGATGGCAAGTCCATTTGTTAGCAGATCTGTTTAAAACATTGGATTAGTGTGAAGTTAAATGAAGGCAGAACTAGAGAGTTGTTTAACTCAGCTTACCTTTGGGAGATCCTCAGGGAAGGAAGATCCAGTAGTAGGGCAAAGCTGCTAGATGATGGGAATCCAAACATACAGCTGCCAGTTAAACAGCCCAGATGAATCTCAGATAACTGAAGGGTGTTAGGAGCATGGTGGCAGCTTTTCTGCCCCCTCACATTGTATCAATTAATAAAGAAGTTTAGGCTTCATTTGCTCAATGAAAGGAAACACCTGATTTTCAGTAATGCTTGAGCAAACTATTTGGGCATTTCTGTGACTTGAACTTCAAAAGTAAAATTGGAGGTAGCTACTCTACATGTTCTTTCTGACTAATTTCTGTGACATGTATTGGACTGGTTGTGGGCAAGCAGGGATGGGAGAGCTCTGTGTTTTTTCAGTAATTCTGTAATTAAATTCATTGATGGTAGGCCAAGAATACTGATCACAAGGGTTGGTGCTGAATCAGAAGGAATACTTTAAATGGCACTCTGTTGAACAGAGACATAATTGCCCTCTCTTTTCCCTTCTTGGCTTATTGGATAGCTGAATTGCTCATTTCATACGTGACTTTGAGTGTGACTAGAGCTGTGAATCAGTGTTTGTTGGAGTTCTGCATCTGGCTTGTGTTCTGTCTTCCCTTTTATGAGTTGGAGAGGCTGTCTCTGTTATTACTAACTATGTAGTGAAAATTCCTCTTAAACTATCTTTGTTATGAGTGGGTGAAAATGTTTGGCAAACATACGAATCAATAATTGCTTATTTGCTTCACTGCTTCTTTTCAAAAGCTTCACTGTCCTCTTCTGTGTTTTCATGGATAATCGATGTCTGTCCTCCAAATGATAATTAACAGGGATAGATAACTGGGGCCTTTCTTTACAAAGTCATCCTGCAGCTGCACCTTTCTGAAAAAAACACTAATTTTTTACTTTTTGTCAGGGGCAGGAAGGCTTGCGTCAAAATCGCAATAGTTTATGTGCAGTTAGAAAAACTTGTTGATCATTTGAGTTAAAAGTATTTGCTAATTTGTCATGATGCTGAAATGGCCAGAGCTCTGTGCATTACAAAAAAAGTAAACTGACTGAGGGCTATTATGAGGCAAAGAAACACTTGTCTCTGTATGAGGAACCCTGCATGTAACTTGACCTGGTAAGTTTTTACAAAGAAGAAACTGGCTTTTTAATGGCCTTGTTTAACGTGTCCATTTTGTTCTGCTGTTGCTGGCTGAAATAGAAAATTAAAATGAGGGAAAATATACCTTCACAATTACAGTTTTCCCTTGGGAACTATTTCAATTGTGTTTTTCTCATAAGAGAGGTTGTGGCTTTGTTTCTATATCTGCAGCATGAAAACTCAGATTTACGTAGCCTGTTTCTAAAGTTAAGAACATTCTATGTGCCAGTCTTGGATGGTGCAATCAAATTCCAGGTGCCTGCAATTTGAGGAAGTCCCTAGCTGAATCATATTGCTGTCTTGATGTGACCTTTGCTAAAAACAGCTGTGGTAGTGCATGCACAAACTGTCTATGCAATACAGAAAGCAGAAGACAAAGTAATGTCTTCTAATGTATGAGATGTGTTGTGTGTTGGTTTGTTGTGTGGGGTTGTTGTTGTTTTTAATTTTTCATTTCTGTAGTGGAAAGGCAAGTTGGGTTTTACTTTGTGTGCTACTCAGGTCAGTGGCATCTTACTCCACTGGAGGACTGCAAGATAAACTTGAGCTATTTATGCTGTTCTGTAACAGTGAGACTCATGGTCACTGGGTGACTTGCTTCATTCTATCATGTGACTTTTTTATCCACTGGAAAACTACTTTTGGTACCAGAAATTATCCCACTGAAAACCTACCTTTTGGTACAGTAATTTATGTTAGTGGGATCATAACACAATTAAAGCTTCAAAATCTATTGTTCCATAGATCAGATGAACCACAGATGCAATGCCAGTTCCTGCCCAAACCTTAAAATATGTGCAGATTGTTTGGATCATAGTGTTATGATCAAGAAAGTTTCTTCAGTAGACAGAAAGGATGATTTCACCCTGTATTCTATAGGCCTGGAACTACACATAATCTGCTTGGGTATCTGGAGCCTTTTAATGGCTGTTTCCATTAGCCGTTTAGATTAAAGTGTGCTTTTGAAGTGCATCTTGATTGTTCTATTTCATAGTTCTTTGCTCTCCACTGTGGAGCACCTCAGGTGCACAAATCGAACTTCGTTCAAATGAGATTGAATTGGAAGACACACTTTGGTTACAAATAAATATTAAGTGTATAGACAACAGCCAGTCACAAGTAAAACTTCACAAAATGTGAAGTTTGTGTGCTGTGTAACGAGCTAGTATGGACTTGATCAAAGTGGGCCAGCAGGTAAATCCTGAAATTCAGCAGATGTCCTAATGAAGTAAATAAAAAAGACCTTGTAGTGACGGAGTTAATTTGTTGTGCGTGACACAGCAGTTACAGTTGTGTTCTTCTGTAGCAAGGTACTTAGGGTGGTGCTGACAGGTAACCTAAGGTAGGTCTCAGTTAAAACTTCAACTTTTGAAGAGTTCTGCGTATATAAAAAGCACAAGTTTGTCACTAATGCTCTAGAGAGGGGCAGGTGTTCATGGTTCCTCTCTACTTCATGTGCCTGAATGGAAGGTGTTTTCTTCTTCCCCACATTTACTCCTAGGGAAAATATGGTTGAGGTGTGAATGGAAAGATAACCATATACTTCTCACTCCTGTGTCTGTTGGAAATGATGAGCTGTTTCTCTGTAGAGCTGTTCAAAGCCAAGAAATAAGTGAAATGCTATAGGGAGAAGACAACTATGGTCAGGCATGTGAACAGATCCTCAAATGCAGATACCTGAGAAATCAGATCTGGTAGAAATCCTTCTCACCCAGAAGCTGCTCCAAATTGACTTATTCAAAAAGGAGTAGAGTACCTAAATTGTCCTCAATAATTAAGCCCTGGTCAAACCCTTTCAAAAATGTGAAATGTTGTAGAAGTCATCATTAGTTGAAGTATTTTTACAAAAGGATGAAGCAATATAACTCTGTTCAGTGGATAATGTTGTCATTTCAAGTGACCATTATGATAGGCAGAAATTGTTATCTGAGAATATATTGGTGAATACTGGCTGCACCAGGGGAGGTTCAGGCTGGAGGTCAGGAGGAAGTTTTACGCAGAGAGTGATTGCCCATTGGAATGGGCTGCCCGGGGAGGTGGTGGAGTCACCATCAGTGGAGGTGTTCAGGAGGAGACTTGACAGGGTGCTTGGTGCCATGGGTTAGTTGCTTGGGTGGTGTTGGATGATAGGTTGGATGCGATGATCTTGAAGGTCTCTTCCAACCTGGTCTAGTCTAGTCTACCTACCATCAGTGTAAGACTTGGAGCTCAAGTAGTTTTGCTGTGATAACTGGATTTGACCTCTTTGCCTCACCTGCCTGAATTGTCATCTCTGTAGCAGAGCTATCTGAGAATATTTTTGTGAAGTCTCAGCTGCTGTATTGCAGCATCACTCTAGCTCAGTCCAACTGTTACTGGCTTATGTGTTTGAAAGGTTGCACTTGGGTGGAAGTGCCAGCACTCACATTTGGCTTCCCTGTGGGTGGTTTCTGGAGTAGGAGCATGTTAGGATAACACCAGAAGAGAAGTGGTGTTTGAAGCTATAGGCAACATTGATCAATTCTGATTAAAAGTCCTGTTGTGGTGCCCTTGTACTTAAAGGAGATGTGCTGTAGGGCTTAGTGAAGATTACTGCTGGCAGTAAGGATTTGTTGAGGGCCTGGTGCTTTGAGGGCTGCTGCCAACTTGAAAAAATAAAAACTTCCAAGGTCTCTGTTCTCTTGGTGGCTGAGTCTGTTTGCATTGCTCAGGAAGGGGTGACAGGAGACAAAGGTGAATGTTTGGATTTCCAAAAACTGACTGGGAATAAGTTAATTTGCTTTTGTAGGCTCATCTGGAGAAATGGTAAACTGTCAGGTGAGCATGTCACCCTATTTTTTTGATCTGTTACAAGTTTTAAGTTGAGCCTATCACATTACATTAGACAAACTTTTTTCAAAAGTTAATCTCAAACACTTAAAGTGATAATTCTAAAGGAGTCTTAGAGTCCCTCAAAGCTCCATATGTAAGTTTTATATTTAGTTCTGATATAAGGAGACGTAATGTTGAACTTGAACAATTGTCAGTCTTTGGCACTGTCAGTATGATTGCCTGCCCAGTCAGAATGATACACATTCTTGGCAATGCTTATGCATCTTTGAAATGTGTGTAATATGTTTCTTGCTACCTGTGTTTAGCGCCTTAATAGTGACATGTTTTTGCTGAAGGATGATGCAAACCATGATCCTCTAGCAATTCTTTTGGTGCTTGTACATTCATGCATCAACAAGCAGCAGCCATCTGTTTCTTACTGGACTTTAACCCTAAACTGTCAGCTCTAAGAAGATGTGGTTGTACAGCTTTATTTCTTTAGAGGGAAGCTGAAGTAATGGTGTAACTTAGGAGGTATTTGATCAATTCTTGTATTAATAGACTTAGTTTGAATTTTGGGTCGGTGAGTATCACAAAATAGCATCTGTGAAAAGAAAGTTTATGATGTTTAAAACAGTATTGCCAATGATTTTGTGGAATAAAAATGGCTGATAAGAAGCCATTTGTAGAATCAAAATTGTCAAGCATGATTTGGAGCACTTTCTACAGGGTCAGAATTGCTATATTTTGAGTTTTATCTAGATAGAAAAGAGAAGAGAGCACTAGTGGAGTAATTTTCTGCTCTCCTAATACAGCCTCTTTCCCACACTGCCACTTAGTTTTTGCAGTCAGTGTTATAAGGACAGAAGTCCCTTGGTGACAGAGCTACTGAATTGTGCAAACCTGTGTGTAGATATCACGCATATTTCAGAAGAGGTTTTACTGGAGTGTACAGAGATCAGTTGGATTGAGTTCTGCCTCCTCCCTGATGTAAGTTCTGTCACAGGTTGCCAAGAATTCAGTGTTGTCCCTTACAAAGGCACGCTTTATTCCTGTTTGCTTATTTGATTAATAAGTTCACATAGATAAAAGGCTGCATGTGGAACACTTAGTTGAGAGGAGTAGTTGTTCCTCTACCTTTTATCTTGGAAATCCAATGGTAGACATAGCTTTAACTACATACAGTGTGAGGTACCACTTCCTCATGTTGTTTCAAACCCCATTACTTTCTAGATCTATTAAACTGGAAGAGTTTGCAAACAATTTGGGCCATCCAAGCCACTTAGGATTTTACAAGCTTTTTTCTTGTTCCTTAGCTTTACCGTGCTGGAGTCCTACTCTAGTCTAGCTAGCCACTCCTTGTGCAGGTTTCATTTATGCCTGTTGATCTTTGTTGATCTCTCTAGTTTTTCTCTCTTACTTGACAAAGTGGAACTAGATTGTGTTGAAAATGTAAGCACACAGCAACTTTACACAGTTGTATAATGTTTTCAGTGTCATTCTCTCTTAGTTTGCCGCTAATTCTGAGCACTTAATTTTTATTATTGTTTTAAATGCTTGTTGTGTGCATGCCATTGTTTCTATCTACATTGAGCAGATCTTTGAAGATACAGTGACCAAGATACTTAGCTAACTTGTAAATTAAGCTGAGGCCACTACCATAGTGAAGCTAATATGGTTTAGGGATTAGATGCTCAATTAAACAACATCCTTATGAAAAGAAGTACTAGTATTTATAAGCCAGTTGTTGTGAAAGTAAGTGTAAGTGTTTGTGTCCCTGGATTGCCTGGTAGCAAGCCTTAGACCTAAGACAGTCTTGCAAATTATTATTATTTTTGAAATCTTTAAAAGTAAGACGGTTTATTTGTAGCATCTTCAAGTCACATCTTTCATAGTTGTTAACTCCAGTTGTGAGTAACTGACCTTGGGAAACTTTAGGGACTCAAGTATAAGGCTTTTTACTTGCAAAAGGAATAGTATGGTAACATAGAATGCCTTATTTAATGTGCCACTTGTGAGTACGTAAGCTGTTGCAACTGTTGATGGAGTTGGTGGAAGATGATGATACTGCTAGTGAATATAGGAACACAGGGCTCTAAGGTGTTATGCCATTCTAAAATAGGCTATTAATTCTTTGTAAAGGGAAAAAAAAAGAAAGATAAACTCTTACACAGATGCTGATGTATAAGTTAGTTTGGACCAATGCTATCATAATTTCATCTTTGTATTTGGATGTAGCTGAACTTAAACCCTTGTGCCTGGTGGCATATGCATATGGCAGTGCCTTTAATAATGATATTCAAATGGTTCTTGGAAGTGGACTTGAAATTTAAGCTCTGATACTAGTATTCATGTCTGAAATGGGTTTCCAGAAGGATGTACTGTGAAATCTTACTGTGTATACTCATGGTATTGAAGGAGGAAATTTGATTGCTCAGGCAGAATAGAGCTTTTCGTGAGTACTGACATTTGTATGTGTAAATATATGTGACTTTGGTCATCTTGAGGAATTACTCTACATGACAGAAAGCAGTAGTAGTTGGTCCATTGAAGGATGCAAGATATTTCCATTTTATTTTGTTTTTCTCACATTGAGGTAATTTCTTGAGAGTTTGAATGACAAAGCCACATTATGGAGATGTTTTCTGTTTTGGTAAAGCATGTGAAGTCAGGGCCCCTGAGTGGCTAGGAGTGTGCTTCCCGCAGAGGAAGGTTAACAGTCCACAAGAGGCCTGGAGAGGAATTGTTGTGGGGCTGTTCTAGAGCCAGTGGCAAGAGAGATCATGATTTGATTTGTTGCTAGAACAAGGAGCTGGTGTTGAATAAATGTTCCACTTCCTTATAATCCTTCATGCATCATGGATGTGAAAATAGATTTCTTTCCAGGAGTTAATATAAGAAAACCCTATGAGGGTTTACATTGTGTGTATTACTCATGTTAGCCAGATAATGCTTTTGCTGTAACAGTGGAATTAACTGCTTCTTATTTGAGGAGCTTGCTATTTATTTATAAAAATAAAGAATGATAAATGTATACTGTAATTCTTTCATAATTCAATAGCTATTATAATGGTTTACAGTAATGTAACTTGTAATTATAGCAGTAAATGTAATTTATTGTAAATTTCAGTCTGTGCCCCTAAAATATGAGATGTTAGAGAAGCAAAGGCACCTGTGATCTTCTGGACTACTCAAATTACCATACCCCCTAGGCAGTATAGCCTATATTCAGTGTGGTCCTGCAAAATTAATTGTGAAGACTAATGGATTAAAAAAACCCCACCACAAAACAATGTATTGAGTTTTAATAATCTGTAGACTATTCTTCTCAGTAAAGGAGAAGCCAAGAAATCTCTCACATGAATCCAGTTTTTATCTACTCCACCTGTTATTTGGTGATGAAACGACAGTGCTTGCTTAGCTGCAGCTACTTAAAATTCAAAGTTTGCTTTTTGGTCAAGTATCTCTGGCTTTGGAAAATGCTATGTCTTTAGCTGTGCAATGCCAAGCAAATAAGGAAATTACACTTGTAAACTAGTGGTTTGTCTTTTGGGAGGGAGTGATCCTTTTCACAAGAAATCAAGTGGACAGGATATATGGAATACTAGAACTATAATGCTGTGAAAGAATTTGGATGCATGGGCAAAGTTACTGTACTTTTTCATTCGTACTTTCACCCTGGATATAAAACAACATGATTTATGCTTTATGAAGGAGATGCTAATAAGTAGCTGGTTTTTACTTCTACTTGTTTACAAAGGACTTGAAATCCATTATTCTTAACCATACTGTGGTCCTCATAAAATAAGCTAAATACCAGGGCTACCATTCTGGTTTTAGAGGAGTACTTTTGTATTAAGCCCAAGTATGAATGCATGTAATCACACAAAGGAAAATGCCATCTTTTTGGATCTGTGCAAATGGAGAAAGATACTGGTCATGTAAAGGAGAATTGTTAAAGCATAATCTAGATTAGCTCCTGATAGGCTTGTGGCTCAGCTGCTTTTCTTGGGAAATACTTGATGCTGACATCAGTTAGACTTCTGCGTCCCTTCTAGTAGTAGTGTGTTAGAAAAACTTGTTTATGCCCCTGCTGAAGTGAGTATATACACAGTTAGAAGATTTCACCTCAGCCAATAAGCACTTATATCCTGATACAAGCTTTTTGGTTTTTTTTTCCTCTCAAATATTTATTTCAAGCTTGTAATAGTCTCTCTAGTTGGGCTGCAATTAGCAGTGGTGAATGCAGCGGTGTTTTATTTCACATCTCCTCTGCTAAAGTTTTTTATAAGAAGGGGGTTTAACTAATTAGATATGCCAAATAGCTCAAAATGGTGGCAGGTGAGGAAATGTCCACTTAGAGTAAATGGTTCCAAGCATTCTGATGAAATGCTTTTAAATTGAGAGAACTGTTTCTAAGTTTCCCAGAGTGAAAGTGCTTTTTAAGCAGTACACAGATTCCTTGTATGGGTCATGATTGTACAGCAGTTACCTGGTTTTGGTTTCTTTTGGTGTTTGTTATATTCTGTTGCAGTATTGAGGGAAGGAATAATCATTAGAGTTTTATTTATTACAATAAACCAGGCAGATGAGGATGTTCCTTCTCAGGAGGGGTGTGGAAAACAACAGCGCCAGGCTGTGTAAGAACTTTGTATATATATATGGTTCACCAGATACTGTTACTCTGTTTCAGTGACAGAACTACTGAATAACTGTTTATCTTGCAGAGGGAGGTGGTTGGGGCCCCATCCCTGGAGATACTCCAAGTCAGGCTCAACAGAGCTCTGGGCAGCTGGATCTAGTTTGAGGATGCTCCTGCTTATTGCTGAGGGGGTTGAAATAGGTGACCTTCCAACCTAGACCATTCTGGAGTCTATGATTCACGGCACACTGACATCGTTAGTCAGGCCTTAGTTGTTATTTGAACTTTTTAACTGACTCTAACTATTTAATGAAAATTTAAGCAGCGTTGTTTAAATGCTAAATTTAAGATACAAAATGAAGTCAGTGATTTGTTGACAGAGGCAAGAGGGAGTCCTGTAATGATATATTGGCTAGTTTGAATTGTTGAAATCAAGTTGAGTAGCTAAAAGGTTGTTATTGATTGAATGCAATGTATGTAGACCAATTTGAATGTTATTTAATTAGAATAATGTCTGTACTATCTTTAAAGCACTGTCTATTAAAGGCAAGTGTCTTAAACACAGATGTGCTGTTGCAAGCACTTCTCTGTGGTTGGGAGGAAAATACATCCCTCTTGTGTTGTCCAGGCTTGGGAGTGTGGCAGCATAAGCAGAGCTCTTGGAACAAGTCTGGGGTTGAAATTTATTTATTTTTTTAAAGTGAATTAAATTCTCAGTTTTTAAGTGTAGTTGGCCTTAGAACGAGATCCTGAAGGAACATTATTTAAATGGAGGTTCACTGAAGTGGGGAGAGGGTGCAAAACTCATGGGTGTGACAACACATAATGGTGGAGTTGCATATGTCCTGCTCAGTTATGTAACAGACTTTTCTCTTGGAAATTGGATGGGCATACCAAAAGCTTGCTAAAAGTAACGTTAGATAAGAACTTATATTTATTTTTACTAAGAAGTAATGGCTTAAAAATACTGGGAATGAAGAGGTAATGTTGGTTTTGTAATCTGTGTCCTATGTTACAGTGTGCAAGCTATTAAATTTGGGCTATAGACTCTTAATTTTACTTAGTTTTTATAAAGCCAGCCACTAATTTATTTTTTATTTTTGTGACTAGAAAATATATATTATAAATATATATTTATGATGCTTATATTACTTGGAACAAACCCTGTTGTGTGTCCTGGAATTATGAACATGCTTTTTCTCATGGTCCCAGATGTGAAAACTAGGATATCCTTAGTACTTGTCTATGATCTACTACTTAGGATGCTAGCAGGGGATGTAATAGTTCATTGTATTAATTGCACAGTGGCTTATCACAGCCTGTCTGGCAACAGCACTGCCATAGCCGGCACACAAATAACAGCGCTGAGTACTCATTTAATGGGAGTGACTTAATCCCCTCTCCCAGTTTGCTCTAGGGCTTCAGTTGCTGATTATTTTTTTTTTAGAGCTTCTGTAGTTGGAACAAGTGCTGCTTTTACTAACAGAATAGAATAAAATAGTAATGCCAACTAGGAAAGTTAATGTGTGCTGTGATAAAGTTTTAAAAGCGTTTGATAACTTTAGTGTTTTAAACATTACAAATTGTTTCTGCTATTAGTAAGATAATTGTAACTTTGTGTATGATAATAAACTTTGTGTCCTAAACTTGAAGACTCAAAACATGGGAGTGATTTTTGAAGCACACAAGAGGAATTGTATCCAAGTCCAAAAAAACCCAAACCCATCTACTTTCTAATTATTTCTTCATGTCCAAGAATTTCTATGTTGGCTTGGCTAAAAGAAGTACTAAGCAGTCTATGTATACTAAACATAAATAGAATCAAACTGTCCATAACAAAGAACTTAACTAAATTGAATATAAATAAGTGTATGCTTCAATTACTTACCTAACAATTCAATTTTAAGACAGACTTCATGTAGAAAAGTTTTGTAAAAAGAATAATGCACCTAGATGTTTTGGATTGCAGGCTGGATTAATCCTTAGTGGTTTCATATATGATGGCTGTTGTGTGATTTGACTGCCAAGCAGTCTAAAAATTTTCAGTACCAGATGTTTCATTATGCTGTTTGGAATACATCTGAGTTTCAGGAAATACAGCAAAAAAAAATTATCAGGAGAAATGCAGGTGAGAATGGTATGTGCTTTAAACAGGCTTTGGCTAAGGAGTGCTGCAGCTGAGTGAAGGAGCAATATTTTCGAATTGAAAGGCTTAAAATGAGTACAGAGGCTAACAGAAAGGGGTGCAAGTAAGCCATTTGCTGACTTGATGTTGATGTATAAGGGGAAACTGTTTAAAAAGGGATTGCATTTGAACTGTTTCAGACTTGATCTGTTCCTCAAGAGCCTTTGGGATTAAAAAGAAGTGAGAATTGCTGCTCATTGTTATTACAGGGTGGTTTGTTCTTTTGGGACACATGAAAGTTAGGGAGAAGACCTAGGATGCACTTAGAAGACACTGCAGTGTGCTTTCCTCTTGAAACAGTATATTTGAAATAAAATGAAGGTTAAATACTGCACCAGGAATAGTGATTTATGATGTTCTGCATAAAATGGCATCGGTATAAGTTTTAGTGAAGATGCAAAATATTTACTGAAAACAGATCATTTCCTTAAGGTACAGAACGAGGCTTACTTGCATTGCTGAAAAAAGTGTGCAGATTTGGAATGCCTTTATTTTCTGCTGGCAGACTTAATGGTCTCAGTGCTGACACAGGGCTGAATAAATTTGAAAACATCTTTGAATTCCTGAATGTAACAGCTCTGAAAACATAACAAATGCACAGAATTTTTGCTAAAACTTCATCCATATTATAATTTTGCTTCTAAGAGAGGTGAATATAATGTAAGATTCTGAAGGAGACTAATAATTGCGTAGCAGGCGGTGTTATTTATTTATTTTCCTGGTACTCTAGCAGTAAGCTTTAAGACAACTGGTTTTGCTTAGTTTAGGCTTAGTTACTTAAGTTGATTAAATATCCTCCTTTCTTTTTGTCTCTCTTTAGCTTATGCAGTTGCTTCCTGAATATAGTATTAGTAGCTGCCATAGAAGAGTGAACTTACAGCCACTAAATGAGGAGCAGTATTTTGAAAGTTGTCTTGATATGGAAGAGGCATTTCTTTAATGTGAACTGTACTAACTGCATTGTTAATTTGATTTTTTTTTTGTTTGGAGGTTTGTGGTGTGGATTCTTTTTCCTTTGTTTTCTTGGTGGTGCGTGTTGGTGGTGTGTTTTTTTTGGGTGGTTTGTTTTGTTGGTTTGGGGGTTTTGGGGTGTTTTTGAGGGGACACCTATAATGACAGGGATGCTGAGAATCTTCTGACTTGTTTCAAAGCCTAACATTAAAGGGCAAAATTAATTGGGGAAGACTGAATGAGAGGCAAGATACCTGTAAAGTTTTGGAGGAGGCTGCTTAGTAGAAACAATGTTTTGTTGTCTAGAAAACAGATTGTGAAGAAGTGGTGATCTTTAAAACTTGACTTAAATGATCAAAACCAACTATCTTGTTAAACTTTGAGAAGTGAACGAGGTGCAAGAGAAGAGAATAGAATAGAATAAACCAGGTTGGAAGAGACCTTCAAGATCATTGCGTCCAACCCAAGAGTAAAATGTTGTTTGAACCATGACTTTCTTTAAAAGAAGGAAGAAACCTAAAGAGAAAGTAGATGTACTAAGGTGCTTAGGAATATCTGGATCATCTAAAGTAAAAGAAATATATTTCTATATGCAGCAGAAATTAAAAGAAGCTTGTATGTATATATTGGGATGTAGGTTTTGGTTTTTACTTTAATGTGAGAAATGTGGCAGCTGATGAATTTGGAAGTACTTGAGACATAATGATGGACTTAAGTTCATAACTTTGTTTTCCTCAGGATAGTAACTAACTGTGCCAAAGAGATTTACTGATGATAGTCTTAACTTCTGAGACAGGATTTGCTTTGAGTGTGAAATGATGTGACAGAATAGAATGTAGGAAGTTGACTCAAGTAGGAATATTACCTTGTAAATTATTTCTGTAGCAAACAGGAAAAAAACTGGGAAATCCATAGAACTCTTTCCATGCCCATCTTATCACCTGAGGTGCTACTGAAAAATAAGTACGAGGATCTGGTTGAGAGAGACCATCCAAATGAGGATGGGGATAACTGGCAGTCAGAGGTATGTCTACAGTCAAAAAGGCCTACCACCTATATTGCAACAACATCCACAATGGGGGGAAAAGAAATGGGTTATAGTCATAGGTCACTCCCTTGTGAGGGGCATGGAGAGTCCAGCATGCCAGGTAGACCCTCTTCATATTAAAGTCTGCTGTATTCCTGGAACCTGGGTTAAGGATGTTGCTAGAAATTTGTAGCAGATATTGGTAATTCATAGCCAGAGAAGAATAAGGATTGGGGTGGGGTGGGAAGGCTTACTGCAGTTAATACCTCTAAATTAGCTCAGTCATGGCCTGCCATCATAGTGTTAGCTGTGAAATGGAAGTGTTGGGTATGTCAGAGTTGCCAGACTGCTCAAGTTGAGCTGAGGCAACTATCTGGTGTTTTATGGGCTACACAAAGCAGGCATTGAGGTGCTTCCAAGATAATAGCTACTAGTGCAAATAGGGCTATTTTGATAGATCTTGCTTCTCTTTGGGAACTGTAGTTTGGCTAAAATGAACGTTTGAAGCAGTACATCTCCAAAGATACGCTTCTTTTCCAGCAAATCCCCTGAGGGGAGTATAACTGCCTGGCATTCCTGTGGTGCTCTTCATCTTACGCTGTTACGAGCATGGCATCATTTGGTGGTGGATTTTTCCACTTCAGAGTCCACTAATTTCTAGGAAACACAGAAACTGCTCAGTGATTTTTAAAAGCTACAGGTTGGATGTTGTTTAACTGGCAACAACATGGTGAAGGGGAAAAAGAGGAAGAGGGTTACATTTTGAAAGAGAAATTTAGACATGTGTGTGAATGTATTTCTTTCAGATCGTGGGTGTAAGATAAAAGTTTTATGTCTGTTCTTCCTAGAACCTAATTTGTGTTGATTTTCAATTTGTAGTTTAAATGTGCAGTTTTGTGGCAGCTTGAACATAAAAATAATGATGAGATTGTGTCAGTTCAGATCACTTGTTCTGTTTACTCAGGATCTAAAATCTAGCTTTGAGATTTGCACTAAAGCAGAACAATGTGCATAGGTGACCTCCTAAGGTTGCTCAGATGCATGTGGAAGTTACTGCTCAAAGATACTGCTTGTATGCAGGCATGGCCAACACTGTGGAGAAGGGAGGTGTTTTGGCTGAGCACGGGCGTGTGAAGACACAGTTACAGACACTCAAGAGTTTCAGAAGAAATGGAGCCCTGCAGACTTTTAAGTGTTTCTGATACTTTGACTTGAATTTAATTGAACTTAATTGAATTTAATGATGAATTTGTACTGTTTATTGATATTTTCCTTATCTCTTCAGTTAAATATAAAATAAAGGAGGGGAATTTGAGCATAGGTATTTGTCTGTTTGGCACACGGACAAGAGAAGCTTAGAACAATTTCTTAAACAATTTGTCTCAACCAAAAAGCAAAGACTATTTAGCTTGGTAGGTACAACTTAATTTAAGCCATGTACTTTCTTCCTCACCTTATATGGAAATGTGTAACCCTGGATACAAAAGACTGCATGAGTTTACTTCATACAGAGGAAGTGATTCTTTCTAAAGATGGTTTTTGGAGCCATTTTACGTGCTGATAACCCTGTGTTTTAATCTCTGGAATAAAACATTAACTCATGCAAAGTGGACCTGGTAGTGGCTTTTTAGTTTCTTACTAAAGGCTCCTCCTGATGAGACATTAACTGTGCAGACATCAGGCTTGTGAGCTGAGGATGGAAATGATAGGAGTTGTCATCTGTGGCAGTTAATTTGACAGTATCTAGGTATAAAGATGAAGAGTGGAAAGGAAATAGTTTTTGTTTGTTTGTTTGTTTTTTTAATCTAGGGAAAAAGTAGGAGAATTGTGGTGAGGAGCTTTATTATCAAATAGCTATGTTGGTTTTATGTGGATTTTGTCCCCTGTCACAAGTCTTTTACCCACTCTTCATTTCTGTTTCATTTGATTGTGTCAATGCAAGCTTGAAGATTGTTGGCTGGTTATTATTAGAACTCTCTCTAGTAAACTTGTTTGTGATTCGAAGCAGCCTGGTCAGGTAGTACGAGTTGCTGGTATTAGTGGTAAACTTCACTCAGGAGCAAGTTAGTAGAATTAGAGGCACTTATGAGTGCTTTCCAAGGGGATCTGGTGTGACTGGGATGGTTATTATCTCGTGGATTGTTGTTAAGCATGCGGTAATTGCACTGTGGTACAGACAGGCTACTGGGAGCAGGAATGGTGCACCCAAGTTCTGCCTGATAGAAGTCACACCACAGCTGAAGATGCTGTGTAGTGTAATCATAGCTAGTGGCTTCCCAGGAGGAGAGGAGAAATATATGGGTTGTGTCATAAAATATGACAGTCAACTCAAAGTACGTTAAATCTTGAGTTGAATGCTAGATGAAGGCATATAGAGATACACTGGGTCTGAGTTCCAGGCAAACAGAATATTAAAACTGCATGAAATGCTTTCCTAATTCCAAAGAGAAGGCACTATTCAGCAGCAATAGGTCTACTGAATTTTATTAGACAACAAAAATGTAATTTGGGCACTGGGGGGATGGGGAAGCTACACATTTCTTAGCTATGATAGAACTCTCCGTCTGAGAGTCTTGGGTCAGCAATAAGCACAGGTCAGCACAGTCCACACACAGCTTTTAGTGTTGTGGCTGCAGAGAGCATCTTCTGTCTCCTGTTGTATTGTGTAGTTAAACCTGGAAACTGGCTTCACAATTCAGTAGCTAGAAGGACAATACTTGTAGTAAAAGTATGTCTGAACTGTTAGGGGCTTAGAAACTCTGGTGCAGTGCTAGTGTGCGGGGAATCATTTTCAGTGGCTTGGTCACTCAGTACTTTTCTAGCCTTCAGTGGATAATGAAACAGGGTGGAAAAACTGCTAGCAAATGGGTAAAGTGGATAAGGTTTTTAGCATTAATTCTTGTCAAAGGGTAATGGATTAATGAAGTAGGGTAAAGGGTCTCATCTCTTGATTTTAGAAGCACCTGGAAAGCACTTACTGATGTAAATGGTTTGGGTACTTGGAGATGCTTTAGATTAACTAGCAGCCTTCCTTGTTTTGAGTGGGGCTAACCATTTGGCAGTGTAATCAAGAGGAAACTTTATTTTAGAACTTTGAGAAGCCTTCCCCTATTGAATGAATTAAATTGCAGAGAACTGTAGGAAGAATTTAGCTGAAACAGTTTTTTATTGCTAGGATAATGTAACTTTTAATAAGTTTCAGCTATTCAGAGCATACTGCTTAGTGATTTGCTTGGCTTCTTTGCTGAGTATCCTTAGAAAAGTGTGTTCTTCAAGGCACACTTAGTTCAACTTCTTAATATTGCTGTTCCAATAGGAGAAGATGTTTGATGTTGAAGGGGTTCCCCCTTACTCCCTGCTGCTTTGATTTGTCTTAAACCTTTTGTCCTTGCCTGAGCAACATATTAGCATTTTGTTTCATTGTACAGGCCAGGATATGGAAGTGTTTGAAAAGGAAGATTTTGCTTAAACAGATATATTTGCAAGGAGGAGAAGCTTGTTGACTTTCAGTGTGGGCTCATCTTGTTCCATGTAGTATCATCATCAAACAAAAGCAGAAGTAAGCACAAGTAAATTTTATATTTCTGTTCTTGTTGTGGTTTTCACTTCTCTGTCAGGAGAGTTCTGACAGTCTGCTCTTGCAAAACTCCTTGGCTGTCTTGATTGGTATTCCCTGACTGGGAATCAAACCTGGGTGAAAACCAGGCATCCTAACCACTAGACCACAAGGGACCAGGGGTGTGTGGAACTATGTCATTATGGCTTTTGGGGAGTGCATCTGCAGTAGCTCCCATTTCTCCCCCACACCCCTCCTGGGTGGGACAGAAGGAGGATACGAGAGCAAGAGTTACAGAAGGCCCTGTGGGTTGACATAAGGAGAATTTAATGGAATAATATAAAAAATAACAGGTTTTGTAGCAAGTGAATGAGAAAAATAACCACAAGCTAGCAGCCAGCAAGTGGGAAAGGGCAACATCCCAAAACTGGAAGTTGGAAGAAACTTGGGAGACAGGAAGCATCTCACGTCAGACTGAACTACAAACCCCATCATCCTTTGCTCCAGCCATCCCTTTCTTTATGCATTGGGCATGAGGGCAGCATGGTATCTAATACCCATTAGCTGGTACAGCTGGCTGTATTGACTGGCATACTCTTTCAGCAGAGATATGCTGGCAGCCACAGACCCTCCCTCTGCCAACCACCATGTCTGCTTGCTGCAGCGTGCTTCTGTCCTGTTTGAGCTCAGTGGCAGCAGCCTTGGACCCCCCATTGTGAGACCACCCAGCTGAAACCTGGACAGTTTAAAAAACAAAAAACAAACAAAAACCAACCAACAAAATCAATGAAAAAAACCAAGGCCCAAAACCAAGCCAAAACCCCAACACAACAGAACCAAACAACAAAACATTGTCACCTGAATTTCTGGCATTACATTGAGTTTCTAGAATGTGGAACTGAAACGGAATTTGTGAATAAAACTATAGCTGGGGCTATAATTTGTTGTAGTGGAGAGGAAGTTTGAATATGTTATACAAAGGGTATTTTTAGAATCAACTGATCATAAAAAGCTGACAGCTTTTTCTACATCCAGGTTATTTTAGTGTGAAAAAGGAAGTAGTGTGTTTTGATGGTAGAACAAGCCTTACAAGTAACACAAATTATTGCTCTTTGGAGTATTTTCTTCTGTTGGACTCAAATTTTTCCTTTTCTCCACTAGGGAGATCTTCTCACAGACTTTATATAATTTTGTGTGAAGGATTGTGAATTTCTCAGGGTATCTTCTTATTTACATCAAATGTTTCTGTCTAGCAAGAGTACAAATCTGAAGTCAAGTGTTAGTTTGCATGGTAACTTGGAAATACACCTTCACTATTTCCATACCATATTGTTCCCTTGCCTGGATGAAGTTGCATCTACAGCCTTTGCCTTGGAAGCTGCTAATTTTGTTCCTGATTATGAACACGAATGCAGCAGTTGGAGGTGGCCGCACTGGTTGAGTAGAGTGGATAGAAGGTGTCTAATTTTTTCTTGCTTTAAAAGTCATGATAAGTTGATGCCCTCCTGGCCAACTTCAGCTAAACAAGCTATTATTACTCTATGGAAAGATGATAATTCATGTCACCAGTAACTATAGCCATGACAACTGGCATTAATTTGTTTCAGAACCACTGGTGTCTAAAATGTTCTGTTGCTGTTTTGTTTCTTTAATGCCGATAGAGCATTACAGAAATGCTCTATTCTATAAGAATATTCCTGAGTTTTGCAGTACATACTGAGTGGAGATAAGTCAGAAGAGGTTGGTTTGTCAGTGGGCTGCTTATGGAGAAAGTCGCATGAGAGGATGACACTGAGATATAGAAAGTAATGTTAGGGCAACTGACAGCTTAGTATCACCAGGCAGAAATGAAGACTTCAGATGCAGTTGTCAGGAATATGGTTAGTCAGGTGCCCAGTGAAGAGGCATCTGGAAAAAAATTTCCAAACTGTTGTGTTTGATATTCAAAAGCCTTGTTTAATTGCCAGTTGTTGCATATTTGGCTAGTGCTTAGGAACTGTTTGAGAGGCAGTAGTTGAAACATTTTTACTGTCTTTGCTCTCAAAGGCCATTAACTTTTCTGGAAGTAAGTTTTAGAAAGAATGTTCCATGTAAAATTTCAGTAGATTCTTGAACGATACCCCTACAGTGATGCAATATGTATTTTAAGAGACTGACTCACTTCTGAAATACTGCCAATGTTCTGCAAAAAAGGAAGATCTGAGTAATATTATCAGTTAGAAAGTATGTCTACAGGGACAGTTAATAGCAAAGAAATTTTTTCCCAATAAGATGAATCTCTGGTAAGTGGGGTGTTGTTTGAGGATGAAGGTCTATCACCCAGTGTGTTTATCCTAGTTAAGAGAGCTGAGCAGCTTGGCTGGGCTGTTTTCAAAAAGAGAATTTTTTATTATGATTGGTTTATTTTTAAAATACATTTTGGAAGTAGGTTGTATTCAAGAGGTATGGAAAACATACCTGAGAAGTTGCTTTGGTAAAGAACAGTCTAAGCAGACCGAAGAATTACAGATGAAAGCTAATATGAAAGCTGTTCCAGTAGGAGCAGAAAGCTGCCAGGGCAAGGAAGTGACAGGTTCTGACTGCAACACAAAATGCACAGAAGACTGGATTCCTTAGTGGTGCTGAGAGAAAAAGAAAAACTCTGTCAATTAAGCTAAAATCTGAATTGAGATAAAATTGTAGGTTTTTGCCAGCCTGTAACAGAAACCAAGGGCAGTCTTATTTTTTGTGTTCCATATTAAAGCAGGAAGCATAACTAATGCTGTTAAGCACTACATGCTAGGTGTTCAAGAGGAGATTGGACGTGGCACTTGGTGCCATGGTTTAGTCATGAGGTCTGTGGTGACAGGTTGGACTTGATGATCCTCGAGGTCCCTTCCAACCTTAGCGATACTGTGATACTGTGTGATACTGTGATGTCATTTTAGATGTGCATACAGTGCATATTGGCACTGGCCTTTTCATTTACCTGAGCCCTGAGCTGAAGCAGTTTGTGCTCCCACTTCTCTTCTATGTTCTTCAGTACTCTGGGGGAAAAGTACAGTTTTGACTTTGTGTCCTATCCGATGAATGGTTCATGGACAGCTCTTTGACTGTGAAGCCTTATTTTCAGTTCAAGGAGGGAGAGGGCAAAGATGTTGATACTGTTCTTAGTGACCCAGAACTCTACCCTAGATGTTATTAATAAAAAGGAGAGCTATAGCAGTCATTCTCTCTGAGGTATTTTCATGTCTACTTCATTTCATGCTAAAACTAGCTTAAAAATCACTGTGAGTAAGCTTTCTTAGGCTGTAGATCAAAGGAAAATAATACCTATTTATAATAATCAGATTGATTAGACAGAAGATGATGCTTGCTGATGACTTGATGTGTATATCAAAGCAATAAAAATTAGGGTGTGGGGGCAGGTGAGGGAGGACAAATGGATGTTTCTTATTTTCTCTGCCTATCTGTCGTACCTGCAGTTCAGGGCCTCCTACAAGCTCCTTGAAATGAAAATAGTGTTTATGGAATTGTTGACTTTTCAGCATTGAACCTCTTGAACTCTTATGCACGGATAGGGAAACATGAAAATATAGTAATCTGTGTCAAGGTTTCCTCCTTGTACACAGACATGCAGGTAGGGAGGCAAATGGAAAAGCTAAATCAGCTTTGATTGTGATGTTAAGCTTCTTCACTAAGATGGTGGCTTGTCAGTTTCATCTCTTCTTTATCAGTTTCCATCTGTGTATCAACCTCCCAAAGAAAATTGTTTTTGAAACCTTATGTTGACATTGGGCTTGAGCTTGTTATTGTGAGGAGAGCCCTGATTCTGCTAAGAATGATTCCACTTTCTTCAACACGTGAAATGATCTAGGAGCACTGTGCAAACTTGACGAAAGCCACAGAAACAAATGTTGTGAATACTTGAAACTCTCTGGCAGTAGTAGAAATCTGCATTGTCAGGTGGACAGGCAGAATATAGTAAGGAGGCCTTCCAAGGAAAACCAGATCTCAGCTTAATTGGGTGCTTCTTTGGTCACTGAAGTTCCAATATATAGTTTGGTAGAGTAGGCCTTGTTCTAAAGGTTAAATAATTTCTAGATATTTCCAGAATCATATATACATGTAATTAACTGAAGCTTTAGGCTTCAGGATAGTAGAAACACTAAATGCAAGGAACAAGGTCAGTATTTATAGCATTCTTACAGTTAAACAAGTTTAGCATACTGAGTTATCATCAACACATTTTTTAAGTCACGTGTGATAGGAGGTTTGGCAATACTTTAACTGGACAGAATTCATATTTCCAGTTATATAACTTCTGCTGAAGAGAGATGCATTTCAGTGAAAAGTAAAATAGGTTTTATTTTTGGTTTTGCTTTTTAAATTAATTGTATAGATGTTTGTGATTGATTTGGTGGGCTGAACTCTCTAATGTAGATCACTGTGGCCTAAATGGAAAGGAAATGAAATTAGGCTAGTTGCAATTGGATGAGAAGGAAAACTAGATCATGGAGAAACTTCTGCTGAAATATAAAAGGTTCCAAGTATCCAGCAGGTGAAGGTGTCTAACCTGAAAACATATTTGAGTAGCTCTTAATTTTGCAAAATACCCAAAAACCTAGATATTGCAGATAGAATTGTGTAGGGCTCATCTGGTAGTTTGCTGTCAGTTCTCAAGAAATGCAACTATACCAAGTGTTTAGTCCTCCATCAGATGAGCATTATAAATGAATGTGTGGTGGTGATTTGTTGGTGTATGTTTATACTTCTGTGGACTTGGAATGCATGAGTTCATCTAACCATTTAACTAGAACACAGATACCAGTGGTTTGTGACTCTTGGTTGAATTGACAGTGTAAAAGCCCCTGCAGAAAAGCCACTGAAGCAAGTAAGGTGAGGTCCCTTTGCTGGCTTTGGGCCAGTCTGCAGTTGCTGCATTGTAGGGGTTGAAACATTCTTTGAAAAACTGAACTGAGAAATTTTACACTAAGATGAACTCTTGAGAGGGTGGATAAAGTTGAGTGATAAAGGAAAGGTGTGTAATGTGCAGAGCTGTAATAGTATCATGTCACAGACTTGGAGAAATTTAAATTAAGAGTGGTTTGTTGAAAGTTTCCAAAGTGACCCCTCTTAACATGTGTTTTCTGTAACAATCAAACTTGCCAGATGAAAATTGCTTCAGGTATTTGCTCACCTAAAATGAGAGAGGATTTTCCCAATATTGAATTATAGTATTTGGAAGACTGAAGTCTCTCCCCTGTGCAGCTTGGCAGGAGGAATATGAAACTACTATAATGAAGTGTAAATAAACCTAAGACAATCACAATAGTGTAGTGCTGTGTTAAGCAAAAGCATCAGTGGAATTATGCTTTCTGTAATACCTGTGCTGATTAGTGGCAGTGTAATTGGGAATGGCAGTATCAGAGCTCATAGATTCATGAAATGGTTTGGGTTGGAAGGAACCTTAAAGATCATGTGGTTCTAATCCATCTGCCGTGGGCAGGGACGTCCCCCACTAGACCAGATTGCTTAACACCTCCAGGGAGGGGGCATTCACAACTTCTCTGTGGTAGTCTCTTTCTGTGTCTCAGTATGCTCACAATAAAGAATTCCTAGTATTTAATCTAAATCTACCCTCTTTTCAGTTTAAAGCCATTACCCCTCATACCATGACTGTGCTCCCTGATGCAGAGTCCTTCCTGTTGGCCTCCTTTGAGTATTGGAAGGCTGCTGTAAGGCCTCCCCAGAGCCTTCTCTTATCCAGGCTGAACAATCTCAACTATCTCAGACTAGGGGGTAAGCTTCAGCCCTCTGATTATCTCTGTGGTCCTCCTCTGAAGCCACTCAAGGAAGGGTCCATGACTTTCTTATGTTGGGGGCCCCAGAGCTAACAAGCTATCCTAGTGGGTTCTACAGATAACGGAGGTGTGCAGAATTGTCTTCCATCTAAATCATGCAAGCATGTGAAGAGGCTGGCATGGCAAAGTCAAGACCTCCTGCTGAAAATAAAGAGCAAGAAGAAACTGCAGACAGCAGAGGCAGGGGCGGGTAACCTGGGATGAGTATAGGAACACTGCCCAGTTGTGTGGGGATGAGGGCAGCCAAGGCACAGCTGGAGACCCCTGGCAAGGGATGCAAAGAATAACAAGAGCTGCTACTACAGGTATACCAACCAGCAAAGGAAGGTTAAAAAAAGCATATCCCCTCTGAGGAGTGAGAATGGAGAGCTGGTGTCAACAGACAAGAAAGCGGCTGAGACACTCCATAGCTTCTTTGCCCCAGTCTACACTGGCAATCTTGCTCCTCATCCCTCCTGAGCTGATGGACCATTAGGTGAGGACCACCTGAGGAACCTCCACACAATCTGTGGGACCTTATGAGATGCATCCTGGAGTCCTGAAGGAACTGGCTGATATAGTGGCAAAACCACTCTCCATATCTGAAAAGTCCTGTCAGTCAGGTGAAATTCCTGGAGGTTGGAAGAATGGAAATATTGTGCTCAATTTTAAAAAGAGTAGAAAAGAGGACCTTGGCAATTCCCGACCTGTGAGTCTCACCACTGCGCATGGAGGACAGGGAGGTGATTTGAGACAGCCAGCATGACTTCACCAAGGACAAGTCCCACCTCACCACAGAATGTCAGAGGGTGGTAGGGACCTCTAAAGATCATCCAGTCCACCCCACACACACAGGGTGGTGCTACGTAGAGCAGGTCACACAGGAATGCATTCAGGCAGGTTTTTAATGTCGCCAGAGGAGACTCCACACTTGTCACTGGTCTCCATTTGGACATTGAGCTGTTCATTGCAGCTATCTGAGTGTGACCATCCAGCCAATTTCTTATCCAGCAAGTGGTGTACCCCTCAAGTCCGCATTTTTCCATTTTGGTGACCAGAATGTCATGCAGGACAGTGTCAAACATTTTACACAAATCCAGGTAGATGACATCAGTTGCTCTTCCCTCGTCCAGTGATACTCTAACTCCATTATAGAAAGCCACCAGTTCATCAGGCATTATTTGCCCTTGGTGAAGCCATGTTGGTTGCCACCAATCACCTCCTCTTCATTTTCCAGGTGTCTTAGCAAAGATTTCAAGGAGGATCTGCTCCACAATCTTGCCAGGTAGGAGGTGGGACTGACTGGCCTGTATCTTCTGTGGTCTTCCTTTTTCCCCCTTTTGATGATGGGGCTTTTATTTCCCCTTTTCCAGGCAGCAAATTACCATGACTTTTCAAATATGATGGGCAGATATTTGCACCTTCATCTGCCAATTTCCTCAGGACCCATGGATGGATCTCATTGAGCTCCATGGACTTGTGCACATTCATGTTTTTTAGATGGTCTCAGACTTGGTCTGTGCTTATAGAGAGTGGATCTTCCTTTTCATGCTCCCTGCCTTTGTTTTTTGGGGCTTGGGCAGTGCAGCTAAAGACCTCACTGATGAACACTGAGTGTAAGTAGTCATTGAGTACCTTAGCCTTCTCTCCATCCCTTGAGTGCAGGTCTCCATTTTCCTTTCAGAGAGGCCCTACATCTTTGCTAGCTGCCTTTTTGTCACTGATGTACCTGGAGAAATTCTTCCCTCTTATGTCCCTAGCCAAGTTTAATTCTATCTGTGGGCCTTTCCTGCTTACATTGCTAATAGGCTGTCCTTTTTTTTTGCCCAAGTATTTCCAGTAGCACCTTGTTCATCCATGCTGGCTTCCTGTCACTCTTGCCTGCCTTATTCCTTCTTGGGCTGCAATGCTCATGGGCTTGGAGGAAATATTCCTGGACCATTCATCAGCTTTCTTGGGCCCTTCTTCCCTCCAGGGCTTTATCCCATGTCACTCTGCCAAGCAGATCCCCAAAGAAGATGAAGTCTGCTCTCTTGAAGTCCAGAGTAGTGAGTTGATACAACCTGGGTTACTACTGCTATTTAATTTGTAGGAGTAGTAGAAGCAAAATGCTCAGTTTAGCACTTGGCTTGAGTTGTCATTATCTAAAGAAGAAAGTAGTTTCGTGTGTGTGTCAAAATTCCTCTTAGAAGCTGTTTAACTTTTCTTCCAGTCAGGGAAGATAAACGTGTTCCTAGAAAGATGATTTCTCGTGGACTGCAGTTTGCAAGCATAGCATTTTGGATCTAACCATCCATTATATATTACATGTATTCTGTTTCTCAGCCTCCCTAGTAGAATGCTTTGTTTGTCTAAAAATTCAGTGCAATTCTCTGATAGGCTATGACTATATCTGTTGGATTTTTTGCTTGTTAAGTATGCAAAAAGGGCACAAACACTTCACACACAAACATGCCCAGGATTTGTTGATTTTCCTGGTCAAAATGTTTGAAATTACAGAGAGCTGCTGGTTCTCTTCAGTTTTGGCAGGAAATTACTGAAGGGAGGTGGACTTGATGATCTCAAAGGTCTCTTCCAACCTGGTCTGGTCTATTCTATTCTGTATGCAAATGGCTGAATTGTTGGGTTTGCTTTGACAGGAGTGAAAAATCTTCTGGGAATTTACGATGGTTTATTACATCCTTACCTATGACAGGTCAACCACCCATGTTTAAGGACTCTCTGGTTAGATCAAGATTGAACTGTTAAAAACCATTACTTTGATTTAATGGTCAATAAAAGAATCTCTAGATTTTCCTTGTGTGTTTACAAGTGCTAGTGCTTTCTTTGCCACTTGGTCTTCAGAGAACAAATTGTAGGCCTGTGATACTGTTCAAATGTTTTCCTATTTGACAACTTGCTTGCTGCAATCATCTGCATTTGTAAGAGGAAGATTAGTAGTGTGATACATAAACGTAGTTTACTGAGATGATTCACTTGAAGAGGAAATAACTCATGTATTTGGATGCTAATAGGCAATCCTAACAGTGACTTTAACATGTTAATTTATTTTTATTTGAATAAAGGAGCTCAAAGTTTGGTTGCAGATAGTCCAGTCAGAGAGGTTACTCCAGCAGAATTACAACTGAGTTATTCCACTTATCCCACTGTTTCCTGTACTTGTTTCCCGTTAAAGGGATAAGATGAATTCTGGGTGGCTTTTTAGTGAGCAAATCAGGATGGATTTGCTCAGCACTATCTGTACCAATCTGATCTGTAGACTGGGAAAAATAGTAACAGGGAATGCCTCTGTGCACAATGAGATAGTCATGTTGTACCACCTCACCAGGTCGAATGCTAAGCGAGGCTGTAGGAGGAATTACTTCAAAGGGAAGCTTCTGAAGCCTGTGTATTAGGTAAACTCCAGGAAAGTTCGTGATACCATTTTGTCTGCAGGAAAAATGCAAGGTGTAGTAACGCAGAGGAAAGCAGAAGTTCAGCCAGAATTGAAATAAGCCAGGGTCATCAAGGGAAACAAGACAAATGGAAAGTGTGCCTTCTGCCAAGTGGGGTGGGTGATATAATTACTGTTGATGCAAATGAGGTTGAAATACTCACTGCCACCTTCTCCATTGTGGTGATCTACCAGGTTATTGTACTTACAGACAGGATTTGGGAGGAGAGGAATGATCAGTAGGGGAAGGGGCTCAAGTTCCCTGACTTTAAGTCTTGACCTATGTAAAGTCTGTGGTATGCCTCTGAGGGTGCTGAGAGATCTGCTTGATACTAGGATAGCCAAACTCAATCATCTTTGGAAGGTCATGGAAATCAGAGGAGTTTCTCAATGACTGGAGAACAGTAAAGACTCCCTTTGTATTTAAGGAAGGCAAGAAGTGTTATTCAGGGTACCACAGGCTGATCAATTTTACTTTGATCCATGGAAAAATCATGAACCTGTTCCACTTGGAAGGTAGCTGTAGGTGTTTAAGCCCAGGCTGGATGAGGCTCTGGCCAGCCTGATCTAGTGTGGGATGTCCCTGCCCAGGGCAGGGGGGTTGGAACTAGATGATCCTTGTGCTCCCTTCCAACCCTGACTGATACTGTGATATTATGTGAAGGTGGTGATGTTGATTTGAAATAGCCAACGGAGGTTTACCAAAGGTAAGTAGTTTCTGACCAACTGAATCATCTGCTGTAATTAAATATTTGGGTCTCTGAATAAGGGAAAGAGCAGTGATGATCTGCTTTAATATCTGCAAGGCTTTGGATGTCGTCTCCCCACAGCAACAGTCTTGTATTGAAGTTAGGACAATGTGATCTAGACAGGTGGTCTGCTTGTTGAGTCTTTAGGCTCAGAAGGTAGCAGTTAATGATTCATCCTGTGCCTGTTACAAGAAGAGTTTTACTATTTGGAGCTCTGTTATGTCTTACATCTTGATCAGTGACCTGGAGGAGAAGATAGCTGTACTCTCATTAATTTTGTGGGTGTCACCAGACTGGGAAGTATAGTCCATATGCTTGAGGGCAGGCTGCCTTTCAGAGGTGCCTAGACAGAGTTACATGCCAACCTCATGAAATTCAACAAGGACGAATGTGAAATCCTATACCTTGAATGGATTAACTCCCTGCACTGATAACAACCACTTGGTGCACAGGTTAGAAGCTCTGCAGGGAAGTCTGTGGCTGTTCTGGTGGATAGTAAGCTAAACATGAACTAGTGGTATGCTCTGGCATTGAGGAAGAATAACAGTAACCTGGGCTTTGTTAACCAAAATATACCTAGTAGAGATGATGAATTTTCACCTTGTGTTCAGCATCTGGAATATTGTGTTGAGTCTAGATGGTGAGCCATCAGTATTGTTGGGTTGGAGCCATTGCCCTGTGAGGAGGGTCTGAGGTTACTGGGCTTGTTCAGCCTGGAGACAAGAACGCTTCAAAGGACTTAATAGTAACTTTCTGATACTTAGAAAACTGAGAAGTCAGGCTCTTTAGGTATGTGATGGGAGAAACAAGAAGCAACAGTCCTGAAATGAAACATAGAAAATTTTCACTGTAAGAGTAATTGAACACTTGGAAATGTTGCCCAGAGAAGCTGTGGAACATAGTCCCTGGAGGTTTCTGCAGTTGGGTGAGTGAAGAAATTTTATCATTCAGAAAACTGAGAAAGAACAGGGAACTTGCTTCTGTGTTGGCATCATATATGTTAGCTGCAGAATTGCTCCTGAAGAAAGGAAGCAGTCTTGAAGAAATGCAGCGAAGTTTCTCCTGCAGGTGGAGAGGAAATTATGGACTGTTTATTGTGTTAGAGAATGCCTCTATAGCAGTGAAGAACTAAAATTGAAAATACAAATCTAACTACCTTATTGATGTTGAAAGCAAATGTCTTAAGGCAGCCCAGTGTAACTGCTTTTAAGGGTCCTTGTTCTGTGTGCTTTCCTGTGCAGGTTTATGCTAGAGAAGTGTGATGTGCGAAAGTTAGCGTTAAGAAGAAGGAGAAGAGGAGACTCAGGGGTGATCTTATCACTCTCTACAGCTACCTGAAGGGAGGTTGTAGACAGGCAGATGATGGTCTCTTCTCCCAGGCACCCAGTACCCGAACAAGAGGACACAGTCTCAGGCTGCGCCAGGGGAGGTTCAGGTTGGATGTTAGGAAGAAGTTCTATACAGAAAGAGTGATTGCCCATTGGAATGGGCTGCCCGGGGAGGTGGTGGAGTCGCCGTCATTGGAGGTGTTCAGGAGGAGACTTGATGGGGTGCTTGGTGCCATGGGTTAGCTGTTTGGGTGGGTTGGATTGGTTGATGGGTTGGACACGATGATCTTGAAGGTCTCTTCCAACCTGGTTTGGTTTATTCTAATAAAGGTTTATTCTAATTCTAATAATAATGAAGCTGTAGTTAAGGACTGTGACAAAGGGATACTAAAACCACCAAGCTTGGGTAGCATCACAACTCTTTTCAAGTACAGGTGTCTTTATGTATATAGGCCTCTTTAAAGTTAATTCTGCAAACAGCCTGCATGCTAAGCATGAGAAATTTTCCTAAGATGAAGCATGAGATGTGCAATACTGCGAGTTACTGATTTTCAGATATGCCAACACTGAATAAATATACTGGGTTTGAGCAAGAACATTGCAAGAATTAACTTAAGATGTAGTATTTTAAAAGTCTTGGAGAATGAGAATTCTTTGTATGACTAGAGAAAAGTGTTCCTCTTGCCCCCAGATTCAAATCTCTCTCAAGTACTCATGTAAACTAAAAAGAATGATTTAGAAATTTAATTATGAGAAACAAAGCTTTAAGTTCCAGCTCTGTGAATTTGATCCTGCAATGATTCTTAAAGAAGAAGTACAAAATGAGCGTGAGGATGAACTGTATGGAAGGATACAGAAAATGAGGACAGTGATCAGTTTATAACTAATTTACTATTTTTTTTTATGTTTTTTTACTCTACCACATGTGCTTTTGCATTCTGTGGGCATGGAAGCTGTTAAAATATTGTTTGGTCTCATGCCTTTTTGGGGTGTCTGCATGTGCTGAGGAGCCAGTGATCTGATAGTGTTAGTCTCTCGGGGTTACAGGCAGGCACAGCTGGTCTTTGCTTCTTGTCTGCATGGTGGGAGCCCCGGCGCTGTGCCAGGCAGTTGTTGGGCAGAAGTCAGCAGTCACAGGCCTGGAGCAAATGTGCCTGCAGTTACAAATGAAAGAGTGCCCTATGTAATCTGTGTTTAGCTTGGAATTAGGTAATGTGTATAGATTGTCTTATTTTTCCAGTTCTGCACAGGAGAGTTGTTTATTTTACAGGTATACCTACAGGATGTTTGGGAGGCTATCATGTAGTACACAGACACTTAGCTGGCCTGTCACAGTGGGCTGCATTCATGTTCAGCAATAAACCCTGGCATCCTGTTATAAGTTGAATTGTTTACATAGTTGGCATCATTTTACTGAAGTAATTGCTGATGTATGGAACAGTGGTTTATGGTAAAACACTGTTTCAAGTGCCTGAATCATGTTAGAGGCATGTTGTCTGGAAATGGCTAAAAGAGATTCCTTATTGGTTTTCTTTGTACTTTTGTTTCCTGAAGAAGAATTGAGGGGGGTCTGGGGGAATGGCTGTTAATTGTTGTAGCAGATTGACATGGAATCACGGTGGTCTTCAATTAGGATAGCTAGTGTCCTAGGTCTGTTAGAAAAGATACAAGTGCTGCAGATTGACACACTTGCTGTGACACAGAATGCTTTCCCATTTGTATAGCTAACTGACAGTGATACACTTCCTGGTACAAACATCAGGAAGGTGTTCTGTTACCTGGTGAACACAAGCAAAATAGTGGAAGATGGTCTTGTTTTTCTTGATTTGCTTAAAAAAAAAAAGCTGTTGTTACTCATAAAACTGTTTTTTATTTTGGAGGGGGGTGGGGCTGCTGTTAGCTGCTTTAACAAAACCATGCTGTTTTGCTCAGAAGTCCTGGAAACAAAAGGCTAGGTTCATGAGGTATTGGAAAATGTATGCAGAAATTCTGCAATGTTTGTCTTGCTGCTAGTTTTACTGTACACATTTTTTAAAAGTGCAGACAGCACTTTGCCCAAATGCTTCTGATGTACAGAACAGCAGTGAGTAATATTCCAGATCACAGTGAAAGCACTGTCTGAATTCAAAGTCATCACCAAAAATGTCTTTTAAGTTCTTTAAGCACTAAAGTGTCAATGTGTAATTTAAAGCAAGTAAGTGTTTTCCCTTGACATAAACTGGGTAACTTAGGTCATGCAGAGGCCAATTTCAATTCAGCATTTCCTGAGGCATTAAGGCAACAGCCTGTGAATGTGGCTCAAGATGCACTTTAAGATGTGGCACTTCAACAGTGCAGATCATAGACCAATCCAGACTGTAATGGAACAGGGTGAAGCTCCAGAACATCTGCAGTAAGATGTCTGCTCTGCTATTTCATTTTGAGTGAAAATGGACAGTGAATGATGTGTGATGTATGTTAGATGATGTTAATTGCTGCTGGGCATGACATAGTATAGAATAAGGGGTGGAGAATATCATGGGTTTAGATAATTGAATGTGTGGATGAGTATTCAAAACCATGCTGATGTCACGCCAGCTTCAGAATGAAAGTGCTGGCTGGAGCAGAGTATTGTGGGGTTTGAAGGTCAGATTGTAACATGAGAGGCTTCCTGGTTTTGGTGGCTGCTTCTGGTTTCTGGGCTGGCTCTATGTCTTGGGAGAGTGGGGGATTATTTTATTGCTGCCTTCTGCCAGTTTGCTCCAGTTATGGCCTGGATTTCTTGTGCCAGCATGTGTGTGCCCTGTGACACACTGGCAGTCAGTCTTGGAAAATGGCAACGAAACTGAAATTCTGACACTGTTTTTAGCATCTTGTCCTTGTCAACCCAACTCAGATGAGCCTCTTTCAACTGAGTGCAGTAATCTCTTATCTTCACAGCTAGCATTAAGAAGTTTAAATCTGTAACTCTTATTATTCAGGTATGTTTGGTCCCCCACAACATCCTATTCACCAAGTTGGAGAGATAGGTATGGATTTGCTGAGTGGTCTGTTCGGTGGATAAGGAATTGGCTGGATGGTCACATCCAGAGGGCAGTGCTCAATGGCTTGAAGCTCTGACAGAAAGCAGTGACAAGTGGTGTACTTCTATGTGGTTTGTACTGGGACCTGTGCTGTTTAATATTTTTATTAGTGCTATAAACAGTGGGATGGAGTGCACCATCGTCAGCTTTGCAGATGATACCAAGCTGAGTGGTGGTGTTGATACGCCAGAGGGACAGGATGTCATCCAGAAGGACCTGGACAAGCTGGGGGTGGGGGGGCAGGGGAACCTCATGAGGTTCAACAAGAGCAAGTGCAGGGTTCTGCACCTAGGCTGGAACAACCCTCACTATCAATACATGATGTGGGATGAGGTGATAGAAAACAGCCCTGTGGAAAAGGACCTGGGGGTGCTGAGGGATGAGAAGCTGGACATGAGCAGGCAGCATGTGCTTGTGGCCCAGCAGGCCAATCACATCCTGGGCTGTGTCAAAAGATGCATTGCCAGCACATCCAGAGAGGTGATTCTGTCACTTTACTTCTGGTGAGACCTCACCTGGAGTACTAAATACAGGTCTGGAGCCCTGAGTGTAGGAAGGGCATGGACCTGATGGAGTGGGTCCAGGGGAAGGCCATGAAAATGATCAGAGGGTTGGAGCACCTCTGCTACAAGGTTGAGGCATCTGGGGTTGCTCAGCTTGGATAAGAGGAGGCTCTGGGGAGACCTAATAGTGGCCTTTCAGTACCTGAAGAGGGCCTACAGGAAGGATGAAGAGAGACTGTTTACAAAGCCGTGATAGTAGGACAAGGAGCAATGGCTTCAAACTAGAGAAGAGTAGATTTAGATTGGATGTTAGGAACAAGTTACTTACTGTGAGGGTAGTGGAACAGTGGAGCAGGTTGTCCAGGGAGGTGGTTGGAGCCCCATCCCTGGAGATATTTGAAGTGAGGCTTGACAGGGCTCTGGGCAGCTTGATCTAGTTGAGGATGCCCCTGCTTACTGCAGAGGAGGTTGGACTAGATGACCTTTGGAGGTCCCTTCCAACCCAGGCCATTCTGTGAGTCTATGTTGGCATTTTGATTAGAGATGATGAAATAATGGAACATCTAATATCTTTAAGGTGAGATCAAGTAGAATATTTTGTACTCAACTGTAATTTGTCTTAATCTGGTGCTGTGGGCAGGAGTTATTACTCACTCTACTAAAGCTTAGTTAGTTCTTAATTAAATTGTTGGTGTAGAGTGTTATCTAAATCTTAGGTATGTGTTACACTGAAACGATGCTTTTTTTAGGCAGTTGATAATTGTTCAAGTTATTCGTTTTTGTCTGTAGAGTAGTAACTAGGTGGAATATTATGCTGGCAATTTTTATTGCTTTTAATTATGTTAAGGATTTTGTAAGTGTTTTGGATATCAGGGAAATACTTGTTTCAGTTTCATTTTACTTTAATTTTCTAAGACAGTGTGTGTCAACTTTCATTTAGATCATGGCACTATGTTCTTTAGGAGGCTGCACGTTTCAGAAACTGGTATGGGGATATTCAGGTGTAACTGAAGGGTTCTATATCAGGTAAATATAAGCAGAGATTGAGTAAATCTAGATTTTGTTATATATGTTACAAATGCTTATTATTATGCTGTGATGATCAAATAGTAGAATTTATAAAAACAAAGCATAGGATTAAAGGTACAAATTATTCCCCTGCCATCTCCCCAAAAGAATTTTTTTGCTTTAACATCTTCAAGACCTTGAGGTTGACAGCTCTAAGGTTGGCAATAGTAACTGAGAATTACTGGTGAATGTCCAGCCAGCACTCAGCTTGTACAGCTGAAACAGTGGGCCTGTGTAAGATGAGTGGGCAGAGAGAAATTACTGCATATTTCAGGGTTCGCCGTTTCAGCTTACTATATGAAGGGGGAGGCTTAACTCCAGACACTCAGGTAGTGAACTCCCTTACTCAGTTTTATTGGAATGTCGTTGCTCTAGGTACAAGCATCAGAAAGCTCAGATTATTGAACTGAAATTTTAAATAAGGAATTAGAAGCCTTGTTTATAATTATTTGCTTGTCATAGAGAAATATATAAAACATTGACAGCTTTTATTTACAGTACTGGTTCCTTCTCTTGTTGAATTTTGCAGCTTCAAGATTTGTAGTGCCTGACTCCAGACTTGTATGCAGCCAGGGTGGAGACTGTTTTTAACTGTCCCCTGATCTGGGAGCAGTTGCCTCTGGGTATTACATAGGATTAAATAACAATCATTGTCAAAGCCTATTTGGTAGTAGACTCAGGCAGAACAACTGTTAAGCAAAGTGACAGTCGAGACAAGTATACAGACAGAAGATATGCATTGACAAAGATGACTTGTATTTTTATCATTTATGGTACCTTTTTCTTCTTCTGACTGCTCAAGCAAGACTAGTTGAAAAATGTTTTGACTTGAAAACAGCTTTTGGGAGGAGGTAAAAACGTATCACTTATGGAAACTATATCAAATCCATTGGGGTTTTGAACTTGGATCTGAGTTTTGGAAATTTTCCCTGATAAAGGGGCGAGGATTTAATTTGCTGTTGTTGCCGCACATCTAGTTTATCCATTGTCAGCCACAGGCATGGAGCCTCTGGGGTATGAACAATGTTTTCCTATAAATGGGATCTAACACACACAAAAGATATAGTGATACTTCTGAATGGCAAGTCACTTGAATATTTCCTGAACATTGTCTTGTAATGGCATGTTACTGTAGAATATTCCAGCTTAATTGAATGCATAGCTATATGTAGAATCCTCTCTACTTGTGTGCTAGCTAATGACCTTGTAAGGGGGAGAAACAGAAAACATAGCTATAGTTGGCGAATCTTGATAGTGTTTCTTGACAATGTGTCAAAGCAATTCTGTATTCTTTTACTCTCCAAATAGATGTGGGTAACACTTCATGTTTTACAATGATGTAAGTGATAATGGCAGCTATGGTATTAGGTGTCAATCAAAATAGTGTGCTTGTAATATTAGTCATCTGCTGAAGGGAGCATAAATGCAGATACTGAGCTCATTATCAAGAAGGAATGCCTGGGTTATGTTCAGGGCAAATAGTGCTTCTAAGTAAATGAAGAAGATTTCTGAAGATAAGCATGTATACAGATAAGCTAATGGCTGCCTGTGTCAGAATAGCATTGCTCACCTGACATTCATTCAGAGATGATCTTTGAGCCAGTAGCAACACAGTTGTGTAGTTGCTCTAAACCTATTATTCTGAAGTGAAATTTAGAGGATGGCATTGTGGCTGACTAGTATAACACAGTAGTTCTGGCTTTTGTGAGTATTTCCAACAAGTGCTCATCTGCTTTAGGTTACTTTTATTGTAAGCAGAGTGTCCATGATTCTTCCCTTAAAATTTCTGTATCTGTTTGGAAACAAGAAGGACCACTGAGTATCTTTCCCAACTGAAGACACTAGTTGGCATACAACACACAATGGACTTTGCTCAGCTTGCCTATTCCACTGCTCCATGACCCTTACAGTAAAGAAGTTCCTCCTCATGTTAAAGGTGGAACAACTTCTGCTGTAGTTTACATCCATTGCCCCTTGTCCTGTCACAGGGTGCAAGTGAGAAGAGCCTTTTCCTACCTTCTTGACACCCAGCCCTCAGATATTTATACACATTTATTAGATCCCCTCTCAGTCTTCTCCTCTGCAGACTAAAAAGCCCCAGCTCTCTCAGCCTTTCCTCATAAGGCATGTGCTCCAGTCCCTTAATCATCCTTCTAGCCCTCTATTGGACTCTGTCAAGTAGATCCCTGTCCCTTTTGAACTAGGGAGACCAGAAGTGGATGCAATATTCCAGGTGAGGTCTCAGCAGGGCAGAGTAGAGGGGAAGGAGAACCTCCCTCAATCTGCTGGACACACTCTTCTTAATGCACCTCAGGATCCCATTGGCCTTCTTGGCCACAAGGGCACATGGCTGTCCCATGGATAACTTGTTGTCCACCAGGACTCCTAGGTCCTACTTCATATGGCTGCTCTTCAGCAGATCACCTCCCAGCCTGCACTGGTGCAATTTATTACTCCTTTTGAGATGCAAGACTCTGCACTTACCCTAGTTAAACCTCAATAGGTTACTCTGCCCAGCTCTCTAGTCTGTCCAAGTCTTGCTGAATGGCAGCACAGCCTTCAGATGTATCAGCTAAGCCTCCCAGTTTCATATTGTCAACAAACTTGCTGAGAAGACACTCTGTCCCATCATCAATGCCATTGATAAAGGTATTGAACAGGGCTGGACCCAGCACATAATACAAATCTTTCCCAAGAATACCGCTTGGAGATCTGTCCCAGGGCTAGATAATTATGAAGTAGCAGGGTGTGTGGGGGAATCTGGACAAGTGCTTAGGCAGTGGTCACCTCCAACTTCCCAGCTGCTGAAATATTTGGAAAAAGGATGTTGTCAGCCTAGAAATCCTCAAGAAGAGACACAAATCATCATGGCATGTTGGGGCGTAGCCCATGCCCATTAAGCTCTTTTCAGTACTGTTCACCACTCTGAGGAGCAAGAGGAGGTCTCTGAGCCTACTAACTGACCAGCAGGCATGGCAGCTGCACCAGAGAACCAGCCTGTGCCAGAATCAGTCACCTCTATACAGAAAAGGAAATATACAAGGAAAGCAGTTCATCTTGCAAAGGACAAGATGAGCCAGGGTCATCACAGGAACAAGAGGAAGAAATACAGATAATTACTCAATCTTTTTCCCTGGACAGGCTATGGGATGTACAAAAGGACTGTGGCCACCATCCAGGTGAGCCCATTTTCACCTGGCTGCTTTGATGCTGGGATAATGAAGCCAGTGGTTCTGAATTAGAAGGCAGGGAAGCCAAGCAGTTGGGATCCCTGTCTAGGAGAGGGGGCATTGACAAGGTCATTGGAAAACCAATACAAAAACCTTAACCTCTGGAGGTGACTTGGATAAGGTGTGACGGATAGGTACCCCTTCAAAGAAGGTATGATGGGTCATTTGGGAAGGTGGATCACCATGGAGAAAGGCATCCCATACTTGAGGGAACTAGCTGCGCCAGAAATGTGCTATAAAAACACAAATGACAATTCTTAGCCTACAGACCCAGATGAAGTTGTATGCACAGCAGCCATGTGGAGCAGGTTGCTACAAAGAGTACCACTGTCACATGCTGGCTCACTGGGAATAATATCCTCAAGCCATAAAAGATGGCCAAGGACAAACAGTGGATGAAATTATTAGCATGCCCCAGCAACACGAGGGAAGTCTTTCTTCTTATGTATGGGCAGCCTCTGTTTCAGCTGTGGAGGAGCTGTTCTAGGAGGTTCATCAACTCAAAAAGAACATGTCCTGTGTTTCAGCTATCAGGAGCAGATGCTTCCCTGTCCAAGAGAGATACTCTGGGAGGTACACACTGCTGCCTACACAGTGGTTTTACTTAGGTGAGCATGGGAAGGATATGAGAAAGTGGGACAGAAAACCCACTTCGATGCTAGCTGTGTGAGCCTGTGAATTACAAGGAAACCCTTCCTGGAAGAATGATGCACCAGTTTCCAGTGACAAATCTCCCCAAAAGAGCAGAAGAATTGATACTGCTTCAGATCCTCTTGAAGGGACTTCCAAAGCATTCTTAAAAATGCAAGTGATTCTAATCAGAATTAGCAGGGCCCTGCCTCCAGCTAGGTGTAGCAGAGGGACAGTTTGGTTTATTGGATTGTGTGGATCAAACTCACAAGAGTATAAAGCTTCAGTAGATACATGTGCACACTATACTCTGAGGCCATCAAACTCAAGGTGGTGGAACCCATCTAGATTTCTGGTGTAACACTGGGATCTCAACAGCTGGATGTGTGGGAAGCTGAGCGCTGGAATGCAGGCTGCAGTTTGCTTTTACTTGGGGGGGTGGAAAGACTCACTGGAATCAGCTTCCCCAGGCATGGAGACACAGCCCCACCATTTGGACTGATCATAGACTGATCCAGACTGTAATGGAACAGACTGGAGCTCCAGAACATCTGCAGTAAGCAGTCTGCTCTGCTATTTCATTTTGAGTGAAAATGTGACAATGTGATGTATGTTAGATGATGTTAATTGCTGCTGGGCATGACATAGATGGTATGGAATAAGGGGTGGAGAATGTCATGGGTTTAGATAATTGAATGTGTGGATGAGTATTCAAAACCATGCTGATGTCATGCCAGCTTCAAAATGAAAGTGCTGGCTGGAGCAGAGTATTGTGGGGTTTGAAGGTCAGATTGTGTCATGAGAGGCTTCCTGTTTCTGGTGGCTGCTTCTGGTTTCTGGGCTGGCTCTATGTCTTGGGAATGGGGGATTATTTTATTTCTGGCTTCTGCTGCTTCTGCTTTTGCAGTCTTTCTGAAAAATAGGCTAAGGTAATTGTTCATTGTATTGTTCCAATAAACAATCTTTATCTCAGTCCAGGGCTTTCTGTGTTAATTTGCCTACCTGTGTGGAGGGAGCTTGCTTGTGAGAACAGACATGCATTAAACCAAGACACTAAAGTGGACAAAGGCTATTTAAATTTTACTGCGATTTGCCACTGCCTACTACTTGCCAACACAGAAAGTCCAGTCTAACAAATACTTAGGAGCTCTCAGTATTCCATGCTCAAAGATTTAACATCAAATCTATGGATCCAAATGTGGTTGCACTTCAGGTGCAGGTCATTAACTGTCCTGTTAGTCCTGTCACTTGTCATCAAGGAGAAGAGGCTGCCCCCCTCCTTGCTCCAACCTCCCTTCAGGTAGCTTTAGGGAGAATAAGGTGTCTCCTCAGCCTCCTGTTCTCCAGACTGAACAACCCTAGCTGCCTCAGACACTCCTCATGGGTCATGTGCTCCAGGCCTTTCACAAGCCTCATTACCATTCTCTGGACATGCTCCAGAACCTCGATGTCCTTCCTACAGTGAGGGGCCCAGAAATGAACACAATACTTGAGGTGTGGCCTCACCCGTACAAACCATGGCACTAAGTGCCTGATCCAGTCTTTTTCTGAACACCTCCAGGGACAGTGACTCCTCCACCTCCCTGGACAGCCTGTTCCAATGGCAAATTACTCTCTGCGAAGAATTTCTTCCTAACGTCCAGATTAAACCTCCCCTGGTGCAGCTTGAGACTGTGTCTTCTTGTTCTGTCACAGGTTGCCTGGGAGAAGAGACCAACTCCCATCTGGCTACAACCCCCACTTCAGGTAGTTGTAGAGAGCAATAAGGTCTCCCCTGAGCTTCCTCTTCTACAGGCTAAACAACCGCAGCTCCCTCAGCTGCTCCTCATAGGATTTGGGTTTCAGACTTCACCAGCTTTGTTGCCCTTCTCTGGACATGTTCAAGCATCTCAAGATCTTTCTTGAATTGAGGGGCCCAGGACTGCACACAATATGCAAAGTGTGGCCTAACCAGTGCACTTCAAAATGACCTAGCAATTTTCACTAGAAGCATTAGCTTCTGTAGAGTAGAACAGTAAGAAATGTGAAATTAGTTTTCTCTTAAGCAGTTTTCATCTTTGTTATCTCCCCTCCCCCTTTAAATCTTACACCATCTCATTAGATTAAACCAAATTTATGGCAGCAGTACAGCACAGCAACAATTGATATATTATTTAGTGTGGCAAATATTTTTAATTTTACATACTAAATAAGAAGCATTCTTTACTAAAGTGCTTTTTTTGGTGTAGAGTCACTTCTGTTGTAGGTAAGCCATGTGGCAACCTTATTTGATTTTGAGATGCCCTGACATACCAATCAAGCTGCCAAACCCTCATATCTACTGTTATTTAAAAAGAAAAACACAAAACCCTGAGCAATTAAGTAATTTCAGAGGTTTCCTGAGTCTTTTTAGCTTGGCAGCTATGGAATGCTTCAACATGAAGCAGTAGCATGTTCTTTTTCAGCAGCAAGTCATTTGGGTATTAGAAAGCGTACAGACAAATAATGAAGGTATTCTGGACTCAGCACAGGGAAAAGGGCATTGAGTCAAACACTGTTACAGGGCATCCAATCAGAATATTGGACTGCAACCTCTCTGTAAAAGACTTCCCCAAAAGTTATGATAGCTTTTACATCACAACAGCCTCTTTTCATGCTTGCCTAACTAAGCACAAGTATATATGACCAGAATTGCCTAGTACATTTGTTATACAAGAACATTCTTAATAAGTCATTTATGCAAATGATTTTCCTGTTACACTTTATCCCCACTACCACTGCATCAACCTTGCTCATGCTAATGATAGGTCAAGTTCACTGGTAGTACTTGACTACAAGAATAATAAAATCAGATGGAGTGTTTTATCCACTGTCCATTTGATTTGCACACCATGTAACTTTTGAAGTGGGCTAGTCCTCCTGGTACATAAGAGAACTTGAACTATGCATACATCAGCTTGAGATGTCTGGAGACCCTTTTCTCCAGCAGCTGCTCTGAGTATAGTTCCCTCAAGGATCAAGGGAAAGGTGTAGACCATTACCATATATGACTTGATTGTATACAAATGTATCCCAGTTATCTTAGGACAGTACACTTACAATGCCAGCTCAGTTCTGAATTCAGTAACTAAGCACCAAACGCAAACTCAATGGCTGACAACCCTACAAGGGAGCTGCAAGCAAGCTAGCAGGATATATTTCTGTCAGAATGCCAATACTGTTAGCAGCAACAAAACTGCCCTCATTCCAAAACTAAAAATTGTACTGCCCTCTCAACATCTGGGAAACACAAACATGATTTACTTGAAACTTGTAAAAAGTAACATTTTGAACTAATGAGGGCATATTCTGACACACTATTGATACTCCTGGTGACTCTGAGGATCCAACTCACAGTACCATAACAGAGCATCTCTACTTGCCTTCTTGATAATTTTGTCCCTAAGAAATTTTATTTAAAAAGTTAAGAATAAAAATGAACAAAGTTGAAGTTTGTTTGGGTGTATGATAAAGTACCTTCAATGAGTCTAAAATGCTATTCAGAAAGAATCACTACCAGAAACTTAAGCTGCCTCCAAAGCCGCCTGCCACTGGCAGATGTGAGATAATGCCATCTTTACAAAAGCCCTGCTTTTGACCTCTGAGTAATTGATTGCCATTAAAATAACTCTTCAAATGACTATTATTACATCCAGATTTGTTGAAGTGTCATTCTTTAATGCCTTTCAGACATTTCAACTTTTATCTCAGATCAATTACTGAAATTATTATTGTATTTTTTGTTCATCATTCCAATTTAAAGCATACTGCTCCACACTAAGGATATTGGTGTTTGAAAATCTGTTTGATGACAAAGACTTCCAATTAAATGTGATGGTCAAGTTTGTGATTTCCTTTCCTTTTTTTTTTTTTTTGGCAAAACCAAGGTTTGAAATAGCTCATAATTCAGAGCAAGATCACTATACTTCCACTAAAGATTTGCTTTTTGAAGTTCAAAAAAAATTGAACTCTTAGGTCACAATAATAGGAAGAAGGAATTGCTACAGAGCCTCTACATAGAAAGTGAAACTTCCAAGTCCTTTTCATGTCACAACAACCCCAAACAACACTAGAAGCTTGGGGAAGAGTGGCTGGAAAGTAGCCTGGTGGGAAAGGATCTAGGGGTGCTAGTGGATGGTGGTCTGAATATGAGCCAACAGCGTGCCCAGGTTAAGGGCATCCTGGCCTGTGTCAAGAACAGTATGTCCAGCAGGAATAGGGAAGTGATTGTGCCCCTGTACCCAACACTGGTGAGGCCACATCTTGAGTATTATATATAAGTCTGGGTGTCACAGTGTAAGAAAGACATTGAGGTCATGGAGGGTGTCCAGAGAGAGGCAACAAGGCTGATGAGCGGTTGGGAGGGAATGTCATATGAGGAGTGGCTGAGGGAACTGGGGCTGCTTAGTCTGGAGAAGAGAAGGCTAAGGGAAGATGTTACTGCTCTCTAGAACTAGATGAAAGGAGGTTGTAGTGAGGCCAGTGCTGGTTTCTTCTCCCAGCTTTAGATTGGATGTTGGGAAAACCTTTACTGAAAGAGTGGTGACACATTAGAATAGGCCGCCCAGGGAGGTGGTGGAGTCACCATCCCTGGAGGCGTTCAAGAAGCTCATAGATGTGGCACTTCAGGATACAGTTTAGTGGTTATGGTAGTTGGGTTATGGTTGGACTTGATGTTAAATGTCTTTTCCAACCTTAATGATTCTATAACCTGAGGGTAGGTGTGAGCTGGTGAAAAATTCCTTCCTGGTTTTGAATGCTGAGTTTCAGAACCCGCACAGGAGAGCTGTGAAAGTGCATGTGCTGCATTGATAGTAATGGGTGTCCATTTACAGCAACGGAGTGAAAGCAAGATGTTAATCTTGTTCTCATTACGGTAACGGTTCTCATTATCATAACATAGGAGCTAAGTGCAGTTTGTGGAGAACGCAGCCTTGATTTAGATTAAATTTGTGTGCTTCTGTAGCTGCGTTAAATGTAGCTCTAATGAGATTCATGCTGCTTGCCTTTGTCGTCTGAGGGAAATAATCTGCTAGAACAAATCCGATCAATGAAGAATGAAACCTTCCTTTTGTGGTCGTTACAACCTGCAGAATGCTTTCTGTTGATTCTAGGGAAACGTGGTAAGGGTCTTTTTCTGACAAATTTGGCAGAGGAATCAGGCACAGAGGATTTTTGTAGGGGGCGGAGAGGAAGGTTTGCGCGACCAGATAGCTCCTGTTTCTGCCTCCGTGAGGTCTGTGGCCTGGATCCGGGCATGTGGCGCGGCAGCAGCCCTCCTCCTGCACAAAGCCGGTGATGTAATGCGTGCTGCTGGGGGCGCGGCAGTCACATGGAGCGTGCCGTCACCCGCTGCCTGCGGCCCGGACCGTGCCGCGCCGCTGCCCCGCCCGCCGCTGCCGCGCTTCTGCCAATCAGGGCTTCCTCGCTGCCTCTGCCTTCTATTGTCTTAAACCTGTCTTAATTAATGCGGCCTGCGTGTCCGGAATACCGGCTCAGCAGCTCAGAGTAATAGAAGCTGTAATGGCTAGCGCAGTCCTTAAGCAAGCGGGACAGGTATTAGACATCTCTCCTGGTATTTTATGTTAATCTTGTTCTCCCTTTTAGAGGGAGGGAAACGGGTTGCTGTTAGCAACCATTCGCATATTAAAAGTGAAATATCCGAGGTTTGATTGCCCTGCGGACTCCTGGTCACTATTTCAATATTTTTTTTTTTTAAAGAATGGCTTCATTCTAAAAAATAGCCTATGTTAATCGGTAATTTAAAAAAAAAATCAGCTGAGTAAAAAGATCGAAAAGCAGAGCTGCCCCCCTCTAAATGCCTCTGATAGACTCATATCTGAAGCTAAGGGCTGTATAAATCAAGCTGCAGATGATTATTTTTTTTCTCCTCTGTTTGAATCAGTATGAACTTGACTGTTACTGTGATGCAGAATGAAAAGTGTCTTCCCTTTTGTTCTCCTGTTGATCTTTTGTATGTGCACTGTAATGTAGCAGAAAAACTCAGATTCCTCCTACATTTCCTGTGTCACTGCGCTCTCAGAGCTCAAGGTTCTTACACCTGCAAACTAATCAAATGGGAATTTGATGGAATGAAGTCCATGCACAAATTGAGTTACTTGTCTTATACCTTGCTGGAAACTGTTAGTTTTGCCACATAACAAATAATGGATGTCACGTTAAAAAAAAATATCTGAGGAGATGAAGGAGTATTCAGTGAAGGAATTAAACTAAAAATGTCTGCAAGTATGAATGTAGCCTGTTCTAAGTTTTGTATGTGAATCTCCATGAGGTGATGAAAAAATGTTGTGAAAATGAGTATGTCTTAAAAAAAGGAAGTGTAGAAAATGAAGGGAAAAAAACCCAGTAAATGCCTTATCATAGAGTATGTGGATGGTAGGAAGCCCAAAAGCAATAATACGTGTTATAAAAAGACATTTCTGAAGACTATGAAGTGTGGTTTGGGTTTGTGGTTGGTCTAGGTTTGGTTTTGGGCTTGGTTTTTCTTTTGTGTGTGTGTGTGGTTTGTTTTGTTTGCTTTATTTTTGATTGATTTCAGGGCTGGCGAAAATAGTCCTTCCTGTTGTTACTCAGGATAAAACAGTGCAGGACAATTTTCAGTCTGTTTTAATTTGCTTATTTTTAATGCTCTTGCTGTAGCTCATTATAGAAAGAGCTTTCTCCAGATGATGTTTTGGACATGATCTAAAATGTTATGTTCCAGTTGTTGCTATACAGGATTTAGAAGCTACTGCTTTTCACTTGGGCTGTGTTTTAAACAGAGTAAGTAGAATTACTTACAGACCGTTTTGTTAAAACAACTGCATGTTAAACATATCTTTTACAGGAGGCTAGATTCCTTCCTGATAGCCCTGATAATGTAGACTGTTAAAGCCAAGAGTGTTTTGTGGCAACAATTGACAGAGAAAGTATCTGACTGCAGTGGGAGTAGTGTACTACTGTTGTATTTGTACACTACTACAAAAACATTTGCAGCCTCAGCAGGGCAGTGAATTGGGAGTATTGCAGCACTTAGAAATGGATTAACGGTTTCCAACCAAACAATTGAGTTCCCAACAATATCAGTAGGACAGCAGGAACAGATTGGGCATCCTGAATGAATAGGTGGTCTTAAGAATACAGTTCACTTCAGAGGGTAGAAAATGGTCAGATTTTGATCATCTCATCTTAGGTTTCCATTGAAAAATAGGCATTTGTATTTCTGGCTCTCAATATTTCCTAGGATCAAAGGGTAATTCCGGTTGGAATTACAAAATATTAATAACTGTAAGGTTCCTGTTACCCAACTGAAATTAAATAGCAGGGTTGTAACAGTAATTTAGGGGTTCTTCAACTTACATTCTGAAGGCAGATCTTCAAGTTGTGCAGCACATACATGAGGTAGCTGGTTTCATGGTAATTGCTTTTTCTTAATTGAGGAATAGATGAGTTTGTAAGCTCCCAAGAGAAGGATCATCACTAAGTGTATTTGATCTTGCTTGAGTGTTTGTTGTTGACTATACTAGTAGCCTTTTCTTGTTCCTATATCCCTCTGCATGACATTTACCTCCTCCCCCATTCAATTTATAGTTTTGAGAGGTGCATCCTGGTAGCAGGACAAACCACACTGGTGGTAAAAATTGTCAGCCTGAACCTCTTTACACTTAGCAAAAATGTCAGAACCTGAAAATGGCTTAAAGAGGTAGTAATCTTCTGCTGAATTTCATTTTCTTACTTCAGGACAATTTATAAGCTGTCACATCTGTGAGGTCATGGTTACTATGAGTAGCACTGCATGCCAATTCTGTGCTGATGTGGTGCAATTCCCTGAAGCACATACCAAGAGTGCATAGGATAAAAGAAACCCAAAAGAAACCAAAGAACAACACCACCACCCCCAACCCAAACAACCAACCTACCACCTCCCCAAAAACACAACAGCAACCAAAAAAAAAATCAAACCAAACCCAAACCCCAACCAAGCAAAAAAACCCCAAACAAACAAACACCACCACCAAAAGAAAGCCCAACCCCATACACAACAGGAAGAGGAGGGACATTTCTGTGAGGTGTTGTGATTAAAGTGAATAAAGGTGTAATGTTTTATGATGAGCCAATTTTGATCATAGCTGAAGGGAGTCAGCTCAGGTCATACTCCTGAAATTGCTTTACATTCAGGACTGAGTTTTTAATGTTAATAGTTAGTAGCTACAGCAAATACTTAGGCTGATTGTGGCTGCTGGAACAGCATTGAAACCCTCTGGCTGTATACCTCTAAGATACATCCTTTTTGGAGTCACCTGGAGGCTTTAGAATCTGGACCAAGAAGTGGTGAATGAATAAATGATGAATGCTGAGGTTACTAATGTTGCCCAGTCATCTGGGTTTTTTAATAAAACTCCTCGTAGGGCCTCATCTGCTCCTGACAAGAAAGATGTGAAGCCATAAAGATGCTTGCAGGCAGACTTAAAAGTTAGTGTTCCGGAGATTAATTGTCATTAAACCTTTTGAAATTGGTCATCTGCAAGGTCACAAAGTTTCAGAGAGAAAAAAAAGAATTGCAGTCTTTTCCATAATTTCCTTGAATTCTCTTTCTTGGTTGCAACATGAAAGATGGTGTGAGATTGCTGAGCTGCAATGAACATAGGCAATGTCTATGATGGGAACTTGGTAACAGTGCAGTTAGCGAATTGACAACACCGATTGCTCTGAGAGTCCTTTACTTGCTTGCAGAAGTATGCATTTAGAGTTAGGCCTACCATAACACTGAATTTGCCACTTAAAATACTCGTGTTAAAATCAAAAAAAGCTGTAAGTAATCCCATGCATGTACTTTTTTCTTCCTTTTGCCAACCTTTTGAGGTTTATTCTCCAACTGTACTGCTTTTTGCCTTTTTCCTGCTTTATGACAGTTCAGTTTTCTTTCTTACCTTTACCTCAGTTTGATTTCAGTTGTAAACCTAAGAATTTGCAGAGTTCAGCAATCTTTTTTTTTCCCAAAGCTGATTGAGGGAAAGAATTAAATGATTCAGCTGACTTGATCTATATAATAACTTCAGAGTAAGGATATAAAAGGCTTCACAAATGGCTGTTTGTGACTCTCCTTATATCTTGTTTAAAGTTATTTTTCTGTGGAGGAATACCATCTTTAGAAATTTGTCCATTATCCTATTTGAAAAAAAATTCTTCATTGCACAATGTAACAGAAACATGCTTTGTTCTCTTTCTGCTTTTGGACACTTGAAAAATATGAGAGGTACTGTATAAATTACAGCTAAAGTTCATCACATGTGAAATGGTAAGCAAAGTTGAACAGACTTACAGATTTGTAGGATTTAAAAACAATGCCGTGCTGGTGTAACACAGCCTGCCTCCCTCCACACACACACCACCACCACCACCCTGCCCCCCAACTTTTGGGCTGAGATAAAAAGAGTTTAATATAAATGAGATAACACAATATGCAATTAATGTGGCCTATGTGCAGAAAAAAGTACAGCAAAATGCAGAAAGCGACAGCAGAAGGCAGTGAGCTAACCCAAACCCCCCTGAACCCACACCACCCCAGCAGAAAAAGACCAACACCCCAAACCTGCAACCCAAAAGCAGCAACCTGGAACAGGAAGCCTCTCATGTTACAACCTGAATCTCAAGCCCCATGCTCTTCCCAGGACTTACATTTTGAAGCTGGTGTGAGGGTAGGATGGTTTTCAATTAACAGCAGCAGATTTAATTCAGCCAATGACAGTCATCATCTTGTGGTATTGGGGAGGAAAAGAGCAAATAATGAAACAGTCAGACTAACAATTCATTATTTTATTACACTGGAGTTTCTTTATTCGTTCTTGGTGGGTGGTTGGTTTGGTTTGGTTCGTTGGGTTTTTTTAGCCTTTTAACTTGATTACTAGAAAGCAAATTCTCTTGCAATATAGCTAGGATGGCTTTAAAGGGAGGAATAATTCAAATTTCAAAGTCATGTAGTTTATATCATTCATGCTGTGAAAAAAGGTAATGTTAAAGATTACAGTTGTGTGATTTTTCTGTTTTAAGGTGAAAGTTAATACAAAGGAGACAGTGGATGCCAGGAGTTGTGTTGTATGGTTTACAGTTCCTTTTGCCTTACCTCGGTGCAGGGAATTGCAGTTTGGCCTGAAGTGCTGTCTTTAGCCATGGAAGTTGTTTCCTCTTTCATCTTGTAGCAAATTTTTTTTTCTACTTATGACTAAACCAAACTGGTCCAATTATTACCGACCACCTTGATTACCTGAACTGTGACATTAATGGAGCAGTTCTGAGTGCTGCTATCACAGTTTATCATCAAGTGTAGATTTTTGAGCAGAAGCTTACCAGAGCAGGTCCCATGAAATGAAGAGAGTACTGTGATGGAAAGTGCTCACCGAAAGAGGTTTCTGTGTTTCAGAATGGAATTTCTGTCAAAGTAGAGATGAGGATTAGAAGGCTGGTGCTGGAGGGAGCAGCCGGGTAGCTTTGCTGTTGACAACATGACATATGGAGTAATTCTACTGACATTAAAAAAAAAAAGCCTATAGCATTGATGTATTCTGCATTAAGTCTGGCTTCTTTTGTTGCACCTGTGAAAAAGTCCTGGGTTTATGTTGAAAAGTGAAGAGCAGTTGTGTTCTGAAAGGCACAAGATGTCCGGATGGGAGCATTCCCCTGCTCCCCTTTTTTTTCCCTAGTCACATTTTAGAAAAGTTCAGAGTTGGTTCTGTAGGATGGCAATGGATGAGTGCTTTGTCAGCCTCTCAGCAAAGAGATGCTGTCCTTAGCCTTGCTGTCTTAATTTCTGTTTCTGTAATTTGTTTTTTGCCATAACTGAACAATGCATATCACTGAAGATGCCTTCAGAGTTACCAAGACTTCTCATTTCGTGGGGCAGCAATGCATCTTTGGAGAAGCTATTTTCAGTCTTATTTTGTATGGCAGTTCTGTAATCAAATTGTTAAAAGAAGTGTTCAAGGCAAATTTTTCTGCTCCCTTTATTTGTGGCTGACTTGTTACTGATCATTGCAGTGAAAGGATGCCTCAGTCTTGGACTAGTACAGCGCTTCTCTTGGACTAGTACAGCGCTTCTCTTGGATATATGAACTACCATACAGGGGGAAGCGGCAGAGTTACAGAAGCACTGTGATTTTTCAGGCAGAATGTGGTTTTTTTACCCTGGGTTATTCTTCAGTCTCCTGGGCACATGGACATGCAGCTTTGTGGCCAGCTCTTTGCCATGGGGTTTGAGAAAGCTTACAGTCCAAGTGAGAGGGGGTGGAGAATAATGCATTTTCATGCATCTTGGACAATATAGTGCAGAAAAATATCATAGCTTCATGCAGCATGAGAAAAAGAACTAGTACAGATAACTTAGTTTTGTGAAATTTGGCTGACTGGTGGTGTTTTCTGTCTCTCCAGTTAAGGGGTCAAAGAGGAAGCAGTGTGTTTGTGGAAAAGACTTCTTAAATTTCCCTATATACACAGCTGTATTAAAAGGCCCAGGTGACTCACTTTCTTGTTTGTGTGTTTTATAAAGATCTTTAGCTGTGTGATACAAGTGCCCTGTCATAGCAGGCTGTTTTCATAGAAGGCTGTATTGCTGTAACTAGGGGGATTGTGCAATTCTGAAAGCTTCATGGAGTGGGGAGTCTCTTAAATTGTAATGGACTACTTAGTTGTGTGTTACTTTGTTCACTAAAGTTGAATATGAATTAGCATAATTTGAGAGTCTTCCATCTTGTCTGGGAGATAGGGAAAAGTGCCTCTGATGAGAAGAGCATATACTACCTACTGAAAAAAAAGAACCTGTATTGCTTTAATGGTTACTGAAAATATCAAGGGTGTTTTTAAGACTAAAACCATCTTTAAAAGATGCTAGCGTAGGACCTATTACTTAAACACACGTTTTTAAAATAAAAATGCCGTATTAGGTGAACTGGATAGTGAAAGGAGCACAGCATCAGTGTGCGCCGTACTTGCGCTTTTAGAAGAGAAGCGTGTGCCGCAGGAGCCCTTTTGGGTTCTGTGCCCGCCCGGCTAGGGCCGGCGCTTCCCATATGCTCGCCACGCCGACCGTGGCTGCGGACAGGCGGGTGTCGGGCTGCGGGCGGGCCCCGGGCTGCGGGCGGGCCCCGGGCTGCGGGCGGGCGTCGGGCTGCGGGCGGGTGTCGGGCTGCGGGCGGACCCGGGCGGCTGCGGACACTGCAGCGGCTCCGCGGCCGGCCGGGTAAGGATGACGTCAGCTGCAGGAAGCTGCGATGCGCCGGCTAGTGCGGAAGGCGCAGAGCTGTGTAGGGAGAGAGTGGTGCATGTATTTACGGCATTGCGTTCGGGTGCGGTAAATGCCTTTTAATGTATGCTTTCTAAAAATGAGATCCTCGTAATCAGCGATGTTTTGTGGTGTAGAGACTTTTAAAAAGAGGCGGAGGACCCACCCCAAGCTCTTAAGACCTGCATATATTACTGGTTGTGGGGTTGATTTTTTGTCTGTTGCTGGTTTGTTTTGTTTGTGCGTGTGTGTTATTTTTGCTCTGTTGGAGCTAACAATTATATTTTCTTACTGTATTCACTCTCTGTGCTCCCCAGCATTCTTTTGTCAGTTATAATCCCCACAGTCTTTTCAGTTAAACTTTGATACTGCAGAACTGGAATAAAAATAGGAATAAAAATAAAAAAAATAGCAGTAGGAACATGCTAATCCAAGCCAGTCAGCCGTAAGGCTCTCCACATACAAAGCATGAGCCAAGTGCTAACATACTTGCTGGAATATTTACCTTGAGTAGCCCCTTAATAGTAAAAGTGTAGGCTAAACTTCTCTTTTTCCTTACATGCCACAGGCAAAGCAAAATGTGCGGCTACAGTGTATCATCTGAGGTGAAGTAGTTTAAGGGTTTAGAAATCTGAGCAAGCAAGTTGCAATAACATCAGTATTGTGGGTAATTTTGGACTAAGTGAAGTACAATGCTAGTTTCTGCACATGTTTTAGGTGAGGATAAAGTATTTTCTACCTCTAAAAGTACTGTAAAGAAAAGGAATTGCAGCAGTTGATATTAAAGATGAGTGTGCTAAGTTGGCATTAAGCTTATGAAAGGTAGTTCAAAACACATTAAAAAAGGTTTAACTCTGAAAATGTGCCTGCACGCCTTAGCAGCCAGCTGAAGCCCAGATATGTCAAGGCGGAAAAAGGTATTTGCTGTCTCTTTAGATGAATTATTTAAGCCCAAAGTTTTTTTAGAAGTTTTGTTTAAAATGTGAGTCCATACTAAATGAAAACTTTGTAGGAACAAAGCAGTTTCAGTGAAAGGTTTATAACACATAGCCAGTACTCTGGAGGAAGGAGTAATGTAAGAGGTTCCTTTGGAGCTGTCTTAAGATACCTGAGAGTCTAAGCACAAGTGTGAAAGGAATAGCTGTGTCCCTCGGTAAATGTGTTGGTCTAGAGTCACTGTGTAAATACAACATGGTGTGCATTGTGTAGAAACCCTTCATGAAGCATAGTTACTCAAAGAACTGGTTTTCCTGAGGTCATGGATGTGGTTTTGCTTTATGGTGTTCCTGGAAAAATAGTGACTAGCTAGTGGCTGAAAGAGGATTTATTTTTTTGTTTGCAATCTTTGTGTGCTGAGACAATGTCTTGTCTGAACACTTCACTTAGAGTGAACTGGAGGGACCACTGCTGTCAAACATTTGTCTATATGCCTTTTTTTTTTAAATCCCCAGTCACAGGTAGTCCATAATCTTCCCAAGGCAATCCCATGTGCTGCTTCACAGTTCTTTGCTTTACAAAATTTCCAACCACCTGAAATAAACCCGTCACTGGAATTTTAGCCAGCTTGCTTTTGCTACTTCGTTTGTTTTGAGTGTTGCTGCCATGTCTCTCCTCAGTTCTTCAGTTTAGTCCTTTCTCATAGTTCATTGCATGGAAGCATTTGGCTACCTTTATTTCTTGGTGTTCAGTTTGGTATGTCCTACATCTGTTCTGAAGGGTAGTGCTTGTAACTAGATTCTGTAATGGTGCAGAAGTCTCACTCAGTATTCATAGAATCCTAGAATGGCTTGAGTTTGAAGGGATCTTAAAGATCATCTAGTTCCAACCCCACTGCCATGGGTAGGGACACCTTTGACTAAACCAGATTGCTCAAAGCTTCATCCAGCCTGGTCTTCCAGGGATCAGGCATCTACAACTTCTCTGGGCAACCCATTCCAGTGTCTCACCATGTTCACAGAATTGTTGAGGCTGGAATAGACCTCTGAGATCAAGTCCAGCCTATGACCTAACACCACCACATTGTCTAGACCATATCACTAAGTGACACATCCAGTGTTTCCTTAAACACCTCCAGGGTCAGTGGCTCCACCACCTCCCTGGGCAGTTCATTCCAGTGTCTAATTTCCCTTTTGACAAGGAAGTGTTTCCTAACATCCAACCAAAACCTCCCCTGGTGCAGCTTCAGGCCATGCCCTCTCATCTTGTCACAAATTGCCTAGAGAAGAGCCTGACCCCCATCTTACTACAACATCCCTTCAGGTAGTTGCAGAGTGTGATAAGGTCCCCCCTGAGTGTTCTCCAGGCTAAACAACCCCAGCTCCCCCAGCCTCTCCTCATAAGGCTTTCCCTTTAGTCCCTTCGTCAGTCATGTCACTCTCCACTGAAGCTGCTCCAGCACCTCAGTATCTTTCTCTAATATTTAATCTACCCTGCTGTAGATTAAAATCATTGCCCCAGTCCTGTCACCACATGCCCTTATAAAAAGTCCCTCTCTAGTTTTCCTGTAGGTCTCCAAAAGGTGCTGGAAAGCCACTGACTGAAACAGAAAATCTGTGATGTAATTTATGTGTATGATGCCCTTATTTACAAACCTTATGTTACTTGCTGACACCAGTATAATACCTTAGGCTTTTAGCTCTGAAGTGCACAGGTTTTTTTTTAAGGCTTAGAGCCTGAGACCAGAGGAGATGAAATACTTGGATTTTTTTTGAGGAGGAAGAGAAATTATGGCCTCCTGCTGGGCACCTGTGACACTTTATGCCGCCATCTCTACAGGGATTGTTGTCCTTTTGCACAGAGGAAGAACAAAATATTCTGGGAGAGACTGCCATGTGTACATCAGAGTGTGCTCTACTAAGATTTGCCTGAAATGATACATAATTAAGAAGCTTATTTTAACCTTCGAAATAGCTCAAACTGTTTCTTTTAAGGAACACAGCTACTTCATTGGAGCAGGCTCTTTTACCTAACAGCACTTCTGGGCTTCAGGTGATAGAGAAGTCAGTAAGTCAGTGCTTTCTGCTTACCATGAGAAGGATCATGCAGGCAATTAGTTGAAGTGTGGGTACAAAACTACGCAATTTTTGTGAGATAAGCAATATCAGCATGAAAGGGACTGATGTTGTGCTATACACATGAATATGGAGTATAAGGACATAAACAAAATGCTTCCTAGATCTCCCTTATTAAAGAAGGGAGAGGTTTAGAACCTGGCCAGAGAAATGTAATGGAGATAGGAGGGTCAAGCTGGTGAAGTCCTCATTTGCAACACTGACCATAATCACTCACCTTGGAGCCCATTTCAAACTCCATGGGTTATGTAGAATTAATATGTCAAAATGTGCGCTCTCTGTTACAAAATGCTGTTCCTGTCAGGCAGCAGTTGAGAGCTTTATCTCCTGGTTCTTCTTGCAGAATTGATCTAAGGAGAGCTGCATGTAAATAGTGTTGGGAATTTTTGGTGGGTATTTTGGTGTGGGTTTTTTGGCGAACTAGGGAATTTTGGGTAGGTTTTTGTTTGTGTTAGGTGTGGGGTTTTTGACTGGTAGTTGTTCTGAAGATAGCTACTCTTGCTAGCTTGCTACTACTCTGCTCTGCTGGAACCAAAAGTGAAAGTGGGATTTGGAATGCTTAAAAGCAAGAGGATCCAAATGACATTTTATTTAATGATGAAACAGGCTAACTTCAGACTCCTGCTTTCTACTGAGGCCTGCTAACAGCCCATGCAATTCGTGTCAAGCTAGTCCAAGTGCTGACTTGTTTGTTACTGTATTTTGAAAGTTTTGTTCATTGTAACCAAGCTTTTACGGCAAGGTTATCCTATTTCTTGTAATCATAACATTCAGATTATATTCCAAAGGTGAATTTTTTACAGTGTGTTCAATAAATGTAGAAGGTGAGCTTGCCTGACTTTCTGATTAATTGTCTTGTCTTTTCCTTTCATTCAGGGTTTCGCAAAAATGATGAAATGAAGGCTATGGAAGTATTGCCAATTTTAAAGGAAAAGGTTGCATATCTTTCAGGTACGGTTACTTTCTTGTGCTGAGGAGTGAATAACTGTGGAGTTAGTCACATGCAGAATGATGTTTTTAATGCATTTTACAGTATTATTATGAAATTCATGGAAATCTAGAGCAGCACCTATTCCAGACAGATATCCCAGACTTAGCAGCAGAATTGTGGAAGGACCTGGAGACATCCAAAGTCAGGCTTGATGGACTCTGAACAAGCTGATCTAGTTAAAAGGTGTGCCTAGTTACTGCAGGGAGGTTGGACTAGAAGACCTTTAAGGGTCCCTTCCAACCCAACGCTTTCTAAGGTACATGTTTTCTTAAATGTAGAATGGACTACTGCGGTTCCAGTTGTGTCCCGTCCTTCCAGCCTATCCAACAGCGTTATTTGGGACAACCTAGAACAGCCTGCTGCACCATAGTCCTGTTCCTTTTATTTCTGCATCTTCTGCTGGAGTGTTTTGCAGAGATTTTTTTTTTTACTGGCCTATCTAAAGCCCTAAAGAAATATCTTTGTTGCAGAGGCCAAATTTCAGTACATATGTTTTGAAGCACACTTAATGTCTCCATGGTGAAATATGTCCAAGCTTAGTTATCTCAAGCGTACACCTTGAAGTTGGTTGGTCACTTACTTGAGACCTGGTTGATAAAACTTAGGAAATTATAGTGGAGGATTTAAAGGTGGAATTTAGTTGAATGAATATCAGAATGTGTTCCAAAACTTGTGTGGTGGTTTAGGCTGGGTGCTGGCCTGGATGCCACTGCACAGACCACACCTGGGAGGTCCCAAGGGGTGGGTCCAGCCCGGGGTGGGGGTGGTCACAGGAAACCAGGTATTTCATTCCCATAATGCCCTGCTCCCCTATAATATATCAGCGCGGGGTCTTCACTTCCTTTTTCACCCCCCGCTGCTGCCTAGGTAAAACAGCGTGAGCCGCCTCCCTTGGGCCTGCCCAGGCCCAAGGCTGGGTTGGGGGGGGAGGAAAGAGCCCTGGGGGTTTGGGTGTACCCCCAGGTGGGGATGGGATGTTCTTGGGTATGTTCTGGGATCTCTCTCTTTTGTCACAGTGCTTGTGGTTCTCTGTAAAACTTTCATTGTTGTTTTTGTTTTCCCATTTAAACTTTCCACCATTCTTTTGCAATCCATTTGTCTGAGTTGTTATTTCTGCCCGTGGTGGGGAGGGGGTTTGCCCCAACCCATTACAGCTTGATAAATAATTTCAGAATGATGGCTGAGGTGCTTATTCTTTCCAGTTGCATTTTTGGTGTGACTTTCTCATTCCTCTATATCATTTGACACAAAGATTGTGGCAGTGGCTCATATTCAGAAGTCTGCAAATATTAAAACACACAGAATGATACCTGTAATTGCACTGTTTAGAGATTTGATTGTGCATGAAGGCTGATGTTTCCAGTTACAGTGTGCAGTTCACAGGACTTTATGCTGTCCACTCAGCTAAGTGAAGTAGAGGTGTAAAGCAGAAAAGGTGGTGTTTTGTTTTGTTTTGTTTTGTTTTGTTTTAAAAGGTCCTAGCAATGAAGAATGTAACCCAGAGTCAGTTTCCCTGGTATCATGGAAACTCATGATTCTTCTTCTTACAAATTGTTTTCAGAAGGGGGGAAAAAGTGAAAATGGACTTAAGGACAATATTTCAATCCCTCATTACTTTGCTTTATGGTACTTATTAACAATCTGAACCCTCTGAACTTCCAGGTTGTGCAGTACATAGTTTAACTTGTAAGCATATGGGATTATCAAAGTACATTAATTCAGTGAAATAAAGTGGGCCAGATGAAAACTGAACAGATACTTATGGGGAGACAATTTATTATGAACCAGAGCAGATGAGGTGCAGACAACTTGCAAGCTTGTGTATATGGAGGAGTTAACAGCATCAGTGAATAAAGGGAAGAGCAACTGATGTCATCTACCTGGGCTTGTGCAATATGTTTGACACTGTCCTCCATGACATTCTGGTCACCAAATTGGGAAAACGTGGACTTGAGGGGTGGACCACTTGCTGGATAAGATATTGGCTGGATGGTCACACTCAGCTGCAATCAACAGCTCAGTGTCTGAATGGAGAGCAGTGACAAGTGAGGTCCCTCAGGGGTCAATACTGCGACCAGTGATGTTTAACATCTTTGTCAGCAATATGGACATTGGGATTGAATGCACCCCCAGCAAGTTTGCATATGACACCAAGCTGTGTGGTGAGGCTGACATGCTGGAGGAAAGGGATGTCGTCCAGAGGGACTTGGACAAGCTTGAGAGGTGGACACAAACCAACCTGATGAAGTTGAACAAGGCCAAGTGCAAGGTCCCACACCCAGGTTGGGGCAATCCAAAGCACATGCATAGGCTGGGTGACGAGTACCTTGAGAGCAGTCTCAAGGAAAAGGACTTGGGGGTGTCAGCTGAATGTGAGCCAGCAATGTGCACAGCCCAGATGGCCAACCATATCCTGGGATGCATCAGAAGAAGTGTGACCAGCAGGAGAAAAGACTTGCTTCTCCCCCTCTCCTCTGCTCTTGTCACACCCCACCTGGAATAGTGCATCCAGTTCTGGTGCCCCCAGTATAAGAAGGACATCAAACTGTTGGAGCAGGTCCAGAGGAGGGCTGCAAAGATGATCCTAGGGCTGGAGCACCTCCCTATGGGGACAGGCTGCAAGAATTGGGGCTGTTCAGCCTGGAGAAGAGAAGGCTCTGAGGAGACTTTGTAGTGGCCTTCCAGTACTTGAAATGGGCCTACAGTAAAACCAAGAAGGACTTGCAGGGTTAGAACATGAGGGAATGGACTGAGGCTTGAGGAGGGCAGATTTAGACTAAATATTAGGAAGAAATTCTTGACAGTGAAGGTGGTGAGATGCTGGAACAGGTTGCCCAGGGAGGTTGTGGATGCTCCCTCCCTGGAGGTGTTCAAGGCCATGTTGAATCAGCCATTGAACAACCTGGTGTATTGGAGGGTGCCCCTGTCTATAGCTGGGGGTTTGGAACTGCTTAATCTTTAAGGTTCTTTCCAACCCAAACTGTTCTATGAATCTACAAATCTCTTAAAGTAGTATCCTCTGACAGAGCAAAGCAAACAGCTGTGGGTAGCAAGACTGATTGGAACTGATCTGCCAAAATGCATAGTGACTTCATTAATGTTTATAAATATGTGAAGGGCAAGTGTCAGGAGGATAGAGCCAGGCTCTTCTCAGGGATGTCCAATGACAGGACATGGGTCAGCAGGTGCAAGCTGGAGCATAGGAGGTTCCACGTAAACATAAGGAAAAACTTATTCGCTGTGGGGGTGACAGAACACTGGACCAGGCTGCCCAGATACATTGTAGTAATCTGCTCTGGCGACATTAAAAACCTGCCTGAATGCATTCCTGTGTGACCTGCTCTACGTAGCACTACTGTGTGTGTGGGGGGTGGACTGGATGATCTTTAGAGGTCCCTACCAACCCCTGACATTCTGTGATTCTGTGGGGAGGTGGGACTTGTCCTTGGTGAAGTCATGCTGGCTGTCTCAAATCACCTCCCTATCCTCTGTGAACGTAGTCATGGTATGAGGGGTAATGGCTATAAACCGAAAAGAGGGTAGATTTAGATTAAATACTAGGAATTCTTTATTGTGAGCATATTGAGACACAGGAAGAGACTACCCAGAGAAGCTGTGGATGCCCCCTCCAAGAAGTTTTCAAGACCATGGTGGATGGGACTTTGAGGCATCAAAGTCATCTAGTACAAAGTGTCCCTCCTCATGGTAGGAGGGTTGGAAAAAGATGTTAAGATCCCTTCCACCCCAACCCATTCTGTGATTCTAAAGATGCCATCTGGATTTGTTAAAATCTGTGTGTTCTATCTATATCTTAAAATATTTTCATGCAGTTCTAATGCTCAAACTATTAAAGAAAGGTAAACCAACTGGCTGACAGTGAGAATGGAATGGAATGGAATGGAATGGAATGGAATGGAATGGAATGGAATGGAATGGAATGGACCAGGTTGGAAGAGACCTTCAAGATCATCGCATCCAACCTATCATCCAACACCACCCAACCAACTAAACCATGCAACCAAGCACCCCATCAAGTCTCCTCCTGAACACCTCCAGCCATGGCGACTCCACCACCTCCCCGGGCAGCCCATTCCAATGGGCAGTCACTCTCTCTGTGTTGAACTTTCCCCTGACCTCCAGCCTGAACCTCCCCTGGCACAGCCTGAGACTGTGTCCTCTTGTTCTGGTGCTGGCTGCCTGGGAGAAGAGACCAACCTCTGCCTGTCTACAACCCCCCTTCAGGTAGTTGTAGAGAGCAATAAGGTCACCCCTGAGTCTCCTCTTCTCCAGGCTAAGCAGCCCCAGCTCCCTCAGCCTCTCCTCATAGGGCTGTGTTCCAAGCCCCTCACCAACTTTGTTGCCCTTCTCTGGACTCGTTCCAGCAAGTCAACATCCTTCCTAAACTGAGGGGCCCAGAACTGGACACAGTACTCGAGGTGTGGCCTAACCAGTGCAGTGTACAGGGGCAGAATGACCTCCCTGCTCCTGCTGGCCACACTGTTCCTGATGCAGGCCAGGATGCCATTGGCCCTCTTGGCTGCCTGGGCACACTGCAGGCTCATGTTCAGCCTACCATCAACCAGCACCCCCAGGTCCCTCTCTGCCTGGCTGCTCTCCAGCCACTCTGACCCCAGCCTGTAGCACTGCATGGGGTTGTTGTGGCCAATGTGCAGAACCTGGCACTTGGATGTGTTCAATCTCATGCCGTTGGACTCTGCCCATCTGTCCAGCCTGTCGAGGTCCCTCTGCAGAGCCTCTCAACCCTCCAGCAGATCAACTCCTGCCCCCAGCTTGGTGTCATCAGCAAATTTACTGATGATAGACTCAATGCCCTCATGCAGATCATCAATAAAGATGTTAAAGAGGATGGGGCCCAGCACTGATCCCTGGGGGACTCCACTAGTGACTGGCCGCCAGCTGGATGTGGCACCATTCACCACCACTCTCTGGGTTCGACCATCCAGCCAGTTCCTAAGCCAGCTCAGAGTGCTGCTGTCCAAGCCATGGGCTGACAGCTTGGCCAGGAGTTTGCTATGGGGGACGGTGTCAAAGGCCTTGCTGAAGTCCAGGTAGACTACATCCACAGGCCTCCCCACATCCACCAGGCAGTCACCTGATCATAGAAGGAGATCAGGTTGGTCAGGCAGGACCTGCCCTTCCTAAATCCGTGCTGGCTGAGCCTGATCCCTTGCCCGTCCTGCAAGTGCTGTGTGATTGCACTCAGGATGACCTGTTCCATGATCTTGCCTGGCACTGAGGTCAGGCTGACAGGTCTGTAATTCCCTGGCTCATCCAACCGGCCCTTCTTGTGGATGGTGAATGAGAAGGAGAGATATAGTCTCTGAGAATTCAATTCTGAAACAGATCTTGAACCAGATAATCTTTTTCTAGGACAGGAGACAAGGAAATACAGAAGAACAAACACTTCTGTGAAGTATCGTGAAGTATGTTGTGTTGCATGTAGGCTGTAGACTGATAACTGCAAAGTCCCAAAGTTCACCAGTCCACCTTGAGTTTCGGTATATGTATATATTGATTCTAGAATCAATACTTGTCCTGTGTGAAACCAGTCTGACAGACTGGACTGCCTTATCCTGTATTGGTCAAAATAATTTGATGTGTAGAATGCTGGGGTTCAGCTTCCATGTGAGCCTTGGGGTGTTTTTCTAAAAACTACCAACAGAGTGGTTCACAAACAACAACAAAAAGTTGTGGGGAGGGTGTGAAGGGAAGAGGAAAATCTCCCTTGCACTGATTTTCACCTACCTGGGAACTAATCTGCTTGAGTATTGGGTGTCACCATCAGACACAGAAAGCCTCCTGTTGATGTAACCATGAATTACGAATGGAGTCTTGGATGCTATTTTTTGTTGAGTTTAAACTGAAGGCTGTTGAAGTACAGATATTCTTACATCTCTGCACAGTTATACAGGGAGAGCATTTTCTTGCAAGGTACAATTATTTTTGTTTTATATGAGTAAGTAGCATTTCATAACTTGTCCTGCTTTTCAAACATTTCATACAAGCCCACTGGTTAGCTTTACCTAAATACTTTTAATCTAGGTAAAAAAGGCATTTACTGGAAAACATGCACTACTCAATCTGTTGCATTTTGGAGACCATTGACTGGGCTGCTATTGGTGATGTGCACTAGACAGAAGTGATTCATGTTGGGTGACTCATGTGAGCTGAACAGCTACTTGTATGACACATCTTGGCAAAACAAGAGAGAATATCTGAGTACTGTAGGGGTTTTATATGAAAGGAAAGTGGTAAAAATGGGAGTGTCATCGATGAAGTTAGTAGCTTAATATGTTTTTGTTAAACCGAGACAAATAAGGGGTTGAGCTGGAAAAAGACTCTTTTCAGACAGGAAATTCCCACCTGATGCCTCATAGGTTGTTGCTTTTAACATTCCTGTTTGGGTATGACACAGGAACAGTGGGAACAAGAGTTACATATTAGGAAAGGCCTAAGAAAAACTTTCAGTAGAGCTGATGGCAGCAACCCAAATCTTAGGGAATTTTTTGCTCAATATTTACAATTTTGGTATCTGCTATAAGATTGGATAGTGAAACTCTTTTCACCAAAAGTCAAGATGGTATTAATTTTTTCATTACTCATCTAGACCTGGAATTTGTGTGACTGATTTTGTCTCCAACATACACAAAATTTGGGATATGACTTATCAGAAACTTAAGCACCATACTTTAAAAAAAGGGTTCCTTTGTGGTGTATGTGGAGTTGGAAGCCAGCTGAAGTGGGTATGGGTTTCTTTCCTCTGCCATGTTGGAAAATTGCATGATAGAGGAGCTGCTTTGTAGAAGAGGCCCAGAGGAGTGACCTGAGTGACCAGGGGAGTGACTGTGCTTAACACGGCAGAGAATGTTCACGACAGTTCAGTGTATACTCTTTCCCGCTACCTGCTGCTTTGTAAGGAAGAATTTCCACCCTGAGCGACCAAGCACCTTTTCTAGGGCGTTGGAAGCCATAGTGTTTACTAGTTGAAACATAATATTTTAAGATCTGTAGCTGATGGCCTGAGGTGCACTGAGGAAAACATTAAAGGTTGCAGCTAAGTTTAGTAGCTTTTGAGCCCAGTGATCTCTCTGGAGCTGAGCAGAGGCCTGGACTTTGGACTCTCAGTCTTGTTATTTATCCTTCTCTGGTGGCTCTGTCTTGTTTTTATGCTGTCACTTGCTATGTAAAAATCCTCAAAGCTCTCGGCTTGGCAAATTGTGCAGGATGATCAAGACCACACTTGCCTTTCTACATTAAACTGAGACAACTGAATTGCTTTTTATGTCATGTCCTGCTTAAGAGGGCCACAGAAGATAAGAATATGAATTTCCTTTTGAGTTTGGGTTTCTAGCATTGCAGCTTAACAGAAATTCAAAGCTGCTTTTGCCTCACAGGAGTTTTGTTCAGTGCTTCATGGGAAACATGCCCAGTGCAGAGAATCCCTGGAGTCTGACGGCTAGACTTCTGCTAGTGCATCTCTAGCAGCTAAACACACAGAGACTGTGTTTTTGAGGGTAATGATGAATTTATGAGTGACTAATTTGGTTAATTTGCTTTTGCCTTTCTTTTCTAAGGGATTTTAAAAAACCTTCTTGTAAAATAGATTTACAATGAGGAGCTGATTTGCAGTGAGATACCATTCAGGACAGAGGGTAGTGTTTTTCTATACTTCCACAAGACAAGCAAAGGCAATCCATGCATCTGTGGTTGGGAAGAGAAATGTGAAATTTAGCTCTTAGGAATGTATCTGTGCTGTACAAGTTGATAAAGAGAGCCTTCAGACTTCAATTTAACATTTAGTAACGGTAACATTTTTTGTCACTAGCGAGGAGCTGGATATAAAATTGCATTTTAATGTTCACCAACAGTAAGCAGGCAGTTTAACAAATGAGGTGAATATCATAGTATCAGTCAGGGTTGGAAGGGACCACAAGGATCATCTAGTTCCAACCCCCCTGCCATGGGCAGGGACACCCCACACTAGATCAGGCTGCCCAGAGCCTCATCCAGCCTGGGCTTAAACACCTCCAGGGACAGGGCCCCAACCACCTCCCTGGACAACCCATTCCAGGGCTTCACCACTCTCATGGGGAAGAACTTCCTCCTCACATCTAGCCTGAATCTCCCCACCTCCAGCTTCATTCCATTCCCCCTAGTCCTATCACTACCTGAGATCCTGAGCAGTCCCTCCCCAGCCTTCCTGTAGCCCCCTTCAGATACTGGAAGGCCACAATTAGGTCACCTCGGAGCCTTCTCTTCTCCAGACTGAACAGCCCCAACTCCTTCAGTCTGTCCTCATAGCAGAGGTGCTTCAGCCCTCTGATCATCCTCGTGGCCCTTCTCTGGACATGCTCCAGCATGTTCATATCCCTCTTTGTAGTAGGGACTCCAGAACTGGAGGCAGTACTCCCGGTGGGGTCTCACCAGAGCTGAGTAGAGGGGGAGGATCACCTCCCTCGACCTACTGGCCACATTTCTCTTGATGCAGCCCAGGATCTGATTGGCTTTGTGGGCTGCAAGTGCACACTGAGAGCTCATGTTGAGCTTTTTGTCCACCAGCACCCCCAAGTCTCTCTCCTCAGGGCTACTTTCCAGCCAGTCACTGCCCAGCCTGTATTTGTGCCTGGGATTGCCTCGACCCAGATGCAGGAACCACTCAAGGCCTAAGTTTAAAAATTTTGTTTGCCTTACATATTAAACGGATGCAGAATTTCCTGTGCTGCTAACAGAATGAAAAGGTATGAACTGGCAATTCAGCATCTGCACATCATAACCTTAAAAATAGAAATTAAATGCTTAAATAGTGTCCATCTGTTCATCTTGTATATGCATTGAGTGTGAAATACTATACACCTAAATCCTGTTCCAGTAATGAAGCTATGTTGACTATCCCCTAAATATCTGCCTAAAAAGTGGCATAATTTTATAGTAAAATTTAATCTGTACAATTACTGGATTCAGAAGTTAAACACATTGCAAAGCACCATGGGTGGGGATGTCACACTGACAGTTGAACTTGAATGTGACTGCCATGTGTAAGTGTAATGCTATGGTTGTTTGTTTCAGTTTTTGGACAGATAATTCCTTATTGTAGGAATTGCAAAAATCTGCTGATTAGTACTCCCAAAATACAAGTTTAAGCTAGTGTCTGGATAACAATGCTGGCATTTAACTAGAAATCACTACTTCTTAAAAGTGGATGTTCACAAAACAGTGTAGAGCTTAGGTGTTCCAAAAGTATTCTGAAGACTAGTTTTGTGGGTAAGAATGGTCTTATGCTGTGGGGTCTTCTAACATGTTAAATTTTTTAGGTGGCAGAGATAAACGTGGAGGTCCCATTCTAACGTTTCCAGCTCGAAGTAATCATGATAGAATACGACAAGAAGACCTTAGAAGACTAATTTCATACCTAGCATGTATTCCTAGGTAAGTGATAGTCACTTGATGAGTTCTAAAGCTATAAAACAAATTAAATGGAGTATGATGCAGTACAGCCACAAGCTAGAGGAGTGAACAGGTGAAGAAAATGAGCAAATTCACACTAAATTATTTCAGTTCCTGTTTTCAAACCATTGTTTTGGAAGAGACCTAAATAATTTCTCTGCTGTGTAGAAGGAAGAATGGCTGGTGTGCTTTAGCTGTAAGTAGTTTGCATCTTGGAAATGGTGCTGCAATGCCACATTCCTGTTACTGTGTTGAAGAACGCAAATACAGCTCAAAGGCTTTCAGTATATCAATAATTAGAAACATGCTGGTCATCATTCAAAATATTCCTTGTGTGGAGTGAGGTCGTCACAACACTTCTGCTCTTTGTATTAGGTAAGTTACGGTGTCCTGATATAGCACGGGAATAACCAGGAGACAGACAAGTAAAATTGCTTGTGCAGGTCTCAGATAAGCCTGTGGAGGGATCAGTGAAGGTACTGGCATCATTGTATGATGAACAGTTTAAGCTATGAATTACAATGTGCCATTCAAAGAAATCAGCAGAAGTCAAATCCAGTGCTAGTGTGTGCGCTGTTATACACACATGAACTTACAGCTTCATGGATACACACCCACACATGCCTGTGACTTCAGGGAGCAGTTGTCATTACAGTTGAAAAATATCCCTTTAACAACATCCTTGACTGCAATATCTTACACATTTCTGCAATATGTTAATTTATAGGCTGCCTTCTTTGGACCTGATGTAATAAGATGTCAGTTTCAGACTAACAAAAGTGGTTTTGTAAACACAACTTCATGACATGTATATAGCCTCTGTTAATAGAAATTGTTGGTAGTTCAGGTATTCTTTATTTCACTTTGAAGCATATGATTATACAGGAGGGGTTTTTAAGTTAATTGGAGGATTTTGTTAAGGTAGCAGAATGAAGATGAGAAGAAAATTTGAGATTTTTACTTCTGAGATAATTTGAATGTTTGGATGTATTCTAGCATTCTAGAACATTAAGTTGCTAGAGAAGCTAATAAATAAGCATCAAAATAATTTTAATATAAGTTTTCTGGAGCTATTCTGGCAAAATGCAGTGCTTTGGTACTAGGTGTATATTGGTTTATCATCAATTGATTTAAAATGAAAAGAGAGTTAATGCAGGTTTTGTATTTCCAATCATGGCACAGCTTTAAGAAAAAAGGGAGCTTTATTAAGAGGAAGACTCATTTTCGTGCAAGGCATATTTTAGGAGCTTATCATGCAGCTCTTGCTAATTAAAAAGTCCCAGTTAGTGCAATTAGCCTTAAACATTTGGCCTATCTATTATTGCAATACTGTTACTCTACATAGCTGAAGATTCACATGTATCAGTTGTTTGGCAAGAGAGCTAAGCATTTAGGATGATTTGATCTCACAATTTAACTAATTTAATAATTTATCTGATTTAAAAATATTGTTAAACTTAAGTCATCAGCACTGACTGGATTACATGTAAGTGTAGGTCTTGTTTGCCTAATAGATGACCTTGGCTGACGAAGGCCTTCTAGAACAACTTTTGTTGTCCATGGCTAGAAGGGATTCATCTCTTGTGAGATGATGAGGATATATCTACATTGTGCTACATGATGAGGGGCTTTGTATACTCCAGAAGATGTATAACTCATAGGAATTAGTGGTGAGCACTCTTCATGCAGTGTTTGTGTGGTAGAGTAGGGATAGGCTGACTGACGCTCATGTAATAGCATGCAGCTTTTCAGTAATGGATGTATATTTTATTTTCCCCTTTAGTCCTGGGAGGCTGTAAGAAAACATTTTTTGCCATGATCAGAAAATTGTATGTAGCCTGCATATAAATTTTAATGTATTTTCATGGAATCATAGAATCATCAAGGTTGGAAAAGACCTTTAAGATCATAGAGTCCAACCATAGCCCATCTACCACAACCACTAAACTGTATCTTGAAGTGCTGCCTCTACATGCTTCTTGAACATCTCCAGGGATAGCGACTCCACCACTTCCCTGGGCAGCCTCTTCCAATACCTCACTACTCTTTCAGTAAAGAAATTTTTCTTAATATCTGATCTAAACTTCGCTGGCACAACTTAAACCCATTTTCTCTTGTCCTATCACTAGTTACTTGGGAGGAGAGACCAGCACCAGCCTCACTGCAACCTCCTTTCAGGTAGCTGTAGAGAGCATTAAGATCTCCCCTTAGCCTTCTCCAGACAGAACAACCCCCGTTCCCTCAGCCAATGCTCGTAAGGCATGCCCTCCCAACCCTTCACCAGCCTTGTTGCTCTTCTCTGGACACCCTCCAGGACCTCAATGTCTTTCTTATACTGTGGCATGCAAAACCGAACACAGTACTCAAGCTGTGGCCTCACCAGGGCTGAGTACAGGGGCATGATCACTTCCCTACTCCTGCTGGACAGGCTGCAACCATTGCCATTGTGGCATTCCTGTGGACAGGTAGGACAGCCAGCGTTTATCTCAATAAACTTCTTAAAATGTTAGTTTGTTGCAGGTTTTTTTTAAACTTTTAATAAACCCCTCCTCTTCTAAGGAACCTGTATTACCACTTCTTGCAGAAGCTTTTCTGCTCTCCTACATCAATCATATCTCATCTTTCTACAAAGTGGGCAATGAGACTGAACAAAGTATGCCAGTGGAGCTTTCCCACTTCATGGACACTCTGAAAACATCGCCAAGTGAACTTCAGAATTACGTTTACATTAGTCACTAGACTGGAAGTGACTTGTACTCAAACAATGGACATTTGGTCCCTTCTAATAGTCCATGGACTATGACACATTAGTTTTGTTGTTAACAAGATCATGTAGCAAATCCTGCAGACCAGAATAAAAATTTCTGGTGGTGTTGGTGATTGCCACTTCCAACCAGTAGCAAGCACCAGGTGTACAAAAGGTTATGATGAAAAGAAATTAAATCTGCCAACATTGGAAGAGTTGCCAAGGAATTTGGATGTAAGGTCTGTCAATTTTTGCACAGCAAAACCAAGTTCAAATTTCATAGAAGCATAGTGATACAATTCCATTCATGGCCGTAAAATGATTTCTTATCCCATTAACTATCCACAAATCTATCCTGTTGCAGGAGAAATTGTCAATAAAGGTGCTTTTTTTTCCCTCTAATGACACTCTCAGGTACTTGCAGAAGTGATAGGTGAGAACAGTATGCCATTATCTGTATTTCAGAACACCCCCATAGTCCTTAGAAAGGCTTGAATATTGTCATCAGGATATCGTGCATATTCTGAAGAATCAATTATTAATTAATTATGTATTGCTGCTTCTGTAAATGCTGTGCTTAATGTGTAAGGTGAAGGTGAATCATCATGAATATAAACAATGAAAATGAAACAGGTGTAAAACTATCACCCACAGGAATTTTGTCGAGGAGGTAAAGGGAGGATTCCTGAGAGGTTCATGAAGTATTCTGTATGTGTCACCTAGTCAATGGTGAGACCCCCGGGGTGCTACATTTTCCTGAGGAGCCCATGTTCATTCGGCAGCGTGGGGCAGCAGAGTGCTGTGTTTGAAGCTGCAATGATTGCCTGGTAATGTTTTTCTTTTTTCTCCTGCAGTGAGGAAGTGTGTAAACGAGGATTCACTGTCATTGTGGATATGCGTGGGTCAAAATGGGACTCCATAAAGCCTCTGCTGAAGATTTTGCAGGAATCCTTTCCGTGTTGTATTCATGTTGCACTGATAATCAAGCCAGACAATTTCTGGCAGAAACAGAGGACTAACTTTGGCAGCTCTAAGTTTGAATTCGAGGTATTTTGCTGTATGGTATACAAATTTACATTTATTTCATGGTTTTTAAGTGTGCTCACTGCTGATCAGCATCTTCAAAACTCTCAGATTACTTATGTTCTGTGAGAAGAGGGTTACAGTAGACCAGTGATGCTAGAGGGAGTGTGGTTTTCTTCACATACGTAGGCTAGGTAGTTGTACTTGTTGGTGTTTATATCCTTTTTCTGAGTCTGGAAATGATGGAGTTAGAGTTTTACACTTTAATAGTAATGTTATTTGTTGTCTCGGTCTGCATTGTGGTAATTGTGATATCACTAGCATCCAGGGGACAGCAGCCGGCTGAACCTTGCTGTTATCCTGCTGCTTTACACTACACAAAGTCAAAGCTGAATCAAAAGAGTGGTTGCTGTTTTCTCCTTAAGTGTAGTGAAGTAAGAAAGAAATAAAATACTGCTCTTACTTGGGAAAATACCCGCCGAACCGAAGGCTGATGTTTGAGAAGTGTATGAGTAGAGCCACGTGGATTTCATGAACAAAATGATCAATTCTTACCAAAAAAGTTCAAAGAACATTTCAAGTTCATTTGAGTAACAGCATTTTTTTTCCATTTTATTTTTTTAGACAAATATGGTGTCTCTGGAAGGCCTTACCAAAGTAGTTGATCCTTCTCAGCTAACTCCAGAATTTGATGGCTGTTTGGAGTACAACCATGAGGAGTGGATAGAAATAAGAGTTGCCTTTGAGGACTACATTAGCAATGCAACCCATATGCTGTCCAGACTGGAGGAATTGCAAGATATGTTGTCAAAAAAGGAAATGCCTCAGGACCTGGAAGGTGCTCGCAATATGATAGAGGAGCATTCACAGTTAAAAAAGAAAGTCATTAAGGCCCCTATCGAGGACCTCGATGTGGAGGGACAAAAGCTGCTCCAGCGGATACAGAGCAGTGATAGTTTTCCCAAGAAGAACTCTGGGTCAGGGAATGCAGACTTACAGAACCTATTACCCAAAGTATCCACCATGCTGGACAGGCTGCATTCAACACGGCAGCATCTGCATCAGATGTGGCATGTGCGGAAATTGAAATTGGACCAATGTTTTCAGCTCAGGCTGTTTGAGCAGGATGCTGAAAAGGTAATTGGAAGAGGAGGTTGTAAATGGGCACTGCTAATGTACTTGAGAGTACTGAGCATAACTACAGATAGTATTTCTTTGTCTTTGGAGTTAATCACTAGTCTTTTCATGAGAGATAAAGTACTTCTTGACTGAGAGTGTCTCAGTCTTCTGCTGTAAAGGAAATGGGGTGGTAATTCTAAGCTGTAAAGAACCCAGGTAGCTCTCACTGAAGAAAATTTTAAGTGGTAGTGACTTGAAAGCTTTTGCTGTGAACAAATAAATTGTTCCAGTCAGATGGTTTTGTGTGCATCATGTGAAGATGAATGTTATGTACTTTATAAATACAGATGACTGAAGGACTACAATGGTCCCCTTTTGAATGACCCCTGTGATCCAAGTGACAGGTAATTGACAAAGTCAGAAGAATCTGACATGAGGAACTGCTTCGTTTGATGCAGAAGTTAAGGTTCCAGGCTAAAAAATGAGGTATCTCTTTTGACAGTGCACATGTCAGTAACAGGGGACTGAGTGATCTCAGAATGTTTCAAACTAACCAGTCCCTTCAAATGAGAACGACCTTGATTATCATGGAATGTGAAGAGAAAGTATGGCTGACAGCGCGCTCCTAGATGAGCTCAAATAAGATCTATTTTAATCTGGAATGGTTTTGTGATCACATATTATGTTATCATGTAAAAAAAAGCTTTAGGGAAGGGTGGGGAATTTTTCTCCAGGATAAATAACTGGACTGTGCAGTCAAGTGGTAAGTACGGTCTTAAAATGTTTTGTGTAAGAGTGCCTGAACTGGATGAGACCAGAGCCAGTGTCCTACTCTCCAGCAGTGGTCATAAGCAAATGCACAAGAGTAAAAGCAGAGCAAATACATAATAGGTCTTTTTCCTCCTTCTTCCTCTGTTTTCTTTCCCCCAACATTCCCTTGCCCTTATCATTTTAGTTTGAACACTTTCTTTATGCTTAATGATTTCTCCTGTGTTTTATTCAAAGTAGCATGGATATAGCAGAAAACTGTAGGGGCAGGTAAAGCGCTGCAAACAATTTGAAGTGGATTTAGAGTTCTAAAATTATTTAGAAAATAAGCTGTTCATGCAGTATTGTTCTTTCAGGCCCAAAATGCTTTTTATCAACCTTTCAACTAGTCAATTACAGCATTAACTACTTTATTACAGCATGAACAAAATAATGAATGTGAGAATTGATAGTTCTCACATGATAGTGAAAATTATATTATTTATTTACTCAACTAAAAGTTGGGTGTGTAACTTCAAGAAATTCCTTGTGAAATAATTGAGCCTGAGGGGCAGAGCTCTGAAATCCACTGTAGTTGTATAAACATCTGTGTTTTCTAAGTTTCCAGTTCCAAGAATAAATCTATATTCAGTTAACACATCTTTCCTTCAGTCTAGATAGAAGTGCTATGACTTCATTTTCCCCTCAACTGGTAGAAAAAGATAAGAAAGAATGTTTGTGTAGTAGGCAAATTCACTTTTGGTTTAAGGTATTTGCATTAATCTGCTTGCAGCCCTTATTTCACTGGTTGTGTCAAATTAGATTTCATAGCTCAGGGCTTCTTTATCAGTTTGTCTGTGTGGTTTATTTAGGTGTAGGAAAAGACCGTGTCTTTGTTCGAAAAATGAAAGGTATTGCATGGGGAGAAATAAATATGTTCTTCTTGGAGGACTGATGTGACTCTGCACAAGAAATCTGGGCTGGTTCAGGATAAGAGGAGGCAAAACCAGGGGTGAAGTGAATCTGATTGGAATTGCCTTGTAGGTACCTGAAGACAGCAAAGTCAGACTACCTAAAGACAAGTGGTCATGAGCAGAACCATTGTCTATTTTGAATAATTTTCTGCACATCCTCACTGTAGTCTGGAGAAGAACCTGAACATTTTAGGAGCACGTGATCAGCTGGCTCAGTTGTCTGAGCTCTTAAAATGTTGTTGTTGTTTACATTCCTTATATTGTGGTCTACTTCTGATTTGATTTGTTGTGTACCTGAGTGGGACAGTGGATTTGACCATACTGCTGTGTTACCGTGTTTTTAAAGATAGTTAAGTTACTTTACTGCTCGTTGCTGTCATTTTTGTTCTGAACCAAGTTTTTCATCTCATCCAGGGAGTAGGTGGGTATACAGCGAAGACTTCAAGACCATTGTGGGGAGGGTGGGGAGTATTAAACTTGGCTTTTTGCTGTGTTGCTTGATCTTTGAAAACATCATCTGTTAACATACTTGTACATCTTCATTGATAGTTAGTGTCAGATGAGGTCCATCCTAAAATTTGTTGGACTATTAAAATAAACAACACAACAAAACACAAAACATTTAAAAATTATTCTTAAAGTTGTCTGGAAGAAGGTAATATGTAACTCTGCATGCAAGCACAGTTGTGTTTTATTGGGGATTTTTAATTTGTTTTGCAATAGAAAGTAAAATTCTGAAATAAAAATATTAAGCTTGCTGATGAAGTACTTGATCAGCAAGAGAGACTTTATATTTAAGTTCTATGAGTTGCCATTTTCATTCTAAATTACTAAGCTGCTTGCATCATCAAATGCTGATGCTGGAGTATGTATAAGCTTGGTAACTCAGGGCTGTACCCTAAGCCTCTTTACTATTCTTTGTAGTTATGAAGTTTATGACTTCATGATATTGTTGTGGCTTGTTGAGATAAAATCTTACGGTAAGGATTTAACAGTCTCATCTGTCTGGTCTGAAAGAGTCAGATTTCAGCAATGATTCGGTTAAAATGTGTCATAACCTAACAATCGGAAGAGCATCAGTGTTAATTTTCATTGTTTTGTGTTCATAGATTTCTTACATTAGTTGTGTATGAGTTCTCTCATAGAAAATTAGTGATTTTTTCCCCAACCCCCCTCTCCTTCTTTCCTTAATGTTTTCTTTGTAGATGTTTGACTGGATCACACACAACAAAGGTCTGTTTCTGAACAGCTACACAGAGATCGGAACTAGCCATCCCCATGCGATGGAGCTTCAGACACAGCACAATCATTTTGCTATGAACTGTATGGTAAGAAAAGGCCTCACTTCACAGCACTTTCAGATTGTCTGTTTTCTCTGTTTAAGCTAGAATTTTTAAGTCATACAAGCAGTACAAATTTGTATTTGAACAGTGAAATTATAAAATACTAAGGAGGAAAATGAAGGGGAGCCAAATACAAGGGTACTGTCATCAAGCAACAAATTTGTTTTGACCAATGACAGTACTCAATGTGACCTTAGAACTTCTCAAGTATAAGGGTCCGAACTTCTATAAGGTGGGATGTGTGTTTGAGCACTGCTTTGAATCTTGTAGGAAATTTCAGAGACTTGTGTAGTATGAACAGAGTGTAACTCAGAGTTCTGAGAAGTGATCAACAGCTCAGCAAGGTGTAGTTTTCTGTGTTTTTGAAAACAGACAGTAGAATGGAGCTAAAACAATGACATTATTTTTTTTTTTACATTTTTTTTCTTTCCTTATTTTGCCAAATACCATATGTGGATGAACTATCAGCAGGCTGCAGTTAAAAATTAACTTTTTCACTAGGAGGTGTTTAAGTAACTTTTAAGGGTATGGGCCTAAATCCATCCTTTGCAGTCCAGAGATGGAAATTGAATTAAAGTATGGTCAAAACAAGCAGTTCTTGCAAGAGAGTGTTTTTGTGGGACAGAACTACTTATTGTGGAAACAGAGAGTGGCAAAGTAAACTTACTTAGGTTATGTGTCTTGCTGTAATAATAGAAAGACTAGTAGGGCAGCTTTAATGTATGGTATAGCTAGAGTCAGAGGTCAGGAGGAAGTTTTACACAGAGAGAGTGATTGCCCATTGGAATGGGCTGCCCAAGGAGGTGGTGGAGTCGCCGTCACTGGAGGTGTTCAGAAGGAGACTTGACAGGGTGCTTGGTTGCATGGTTTAGTTGGTTGAGTGGTGTTGGATGATAGGTTGGACACGATGATCTTGAAGGTCTCTTCCAACCTGGTCTGGTCTGGTCTGGTCTGGTCTATTCTATTCTATTCTATTCTATTCTATTCTATTCTATTCTATTCTATTATCTCAGAAGTTTAAAAAGATAAAAATCAATAAGAACTGTTTGAGAAGAATAAAGCAAATGCTGGAGAACATTGCAATTAAGTTCTATAATATCTTACATGGATTTAACATTGGTTTGGGAGGTATGGGTTCACTCCATGAACATAGGGAATTGCTTCTTTAGGGAGCACCCCATTGTTGGCCATTGCTTTGCATACAGAGTAGAAAGAAGCAAGAGAGTAGGTGCCATTGTTATGAGAGAGCTTTTGGAACTTAGTAATGTTGAATGTCCTAGGCAATTCTTGGTCTTGTACTGTACTTCTGTTAGCCTGTCCTGATATTAGTCACTGTTGTCCTCTTTTCTTTGCTGGGATGCTATCAGCAGCAGGAAGCACTTAAGTAATGTAGCATCATCCCTTCTGCTCTGTTTTTGCTGTTAGTCTTCAGATGTTACCCTCTTTTGCCTGTAGTAGTCTTCTGCTCGTGGGCAGCAGTGATGCAGCTGTCAGCAATCTGAAGGAAATCAAGAGGCACTACAAGGCACTGGGAGTAGTGTTGAAGGATTTGGGTGCACAGGTTGTCTCTTCATCACTTCTTCCAGTTAAAGGGCTATCAAATTAGGTTGAGGGAGCAGTGTCATGGACAGGACTTTAGCTATCTAAGACATAGGACTTGTTTTGAGTAATCTGGTCTTCTAGGGGCTGATGGGAAGAACATCTTTGGCCACAGCCTTTCCAGTCTAATGAGGAGGCCTTTAAACTAGGGTTGTTGGGGAAAAGGATCCTCAATCCATCCTACATCAAGGCCCATGACACTATTTGACACCCTCCCTGGGTCTGGAGTTGGACCACAAGCTGGGAAGAGAGCACTCAAAGTGCAGTATAAGGAAACTGCAGTCTGTAAAGCAGATTCAATGGAGGCCCAACTTAAATATCTATACACTAATGCATGGAATATGGGGAACAAGCAAGAAGAGCTACAGATGTGCACATGCCTGCAGGGTTGTGATGTCACTGGCATCACTGAGATGTGGTGGGATGGCTCTTGTGACTGGAGCATAGGAATAGACAGTTACAAGCTCTTCAAGAAAGACAGGCAGGGAAGAAGGAGAGAGGTGTTGCCCTCTACATCAGTGGCCAACTGGAGTGCATGGAGCTCCACCTGAGGAATGATGAAGAACTGACAGAGACTTTACGGGGGAAGGTGAGGGAAGGAGATACTGTACTGGTGGTCTGCTACAGGCCACCTGAACAGACAGACCAAGTAGATGAGGTCCTTTATAAACAGATAGGAGCAGCTTCACGTTCACAATCCCTGGCTCTCATGGGAGATTTCAACCACCCTAATACCTGTTGGAAGAACAACACAATAGGGCACCAGCGATCTATGGGGTTCCTGGAGTGCTTCAATGATAACTTCCTCTTCCAAGTGGTAAAGAAATTCACAAGAAAAGGTGCTGTGCTGGACCCTCACCAACAGGTGAGTGATGTGAAGCTCAAGGGCAGCCACCAAGAAAGAGTACAGTTTAAGATCCTGAGGGCATCAAAGGAGGTGTGTCACAAGCTCACTGCTCTGGACTTCAAGAGAGCAGACTTCATGCACAAGGGATCTGCTTGGCAGGGTGTCATGGGATAAAGCCCTGAAGGGAAGAGTGACCCAGGAAAGCTGGTCAGTATTCAAGGACCATCTCCTCCAACCCCAGAAGTAGTGCATCCCAAGAAAGAATGTGGCAGGCAAGGATACCAGGAGGCTGGCATGGATGACCAAGGCATTCTTGGACTTAATTGAGCACAAAAAGAAAGTCTGTGGGAATGGAAGCCAGAATGGGCTGAGAGGATTACCAAGTAATTGTCCCATCAGCTTAGGAAAACTGAAGTACAGATAGAATTAAACATGAGAAGAGACAAAAGGGAGAACAAGAAGAATTTCTTCATGTATATCATTGACAAAAGGAAGGCTAGGGAAGATGTGGGGCCTCTCCAGAACTAAAATGGAGACCTGGTCATGAGGGATACAGAGAAGGCTGAGGTACTCAATGAATATATTGCCTCAGTCTTCACTGGCATGTGCTCTAGCCACACTGCTCAAGTTCCAGAAGGCAAAAGTAGGGACTGGGATAAGGAAGGTTCGAGACCATCTAAAGAACCTGAAGCCCCTGGGGACCAATGAGATCCATCTGTGGGTCCTGAGGGAACTGGCAGATTAAGTGGCCAAGCCGCTGTCCATCATATTAGGTTGATTAGGTGGGTTGGACACGATGGTCTTGAAGGTCTCTTTCAACCTGGTTTATTCTATGTATATTTGAAAGGTCGTGGAGAGGTGTTCAAGGCCAGGTTGGAGGAGGCCTTCAGTGATCTGGTGTATTGGAAAGTGTCCTTGCTCTCAGCAGGGGGATTGGCTTTAAGATGCTTTCCAGCCCAAACCATTCTATGACTCTATGAAATGCATTAATTACCGAATACTTCTACTCAGCCTGTACAATAATGTTTTGAAGCATGAAAGGAACAGCTTATATTCGGAGCAAATTAAGCGGTCCAAATACTTAAAAGGGTAAAATCAAACTGCAGTTTTCCCATGCGTTTCTGTGTCATATTCCTCAAAAAAAGTGGTTCTTTGGCACAGAATGGGAAAAGCCCCTCAGTTTCTGGGTTTGATTTAAGCAGCTTTCAGATTTTCTGAGTTTTATTTTGTCAAATGGCAAAAGTCCTGTGTATATTAGGGGGAAAGATTAAATGACATGAACTGATTGGATTTTGGCAGGCATTATTTTTCATTAGATTTTGACTGGAAAGATGTTGAGCAATCTTAACTCCGGCAAGCATGTGCAGCTTCTCCTGAGCTACCCTTCACATACACTGTGCTTAACAAGCTACTGTTTGCTCACTGTTCTTGTCAGTGTAACCTTTCAGTAATAAGATGTCTGACATGAATGTTCTAACACTAAAAATGGGGTTTAAATTTTAACATATCTACAACCGTGCAAATGTACTTAAGTGGGTGAGGTAGAAGAAGGAATAGAGACAACTGTATATAAGGTTTATTATTTGCACAAGATTTTGAAAGTGTTTAATTGTGGCTCTAATTTGACCTTAATTAAAGATCTCACTTTCCAGGCAGTTTCCTTAGGCTTGCTTTACATGAGGAAGGGCTGTTCAAAGGATAAATGCTTCCTGAGCAGCTAAATGCAACTTCTGACACTTGTTAACATCTTAACCCTGATAATTGATGTTGCAGCTGCTTCTCCCAACACATTGTGGTTGCTGCAGGGCACATGCCTCCTGCACAGCAGGTACTACCCCCTGTCAATAGCGGGCTCTTCCATCTTCGTTTCCTTCTGAAGTAGCAGCTTGGCCTTGTGAGGGGTGCAGGAGGGCAACCTCTGCAGCTGCTTATGCCAAACTTAGGTGAGAAGAGTGATGGCTTTTGTGTGCCAGTCTGAAAAGAGCCACCTGGATGAAAACCATTTTGAAAGCTACTTAGTTCCTGTCATAAACAGGAGTTGGTTACATCAAGGACAGTAGGGATTAGTGGAACATTTCTGTTTTGCCTTGTAATGGCTTTCTGACATTTTCAGGATCTGACTTTCAGTATTGCAGCATGAAGACTGATCATTCAATCATGGGTACTTTGTTCTTGCCATCAAATACTGGACAAATAATTTTCATGTTTGCAGCTCCTGTAAAGCCTTATTTGCAAGTTTCTCCCTTAAAAGGTTCTAAAAACTTGTTTTGAGATGTGAAGCATTAGTTTAGTTGCCCAAAGAGGAACATCAAGCTGAAACTGAGTATTTCTTAACTCAAATCTCAGGACTTGACAGCAGCAGTTCACTGTTGTTGAAAGCAAGCCTTTTAAATGGCACTGAAAAGTCATCCTCGTTTTTAAAGAGGAGCACCACTGTGAGTTTATTTTACCTCGCAGTTAAGGAACATGAGATCTACCTGTCTTATAAAGACAGTCCGTAACATTTATCAGTGCATAGCTTCTTGAATTCAGATACAGTAGCAAGTCATATACCTACAGCTGACTATGTGAACTTTCTTTCCAAGAGCAGCCTTTTTAGCCACAGTCTTGTATGCAGGAGTGGGAGAGACTGATTCTGTGCCTATCCACCCTTTCTCCTGCCATTTTCCATATGCCTGTTAAGTCACAAGGGAAACAAAAGTGATTGAGTAAAATATGAATGAGGAGGAGAAGGAGAATTTTATCCACTTAAATATTTTCTTCTACTCTTCTTGCTGTGCTTTCATTATGCTTTAACTGTGCCTCTCACTGCACTGGTGAAAGAAAGGTTGGAAAGTTATACAGGCAAAAAGAGACTTTACTTGGAGAAAGCTGACACTGGCTACTATTAAAAGGATGCTATAAGTACATCCTATCTCACAGCTGATAGAACCATCAGTAGCATATTGAGGCTGGACTTTTTGCATTATGGTTAATTGTAAGCATATTGCAAGAGTGAGAACAGAAGAACTGTTAGAAAACCTTTGAATCATTAAAGCAGGTGTTATTTCATCCATTAGTGCTTCATCTTGCTTTGGTGGCCATTTGTGTGTAAAGTGGCAGATGACTTGGGAATTGCATGGGTAAAATATTTTCGTCAACAATGACTAGTTCAAATTGATTATGGTCTATACAGAAGTTCCAATTATGATGCTTAGCAAAGGCATCACTGAGAAGGTTGTTTTTAATGCTGAATATCTTAATATTCTCTGTGTCTGAAAACTGCAGTTTGAAAACTTAGAGCTAAACATTTTCTAAATGGCTGTGGGAAAATCAGAAAATAAGATAGAACCTTCAGGACATCTGCTAGATTTATTTTGTATTGAGTGTGATAGAAGTTCAGTTAAGCCAGCAGGCTGTCATCTGTACTTTCCCCTGTGTATTTGCCTTTCAAGCACACACCAAAGAATAACACAGTGCACTACATTTTATGTTAGATTACTAATCTGTGTTGCTTTGATAAGCAATACTTTTTTTTTTTTGCATGTACATTCCCTTTAGGGAATAATTGTGCCATGAGGAGTTTTCCAGATATTGTAAGGTGTCTTCTCAGCTTCTGGCTAAAGTACATTGTGAGAGAAAATAATCTTAGTAAGTACACTCATATACTTACTAAGCATACTCTAAAGCAGTAATTCAAGTTGTTCCCTTTTTAGTCTTGTTAAAATAATTGTGTGTAACACAATGAAAGAAACACAGTATCACTTTAACCTGTCGTTTTTTAGTCAGATCATAGAATCATAGATTGTTAGGGGTTGAGAAGAACCTCTAGAGAGGTCCAACACCCCTGCCAAAGCAGGATCATCTAGGGCAGGCCACACAGGAATGTGTCCAGGCAGGTTTTGGAGGTCTCCAGAGAAGGAGACTCTACAAACTCTTTGGGCAGCCTGTTCCAGTGCTCTGTCACCCTCACCATGAAGAAGTTTTTCTCATGTTGAGGGGGAACTTCCAGTGTTCCAGCTTGTAGCCATTGTTCTTCATCCTATTACTGGCCACCGCTGAAAAGAGACTGGTGCCTTCACCTTGACACCTACCCACTCTCAACCTTCTCTTCTCAAGACTAAGCAGCCCCAGTTGTCTCAGTCTTTCTTCACAGGAGAGATGTTTAATTCCCTTAATTATACTTATAGCTCTCTGTGGGACTCTCTCCAGTAGATTCTGTGTCTCTCTTGAACTGAAGAGCCCAAAACTGGTCACAGTATTTCATGTATGCTCTCACCAGGGCAGTGTAGAGGGGAAAGAAAACCCCCCTAGACATACTGGACACACTTTTCTTGATGCACCCCAATTGATACACATTTAGAAGCTTCAGATGTTTCTAGAAGCACTATTCCAAGATACATGTTTGTCGTATAATGACAGCGGACTTTCCTGTCCTTCTGGAAAATCGTATACAACTTGTTAATGTTCAAGGATCGGTTAAAGACAGTCTAAGTTTAGTGAGCTGATATTTGAGATTCTTTTCCTCCTTAAATAACTGTATCTTTTGAGCCACTGAATTCTAAAATACTGCAGCTTAAACCTCTGGTACATCAGGTCTTGAAGGATAAGATATAGAGGAAGGCTGAGATTATTATAAGTTTTTTAGGAAAGGAAAGTGGTATACATGGCTTGGGAAGTGTTCAACTGTCAGCATATCAATACGTATTCATACTGCTACAGGGGGTATTCTTCCACAATTGTGAAGCCAGATTGCCATGGGGGAATGAAGGCATTTTAACCACATCTCTGTTTTGATTTGTTTAACTTCACATTTGTTGTGTCCTACCCTTCATATCTGACTGAGATTAAAGAATTTCCAGAATTCTCATTATGATGCACCAATGGTTCCAGTGACCACCTAATACAGCCTTTGAATTTTTTTCTTTCAACATTGTTTTTTCCCCACCACCATAAAGGCCATGTATTGGCTTTCTGAATTCATTTATCAGTCACTTACTGCTGCTGCATACACTGGAAGCATAATGCTCTCTGCTCTTTTAAACTTTGTTGGAGATAGCATTTTTGTTCCCTTGCAGTTGTTCAACTTGCTTTAAAAAAAGAGAGGATAGATGTGTGATATAACCTGAAAAATGAAAAGGTAGTATTATGCAGGAAGGAAAATCAGCCAGCTGTGCTCAATTTATTAAGTGGACCAGCTGAGGTGTAGGCTACTTTAGGTATTCTCCTGTTTGCGTGCATGCATGTGATTACAGTTGATAGAGGTGCGTGCCCACTTCTCACTCATCCACTTGAAAGCTGGAGGTACTGCAACACTCACTCCAGTCAACCAGTGTCAGGTTCTGGGCAGCAGCTCAATGCTAGCAAGGTAATGGTTCCAGGTAATGCTCAGTATCAATGTGGCCTTGAGTGTCCATGTTCCAGTGTTCTCCTCTGACCTCTTAGCAGGGTTATAGTCAGATTTTGGCACAGGCTGCCTCTCAAGAGTAATGAAACCAGTTTCCCAACAATTTCAGGTTTTGTTCTTCTGTCAGTTGTTGATCTGTGGCCTTTATTGAGGTTCATTAAAGTCAGTTCTGTCCCCTTGGTCAGGAAACTCAGTTCCTCAGTCCTTGGTTGGGGAAGGTTGCAAAGCTGCCAACAGGTAGTTAGCTGCTCTGTGGCATTTTCTGTATGCTGGCATTCCTGAAAGCACTGTGTGGACAAGAGGGAAAAATACTTCACAGCTGAATATTGAGATTTTAATGTTGTTTGCTGTTTTCTTCCCAGCTGTTACGTGTTTGGCAGTCTGGCCCTATGTGCAAAGTTTTAGGATACAGGCAAAAGCAAGTACAATGAACAGAAGTAGCCAACAGACACAACAGTTTGTGCCACAGTTCATGCAGAAAGCGCCAGCAACTCTGCTCAGAGCAGCATCCATGTCCTTGGCAACAATAGTGGTGTGCCCCAGAGCACAGTTGCCAGCTACTGCTGGACTGACTGTTCTTGTAACATCAGAGGCCTCAGCCCAGAGTGAGGTCCACAAGAAGGATGCAGCTATGCAGGTCTGGAGATACAGAGAATACCTGTGGCTGCTTGCCAAGGCTGGGGCAGAAGGAGGTAGTTTTCTTGCCCACAGCAGGTATGCAGTTATTGAGAATTTGTGCCATCAAGTAAAGGGGCTACAGGAGGAGGTCAGCAGTCTGCACATCATCAGAGATAGTAAGAAAGAGATTGACCAGATATTTTTTCATAGATTAATAGAATATCTGGTTGGAGAGACCACAAGGATCAAACTCGTCCCTGGGGGTGTTTAAGAGCAGGCTGGATGAGGCTCTGTCCAGCCTGATCTAGTGTGGGGTGTCCCTGCCCATGGCAGGGGGGTTGGAACTAGATGATCCTTGTGGTCCCTTCCAACCCTGAATGAAACTATGAAACTATGAAATAGCCCAACCCTTCAGGGTAAGAATATGGTTCAAATGAGATGGCCCAGCACCCTGGTAAGCTGGGCCTTGAAACTGTCTAATGTAGGGAATCCACCACCTCCCTTGGGAGTGGCTGAAAAAGTAGAAATACTTTCAGAAGTGGCTGTAAAGACTTGAAGAGTGATGTTGCACGCATGCGTACTGTGGATAAAATCAAGTGCTTACTAGTTATACTTTCATTTTCCTTTATTTTGTATGTCTGAATGTCTTGTTGACTTGAACATATGTAAATGTTATTATTGAGGATGTTACAAAATAGGATTAGCTTTTTCTTCTCTTACTGTAATAATGAGTCTTTATGTAATATGACTATATTTAAGCTAACTGTTAATGTGAGCTTGAGACTCTGGTCATTTCAAATTGTCCTTCTCCAGGGAAGCCTTCAACAGACAGTCTGTTACATTATACACCTAGATTCCAAAGTTAGGCTTGTGCATACCTGGCAAATAAAAGCAGTCTATTAAGCAGTACTGTAGTAGGAAGACTTTTACAGAAGCCTGCTCTTGTATTTAAGTGATCTGCTAACTTCCACTAATTTTTCCCTCTTTCTTCTCCATAGAATGTGTATGTAAACATAAACCGCATCATGTCAGTAGCAAGTCGTCTGGTTGAGTCTGGCCATTATGCTTCACAACAAATAAAACAGATTGCTAGTCAGTTGGAGCAAGAATGGAAGGCGTTTGCTGCAGCCTTGGATGAACGTAGCACATTACTGGATATGTCCTCCATCTTCCATCAGAAAGCTGAACAGGTTAGTGAACAGGGAGGGCACTAGTAGAAGTCTCCATGCTGGAATGGTGAGTTGTACTGTTTGATTTTGACTTAGAAGTAAGTACATGACAGTGAACAGGTTGGCAAGAAAGCTAGAATATTAATTTCATTCAATTTCAGCTGATACTTAAACAAAAACTATTTCTTCTTAGGGCAGTTCACTGCCCTTACAGTCTCCAAAAAATGCCTTGCCCATATCAATTTAAGCTAAAACTTAGCCAAATTAGCTGTATGGATCAAAATGAAATGGATATAAATGCTTACCTATATAAAGCTTTTAAGTTGAAAGAAAAAAACCTAATACAGTTAATATTTGATGTAACGTGTTCTATTTTCTTCACCACTCTACCCCATCAGTTCTTGAGTAGCAAGATTTAATCCAGGAATTGCTCATAAACAACTGAGTTGAACTGTCCTGAAAAGCTGAGAATTAACTGTCTTTTGAATCTGAAATTGTGGTGGGAGGTGTTTACTTAGCATCCCGTAAGAGATTCCTTCTATATTAAACAAAAATTTTAGCTTTAGGCCTATACCGATTATTTTAATCAAGTCATTAACTGTGCATAACTGCTAGAGAAGAGGTCTGTGTAGGGGAAATAGGAATAAATATCCTCAAGTTAATAGCCCTGATGGTGAAAGCATGTTTTCCCCTCAAGGGAACGCAGTTCTGAGGCAGTGTGTGGTTTTGAGTCAGCTATTGATACTGTGGATTGTCTGCTCTGTACATCTCTGGTGAATTTGTAGGGCAGATGTTGGATCGTTACAGCTGGCTGAAGCTCTGGTCTGCTGTATGACTGCTGTAGATACTCCTCTTTCTATTTGCCTTGCTAAATTGTATCCAAGAACAAGCCTTGTGTCTGCCATAACATTCATTGGGAATAAATGAAGGAGCAACTTGGGAATTGATGCCTGCATAAATAGAGAGAAGCAGTATACATTATTTTCAGAAGTTTTTTCCTGATCTCAACTACACAGATACTCAACTTCAGAAATGCCACAAAATGGGAAGTGTGAACAAATTAAGATGCAAATGCATACTGTTGTTCTTTATGTGAGCGTTGACATTGTTTTACCTGTCTTTAGACAGACTAAGGTAGAATATATAAACTATAAGAAGTATATTTAGCAGGTATAGAGAAAAGCCTCATGAAAAGGAGATGGGGTTGTTTTGTGGTGTGGAAGTCACCAAGCAGCTCGAAGCATGAGAGAGGTGCAGTGTGCTACTTTATCTGTACGGATGCTTTTCTAATTGCTTGGGTTATTTATTATTTGTATTTAAGCACCATCAGCCACACACGTAGGAGGTACCTACAGTTAGGTAGACCTGGACTCAAAGCCTGTCCTTTGTATAAAAAATGATGTTCATCAGCAAAGTCAGAGGAGTAAATTTTGCATGCATGCGTGCACGCTGGGCAGCTGCGGTACGGCTTGGTGTTAACTTTCTTCAGTACTGTATCTAAGTGTAAGCAGGAGAAAAGAAAATAATAATAGAGAATAGTGCAGCATCTGCTGGGATTAATTCACTTTCTAATTGCTCCTTCTGCAGCTTTCATTTTATGATTAACTGTGACGGATTGTTCTAGTTGCTTTGTAAGATACCTGGATGTGATTATTTTAGTTGTTTAACAGGGGAGAGTGAGTTTAGGGAAAGAGGGTTTGGAATGAGAAGAATAGTCCACTCAGAGATTGGTGACACTTGCCCTACATTAAAGGATGGTTTAAAAATAAGCAGCCAAAGAAATAATACTCTTCTTGAATGCGTGTGTTCCCTTGCAAGAGACAGCGATGTTGCAGCCTCCTGTCAAGCCTGCAACCAGCTCTCAGTGCTGACTGGTGTAAGAGCTCCATGGTTCCTCCTGGAACGTCTAACATTCAGTGCTAAACTTTACAGAGTTTTAAAACTGTCTCTTGGTGAAATGAGATTTAAATAATTATCTTAGAGTTGAGTACTCTATCGCCCTTGCTGTTGATCAGTAATGGAGTACCAGAAATGGTCTGAGAGTTTCTTTTTTTTTTAACCCTCCAAAAAAATGTGTGCCCATGGAATTAAGATACATATGATAAAAGAAACTACTTTGTCTCTTAAAACTTTTGAAACTTGACATGAATTGAGGACAGATTTTGTTTATGTGTGCTTGGCTGTACTAAGTTTAACAGCTATGAAAACTCCTAGAGAAACAGGCTCTTTTTTCTTTATACCATCTTCATATGAGGCTGTAACATTCACACCTCCTAAATTGTTAAAAATTACATAGCTTCTGCTCTGCAGACACTTATCATGGTAGTTTCTTGTCTGTCAAGACAGTTTAAGGTTCAGAGATTACATACACTGTCTGTAGAAGAGATTCTGTTTCAGTATCCTCAGCTTGACTTGAGCAGCTAGCTGCATGCTTGAAGTTCGGTGTTAGCCCTAAGAGACCTGCATTCAAGTCAATTCCTTACATGCTTGTTACTGTAGTAGCTTGCCAAATAGGTTTAATGCTTCTCTGCATGTAGAAGTTAGAGCTTTGGGAACTGAGGTGTCAATTTGCTGTGCTCAAAACACTGCTTCTCTTTTTTGATGATCTCTATCCAGCAAAAGACAACAGAGGACTGTTTCAGTGAACAGTTCACCATTCATTCTTTGTGTGTATGTGCATGTGAAGTAATGCATGCAAAGTAACTTGTTTTTTTCTGAAGATTTAATAAAAGGGCATGTGATATGATACCCTGAGTATCTGCACAGGGAGTTGATGAGTAGGAGCTGAGGGTCTGGACTTGAAAGTTGTAGCATGCATTGCCTCTGTGTGTAGACAAAACCTTAATTGTCTTTCATGTAACTGAAATGGTAGGTGCAGGTTGAAGTAAACTTTCTTGCTGCAATGTCAAGAAAAGGAGCAAGAGTAAACTTGCAGCATCAGTATTGTCAACACTTTCTTTGGTTCTGAAGGCTGCCAATGTGCAACTAAGCCTGACTGCCTGTGAACAGCACCAAGAGTTCCATGTAACTAAAAGCACTAGTACAGTTTCACTTGAATATTTGTTCTTAATCTGAAATAAGCTGCTTTCTGGTCATTTCAGTGAGAAATGTATGTTACCAACATGTGTGTACTTGCTGATGGAGCTCAAAATCAAGCAGAATGTTTTCTTCTGTTGCAGTACATGAGCAATGTGGACTCATGGTGTAAAGCCTGTGGTGAGGTGGAGCTTCCCTCAGAACTGCAGGATTTAGAAGATGCTATCCATCATCATCAAGGGATATATGAACATATTACCTTGGCTTATTCTGAGGTAAGTGTCTTGCTTGTTTCCATAGGTTGCTAATTTGGTAAAATGATACGATGTTAAGTTTGGATTATGAGCTGATATTGCTTGTTGCACAATGCATTAGTTGGCAATGCAAGTGCTAGGCCTCTATGTGTATTTAGTATACTGGACTTTGCTACTATCGTTCAAAAGTTAAGTATTCCCCTTAATCTTCTGAAAGGCAAGATAGAGACACGTGGTACAACCCATGCAATGTATGTTTTAATTTACATTTGCATATTAATGCCATTTAATAGCAGTATGGTGCTATCATGTAAGCATTTACTTGAAGGGAAGGTAACGTGGTATTCTTTGGGAGAGTATTCTGTTGGCATGGGTTGCTTTAAGCATGTTTTGAAAATCCATCTCTGATACAGCCTCACAAAAAAGGTTTAGCTATCAAAGAACATCACTTGACAGGCTGAAGTGTAACATACTTAGTTCTGTAAACCTTAAGGACTTAAGTGAGCGAGTGTGCCTGTGTAGTCAGCACTTGTAATGTTAGCATATCCTATGCTGCTGCCATAATCTTGGATCTTGCATACAAAATATCTATTGTTTTCTTGCCTTTTTTTTTCAATTGTTCTCATCACAGAGTTAAACTGTTTTTCCTGTTACCTTGATGTTATTCTGGATTAAAACCAGCAGGTTTTGTTTTCCTGAAAGTTGCATAAAATCATGCATTTGATTAAGTACTGGCAAAAAAATTACCAGTGGACACAGGATAACTTAGATCACAGCTTGGACCTTCTTTTAAAGGCAGGCCATGCAGGATTGAATTAATGGTTGTGATTTAGACATTACATTAAAGGTAGAACTACTTTCTGATGAACCAGCTCTATTATGGACCACTGAATCATAGATCTGGTCACATTTCATTTAGGAGGGTAAGATTATGGCTGATTATCAGTCCTACTGTTAGTATATCAAAACCGTGGTTTTTTGAATACCTGCAATTTTAGAGCCTGAATAAACTCTGTTACCAGGAATCAGATGTCCAGAGTTCAGCAAAATTGTTCTTTTGTGTAAATTGCATACTGGTACTCCTATTCCTGCTAATTGCCACCTTGCTATGTTCATAGTATCATAGTATCATTCAGGGTTGGAAGGGACCACAAGGATCATCTAGTTCCAACGCCCCTGCCATGGGCAGGGACACCCCACACTAGATCAGGCTGCCCAGAGCCTTATCCAGCCTGCTCTTAAACACCCCCAGGGACGGGGCCTCGACCACCTCCCTGGACAACCCATTCCAGGGTCTCACCACTCTCATGGTGAAGAACCTCCTCCTCACATCCAGCCTGAATCTCCCCACCTCCAGCTTCATTCCATTCCCCCTAGTCCTATCACTACCTGAGATCCTGAGAAGTCCTTCCCCAGCCTTCCTGTAGGCCCCCTTCAGATACTGGAAGGCCACAATTAGGTCACCTCGAAGCCTTCTCTTCTGCAGACTGAACAGCCCCAACTCCTTCAGTCCATCCTCATAGGAGAGGTGCTCCAGCCCTCTGATCATCCTTGTGGCCCTTCTCTGGACACACTCCAGCATGTCCACATCCCTCTTGTAATAGGGGCTCCAGAACTGGACACAGTACTCCAGGTGGGGTCTCACCAGAGCTGAGTAGAGGGGGAGAATCACCTCCATTGACCTGCTGGCCACACTTCTCCTGATGCAGCCCAGGATCTGATTGGCTTTGCGGGCTGCAAGTGCACACTGAGAGCTCCTGTTGAGCTTCTTGTCCACCAGCACCCCCAAGTCTCTCTCCTCAGGGCTGCTTTCCAGCCAGTCCCTGCCCAGCCTGGATTTGTGCCTGGGATTGCCTCGACCCAGCTGCAGGACCCTGCACTTGCTCTTATTGAACTTCATGAGGTTGGCTTGTGCCCACCTCTCCAGCCTGTCAAGGTCCCTCTGGATGGCCTCCCTTCCCTCCAGCATGTCTGCTGCACCACACAGCTTGGTGTCATCAGCAAACTTGCTGAGGGTGCACTCAATGCCACTGTCCATGTCACCCACAAAGATGTTGAACAAGACAGGTCCCAGGACTGATCCCTGAGGGACTCCGCTTGTCACTGGCCTCCACTGGGACATGGAGCCATTGACAGCCCGCAGAACGCAGATTGCCAAGGATGAGTTCCTACAAAAATTGCTGATGCAACAAGCTACAGGAAGAGTTGTCTAGCAGACAGGGAGGGGTATCATAGTATCATGTTGACTGTTTTATTTCGATACCTTTGATGATAAAACTTGTGATCTGACTACACATACGTGTTGCTCAGCCTGGGGAAGAGGAGGCTCAGGGGACACCTTATTGCTCTCTACAACTACCTGAAGGGAGGCTGTACACGGGTGGGGGCTGGTCTCTTCTCCCAGGCAACCAGCACCAGAACAAGAGGACACAGTCTCAAGCTGCACCAGGGGAGGTTCAGACTGGATGTTAGGAAGAAATTCTACACACAGTGATTGCCCATTGGAATGGGCTGCCTGGGGAGGTGGTGGAGTCACCATCACTGGAGGTGTTCAGAAGGAGACTTGACAGGGTGCTTGGTTGCATGGTTTAGTTGGTTGGGTGGTGTTGGATGATGGGTTGGATGCGATGATCTTGAAGGTCTCTTCCAACCTGGTTTATTCTATTCTATTCTGGGAAGGTTGTTCATTATAATGTCTTTTTATTGGGAGGATCCCTTTGTGAAACAAGGGGCAGAGACGTCACACATTTGTAGTAGATTTATGTGAAGAGGGGTAAACTCGGGTTCATGCCCCATGGGAGTGCATGAAGGAATTAGGCAGCTAGGGCTCTCTAATAGTGCTTATAAAGCACTGAAGTTAAAATAGTGGGGTGGATTGTTTTTTATTTATTTGGTTTTGTTTGCCTTGGATTATTTTTTTTTAGTAGGTTGTGTTCTTTTCCATCAGGGATGTGACTGTATTAGAGCCTGCTGTTAAGTGTAAATAAGTACTGTGGATTATCATGTTAAGTACTGTTGCTTCCTGGTGATGTATAGTGAACATAAAATAGATGGGTAGAAAATTCATTTAGGATTTCAAACCATTAGCTTTTGACTTTGTGCCAGTGAATATTTTGTTAAAATCTCTAGCTGGTACTGCTGAGAAAAAACACCCAACGTTACAGAATCGTGGAATCACTAAGGGTGGAAAAGACCTTTACAATGGTTGAGACCAACCGTAACCCAGCTACGTGACCACTAAACTGTATCCTGGAGCACCACATTTACACACGTAATGGAACACCTCTGCGCGTGGTGACTCCACCACCTCCCTGGACAGCCTGTTCCAATGCCTCATCACTCTCTCAGTAAAGACTTTTTTCCTAATATCAAATCTAAACCTCTCATGGCACAACTTAAGCCTATTTCCCCTTGTCCTATTGCAAGTTACTTGGGAGAAGAGACCGACACCTGCCTCACTACAACTTGATTTTGGGGGTTCAGGCAGTAAGATCTCCCTTTAGCCTTCTTTTCTTCAGACTAAACAGTCCCAGTTCCCTCAGCCCCTCTTCCTACAACATGCCCTCCCACAGCCCTCACCAGCATCATTGCTCTTCTCTGGACCTCAGTGTCTTTTTTACATTGTAACATCCAGAACTGGACATAGTATTCAAGCTGTGGCTTCCCTAGTGCTGCGTACAGGGTCATGATCACTTCCCTATTCCTGCTGAACACATTGTTCTTGATACAGGCCAGGATGCCCTTGACCTTCTTAGCTACCTGGGTACACTGTTGGCTCAGGCTGAGCTGTCTGCTGTCCACCAGCATCACCAGATCCTTTTCCACCAGGCTGTTTTCCAGCCACTCTGCTCCAAGCCTGTAGTGTTGCTTGGTTTTGTGTGACCCAAGTGTGGGACCTGGCACTTGGTCTTGTTAAACCTCATCCCACTGGCCTCAGTCCATTCATCTAACCTATCTAGATCATTCTGCAGTGCCTTCCTACTCTTGAGCAGATCAATACTCCAGCTCAATTTAGTGTCTTGCTATGGGTGCACTCAATCCCCTTATCCAAATCATTGATGTTGTGATTGGTGTTAAACAGAACTGGCCCCAATGCCAAGCCCTGAGTGATACTGCTTGTGACCAGCCACCAACTTGATGTAACTCTGTTTACTACAACTCTTCTGGCCTGGCCATCCAGTAAAGACTACATCTGCCTATGCTATGCTATGCAAGTTTCTCAAGGAGAATGCTGTGGGAGACAGTGTCAAAGGTGTCCAGGTAGATAGCATGTGTCACCTGGTCATAGAAGGAGTTCAGGTTGGTCAAGCAGGACCTGCTTTCTATGAAGCCATGATGGCTGAGCCTGATCCCACAGTTATCCCTCACTTTCTTCTGCCTTTCTTCTGATTTCTGGTCATAATTTTCCCCATCTGATAAAGCAATAGTTTTGTCTTTAACAACAGAATAGATGCAGAAGTTATAGCTGTGTATGCATATACAAGCAGGGTTCCTAGTTGAGGCACAAAATTTCATTCTGCTGTATTTAAACAGGAGCTCCTTTTTGAAGCTTGATAGAGTAGTTGTTCTGTTTAGGGATGTTACAGAACTAATTGCTTACCATGATTAATGTATGACTTCATTACTGTTAGAGCATGGAGCTCCTTCCGTTTCGTGATGAATGAACAGTGTGAGAGAGGAGAAACACAGTGGAAATTAGAACGCTGTCACTCATTTTAGGTTACAATGTCTTGACAACACGACTTGGTTGCAAAGTGAAAGACAGTAATTTTAAGACTAGACAGTCTGACTATACTGAGGATAATTGCTGTATATTGCTAGAACAGTAACTTACTAGCTTGCAAGCTTAGATAACTGGTGTGCTTGAAAAGCCAATAGCTTTGCCTTAAGTGAAGTTGACTTCATTTATATATTCTTCATCTTACTTCATTATTCAAATACATATTTATGTATACAAATATATAAATGAGATTAAATATTGCACTGAAATCTTAAGGTAAACAAGCACAGGGAAGGAAGAATAGGTACAGTGCTAAGGGACACAGTTTAACACCAGACTTAGTAGATCTTACAATTCTGTGTTTCTAACTCCAAGAAGTAAACGTGCATGTCCGTTTGTTTGTACAGCTTATTACTAATCAGACCAAGGGCTGTCACAGTTTCCACCCCCTGCTAAATTTCTTGGGTTCTGGATAGATAGTTGAAGTCCATTATCTTGAAATATTTGAAAGGTTTCTTTTAGATAATTGCTTTGGATATTACTTGTTTTCAAAAATCACCATTATGGTTACTATTATGAATTATGCTGACTTTTTATAGGAGAACTTCATTCTCTGCGTTGATACTCATTTCTAAAATGAAAAATTGGAACTGCAAAACCAACTCACCTGTGAACGAATTATTATGAAAGAGTTTACATGTTTACTGAACAGCAAATTGAAAATGTGCCTAGATTTTGTGAAAATTGGTGAAAATAGCTACTGAAGGGAAAGCATTGATGAATTTTCTGGTTTTAACATGGTGTTGATTTGATGGATTCAGACTATTATTTGCACTTCAGCCTTGTGGTTTTGGATGAATTTTTCCTGCCTGTCAGATGAGATATCAGAAAAAGTTCTTCACAGATAACTGAATGATAATGAATTGTATCAGTTCTCTGAACTTCATGCTAAAAGTGGCAGAATAGTTAAATACCAATGAAAATGCTTTCAACAGCCTTGCCAAGTGATAAATGTTAGTAGTGACCAGATTATATAGAGTTATTGCTATTTAATTAGCTTGCAAGGTAAAACTGATTATTGTGGTTTGAATGAGAGAAGATAACCAACAGAAATTACTGATGTTTTCCTGTCAATGCCAGTAGTTAAACACAGTTTGGAAAAGTGTATCTTTCTGTGCTGTGTAGAAAGGTTTGAAGTGATACAGTCAGGAATAAGTTTGGTATAACTATAGTTTGTCTTTGCCTTACTATTAACAGTAACAGTTTAGAAGTTGTGAATCCTGTCAGTCAAATCCTGTTCTAAGTTTATATCTGTTAGTCTAAATGTATTCATCAATTAACATGTAGAAAATACCTTCCCTGTTCATCTCTGTATCAAGTGAAAAGAGAGATGTTCCTGGAAGGGTAATTCTGGAGAAGTGCTTCATTTGTGTGCTTTGTTGACCAGAGAAAGAGCTGAAGACAATTTTTTCCGAAGTTCTACTTGACCTGTTTCTACAAAACAACACCAAAGCACCTGCAAAAACACATTAAAATGTAGAAATTATTGTCATGGGTTCAGTTGAATATTTGCTGCTGTTACCCAGAACCATCCTGCCTCATGCCTGCATCAGGATGAAAGTGCTGGCTGGATCAAATTTTTATGGGGCTTGAAGTTCAGATTGTAATATGAGAGGCTTCCTGTTCTGGTTGCTGCCTTTGGGTTCCAGATTTTGGGTGTTGGCTTTTTCCTGTGGGAATGGTGGTGAGGCGGGGGGGAGTGGGGCAGCACGCTGGTTTGCTTTTGTGCTGTTGCTTTTTTTTCCTGCATTTTGCTGCATTTTTTGCTGCAACTAGGCTAAGCTCATTTATATTAAACTCTTATTTCACTCTCTTTATCTCAGCCTGGAGGTTTTTCATGTGTGTTACTTTTCCCTCACTTCTGCATTGGGGGAAACAGAAAGGTTAACCCATTCTTAGGGTTTAACCTATTAAAATAATTTATAAGAAAAGCATGCAAGATTGTAAAAAAAACCCTTAAGGCAGGCTATTATTTAGAAGAGTGCTACTTAACTAAAATTATCTTACATAGAGTAAGAATACACAGATCTATCATGTTGTTGGGTTTTTTTACCCTGTCATAGCTGTATGTAATCATGCCCTGAATAAAAAAGTCTTCACTGCTCCCCAAGTTCTTAAAGACACCTGCAATGAGGAGAGTGGGATGGGCAATGAAATAATAGTCTTAACGTGCTTTTGGCACGGCAAGTAACTCGTCATCCTTTTTGGTGGTCAGGTGAGCCAAGATGGGAAGTCACTGCTTGACAAACTTCAGAGACCTTTGACTCCTGGGAGTTCCGATTCTCTCACTGCTTCTGCCAACTACTCAAAAGCAGTTCACCACGTTCTGGATGTCATCCATGAAGTGCTACACCACCAGCGCCAGCTGGAAAATATTTGGCAGCATCGAAAGGTCCGCTTGCACCAGCGGCTTCAACTGTGTGTTTTTCAACAGGATGTTCAACAGGTGGGTTTTATTTCACATTGTCCAAGTACAAGCCTTGGTACTTTGTCAGCCTATGATTTGAAGCTGGTTACAGTGACAGGTGGGTTTTGGTTGCTAAAGCCCATGCTCTTGCACTCAACAATTCAGTAGGTGCATAGGATTGATTCCAAGCTCTGTGTGTGATCAGAGGATGTTGGCTGTTACAGATAGAAATTACATTTCTAGGTTAGCCATACATATTTTTTTTGAAAAGGTAATTTACTTATTTACTTTAAATCTGGGTGAAAAGTAGCTATTTTTTAAACTTCTACTGGAAGCTGATACATTCTAGATAAAATTCTGAACTTGAAGCATCAGAAAGACTTGTAGGAGTTTAAGTTTTAAAATTTCAGTGTTATCTCTGTGACATTTTTAGTTTCAGTTCCTCAGCAATACTTCATTGACTTAATCATGGTTCTTTAAAACCTTAGAGTAGTACAAGTAAAGAGGTATTAAAACTGTGATAGGATTGTTTACTGACAATGATGCTGTTCTTGAATGAATGGTTATTAGCTGCCATAGTTTTGTTCAAGAAAATGGTGGATGTGAACAGTTGGGAGTGGAATAACCCTGTTTCTATCATGACACTTAATTCAGACAGATGGTGGAGAAAGTGAGCAATTTGGTCAGCTCAGTTCTCTTCTATCCACAACGCCTATCTCTTTGTGTAAATTAAAGAACTTAAACAGCTGAGCAGTAAACTAAGTGTGAAATTATTAAAACTTAATTTTTGTGGCAAAAAAAGGCACATATTGAAAGGCATTCAGTTATTCAACTTCTCTCAGCATTCAAATGTGATAGAGAATGCAGAAAAGGATGAAAAATGTTAGCTGACAAAGAAAGTAAAAGAAAGCATGGTCTGCTATGAACAGTCAGGAAGCACATAGAGAGACAAACCAAAACCTCTATTATGCCATTGTTGATTACCGCACAAATACTAGCTGTTCAGGAGTGTCCAGTGATGATAGTTGTGTGGGTAGTCTGTGAAGGACACCTCTAGAAACTGATGAGGCACAGTTCCCAAATGAATTCCCTCTTACACTTAAAAATGGTTTCATAAAGAATCTTCAGAAGCTGAAATTAACACAGTGGTTTGCTTCTTACAGAGCCAAATGTAAGGTCCTCTCTGTGGTAGCCTGGTGCCAACATGTATAGATTCGCTCCTGGAATTTTTTCTTTTAGTCTGAATTCAATTCAAGTTAAGACTGACTTGGGCAACCTAGGCCAAGTGATCTCAGGTTATTTGGCAGGTAAATAATTTGAACTTCAGGTGTGTAGGCCAGGCTGCAGGCAGGTTATTTCCTGGGGAAAGATAGTTATGAAATGCTACAGAGAATCTTTTTGTGCCTTTACTACTGTCTTATCTTGGAAGTTCCTAAGATGCTTGTAGGAAATTCTGGTTTTCTGCTCCTTCCTAAATCATCATTCTCAGAGTGAAGGAATTAGCCCTTAGAACAACTGCTTTGTTCTTTGAAATTGGCAAATAATTTTTCGTTAGACTTAAGTCATTGTAGAGTCAACACCAGGTTCTTCATCAAGAAGATGGATTTTTGTTCTCTGTTAGCCCTTGGAACAGACATATGTAACATCAAATAGTCTCAGGTTTGAAAACCACAAAGATGACAGCTTTGTCTGTGTTTAAAGCTGCCAGTATCAAGAATGTGTTATCCAGATTATGCAGGAGGATTGTGAGTGTACTAGAAGCTTTTAGCATGAGCCAACTGGCTCAAGAGTGTTAATCCATCTAGGCTTGTTATTCAGTACATACCTTACCTACGGCTCAGAGAAATATATTTGTCTCTATGAATTACAGCACATCTGCAGCTTGAAATGTGAAAACCCATTACAGTCTTAAACTGAACAGAATTCTGAGTGTGACATTAGAAGCAGCATGCCAGGAAATATAGTTCCCCATTAGTTTGTATGTTAACACAAAAAAAGTGGGTGTTTCTTTTAATTAAAACAAACAAACAAAATTTTTGGCTATTGCAACCAATTGTTGAAAATAGACCGCTAAGAAAAGTATGATTTTATGCTTAAAAATGAACAAGCTTACCAAGTGGGAAGTATATGGCAGCCTTTCAGCTAATGAGTTGCCTTTGTTGATTTTGACATGAAGCAATGTAACACTTGCAATAGAATGGTGGAGTTTTGTGCTGTTGGGCCATGAAAGGTCAAAACAGAGTGTAAAGATAATGTTCATGGTAAAGTGATGCTTCTCACTCATGTGATGAAAGCTTTGCTGCCTGAAAAACTCTTCATGGCTTGCAAGATACAGATTAGTAAAACTTAGTAGTATTTGTTTTGTTCTGGTTTTGTTTTGTTTCTTTTTTGAAACATGCATTTATTGGGTCTTACTGATCTTGGATGTCTTTACTATTCATTCTGGATAAATGTGCTGCTTCTCCTTTCTTAACATCTCTGCCTCAAAGACCCTTGAGTATTTTGTATTTTGTAGTAACAGTCACTTGTTTCAGCCTGGGCAGGCTGAAGTGTGCTTGCAACTTGCTCAGCATCAATGCAATACTGATTTCACTGGGTAATTCCCTTGTGGCTTTTGAAGGTGGTTCCAGTGTAAAATAGGTCTTTTGGGGAGAGAGTATTTTCATATTTTAACTGTCCAAGGGCTAGAAATGCAGAGATTGCCCCTTGTCCTCTGGCAGCACCCGGTAAATGGTGGAGATCAGAAAAGCGACTGTGTACAAAGTAGTTGAGGGGTGGGGTTTAAGAACTTGCTAATAACATGGGATATGGTGATGGAAATGAGGACATTGAATCTATGCAAGGTCAGATTTTTTTCTTTCGGCAGACAACATATGCAAAATGTATTTTACAGCCACGAGCAATGAATTTGTCAAAAAGAAGCTATTTTTCTGTAGCCTTTTCTTCTATCATATATTCATTATTGGTGCTAGAGCAATAAATATTTTTCTAGATCTTATATTGAGCATCAAGATGGTTCTGCTGAGACTGCACTTAGAGCTTAACTGCATTGTTAAATCAGCTTGGTGCAGTGGAGGATAATATTAGTCACCTTTTCACTAAAGGATTGAGTCTGTTAAGCTTGTAAGCATAACTCGTGTGTTACTGAACTACTGGAGTGAATTCCATGTGCTTTCAGTATTAGCAGAACAGTCCTTAGTGGGTTGGTATGATGGTTTATTTAACTCTTAGCTCCAGGAAGAGGAAGAAAGTGAATCAAGATTGCTAAATGATTAATATCAGTGCTAGATAATGGCTTTGTCCTTTTATTTAAGTGGTATGCAAAAGCTTTCGCTTGACAAGCAAGAGTATGTCTTAATTTTCACTGTGTTGTTACATACTGTGAACCAAATAAAGAGGGCTTCCTCAGTTTTGTTAAGAATCAAGAAGGTTAAGTACTAATAAGGCTTGTATTCATACTAATTTCACTTAAAGGCAGCAATGTTTCCCTAGCTGACTGGTCTGTGTCATGATCTGTATACTGAATTAGTATGACAGTTTCTTCCCTTGAGAAGCTACTGAGCATTATTTGGAGCAAAAATCATTCTTCATTCTCTCTGGGCTGTTTTCTGCTTTTTGTCCTGTTCTTTCTGGACAGATTTTGCTGTTTGTTTAATTTGTTAGGTTACAACTTTTAGAAGTCTCCAGAGTCCAATCTAATTCTTTCATGCAAAGATGCATCTCTTTAGCTCTTTATAAATGAGAAAAGCAGAGTAGTCTCCTGAAACTAGTCAAAAGCATGGGTAATATAAACTTTACAGATAGCTGAGACCATGTCTGGTTCTTCACTCTACTTTCCCTGACTAGTACTTTCCCTTGAAAGAAACAAATGAAAACCTAACTTGACCTAAAACAGTAATATTCTTTTGGCAATAGTTACTGGGAAAAACAAACATTGCATAACTTGAAAAAAAGAGATTTAGTGAAGTGTTGGTGATCTGAGATGCCTGTGTTATATGGTCTTATGGGTTTGCTTGCTGTTTTGAAGATGTCCAGTTGGAGAGTTTGCAAACCAAAAAGGATTATTGTGGTCAAGATAAATTACATTGGCGTTTTCTGCTAAAGAAAATATGGATGTGCTTTATGGGAATACTATTTGGGATTATGTGTGTATTGAGTGTAGTCGTGAGGGATGTTGCAGGAATGGGTCTTACCTATTTGGAAGCAAAAAAGAAAATCATTTGCAAAATTCTTTACTTATACTGTCAAATGCTCTCGGTACAGAAAAAAAGGGGAAAAACACTGACTGAACTTCAGAAACCAGACTAAAGGATGCTAGTAGATAAGGAGAGATAAAGTACAGGTTTCTGATAGGTGTATTCATGATGAAACACAATTACCAGGTTTTCAAGAACAAATTACCACTGGAAAGAAATATTAGATAAAGTATCCCAGACTACTACCATTGAAATGGATAGCTGACTGCTTATATGCAGCTGTCTTTAATTCTGAACAGCATTCTTGCACCTCTCAGTATCTTCCAAAGAATTATATACTATATGCATTGTAGCTTATGACTTAATTGAAATATGGCTAAGATTTATTAGTTTGGAGAGAGACCAGATACTTTTGTTCATTCACTCATCAGAAACTTAGTACATGTGCAGTAATCCTTTGTGTTAACTGTCAGGAGCTAATTGCATGTAGAGTTTTTGCTATTTATAAAGATGTCAGCCCAGTCATTGTAGTAGAATTTTTAGTGTCCTTAAAACGTCTTTTGTTCCTCATTTTTTCAGCTATCAAATTTGTAATACACAAATACATCTATCTGATGTTTTGAGGAGATAATGCTTCAGAATCTGCACAAAATCCTTCACACGCTCTGAATACATATGTTGTTATTCTCCTAATGATTTCAATTTTATTGTTTTATAGTTAAAAATTCTACTGTTGGGTATTTCTTCTTGACTTCATAATATGTAGAAGGAGAAGTGACTTCTTACCTAAAATAAAAACTTCACTGTGTTGTTCACCAGCATTTTTTGAGAACATGCAAACTCCATTAGTGCTACATTGCAGAAAATTGTCAGATGGAGGCATAAATGGATTACTGAGACACCTTCACAAGGGGTCTAGTCACTTGGATCAGATTACTGTCAAATTGATGGATGTGTGGAAATGGGGTTGTTCTTGGTGGGCTTCAAAATAAACATACAATCCTAAGTCATACATGTAGTTCAGCTATCTTGAGCTAGTTGTTTCTTTGAGAAAAGATAATGAGATGTAATCAATGTCATTCAATAGCAATACTGTGTTTTAATCCAGCAGTACAGTTTCTTATAAGCAGTTCATTTACAGCTTCTTACTTTCTTAACAGATGAATTTTTATTTCAACATTCAATACATCCACTGAGTTTCTGTGTGTCTCTTCGGTACCACAGGTCTTGGATTGGATTGAAAACCATGGAGAAGCTTTTCTTAGCAAACATACTGGAGTGGGAAAATCCCTTCATCGAGCTAGAGCTTTGCAGAAACGTCATGAAGACTTTGAAGAGGTTGCACAGGTAAAAATGGCACATGGAAATATATGAGAAATTCCTGCTGTGGCACTGAAGGGCTGGGCAGAGGGAGCTCCACAACAAAAAATGCTGTTACAAGAGTGGGCTGTTTCATTTAATTTTTCCTTTTCACTCCATCTTCAATAAGAAAAGTACCAATTTCCCCAATCTCACAGTGAGTGGTTGCCTTGGAGCCCAACAGAGCTGCTACTGTTATTATTTATTAGGATGATTTTTAAAGACATACTTTGAAACATTGAGTCTCAGAGGAATGAAAGCTTTCCTTTCAAAATGTTTCATGCGATTCTAGGATTTAAACTTTTGTGCAACATGTAAGAGAGGGTGGAGATTAATTGAAAGCCCTGTTTCCTGACTTAAAGCTTGGGAAGCTCCCAAATCCTCACAACAGCCTGGTGGGGAGGGAAAGCGAAGTCTCATAAGGAGCCAAGTGAGCTGACAATCTGGCCAACCTGGCTTTGGATTTTATAAAACTGAGTTTGTTTATTCCCTGAGTTTGTTTATTCCCTCCATTTTGAATCACAGGTACCAATCCTTTTTCCATAGGAAGACTCCAGTATTGGCCTTAAGTGGAGCTGATGATAGAATTTCAAAACACACTTTTCTGTGAAAAAGATTTATGCCAAAAAAAAAATAGACATATAAGGAATGCAGGGAGCACAACAAGAGGAAGTTGGTTTTGGTGGCAGCCTTGAAAAGGGGGTATGAGGTGAATACAGTGCATGAGAAGCCCAGGCTACAATCCTCTCCATTAGCAGCATGTACTATCTGTTCAGTCTTAGTGATTGATAAGGGTCAACATCTCTCAAGATTTTAATCAAGAGGAAACTCACTAAAGTAGGATTGGTACAGTAGTTCTTCAGTTGAAACAGAAGACATGACTAGAAAATTCTGAGGTGATAGGCAAGAGCATAACAGTGACAGCTACACTGGCAGATGCATCAGAAGTGTGTTTACAGATTGCCTGTTTAATGGATAATTACAGTCTTAGTAAAATACAAACATAGTCTTACAGCACACTCCAGTGACTTGAAAAAATAGCATCAGAAAGCTTCCTTAATACTGATTTCCTCTAAAATGATCCAGAGTAATAAGTGTTGTTAGTTTTGTATATACATATGCTGGATTTTCCATATGCATGCTTCATAATTAATTTTGAGTAAAATCTGTAATATTTTCCATGTGGAAATACTTACTTTTTCTGGTCCAAACAAGCAAGATTCTATTTTTGTAAGACACTTAAGAAAACCTGAATGATCTCATACTTAATACTGTGTTATTTGAGCAAAGAAGAAAAAATGTTTCAGTAACGGAAGGAGATGAAGTCTGTGGAACTGTTAATGGGATATGAAGTCTTAAAAAAGCATCTTGTTAATTTGCATTATACTTTAAAGTAGAACATTGTAAAGTAAATGCTAAGCAAAACCCTCCTAAAATGTAATGTTACTAGAGTTTAAAATTATCCCTTCAGAGTGGAATTACTGAAAACTTATATGGGTGAAAGAACTTAAATATACTACAGGGGTCTATCTTCCGCTGACAAAACGATGGACAAAATGATCTAATACATTGTGGTTTTTTTCATCTGTGATTCTTGAATTGGTAGTGACTGCCAAGAGAGGCACACCCTTCAGTTTGTTCCTCTTACTTGCTCTAAAGCTGAATGAAAGCAGTCCCCCCAAAACATTTATGTTGCTGGTGTTACAAGAAAGGTTATATTCATGTGTAAGACAGCAATCTGTAGTCCTTGTTAAAGCATGAATAACATTGAACTGATTTATTCCCTGCCTGCATTTCTGATTGGTCCAGATCCTTGCTGTATTTTGATTTTGGGATGGGTTTTTTGTTGTGCTGTTTTGTTGCCTTTTCTTTCTTTCCTGTTTTTTTTTTTTTTAATTTTTAATGGGACTCAGTTCATAATCAGAGATTTTCAGTCAGCTCCAGTTGAGAGGAAGCAGTGTCAAGTGAGCTTTCAGTGGAGCGGCAATGTTTTAACAAGTGCAGGGAGCCAATGGTAATATAAAAAATGCTCCTGATAGAAGGCTGACTTCTGATTCTCAAGGGAGTGAATATTATTTTTCCTTTCTTACTTTCTGCATCCTCATACTATTTTTAATGTGATTGAGGTGCCCATTCCTCAGTAGCAAACAAATAGATGTTAAAATGAGGTTTGTGTTGAATAAGAAAGATAATTCCAGAGTCAGTGGGCTGGGGGCTCACAAATTATTCACTTATTTTTGTGGAAAAAAAGACTTGTTTCTCTTTATTTTGCATTTTGTTACCACTACAGAGCACTAGATAGTCAAAGCTCATCCAACTAATAATAAATTCTGATACGTTGACATATGTGCTTGTGCATACACACCTTTACTTGTAGCAACTATTGTAAAATTGTGTTGCTCTTTTTTTGTGAAGCCTGTCCAGATCGCTTTCTATTTACTTTTTTTTTCCCCCTTCTGTTCTTTCACCTCTCTTCATGATCATCTTTGTATCCATGTGAGACCATTAGTCCAGGTGTCATGACTCCATAGTTTTGCATAAGTGATTGACTTCTGGGTATGGATTTTCAGCTTAGAAGTGCTAGATGCAGATCAATAGTATGATTATACTTTGCCATGCCTTTTTGTATAAAACTCTAAATCATCTTAATCTCTTTTCTACTGTGATTTGTACTTGCTTCTGGACAGTAGTCTATGGGCAAAAAAATTAAGAAATTTAGATTTAATTATTGGGATCTTTTTGCACAGGTAAGGTCTTTTCTCCATGTGTAGATTGCATCTGAATTTAGAACTTGGCCTATGAATGGCTGAAATAGGTGCAACTGAAGGTCTGAGTCTTAAAGCATCTTGTGGCTGTCACCAGATGCATAAAGAAAAGTTGCCTTTACTGTCTTAGTTATCTGGGCCTATTTGATGTCTGGAACTAAAAGAGGCAGCAGCCCAGTGTATTTTATAGTCGCTGATGGTCTTTGTTCTCTTAGACTAGATACTTTTTTTTTGTTTTGGAATGAGTGCCAGATCCTGTAGCAATGACTTATGCAGTTATTATCTACCAAGGTAAATATTTATAATATATTTCAACTCTACTTAGAAGAGCAATATTAGTCATAAGGCATATATCTTCTGTTAAGGTTTGAGAATTGCCACTCCTTTGGAAGCAGCATTTGTGTTGTGATCATTTCTTGTACATGCATTTCACCGTTCCCTTTGCAAAAAGAGAAGTTTGGTGTGCCTGGCTCTGTGTTACATAATAGATACTCCTGGAATTCGTAAACAATGCTCCTCATGTGAGGTAAAGTTTTCATTAAAATGGAAAACTTCTGTTTCAGCCATCTGAGGCTGGGTGGGGCTCTCTGAGTTGATGAAGTAGCTGTTGTTCAGGAAGAGTGCCTTAAGGCTTTTCAGCCTTGCCCCTTGAACATGTGATCTGTGGACAGTAGAAATCGGAGCACTGAAGCACAGATTAGAGTGTGTTATGGGTTACCATGGCCTGAGCCAGATCTGGAGCATTGAGTAGTGCACTCCCAACTGAAAAGGGTAGGCTTATGTTAGTCTCTGCAGGCTTTTCCAGGGGAACTGGGGAGCAGTTCTCTACCTCTGCATGCAGTAAAAAAGCTGAAGATTAAGGAAGGGCTAAAAATGAGCATAATCAAAATAAAGGAGTATCATGGGTTTAATTCCTTACATAAATAGATGTAAAAAATGAAGGGAGACCCCCTCCAAATGTATGAAAACTGTACCAGGTCATGTAATTTCCCTTGGGCTTCTCAGGTAGTCTGAGACCTTGAATGAGAGCTCTTATTTTGTGCTCCTTAGTTGAGTTCTGTGGTTGGGCTTGGATTTAACTTTTGTGGATATTATAGTCTTAGTAGAGGTGTGGTACAAAAATGTATAACAAAAGCACATTTGCATAGGCTTAATATATCTTGACAAGCAGGGTTTGTATCTCCTATAATTGAGGCTGGGAGAAGATAGAAGGGAGGAAGGAAAAGAGAAAGGTGTGTTTATATTGCCAAGAATTTTGTTGCATTGTTTTATTAATAATCCATGGTGCAAACTTCATGAGGTGGTACAAGCAAAGATTCTTTAGTGTAGACTCAATTTCAGTCTGTTTACTCCAGAGGTTAACATCCTTCTGTGCTTTTATGATGAGTTAATTCTAAGGCATGAAATCCCACGATTAGGCTCAAAAAAGAGCACCCAAATGTTAACAAATGTTTGGAATCAGTCCAAATAGATGCAGATTACAAGTTCTAAGCTTTGAGAGTTGAACAGCTCTCTCTTCTCTGGACCACGATGCTCTCAGCACATCAGGTACCAGAATCACAGAATGTTAGGAGCTGGAAGGGAGCTTGAGAGATCATCTAGTCTAACCCCCCTGCCAGAGAAGGATCACCTCTACCAGATCAGTCTGGAACTCATCCAGGCGAGCGTTGAATAATTCCGGAGAGGGAGACTCCACAACCCCCTTGGGCAGTCTGTTCCAGTGTTCTGTCACCCTCACAGTGAAATAATTATTTCTCCTGTTTCCATGGAACTTCCTATGCCTCACCTTCCACCCATTGCTCCTTGTCCTGTCATTGGGCATCACCGAGAAGAGCCTGGCTCCATCCTCTTGGCACTTACCCTTCTAAGGTCACCCCTTAGTTTCCTTTTCTCCAACTAAATAGCCCCAGATCCCTCAGTCTGTTCTCATAAGGGAGGTGTTCCACTCCCTTAATCATTTTCATGGCTCTGTGATGGAGTCTTTCAAGCCATTCCCTATCCTTCTTGAATGGAGTGACCCAGAACTGGACACAATATTCCAGATGTGGCCTCACCAGAGCAGAGTAGGGAGGGAGGAGAACCTTTCTTGACCTACTGACCACAGCCCTTCTAATACAACCCAGGATACCATCAGCCTTCAGCACATTGCTGACTCATAGTTAGCCTCCCAACCTATACTGGTACATGGGGTTGCTTTTTCCCAGGTGCAAGATTCTACACTTGCCCTTGTTGAATTTCACTAAATTTCTCCCTGCCCAGCTCTCCAGCCTGTCCAAGTCCCACTGAATGGCAGCACAACCCTCTGGTGTGTCAGCCACTCCACCAAGTTTGGTGTCATCAGCAAACTTGCTGACAGTGCTCTCTGTGCCCTCATCCAGGTCGTTGATGAATATATTGAACAGCACTGGTCCCAGTACTGACCCCTGAGGGACTCCACTAGATACAGGCCTCTAACTACACTCTGTCCCATTGACCACAACTATTTGACTTCTTCCCTTCAACCAGTTCTCAATCCACCTCATTACCTGATCATCCAGACCACACTGCCTCATCTTAGCTGCAAGGGTGCAGTAGGAGATGGTGTCCAATGCCTTACTGAAATCAGGATAAACTACATGAACTGCTCTACCATCATCTATCCACCTGGTTATGTCCTTGTAAAAGGCTATCAGGTTGGTCAAACATGACTTTCCCTTGGTAAAACCACCTAATGACCCTCTTGTCCTTGATATGCCAAAGGACAGTGCCAAGGATAAGTTGCTCCATCACCTTTCCGGGGATGGAGGCGAGGCTGACCAGTCTATAGTTACCTGGGTCCTCCTTCTTACCCTTTTTGAAAACTGGAGTGATGTCTGCTCTCCTTCAGTCCCTAGGCACCTCTCCTGTCCATCATGGCTTACCAAAGAGAGTGGTCTGGCAATGACCTCTGCCAGCTCCCTCAGCACCCTTGGGTGCATCCCATCAGGACTCATGGATTTATGATTGTCCAGATGACTTAACTGTTCTCTAACCCAGTCCTCATCAACCAAGGAAAATTCTCCTTTGCCCTGTCTTTCTCTGGGGCCTTGGGGGCCTCAGGATCCTGAAGACAGCCTCCAGCAGTATATACAAAGAAAGCATTTAACAACTCTGCCTTCTCTGTGTCCTCTGTCAGCAAGTCACCCACCTCATTCAGCAGTGGGCTTACATTGTCTCTGGTGTTAGCTTTTCTTGCAATGTATTTGAAGAAAACTTTTTCTGTTGTTGACCTCCCTCGCAGGGCAGGATTCCAAGGAGGCCTTAGCCTTCCTAGTAGCCTCCCTGCATCCTCTGACAACTGTCTTATACTCCTCCCAAGTGGCCAGTCCCTCCTTCCATGATCTGAGGACTCTCTTCGTCCACCTGAGTTTGCTCAGCAGTTCCCTACTTAACCATGCAGGTCTCCTGGCTCCCTTTCTCAATTTTGTACTCTTTGGGATGCTCTGATCTTGGGCTTGAAAGAAGAGGTCCTTGAATGTTAACCAAATATCTTGAGCCCCTTTGCCTTCTAGTACTCTGTCATGAGAGATTTCCCTTAGCAATTGTCTGAAAAGGTCAAAGTTGGCTTTTCCCATTCTGCTTTCTGTTTTGACCCAAGGCACTTAGAGGACTGCTGATCTGCATTTGTTACTCCTATGATATCTTGGGACAATGCTCCACTCTAATACTTAACCATAAATGAGTTCTAAATCTTCCTCTGTTGCTGCTTCACAAACGATGATCCAACTGGCACATAAACTTTTTGATGTGTTACTATAGTAAGAGTGGAGAAAAGTTTTCCAGCTTCCTGCTTGATGTGTGGATTTGATGTTAAGCGTCTCTACCAGCAGCTGTAACTTTCTCACCTCTAATAAAACACATTTGAAAAGTCTTCTGGCCATGACTGTAGTGATTTTTCCAGTGTTGAAAGAGACCAGTTTCCAAGTAATTACACATTTAGGCTGATCTTTATTGTAGTTCCCTAGTTGTGAATATAAAAAACTAATTCAAAGAAGAATAAATAGGCTTCCAAATTCTGGATTGAGGAGACTTTTTAATGGACATAAATGATGAGCTAAGAAATCAATTTATTCACAGTTAAATGAAAAAGCATCCAGAAAGTCTTTAGTAAGATGATATTCTACTACTTTAAAAAAACCAGAAGCAAACCACATTCCAAGGGCTTTTTTGTCCTTTGGTTTTCATTAGTGGAGTGGCTTTAAAATGTCCTGACTGAATTTTCTTTCACTTAGTCCTGTGAAACCAACTTATTTCTCTACAGAACACGTATACCAATGCAGATAAGCTCCTAGAAGCAGCTGAACAGCTCGCTCAGACTGGGGAATGTGACCCGGAGGAAATTTATCAAGCTGCCCATCAACTGGAAGACCGGATACAGGATTTTGTTAGGCGTGTGGAGCAGCGCAAGATCCTGCTGGATATGTCTGTGTCCTTTCACACTCACGTTAAAGAGGTAAACCTGTTACTAAGCTGTGGTCATAAATTTAAACTTTAAAACCAGTATTGTCCAGTGTTACTCTCCTTGTTAAAACCTTGTCATAGGAAGCCGTGAAACCTCTGTGGTATGATGGGTCTTTGTTTGTACTTTGTGAATTGGGGGGGGAGCAGGTGGGTTGCTGCTTTGGTGGATTTTCATTTTTTCTTTTTCTTTTTTTTTTTTTTTTTACTTTCCCAAGGAGCTTCTACCTCTGTCCTGCAAGTACACATACTTGTTCTGTCAAAGGGAGGGAGGGAGGGCCAGAAGAGGGAGCTGGTACAGCTAAAAGCAAGCATTGTGGGGAGAGATACTGTGTGCTTTTGGTGTGGTTTTTTTTATTCAACAAGCTCTCAGTGAAGTTAACTTGAGTTGTCAGGCACCTCGTTAGGCTGACATGGTTCAGGAGACTGAAATGCATATTAGAAGCACAAGCCCACTTAAGGCAATCCAGCTGCACAGAAAGGCTAGAGCAAGAATAAGGACTTCAGTAGGGACTTTTGGTTAAAGGTAGTGGCAAATTTCAACAACTGTAGATTACTTGTTTTCTGTTTAGACCTCATGTTAAATCTCTCTGCTCAAACCCAGTGAAAACATAAAAGGCTACTGGGTTGCAGCATTTCAGATTATGTCTTACTTCCCTCCACCCTCCATCAAGAAGTAGTGTGTTTGGTGGGGAAGTGTAGTAGTCAAAGTTATTCAGTATATGGTTACTCAGCAACAAGATTGTTCAGCATAACCTTGTAGAGGATAAGGATGGGAGATTTTTGTATGCGAAACACATGTTTTGTCCTTGGAGAACAGATGCATAAGGCAGTTGGTCTTTGAAGGAAGTCAGAACTGAATTACTTTTTAGCTCTATACATGAGTAGATAGCTCACCTCTAAGTTTGTGTTTGTTTCAAAAAGCAGATCAACCTATGACACTTGTCAATATTCTCCCAGAACTCTGCTTGTTTAAACAAACACTGTCAGGAACCATTACAGAGCTACATCTTTGTTTCATTTTTCTCAAGCACAGGGTGTTGTTCCGTTGCTTGTTGTGATGCTCAGAAGCAGTCAGTTGCTGAAGTATGCCTTTTGTTTCTACATATTGTTTTATTACCTGTTTTTCTTACCACCAAGAAGAGCAACTCAAGTGGTATTTAAATGCATACAGTTTCTTGCAGTGATGAAAGATGGAGACTGTAAAAAAATTTGCAAGGAAAGGGATTAAAAAAAAATATCCCAGATGTGCTGGAATGTTGCCATAGCTCCCTTTAGATAATGTTTTATTGTGACAAAAAACCTCAACCCAACACATACTTGGTAACTTTTATTTTTACTTTTAAATGTCTATTATTGTGACCCTTTAAGTGCATGCAGCTGTTTTTATGGCAGCTTCTCTACAGCCTGGACTCTAGGGGAAAGGTATTGTGGCTGATACACACATGCTGATTTTTTTTGGTTTAGTTGTGTTTGGTTGTGTTTAGTTGGTTTAGACCTTTACACCTGAAAAGCAAGGGAAGCTGGAAAGAGGACTTATTTATGGAAGCAAGATTATCTTGTTATTTATTTGCTTTCTACTGAAAAAAATCAGATGCGTAAGGCAGGTGGTTCGTATTTAGTAACTTGTCCTTTGATTAAGATGCAAAGGAAATAGCAAGCTGAAAGCTCTCTTGTGCTTTTCTGAATTTTGATCTGTTTTCAAGACTGTGTTGTTCATTATCATGTGTGGAGTTCTGAGAAGACATCGCAAAGCAAATAGGAGATGAAAATGCCCTAAACCTGGAAGTCATCCATGCTTTGTTGGCAGAACTGCATTTCTCCTGCATGATTTGGGAAGTTGCTGAATAAATTAGTGGATACATGTAGGCATGTATCCTTTCTGCTATGTGGTGAAGAAATTAATGTGCACCCTTAGCTAGTGAAGAGAGAAGTCCAAGTAATAGGGTAATAGGCTAGTTGGTGAACCAGAAAGAGATGCTTCATTTGTTTAAAAAAACCAAACCCAAACAATCCCTAAATACCCAAACAAATCAGAACATAACACTGCTCATGCGTTTGGTTCTTCAGGTATTGGGGGGGAGCTTCCTTGTATCCTTTTGTGTGTTTTTCTGGTCTAAAAAAGTACACATCAAGAATAAAAGCCCTGTTTGTGTGTGACAGTTTGGAGGGATCCACAGAGCTGAGAAATGGTCATTTGAGGTAGTGGTTGTTTTGGGGCTTTGAATAGTGGCTCAGGTATCCATACGATCCCTTCCTTTTTAAAAAATAATTAGGACTTTTTGGTGTGTTATTTTCCACAGAAATACTTCCTGTTGTATGAGTGCTTCTCATCTGATGAGAATAATCCACTACTACCCCCTGTAGCTTTATACTTGACAGGTAATTCACCCACTTTTCCCATCTTCACTGGGAAGTGTCAGTGCTGCAATGTCTGCACAGTACTGGTACGCTTAGTACATCAACACAGTTCCTGCTCTCAGAAGTGGCATGCTTGCCACAAAAACCATAGATCCACTTGACACATCCTGGAAGTTGCTTTACCTATACCTGTGCACAAAGCAGCTGTATAACATGTGTGCAGCAGCTTGTTACAATGCACATCGGAAATGCTGGCTCTTTTAACATCTCCAGAAGCTCTGTAGCCAGGTGGTTATAAGCTGGTAGAGCACCCTGTGGCTTACAAAAATCAGAAAACAAAAATGAAGTTCTCTGACTCCTCACAGACCAACTTGCATAGACAAAATGTCTCAGTGAGGAAAATAAAAGATATTTAGGGAAGTCAGAAATATGATGTTCTGTAATGGTATTGCCAATACTTATTTTGCCTAAAGGTGATCCAAGAAAGTCAGTTGCTTTTTGTATATAAACTGCGATTCTGTGTTGTTATTACTAACCTATAAGGTTGTGAATATTGATTTTTAATTCCCAGGAAAACAGGGAGAAATTTCAATCTCTAAGCAATTTTTTTCAGTAAGTGATGTACTGAAGTTAAGCCATGCACTGACGAACATTAAAAGTGTTTGGGACCCTAAATATCCCTGTCAGGTTCTTTGCATTGAAAGTACTGTGTCCTGGCAGGCTCCCAGCCTGAGGGTGGATAAAATACAACTGAACATATGAAACTCTTGACTGTTGGAAGAGAGTGAAACCCTTATGGCTTTTGTGCCTTTTAACATTAAATAATGTGAGGAGGGACAACACAAGAAAAAAACTGCACAGATGAAAAATACATTTCTTCAGTAAGCAGCTATCAAAAATGGTAGTGTGCAAAACATAGCAGCAAGTGTGATGATAATCTTTGCTGTGAAATCTGTCACCAGGTAGAGATGCATTGGATTTTGGGGTGAATTTAAATTCTTCCATACACACACATACAGACACACATGTGCACTCTCTCTCTGAAATGGCTCCTTCAGCATCTCTTGAGTGGGAAGACTGAAACCCTGGCCAAGCCAGGTATTTGTAGTAGTACCAAAGTAGAGCAACAGATATTTTCCTAGCTGGAGTCAAGCGTGGGAATACAGATTAGGCTGACTGTACGCAGAAGAGAATGATCTCTGTAGAGCCTGCTGGCTTTTTGCATGTAACCTGTTGTGTGTATTCTGACAAGTTGATTCTAAAACAGATTGGAGTGCTTTTTTTGTGTAAACAGTATGCTTAATGGTGTTACTAGAAGATGTCTCTTCTGGTTTTTTGTCTTACTGAAACTAAAATTTGCACCAGAATAGACTGATGTTGAAACAAAGAAAAGGGAAGTGGAACTGGCTGAGATTTCATATACAAAACCTTGCTGTTCCAGAGCGAAAGTAATGACAAAGCAGTCTGTGGAAGCTGTTGAAAGAAAGTGGCATTGTTTTGAGGGTGCCAGTGCATGGAAATGCAGAGGAGGCCTAGCTCTGGCCATAGTGCCGCTGATTGCTTCACATCAAGCTATGAGGCATGTTTTTGATTCAGAAACTCTTATTGATAATGGTCTTGCTTTGTTTCACAACTCACTGCCAGAAATATGCCCTCCTTTGCATTATGCCAGATGAAAGGGTGTCCATCCACACAGCCTCTCTTTTGTTTCATCCCAGGGTAGACCCCGAGTTGACAGACCAGCTCGTCTGGATTTGTCTTGTAAAGGGTTACAGCTGGGCTGGCCATGAAGTGAGTGACAGATGCTCTCTATTAACCTCTCTCCCTTTCCAAAGGGAAAGGGATAAAGGGAGAGAGACTTATTAATTGGAAAAGAAAACTAGAACAGCTTTAATGAAAATAACACTAACAACAATAACATGAAATATATACAAACCCAATATTGAACCCAACCCCTCGATGGCAGTTATGTCGCTGTCATCTCTAATGCTTTGGACTAGCATTGGGGAAGTCCCAGACTGGACTCGGTGGCAGACGTGAAACCATATTTAGGAACTCAGGGTTTGGGATCAATGGCAGACTGGACAGAGTCCTTCTCAGACACCAGCCATTGAAGAAAAGGCTTGACCCTTGCAGTCCTTCAAATTATCATCTAATACACAAGATTTAGCAGCAACCTTGGTCTGCAACAGAAGATTTAGTAATGACTTTGGTCTACATACCAATCCTTGGTACTAACTATAAATGTTGAGCCTTACCACTACTAGAAGCAGACACTGCCCATGAAAACATGTTGTTAATTTCAAAAAGTGCCATTATTTAGAAGAGACCATGCTGAAAAGTAGGATCACTGAACAGAGTTAATTCTGTTCTAATTCCAACCAGGACACTGTCACTCCTGAGAGTTTGTGTCTATGTCGGTGGTCTACACATTAAATTGGTATGTCATGAGACTGCTCTCTCCTCTGCATGTCCTTTGCACACAGCAGAGCAGCTTGTGGATGACCTCATTGTTAAGTGTGAAGACTCCTTGCTTGGGCTTTTGTGCACCTCTAATTAATTCTTTTTATAGCACAGCAATGCTCAATGTGATGGATCTGGCAAATTATAGAAAGTGCAGTCTCTGGTCAGTACTCTGGTATGCTGGCCATCGAGTCTGAAAGTCAATGAGGGCAGTTTTTAAATCTGAATAGAAGAACTGCATTCAGTGTCAGCACACTGAAGTGTGTTGTGGGTTACTGATCTAGCAGGACTCCAGGGTGTTTAATGTCTTAGATTTTTTCTTTATGAAAGAGTTCAGTGTTTGTCTGCTACATATTCTTACAGGGTTTACAAATAGACATGCACACATCAGTCACTTTTGATGCCCTGAAACACTTGTTGGGGAATACTATTGCAACATTTGGACCTGTACAACTAATAGCTTCTTCAACAGCTATGTCTGTGGCAATACACACGCTGCCACACTGTGATGGAGGGCAGGGACAGAAAGAGAAATTGGTAATTTTTGCATTCAGAAACCTTGTGCCTTTCTTCGTCCTAGCCTGCTGAAAAGGCTGATGGCATATCCAAAAGCCATTATTGTAAAAATTAAAAATAAAATAAATTTGAAGTGTGATGGATATTTTACCCTAGTAAAATCACTGCATGTGCTTAGAAATGTGTTCTCTGAATATATACAGCAAAATGCAGAAAGGTTTTGTTTAGCTGCAGTCTTTCAGGAGATTGCGGGAATGGGACTTAAATGGATAGGGACCCATGATGGAAACACTGAAACTTCCAGGATGTTGCAGACAATTAAAATGATGCCATCTGAGTGACTAATGGCATGCTCCCAAGAACTTGGGAAAGAGGTAGTACAGGATGCAGGCTTATTCAAACAGATGTTTCTTAGTCTCTGTTATATTTAGCTCCAAAAAAATAAATAAATAAAACCTGCTGAATGAAATATCTGCCTGTCAGCAGTTCAGAATTTGATTTCCCTCTCCAATTTTAATTCTGATGTGATGTGAAGAGCAGATGAAAAGAGCAGAAGAGCCTCCTTCTGTGACTGGATTGAGTTATTTATATGGTTTTCTTGCTGTACATTATAGCTGTCTTGCTGCCAGGTTAAGTTCTTGCTGAGGTCACAGGACTTGGTAGTTTGTTTAGGGATCTTTGTGCTGCTTCTTTTACACAAAGTAGGCAGTGGGGGGGAAGTCTGGAAATTACTCAGAAGTTCACACTGAGAGAAACTTAACATTTGTTTAATGATGTGGAGTTTCCTCCCACTGAATTTTTGTTGCCCAGCTCTCTTTTACAGAATAATGAGTTACTTCAGAAATTCATTACACTATAAAATCTGTAGTTCTGCACTACTGAGCATGTATAGGTAAGCTCTAGTCTCTTTTTGTCCCCCTCTATTAGCCATTCGGTTTCTTTTAGTATTGCTGTGCAATCTTGTACTGTATTCATCCTTAGTTTTGTATCCAAAATCAAGATAATTTATGTCATTTCCAGAGCTTATTCTGGTTTTAGAGCTGTATATGAGCCAGATGGCTATTGCCACCCATTATTAGTTAGTTCATTAATTGCATGAATTTCTGTCTTGCTTTAATAACGGGACAGTTTTGTTCATTTGTAGTGGCTTCACCCTAACTTCTGTGTATAAATACCAAAGTTGTTTTGAGGGGAAGCTGTTTGCAAGAAACTTGCTTTGTGGAAAGTGCCAAAAGCTTATTTGGTAATCTGTTAGAGTAAGTTTTGCTTTGGAAGTGTCACAGAGCTGTAGTCACTTCAGAAATGGCTTAAATTGTTCCACTTTGAACAGCATATGAATCACAACTGGGCATGTAGTGCATACTGATCAATCTCCTTCTCTTTCTGCACATTTATAACATGTTTTTCCTTCCAAAGCAGTGGGCAATTCAGCAAATGTGCTAGGGAAAGACAGTGTAATTTGAGCATTTTGGTACCTTTGGGGCAAGATGCCATGCTTACAGTCAATCTAGTCAGCATAACACTTTATTGTGCTAGCACCCATGTCTTTCTGCTCTAGGCAGGCAGTATTGCTTTGAACTGGCTACACAGAAGGAAAGATCTGCTTATTCTGTGTAGGCTTGATTTTCAGCATCAGGGGTGAGCTTCAAGGGAAGTATTTGTACATATGCGACATCACCAGTACAACATTGCTAAATTTGCTTGCTCCTGCCAGCTCCTCTCCACCCAGTTTTAGAAGTAGCTGAATTGTATGTGAAATGCAGAGGTGAGGTGTCCTTTGTACAGGTTTGACACAACCCAGTTAGAAATTACATATAAGGAAAAAAATTGAATTGGCTCTTAGACCTGTTTTGAGCTTCTGTACAGGGTCTTTTAAGAGAGCCAAGAGGCAACCTGGATATGGGCCAAGAGACTCAAAATTATTTTAATCCTAGTTTGTCTGTGATAAACATCTCAGAAAAGTGGGCATTTTACAGATAGCACATTTAGCCTGAAGTGTAGAGATCTTCTAGGCAGCACTAAACAGTTGCACAGTTGCAAGCTGCACTGTTTGTATTTACACAGTGACTCAGTTAGAAGGTCTCTAACTGGTGCCCTTTTATTACAGTTCAGACATAAACTTCATGTGCTAAGAGAGGAATAAAAGTATGTCCCTTGGGCATTGAAACCTGAGTAAAGTTTCCAGGTTCTATTGTCAGACTATTTGCTCATAAGTTTCATTTGTCTCTAAGTGTGCATTTGGGGGGGAAAAATACTTTTGTATGCTTTATGGGGTTATGTTGGAATGAATGTTGATGAGTGCGCTTGACCCACTTGTTATGTCCTATTGATTTGTACTCCTTTTAATAAGCAAGACTGCTGTGGCTTGAGCTTGTGGTGTTTTTGGCTACGGAATTGCATTAGAATCTGTGACAGGCATTGTCTTTGAAGCATACAAGTAGTCAGAGAAACAGTCTGTAAGAATAGGCAGTTCCATTTCTGCTGAGAATTCTTAGTTTTGTAGAAGAGAGTCTGGTTAAATGCACTATCTTCCTAAGTGTGAAAACTTAACCTATAGCTTGGTTAACTCAAAACCTACCCCAGGAGGTATGTAAAGCTCTAAAATACAAAACTTAACATTTAGTTTTAAAATAAAGCTTCAAAGGAGCTGATTTAAGAAGATTGAAAATCCTTAATTGAATTTTTAATTTTAATGTGTCTCCATTAGTAGTTGGGAAACCTTTGTGATTATAACATTATACAAACAACAAAGAAACCCACTTTTTCTTCTAAAATTAAGACAGTTTGGATTGCTTACTGTGTGCTTGTTCACTATGAACCTAATTAAAGTTAATAAAGTTTATTTGTATCTTCGAAATATATAAAGGCAGAGAGTAAAGTGCACTCAGAAGACCTTAATTCTTTCAATCAAATAAGAGTTATTCTCTCAGGATAAAAAACAAACTCTAATCCTTGTTCTTGGAATCACAGCATTTGGGATGTGATAGAATAGAGAGGAGGCACCCAGTTTCAATGCTTCCTGTGAGAGCAGTTGTTTCACTGTGCTTTTAGCACTGCTCATAGAAGTGTTGCAGCCGTGCTTCCTGTCTTCAAGCGGTGTTTTTATCAGTTGCACAATAGACGGCTAATGGTTTGCTGATGAACAATATTCAGACAGAGCATAGGATCTAACAGCTTGCCTCCTAAAATTGGGGGAAAAGAACACAGAAGGGTTCAAGTGACCAGTAGTGATACCTAGCTAGCATATACCTAGGAATTTTTGTGTAAGGTGTGGTTCATGGGCAGTTCTGAACAGATTATGTGCACATGTTAAGTAGCGGGGGGAAATGTTGAATTAACTAGTGGAATTACTTCTGATGTTTTTTATTGTAACATTGTAAAAATGAAATCAAGAGTGTGAACACCATGGCTGTAGAAATCATGGTAGAAAAATAACTTACGTTTGATTTATCTCTGTATTTTGGTTTTCAAAATGTCCTTTTCTTTTTCCTTTCTTTTGAAGGTCACTGGAAAGTGTGGTGTTGTCTGTGTGCATGTGTCAGTATAAATTTGATGGTGGCTACAATACATCTCCCTTCCTTCCTTCCTTCCTTCCTTCTTTCTCTCAGAGAATGTTACCATAGCATTTCCCTCCCAGGGACTCTAGCACAGAGCTGCAGATGGGATTCTCGCTATGAACTCTGTGCTAGTCAATTGGATACGCTTAGTACCGTAGAAGGAAAATGGAAAAGAAGGGGTGACTTAGCAACACGGATAAAGCTTTCCTGCTATTTCTCAGAAGTTAAAACTTTATTTGAAACAAAGACACATTTTTATTAAATTGAGGATGGGATTTTTCTGTGAAGAGAAGCAAATCCTGTTTCTTTCCCCCACCTCAGTCTGTTCTGCCCAGAGAGATTGATGTGGAATAGCGACTGTGATCCTGGGGCTTATATTTATGTTTCCCCTTTTCTTTAGCTGTGGACATGGCTTGAAGAGCTACAGAAAGAACTGCTTGATGATGTCTATGCCGAGTCTGTGGAGGCTGTCCAAGACCTGATTAAACGTTTTGGTCAACAGCAACAGACTACTCTGCAGGTTACAGTCAACGTCATAAAAGAAGGTGAAGATCTTATACAGCAACTAAGGTAAAGCAGTTTTTGTTTTAATACCTCCTGGCACATGTCTGATATTCCGTGAAGTTCTTCTCTTTTTGAGGGTAGAAATATGACTACATGATATGACTTATAAATAAAACTTGTAACTATTAAGACTACATTGATGTTTTGTGCTGTACTCATGGTCTCCAGCCCTCTGTTTACAGGAAGCTCAGCTTAGAAACACTACCTTCACAAAAAGATTTTGTTTACGTAAGCTGCCTTTCTGTCTTTGTAGTCTGACATGCAGTGCTCCACAGCCTTTTGAGTTTTGAGCAGCAGCCTTTGCAGGGGGAGACATACTTGAAATTGTTTTGCAGACTGAGAGGCAGCTTTTTTTATAGTAAAGACTGTAAGCTTGCAGCCCATTTCATTCAGTAACAATCTAAATAAATTTGGGCCCAAGCTGTGGCAGTATGTGCCTTACTTGCTGCAGAAGCTGGTATCACATCTACATTTGCAGGTCCTATACTAAAGTAAAAGATCAAGAAAAAATTTTTATCCAATTTTGCTTTTTTTTACATTGACAGGAAGGTTCAGTAGAGTAAATAGTTACTATATGTCACTTCCTTTTCACAATAAAAGAGTTTGTCCCTGGTTTCAAATTTTATTCTGCCTGTGTACAGAATGTCCTCTTAAATGCTGAATTAGTCCAAAAAAATGAAAGTAATCTTATTTTCTAATGCTTTCTGAAGTAATGAAATATAGTTTGGACTTTTATTAATGAAGGTATACAGGCTTAGCTTTCATGTGATATGGCTTGCACTGGCCATGTCTGAAACAGGCATAGATTTTGTGGTAATGTGTACTTTCCAAATTGTATGACTGTTTTTCATAATACTTCTTTCTTTTCTTTTTTGCCTCCACTTCTCTCTGTTTTGCATAGGGATTCTGCTATTTCTAGTAATAAGACCCCGCACAACAGCTCAATCAACCACATAGAGACAGTCCTGCAGCAACTGGATGAGGCACAGTCTCAGATGGAGGAGCTTTTTCAGGAGCGCAAGATCAAGCTTGAGCTGTTTCTGCAGCTCCGCATATTTGAAAGAGATGCAATAGATGTGAGTGTCTTCTCTTGGAGCTGCACTGCATGCACTTCTCTCGTGTAGGAATGTTTATACTGAGATTGTTGTGTAGTTGCATTGGCAGATTGTTCAAATGACTGAACTAAGGCTTTTGTCTTCTATGTGAAAGTGTCAGGAGACTGCAGAGCTGAGCTTTTTGATATTAACTCCAGCTCTTATTGGCTCCCAGTGCGTTTCTAAGCACGTCTTGTAAAGTCATAATGTACCAGTTGCTTCATCTGGGAAGTTTGGTTTGAATATCAAACTATCTCACTCTAACTAGAATGCTTAACAGCTAGAGTGAATAAGACTTGCAAGATGGCCATCATGGAGATATGGTGAGATGTCTCATGTGACTGGACTGCTGAAATCAGTGGCTACAAACTCTTCAGAAGGGGTAAACAAGGAAGGAACAGCAGGGGGTGGCCCTGTATGTCAGGGAGAGTTTTGATTGTCTGGAGCATAATGATGGTGACAATCGGGTTGAGTGTTTATGGGTAAGCATCAGGGAGGTCAACAAGGCAAATGTCGTGGTGGGAGTCTGTTACAGACCACACAACCAGGATGAAAAGACAAATAAAATACTCCTTAGGCATCTGACAGAAGTGTCACAATCACCGTCCCACTGTCCCTTGTTCTTGTGGGGAACTTCAACTTCCCTGACGTGCACTATAAAAGCAGTACAGCAGAGAGGGAGCAGGAACAGAGGTTGTTGGAGTGTATGGAGGATAACTTCCTGACACAGCTGGTGATGGAGTCAACTAGGAAAGGCACCCTGCTGGACCTGTTGTTTACAGACAGGGAAAGACTTGTGCATGATGTAAAGGCTGAGGTCTGCCTTGGGCCCAGTGATCGTGAAATGACAGAGTTCTCAATTTTTGGAGGAGAGGGAGTCAGCAGAACTGCCACTATGATCTTCCACTGGGCAGACCTTGGCCTGTTTCAGAGACTGGTTGACAGAGTCCCTTGGGAGGCAGTCCTGAAGGACCAGGGAGTCCAGGACGGCTGGACACTGTTCCGGAGGGAAGTCTTAAAGGTGCAAGAACAGGCTGTCCCCAAGTGCCAGAAGACAAGTTGGCAGGGACGAAGGCCTGTCTAGCTGAAGAGAGAGATTTGGTTGCAGCATAGGGAGAAAATCTGTGGTTGTTGGAAGGAGCAGGCCACTCAGTAGGATTACAAGGATTTTGTGGGTCCAGTTCTCTTTAATGTCTTTATCAATGATCTGGCAAGGAGGTTGAGTGTCTCCTCAGTAGATTTGCAGATGGCACTAAGCTGGGAGAGAGCATTGATCTGCTTGAGGGTGGGAAGGCTCTACAGAGGGACCTGGACAGGCTGAGGTTCAACAAGGCCAAGTGCCAGGTCCTGCACTTGTGTGACAACCCTATGTAGTACTATAGGCTTGGGGCTAAGTGGCTGGAAAGTTTCTCATCAGAGAAAGACCTGGGGATGCTGATCAACAGCCACCTGAATATGAGCCAGCAGTGTGCTCAGGTGGCCAAGAAGGCTAGTGGCATCGTGGCCTGGATCAGGAATAGTGTCACAAGCAGTAACAAGGACATGATTGTCTCCCTGTGCTCAGCACTGGTGAGGCAACACCTTGAGTACTGTGTTCAGTTTTGGGACCCTCACTACAAGAAAGATACTGAGGTGCTGGTGCCAGTCTGGAGAAGGGCGATGAAGCTCATGGAGCATCTGGAAAACAAGCTTTATGGTCAGTGGCAGAGGCCTCAGGGGAGACCTTGTCTCTCTACAGCTATCTGAAAGTGGGTTGGAGCAATGTGGGGATCAGTCTTTCCTCCCACGTAACAAGTGGTAGGACATGGCTTCAAGTTGCAGCAGGGAAGGTTTAGATTGGATATTAGGAGAAACTTCTATACTGAAAGGATTCTCAAACACTGGAATAGGCTCCCCTGGAAGGTGGTTGAATCTCCGTTCCTGGAGGTGTTTAAAAGACAAACTTGTGGTGCTCAGGGATGTCGTTTAGCCCCGGACTTGGTAGAGTTAGATACTGGTTGGACCGTTATGATCTTGGAGGTCTTTTTGAATGGAACGGGTTCTCTCATTCTGTAATTTGGTACAAAGCCTCTAAGGTGTTGTTTCATAGTGACACCCCTCTTTGCATTCTCTTCCAAGTCAGTTTTGGGTTTTTTTTCAGCTGGCAGCTACAAGTGATGGCTTTAATCTTTAGGGATGTTGTATTGACTATCTGTCTTTAAGAGAAAATAATGTTCTTTTCTACCTGGAAAGCAACGCAAAACCAGCTGTAGAGCCACACCTCTGCAAAACTTCTAGAAGTTGTGAGACTGTCCAAATTATAGAGGAGGGTCACAACTTACCAGTTGGAAAATTTCTGTTTCTGTACAGACTTAAAACTCCACACAGAGCTTGGATTAATTGAATTCCATTATGAAGCCTCAACTAAATTCAAACAACTTTTGTGAAACAACTAGTGCTGTACACAGTGACTGAAACCGAGTTAGTGCCTCAGAAGGTTCAAGTTATCCACTGAAAAATGATTGGTTTGAGTATGTAATGGCTTTATCTCAGGACTCTGGAAACTAGGAGTTACAGTGACACTTTATATCTCCTCACATGTGTACAGTAAAAGCTGCAGCTGTTGGTTGGGTATGGTTGGGGTATGGGCAAAGAGGCAGTTGGCAGAAGTGATGGCTTCTCCAGTGTTTTGTTCTTTTTTCACAAAATCAGGATGTCATTGCTGAAGTCTGGTTTAGCTAAGCAAGTTGTTAGGTGCAGTGCAGAAATAGGCAGACAGTTCCTTGGTCTGTGCCCATAGAGGAAGTGAGAATGTGTGTGCTTTACAGTAGTAACTCTTCTTTTACAGACTAAGAAATTTCTGTATTTTGCAATTCACACTAGTTTGGAGGGTGCTTGCTACTTCAGTTATGTGAGAGTTGCTGTCTTGCCTATGCAAGGGAAAGGTTTTGGCAGAACTGTGATTGTAATAATGAACCAGATGACTTGTGTACATGTAGGAACATGGAAGGTACCCCCTTCTGCAGGATTGTAAGCAATTTTGCAGTCTTTGCAGAAGTAATATCCACTGCTTGATTTCTGTGTTGTGTAGAACACTTCTGTTGAGGAAATGACAGCTGTGGGGTGCAAGGCGTACAAAGAAAAGTAATGGAAGAATCAGATTAAAAGTTTGAGTGAAGTTCATGATTAAGGTGATTGCTTTCTGTGGCAGGTTACCTGGATTCTGCAGTAGCAGAAGGCTGGTTGCAGGAACCCTGCTTTGCAGATGTGTTGTGTTCCTTCAGTACCATACCTCATCTGCACAGTTTAAGTTATTTGGTGGTGCCAGTAGGATTTTGCATTGGAAAGCTGCAAATCCTAAGTTGATAGGTGGTGCTTTTTCTGAAGCTGACACTTGGCATGCTTTTACATTTTGGCACATAAAACATAAAGCAAAGTACCAACTACCTTTTTGAAGGAGTTGGTGTATTTTGTTTTTATGGATTAGAAACAAAAACTGTGCTGATTTAAGACTGTCAAAGAGCCCTCAAGGGAACAAAATGACCCTTGCTGCAGAGCGTCTTCAGCAAAGTGTTGAATGCTTTACTGTCTCTGTACCTCTGTCTGCCTCCTTAGTGAAGCACGCTTCTCTTTTCTCTCTCCCTGAAGGCAGGCATCTGTTCAGAAACTTCCGGTAAGAAAATGCAGTGACTAACTCCAGGTCATTTGTTTGAAACCAGAGGCTTAACTGTAACATAATAATGAGGAGAAGCCAGATGCCAGCTAGAAACTTGCAGATTGTGTTTTGACCTCATCCTTTGTGGAGGATTTTGTATGACTGATCCAGTCAGTTAAGAGTTAGCTGTAGGGACAGTTCATTCAGGGGATCATGGGTGAGGACAGTTTTTCTGGAAGACAGATTGTGTTTCTAGCTTTTCTTATTGCTTGCTAAGGTTAAATGGGACCCCTAGTGCTGCAGGATCATACTGTGCAGCCATGCCTCTGGGGACAGTGGTGAGATTTGGTGCCAGACTAAGTCCTCTTCTTGTCTTCACTTTTCCCTTATTATTCACTGATAAAATACTCTATTTATTTTAGTTGGTTTCTTGGTCTTCTGAAATTGCTGTAACTGCAGCACTGCTGCTGTTTTGCCTCTTACTCTTGGCACAGAAACTTTGACCTTCTCTATCTTCTGGAGGCTTCTGAGTGCCATTGGTCATGATTGTTGTGAACACCTATATTAACTAAAAGCAAGGAGGAAAATAACATATGTGAAATGTCCCTTGCTAGGGTCAGTAGTAGTGTAAGGAAGATCTGTATGGACCTAGGTAGTAGGAAGGTAACACTGGTGGCAATGTCTGCAGCATAGAATATGTCTCACCTATGTCTCTGCATTTTTGCTTGTCTAACTTAAATGACTCAAGGCATGTGAGAGTCAGGTCTCTACACAAAGCATACCAAACACTTTTCAACTCGCAGGCTTATCTCAGCTCTATTTTTGGACCATACTTACAAGGTGCCTGTTAAGTCATACAGCTGAAAAGACAAGGATGCAAAGTGCTGGATCACAGGGACCCAGGTCTTTTCCCCATTCCCATTTTCCCCTTTTCCCCAAGACATAACATTTTCCAGGTCGTGGTTAGCACTCACTTGATGTAAGGAGTGCTCGTAAGACCATTTTCAGAAGAGACCTGTGGTTCTTTGTTTCTTTCCCACTCAGATGCCTTCTGTGTTATCCCTGCATTTTTTTATCAGTGTTATCTTTAGATTTGCTAAAGCCTAGGAATGTCAGGCAGCTTGGACTCTGTACTAGGAACTTCTCAAACATGTACTATGGTAAGTAGTTACCCTGTGTTTATGCTGAGTTGTGGATTTCCTGAGCGCAATATTAATTTGTGATTGAGTTACTTTTTAATATCTATTAGTCATTCCTTTTTGTTTTGTTTGTTTAAAGCTAATTGTCTTGATAAAACCTGACAGAGTAGAAGCCTACTCATTTTAAGTGTTGCTCGTAAAGCAGAACTTCAGGGGATGCAGTGAGGATTGTGGGCAGAGAGTGCATAATGCATGTTATTTTTGGTTTAATTCTGCCCTCAATGCATTTCGAATTTGCACAATGGGTGCAATGGCTGAAATAGATCAGCCACCTAATTACTGCTGAAAAAAAATGTGAGGATTACTGTCCTTGAAAAGAACCTTGGTTGTGAAGTTCACTGATGTCTTGTCTTTAGAATGAATGCAAGACCATACTGGCACTCTATTAGAATCGTGGGCTTCCCGGTCTTCTGAAGCGGGCAGGGAATGTCTTGCTCTTGTACAGACCATTTCACACTGTGTTTAACTATGTGTGGGCCATGATCTTAACCTTGGGCTTGTACAAAGTAACGAGAGAAGAAGTTACAATTCTTACTGTTATTCATTGTTCATTGGAGGCAGCACTGCTGAGACCTCTTGACCGAGGTGATGCACAGTGTTCACCACTTAAAAGTACTTGTCACTCATATCAGACACTGTGAATCTCAGGACAGTCTGAGATCAGAGTGACTACTGTTTCATTATTATAAAAATACTAACACCTACCCTCAGCAAAGTCCTATTGTGAGCTCATTGTGTTTATTAGCTTATTTCCACTCAATTTACCAGTAAGAGAGGTAAGGTTTTGGCATCTGTCGTGAAAGAAGAAGGGCTGGCTTTGCTTTGGCTGGCTATGCAGTGGCATCAATGTGTTATGTTAAATATCAACTTTGTAATGGTGTTTAGAAGGATGATGACAGATGATGTTTTGATGTCAGCATTTCACAACCTTTAATGCTCAGATTTCTCAGTTTCACCAAGTCTTAACTACAATTATTTCTTGAAGATAACTTGTGTTGTTAGCTGAACTGGATGAAAATAAGATGGTATACATGATTAGTGAGAAATCCCATAGTGAGGTGGATGGTTCGAGGAAACAAATGTAAGATGAACTCCACTGCTTTTAGTAAAAAATTAGCCCTGAGTTTTGAAGATGGGATAGGAAGAGCAGGTCTGAGGAAGAGCAGAAAAGTAGCTGGAAGTGAGCAGTTTGTCAGGCTGGACTGTCTGGTCTGTCAGTAAGATTTAAAGTGCTAGAAACATTTTAGGTCAATTAAAAGAAGATGAAGAGTGGAGAGTGAGGAGTGAAACACATTGGGTGGTAACAAGGTAAAAGGGAAATAAAAGCAGATTGTGAAGGATTTTCTGGGAGAGGAAGACTGTGGTTTTTTAGAGGGGAAATCACTCAGCATGCATAGTGTGTGATGTTCAGAAGACATGAAAGAGAGAGAAAATAAAGCTTTAAGCAGGAACTAAAAAGGTAGGCATGAGAAGGGCAACAAGGCTGGTGAGAGGCCTTGAGCACAAGCCCTATGAAGAGAAGCTGAGATAGCTGGGATTGTTTAGCCTGGAGAAGAGGAGGCTCAGGGGAGACCTTATTGCTGTCTACAACTACCTGAAAGGTGGTTGTAGCCAGGAGGGAGTTGGTCTCTTCTCTCAAGCAACCAGCACCAGAATAAGAGGACACAGTCTCCAGCTGTGCCAGGGGAAGTTTAGGCTTGAGGTGAGGAGAAAGTTCTTCACAGAGAGAGTCATTCGCCATTGGAATGTGCTGCCCAGGGAGGTGTTGGAGTCACCATCCCTGGAGGTGTTCAAGAGGGGATTGGATGTGGCACTTGGTGCCATGGTTTAGTCATGAGGTCTGTGGTGACAGGTTGGACTTGACGAACTTTGAGGTCTCTTCCAACCTTGGTGATTCTGTGATTCCTGTATCTCTTTATTGTGGTGGTTTGGCCCTGGCTGGGGGCCAAATGGCCACCAAAGCTGCTCTCTCACTTCCCTTCTTAGACAGGAGAGAGGGGAAAATACAATAAAAGCCAGTAATATGGTAGAAGCAATTTAAGCACAAGAAAAGGCTACACATGGAAGCAGGACCAAAGACAGATATTGTTCTCTACTTCCCATCAGCAGACAGTGGTTGGTCACTCCCGGGATGCAGGGCTCTACACATAGCAGTTTCTCTGGAGGACAGACACCATGGATGGATGTTGCCCACCCCTCACTCTTGGGGTGGGGAAATGTTGGAAAAGTACAGCCTGTGTGCTTGTTCAGCAGTAGCCAAAACACTGGAGTTCCATCAATACCCAGCTACAGCATTGCAAGCAACAGCACTAGAAAGATGCTCTGAGGAGAATCAGCTCCATCTCAGCCAAACCAAATATACATATTCATCAGCTTTTCTGTTTCTGTGTTACCCCTGAAACATGAGTTTCTGCCTGTTTTCACTTTGGTAGAGCTAGGATTAGGGATTGCAGATGACTACCTTAATTCTTTGATATCTTACATCATGGCATGGGGCAAAACTTGAGTGCGTAGTGTATTGAGTAAAATTTTTGCAGAACACCTTTAAAACAGGAAGTGACTCACTGATGCCACAATTCTAATAATTTCTTGATGTGTCCATTTTTAATGATGTCATGTGAGTGGCATGGAGACACCCTTCAAGAAAGACTGTACCTCATTACAGAAACTATACAGATTATTTAGCTTTGCTTTCTCGTTAATGTTTTTATTTCCTAGGAGGCTTGTTTTCCTTGTATTTCTCTTGTAGTTTAACAGTCTCAATGCCTTCAGAGCTCTGATGAACCACTTGGAAAGCTTAATGGTGTATTCCTTTTGATGACTACAAATTGCTAAGATTTAGTTTTGCTCCATTCACTGTGACAAATAGCGCTTCTCAGTTTTGTGGCAGAAGTCAAAGGTGCTCACAGAAGGGGTAGAGATGGTGTTTTTTTCTTTGTAAAGGGTCTCATGACTGAATTAATTGAAAGCTAAGCTGGCTGTTGATGTGTGAATTGCCTTACTTAGTGCAGTGTCGAGAACTAAAAAGAGATTTTAAATCAATATTTTCCTTTAAAAGTGTAAATAAAAATGTTTGAACTTCATGTCTTTCACAAGTGATGTGTCCATGAGTGAGTACCTTAAACAAGTAAAGAGTAGTGGTTAAAGGAGAGCTGTAGTGGTTGAAGGAGAGAATCTTCTAGACTGTTTCCTGACATTTAAATCCACGCTGAAACAGCCTATGTCTGAACCATGTTGAACTTGATCAGTGAAGTCAATAAACTACAAGCAGCTCAATTGCCTGACTTCCATCCTAAGTGTGGCATTGGAAATAAACATGTCTTCTGCAGTAGGTAATTGAACATTGTCTTCATCCCTTTTCCCCCAGATAATTTCAGACCTTGAGACTTGGAATGATGAGCTCTCTCAGCAGATGAATGACTTCGACACTGAAGATCTCACAATAGCAGAACAGAGGCTCCAGCATCATGCAGACAAGGCTCTGACCATGAATAACTTGACCTTTGATGTCATCCACCAAGGACAGGATTTGCTGCAGTATGTCAATGAAGTACAAGCATCTGGTAAGATGATTCCTTCATGGTATTTTGGGCACTGGCTTTATAAGAATTACCCAGTTGTCTCTATGTGGGATGTGAGGAAATAGCAGAGATGCTGGTTAACTGTTATGCAGAGATGCAGATTTTTTTTTCCCCATTACACTCAAAACTATTTGATAGCCTTCATGATAATATACTTTCATTATGACATGTAATTTTTATCTAAGTTGTCAACACCTGAAGAAGTTTAGGTTTTAAATAAAGGGATTCCACTCGCAAAGTCAGTAAAACTAGAGTAAAGTAGCAGGGAATTTTATAGTCACTTGGAGCAGTTCAGTCAAGCCAAAATGTTCATCTTTCAAGTAATAACTCTTTCTTTTTTGTTTCTTGTGCTGATTCACTTGATGTTTTTAATTGCATACAGCCACTTAGAGTATACCTCAAGCTTCTTTTTTTTAAAAAAAATGAAGTTAATATTGAATTTGTGGAGTGTAGAAACTGATGCTCCTTTGAGCCAGTGCTCCAACGATTAAGTTGAACTTCGAGAAGGAACTGGTAAAGTAAGTGTAAAATGATGAAAATTAGTTACTTGTCTTCAAAAGGCTTGTAAATAATTTGTAAATGACTGTCTTACTACAGGTGTTGAGCTGCTTTGTGACAGAGATGTAGACATGGCAACTCGTGTCCAGGACCTGCTGGAGTTCCTTCATGAGAAGCAGCAGGAGCTAGACCTGGCAGCCGAGCAGCACCGCAAGCACCTGGAGCAGTGCGTGCAGCTTCGGCACCTGCAGGCTGAGGTCAAGCAGGTATGTGTGGTAGGGGGAGGAGAGGTCTGTGGCCGTAAGCAGACGTGGGAAATTACTTTCTGTTGTGTAAAGTCTTGCATTCAGAGTGAGGAGGGAATTTGAACTGAGGACCTAAGAAAATTCATCTTCTGTTAACATCAGTTTGCATGGAATTCTGTGATTTTGACATGGATGCAACTCAACCTTTGATTTTCTCTCTGCTATTTAATAAAAATGTTCAGTGGTAGTTCCTGAACATTGACCTAGTAATTTTTTGTATATTGTTTGAGACATTTAGAAATAGTTATTACATAGTATAGCATGGTTTACTTTCCAGGAGAAGGAAAATGAGGTTGTGCTTTTCCTGACAATGAAGTGGTATATGTTGAGGTTCCTTTCTGATAACCACATGAACCTTTGGTGAATTCTATGGGCATAACCACTGCAGTAGCTGGAAGTGTTTTAAAAACAAACAAAACACTAGAAAGGTATGAGTTTTTGATCTTGGTCACACTTCACAGCATCACACACGTCTACTACAGCCTGGTTATATTAGCATGTCCCTTAATGGCTCCCAGGGCAACTTGTTCTTTTTCTGTTTGTCATGAGCTCTTGCAAAAATTCATGTCCTTAATGAGATTGTGCATGAGAACTCCCAAATTCCGAAGTAGTACAGAAAGAGTCCACTTAGCATTGGAGAGGTGAGTAGAAGATTCTCAAAGTATTTCCAGGCAGTAGTTGGTTACTTTGTAGAAGCAGACCCAAAGTTTCCAGTGTTCTTGGATTAAAAGAATGTTAGGAACTGGTAGTGTCTGCTGTCAGTAAAATCTAGGCATTAATGAAACACATGGCCTTCTAGTTAATCAATTACATACTAAATAGGCACTTGTTCATCTTTGTAAATTCAGATTACAAATGTCTCATGTTGAGTAGTGAGATAAAGTTATTGCATATCAAGATAGTTTCTGTACTCAAGCTGGATCTAGGAAGAGTGCACATTTGCAAAGGAAAGAGGAAGTGAGCAAGAGTATGAGGGCCAGCTGAGGCCATCTTATCCCTTTGCAGTACATTGGTGGATTAGGATAGGATGGGTTAGTAAGATAAAGAAATTGTTAATTCCCAACTCCCTATACTCAGTTACAGAACAGAATATAGCACTTACAAACTTACATGGATATGTAGCTGACAGAATGTTGGTGTATTACAAACTCCTTTCCAGATTTTCATGTTATAGATTAATCTATAATGCTTCTTCAGCTTGAAGGTCTAAAATTTGAGTGGAACTAGAACTGAATGTATTATAAATGTTTTTAATCAAATGCTTTGGGGCTAGTAACCCTTAGTTTTGTGATTTCAGCTGTCTTTTCAGAGAACCACACCTGATTTATTTTAGTCTTTAGTACATATCAGAAAGTGTGATCTTCTCCTGTTTCATCAGCACTGAGAAAAACTTCATAGCTCAGCAGGTGCTTTACCTGAGAGTAAAATGACATGGGAGACCTCCTCTTCAGTCTGTTTTATTTGTGTTTTGTTACCTGAAGCAGTAAACACATGGTTTTCTAGTTCAATTACTGTGATTTTCTGACAGATTTATTGTTGATAAACTAAGTGTAAGCATACTTACTATGTAGACATGATACTGTTTCCACAGCAAGGATTTTAACCAGATTTCCATTGATTTTTTTTCCTGCCAAACTGACATTACTGCTATTGTATTTTCATGTTTATATAAATTTCTATATACAGATCACTTGTGGTCATATGGAAAGTCTTGTCTGGAGCACTGCATGAATTTTTCAGTAGGGTTTATCTCTGATGACTGTAATGGAGACCAGCAAACTACCTCCTGGTGTAGCTTTTTTAATCAAATACTCACAAGGAGACACATCAGGACTAGGTAGTAAAACTTGGAGCTTAGTGAATTCATACCAAATAAGTACAGAAAGCAGATAAAAACATCCAGTGTTGCATTTCCTTTAACTGCTGTACCAGTTCTGCTTTGTAGTACTGAAGTAGATCGAGCCCCAGGACTTGCAGGAAGCAGAAGGGCAAGAAGATGGAGGTTTAAAGAAAACCTGCAAAGAATTTGCTTCTCAACTTGATATATAAAAATAGGTGCAGAAAGGGCAAAGCAGATAAAGGATTATAGTGCAAGAAAAGAAAATGAAATAGGGGGAAGAGGATGCTAGCTGAAATAAGGGATAGCTCTCTGTGAGGGGGGTGGGAATAGGGGGGAAAGGAAAATAAAATCTATTTTATGCAGGGCAGGGATACAGGAGTAGGTAGTAGCAGAGAAATAGTTAAGAGAATATCCATCTCATCCACAAATCTACATGTGTGTTTGCCAGGCAAACTTCTTTTTTAGCTGCTGGACTACTTACTGCTGCGGTTACACCTATGTACTCACTTTGCAGAACTAATGCTTTGCTGTGTGAGCGTGCATCATCTGCCTAGATAAAAATCCCTACCAAACTATAGAACCAATCCAATACATGTTATTGTGCCTCTTCAGTGCAACGTTGTCTGCTGCTCAGATCATGCTTTATGTTCTTGGATGTATTCTTATCTGTACAACAGTGTCCCATGTACAAGCTTGTACCATCAAATTACCATGAGTTGCTTTGTGTTCTCAATGTGCAGGTCTTTTAGTCTGCTGCAAACATAGTCCAGTGCTTGAGCTCAGATTCTTCCAAAATACTTCTTGGGAAGAATGTGCTGGCATTCTGTATAGCACCATATGGATATGAATGCGTAGGTGGGACAGCAGGCTGAGGCTCTAATCACATGAGCTTAGAGTAAAATCTCAGTGAAGGCAACTCTTCTTAAACTTTTTTCTATAGAAATACTGATTTGACCTTTTCAGGTGTCTCAAACTGTTTAATTTCCATGCTTTTCTAGAGTGATGAAGTCTGTGAGAGGGAAGATGGGTTGTGTGATTCACCCAGACAGTGAGTTCATGGGAACATACCAACAAACACTGGAAGGTAGCAGTCCTGGAATTTCAGGCTCACTATTTACTAGTCAGAGCAGAGACGAGGGCAAAGTGCTGCTGGTGAATTTCCTCCTATGAGTTCCACTAGCTTCTGCACTTACACCCTGATGTGCAACAAGTAGGGTGGCAAATGAGTGTGCTTGAGATGGCAAATTCAGCGCTAGGTGTCTCTGCTGTGTGTTATGGGATGCCAAGTCAAGAGGAGCTTTGAATTGCTGCTGCTTAAGCATCCTCCTTCATTATAAATTCTCTGGAGTAGACTGTGTTTTAACTCTAAGAAGGTGTGTTTCATAGTGTTATATCTGAATAATTTTGTAAGGTAGAGGGAACTTAGATTTGCTTTTGTAAGAGGATGTAGAAATAAAAAAGGGATTAAAAAAAATCATCTGCCCCTCATGTTCTTACAGATAAATTCTTTCCCCCAAGCATACTCATATGTAGCATAGTGTCTGCAGTCTGTTGGACTCATCTGGTTTCCTCATAAGTTGCCCTTTTTCTTGCTCCTGAGGGTTACCTGGCCTTGCTCCCATGATTATTAACAATCCCCAGGTGTTGTAATAACAGAGCAGTTCACAGCTTCTATCGTGGTCCCTTTATCATGCACCCATGCTGTGATCTGACAAGGTCAGAGCCATATTCCCTGTCCCTGCAAGGCTCTGCCTGCCCCAGTGTTTTCTCCCCAAAGGAGCAGAACATGGCACATCTGGTAGGTGCTGTCATGTTCTGTGTCCACACTGCAGACTTACTCTTTTCTGCAGTTCATTCTGTCTGGCCCTAGCTTGCTGTAAGACTGTTACATGAGACTACATTACTATGAATGATAACTTGCTGGAAAGCCATACTCCACAATGGAAGTTAGTGAGAGACTCACTCAATTGGAAAACCAATTTAAAAAGTTTCAAACAATCTCTAGAAATCTGTGTTTGGGTACTAGTCTGTGTTTTCAGTCCAAGATTATGCTGTTTAATTTGAAGGTAAAGGCAAAAGAAACTGGAAAAGAGATTTGAGTTCATCAGAAGACACTGGATTACAGTTCAGAATTATCTCAATGTATGGGGGAATTGTGCTGGGAGGAGGTGAATTTTATTAGTAACAAACACAAAGCATGCTGTACTGTCAGGAGCTGAACAAAGACAGCACAGGGGTGCTGGCTTGCCACAGTCCACATTTCTCAGTATTGGAAAGATTTGACGGAAGTCATGGTTATCAACTGGAAAGAGCTCATAAAAGAACAGTGAGGAAAATTATGTGCCTAACCTCACATGGGAGAGACTGGGGAGTCTGTGGTCAACAAGAACAAGAGAAGAGTAATCTAGAGGGAATTGAGTAATGTTCTTGATGGAGGAAGATGAGGGGAAAATTAAGCTGATGCTGAGAGAAAGAAAATACACTACCACCCCCTTTGATTGGTTTGGTTTGGTTTTGTTCTTCCCCTCCATTGTGGGCAAGAGAAATTAAATGATTCCAAATTAAAGTGAGAAGAGATTCGAGTGTTAGACATTTGAAATAAAAATTATGGTGATAAAAATGTGTGGTGAAAGTGTGAAATTGGAGTCAAGTAACAAACAAGACACACACACATTGGGAGGGGCCCTCAGGTTCCATGTTTCTGCTGTGCTAAGGAATTCACTAGGCTGTCCTTCAAGGCTTCTTTCCATCCAGCTATTCTTCTGGTTTCAGTGTACTTGTTAAGGAAGGCACATTCTGAAAACTAAAAATCTGTAAGTAGAAGACACACAATGGACACATTTTTCTCAATATTAAATATTCAACATCATTTGCTTTTTGCTAAGCTTCTTGTCCTCAATTTACATTACTGCCACTGGCTCTTAGGCAAATATTGCTTCTAACTTGTTCCTTTTTCCAAGGTGACAGATGGTATTCAGAAACACAACCTTATTCAGAGTATAAACTGAAACTCACAATCATGTACTAGTTGACTGAAAGGTATGAGTTGTGAGCTAAGTGAAATTCTAGTGAATGTTATTTGCTGTGTTTATTGAATATATCATTCACTGTAAATATATAATTAATAAATTTAGTCATTCGTGTAGACAGTACTAGATGTGACTCTAAATGTTTTTATCCCTAGCAATGATGCTATTCTTGCTGGTTGGGAAGGGAATTGCATATTTCATGGGTTTCTTTTTTGTTACAGGTTTTGGGCTGGATCCGAAATGGAGAGTCAATGTTAAATGCCGGCCTTATCACTGCTAGTTCTTTACAGGAGGCAGAACAGTTACAGAGGGAGCATGAGCAGTTTCAGCATGCGATAGAGGTAAAAGCACCATTTTGGTGGCCATAGCCAAGAGTCCTCTACTACAATCCATGAGTCTCTGTAAAACACTGTTCAGTTCATGCTGCAGGATTTTGAGTTTAAGAAAAGCTGGTGAAATCATCTTATGGTGAAGAGATAAAAGCACTTACTGAGAAGGTGGGGGGGTTCATTCTTGTTCATTTTGAACCTACAATTCCAGGTGAACACATCTTCTTGGTACCTTTTTATGTCTTTGTAAAGTGATAGTGTTCACAGCAATTTTACTGAAAATGGTGTTTCCCCTTGTACGAATACGTCATATAATGCTGATTGTGAAAGGTACGAGTAAGTGGAACAGCAAACACAGATTTTGTGGTTTCTGATTTAGTCCTTTAATGTTTCTGGTTTTGACAGGTTTCACCTAATGTATGTGTGGTGGTGAGAAATGGGTCAGTTCTCCCCACACACACACAGAAACCACGGTTAACTCAGTCGGAGGAGCAGATGGAAAAGCTGTATTTTACAAGCAGGATGGAATGCAATGAATATATACACAATATACAATATTTACAGTATATACAAAGATATACAGCAAAGAACGTGACACAGAAAAACTCCCCTCCTCACTGGAGCAGGGTCCCCCCCAAAAACCCCTTTTCCCCCTTCCTCCTTTTTTCCCAAAAAGAATTGGAGAGAGAAAAGTAATTACTAAGGGGGAAATTCTGTTAGTTCAAAGCATATGCTAAGGGAAGAAAAATAATTAGTTTCTTATCTCATTAGTCCAAGGTCAGCCAAGCACAGAAAGACAGCAGTTGCCCAGGCAGACTGGAACAGACAGACTGGGACACAAACTGAACTAAAACTAAAATTTAAAGTTGCATTCCCACTCATCTACCAATTAAAGCAGTTTAGAACTATCTTTTGTTTTCCTTTTCACACCAAAGCATTCAGCTAGGGTGCTCCAGTAACTGTCTCTCCTTAAAGGCATAGCCTAAAACTGTCACAGTATGCCAGCACCTCAAGATAAAACTGAATTGGTCAAATCTCTGGACAAAATAGGCAGAGATCTTAGGGCTAACTGAAAGGCAGTGTTATTAATGTATGTGCACTATTGATGAGAGACTTTGGTGACACCATACATAGCACACATTTTGAAAAACTGTACTTTGCTTGAAAGATTAACCAATGTCATGATTACTTGGGAAAACTATCTTCAGAAGTACTTTGTCTTGTATTAACTCTTCCATGTTTGTTTGCTGTTTTGTGGAGTCTTACACTTCCCCTTTCTTTTTTTGGTTTTTAAGAGGGTGTGGAGGGTATTTTTTTAATTGTTTTTGTTTGGTTTGTTTTGCAGTTCGGACAATGTGCACCCTCATTTTGAGAGCTTTTATAACTCTTAACTGTAAAAATCTTGAGACCTCTAGGTATTTGTCAATTTAAGAATAAATTACTCAAAAGTTTTTAAATTCTGTGTTTTCTGGATCATTATGTACTCAAATATAATAATACTCTTAGTTAGGGGTGCCAGATTTCAGGCAAGCATATGTTTGCACAGAATACTAGATAAACTTCTGCTTACAGTGAATGGAGAGTTGTCTTATATATTAGCTTGCAGAGCTACTTGCTCACTGATGGACAGTAATAACAATCAAGTCAAAGTAAGAGAAATCCTTTACATCTTGTTTTTTCCTTACTGTGAAGGACAAGAAAATCAGCCTAAAATTCATAATTATAGCCAAGTGTACAGCAACATAAACATGCCATTTGGGCTTACTGCTAGACAGTGGCTATAGCTTACAAACTGTTAGTCACTGTTGATTTGATGATAAATCTATCCAGGATTTACTTCCTTTTTTGTTTGCATAGTGAAATCATGGTGTGACTAGTACTAGATAGGTGTTTTTAGTTGGTGGGTGTTTGTGCTTCTATATTCAAGTGTCATGTCACTGTTCCACACAGTGGAAATGTGAGCCTTTGAGGTGTTCAAGGAAATGAAGTGCTCCACTGACATTCTGAATTTTCACCTTTTCTCAGAAAACACATCAAAGTGCTCTGCAGGTTCAGCAGAAGGCAGAGGCAATGCTGCAGGCTAATCACTATGATATGGACATGATCCGAGAGTGTGCAGAGAAGGTTGCTTCCCATTGGCAGCAACTGATGCTGAAGATGGAGGACCGTCTCAAGCTTGTCAATGCCTCTGTAGCCTTCTATAAAACTTCTGAACAGGTACAGAACTGCTGTGTAATCATCTTGGTTAACTCTGTAGTGTGGCATGAATAATATCACACAAATAAATGGTTTGCTAGGTTTGGTTCACAGACCCATAGAATGTTAGGGGTTGGGAGAGACCTCCAGAGATCATCGAATCCCATCCCCCTGCCAAAGAAGGATCACCTAGGGCAGGCCATGTAGGAACAAATTCATGTAGGTTTTGAAAGTCTCCAGAGGAGACTCCACAACATCTCTGGGCAGCCTATTCCACTGCTTCATCACATTCACTGTAAAGAAGGATCTTCTCATGTTAAGGTGGGACCTCTGGTGTCCCAGCTTATGCTCATTGTTCCTTGTCCTATCACTGGGCACTATCGAAAAGAGATTATCACCTTAATCTTGACACCCACCCCTCTTCTCAAGACTAAACAGCCCCAGTTCTCTCAGTCTCTCTTCGTAGGAGAGATGTTCAAGTCCCTTTATCAGCCTTGTAGCACTCTGTTGGACTCTATCCAGCAGACCCCTGTCTCCCTTGAGTTAGGGAGCCCAAAACTCGATGCATCATTCCAGCTGTGGTCTCACCAGGGCAGAGTAGAGAGGGAACCTCTTAGAACCTCCCTAGACCTGCTGGACACACGTTTCTTAACGCACCCCCGGATACCACTGCCTTCCTTGGCCACAAGGGCACATTGCTGTCCCATGGATAACTTTTGCCGTCCACTAGGACTCCAAGGTCTTCCTCTATGGCATTGCTTTCCAGCAGGACCACACCTAGTCTGTACTTGTGCATGGTGTTATTCCTTCCCAGATCCAGGTCTATGTACTTGTCCTTATGAACTTTATGAGGTTCGCTTTCACCCAGCTCTTCAGCCTGTCCAAATCTTGTTGGATGGCAGCACAGTCTTCCAGGTATTAGCCACCTCCTCATTTTGTACATCAGCAAACTTGCTCAGTCCCCTCATCCAGTTCATTGATGAAGATGTTGAACAAAACTGGACCCAGTACTGATCCCCAGGAAACACCAGTGGCCAAGGCTTCCAGCTGGACTCTGTGCCACTGATCACAACTCTCTGACCTCTGTTGTTGAGCCAGTTACTAATCTACATCACAGTTCAATCATTGAGCCCACTTTCCTTGAGTTTACCGATAAATATGTTATGGGAGACAATATCAAAAGCCTTGCCAGTGGATATTGTCAAGGTAGACAATATCCACTGCTCTCCCTTCATCCATCCATTTGGTCATGCCTTCGTAGGAGGCTGCTGGATTACTCAAGCAAGATGTCCCCTTAGTGAATCCATGCTGGCTACTTTTGGTAACCCTCTTTTCTTTCATGTGGCTAGAGATGGCCTCCAGAATGAGCTACTCCATTACCTTTCCAGGATTGGAGGTGAGGCTGACTGGTCTGTAGCTGCTCCAGTCTTCCTTCTTGCTGTTTTAGAAAACTGGTGTTACATTGGTCCTCTTCCAGTCCTCAGGCACCTCCCCTGTTCTCCATGATCTTTCAAAAATTATGGAGAATAGTTACAGCAACAACATCAGCCAGCTGCCTCAGCACTTGTGGGTGCACCATGAGGGATTGGTTGTATTTATGAATTTGATAACAACTGCATTACACTAAACATGCAAAAAGAAGATCCTTTTACCAGTGGCCTTAGAGTAAATATGCACTGCAGCCTTTCAAAGGGTCTTACATGACAAAGACTTTTTACTATGATCTATAGTGAAAGCACAAGGGGTAATTGTTTTAAACCAAAAGAGGATAGGTTTAGAATGGGTGCGAGAAAGAAAATTTTTTTACGATATTAGTGGTGCAAGATTGGGATAGATTGCCCAGAGAAGTTGTGAGCAGCACATCCCTAGAAGTGCTCAAAGTCAGGTAAGACGAGGCTTTGAACAACTGGGGGATTCAGCTGGATGATCTTAAAAGATCCCTTTCATCCTAATCCATTCTCTGATAAATGAATAGTAGACAAATTTTACAGTCTCACAGTATCACCAAGGTTGGAAGAGACCTCGAGGATCATCGAGTCCAGCCTGTCACCACAGACCTCATGACTAGACCATGGCACCAAGTGCCACGTCCAATCTCCTTTTGAGCACCTCAAGGGATGGTGACTCCACCACTTCCCTGGGCAGCACATTCCAATGACTGGTGACTCTCTTGGTGAAGAACTTTCTCCTCACCTCGAGTCTTAACCTCCCCTGGTGCAGCTTGAGACTGTGTCCCCTTGTTCTGGTGCTGGTTGCCTGGGAGAAGAGACCAACCCCTTCCCAGCTACAACCACCTTTCAGGTAGTTGTAGAGGGCAATGAGGTCACCCCTGAGCCTCCTCTTCTCCAGGCTAAACAATCCCAGCTACCTCAGCCTCTCTTCATAAGGCTTGTGCTCAAGGCCTCAATTTTACTAGCTTGCTTCAATTAGCAAACTTCAGTGTTTTGTACAACCACTGCTACGTTACATTACCAAAGTACAGTGATTATTGGCAAGACTGAAACCTCCGTCTGTCTCTTCTGTCATTCTTCCCTTTAATTGTCCTCAGAATCTTACTTTTGCTTGAAAAAAGTCTTGTAAAACTTTTCCAAGATGAAACACACTGTACACGTACTTGGCAGGATTTCTGCTTGTTTGAAGAAGTTTAGCTTAAACAAGTTACACTGAGATTTTAATGGAAGTACATCAGATGGCTAATTCTGGGGTTTGTGTGGGAGTCAGGAAAAAAATAAGCTACATCCTGCTTGTCTGGAGAACAGTTACAGGCAGGATTGGCCAGATTGCTTCTTCTGCATTCATGTCCTAAACCCATCCTGAACTGTGAAGTCACAGAGGCAGAGAAAGATGAGCAACTTTAGGAATAGCTTTCTGAGGAATTCCACAAAAGCAAGCCAATGCTTACAGACCTATTGCCAAGGTTTCTTGCCTTAAGTCCCAGTTAAAACACGTCAGAAACAAAGGTGTATGTAAGGACTAGTCTAGTTTTCCCTTTTTTTTTTTTCTTTAATTTTGAATGTTTGTCTTAATGAATTATATTTGAGTTGGGCTCCTTTTTTTTTTTCATAGGTATGCAGTGTGCTTGAAAGCCTGGAGCAGGAATATAAGCGAGAAGAAGACTGGTGTGGAGGAGCAGACAAACTGGGTCCTAACTCTGAAACAGATCATGTTACACCTATGATAAGCAAACACCTGGAACAGAAGGAGGCATTCCTAAAGGTGAGGTTTGCCAATTTTTTGTGGTCTTCTGTGTCTTAGAAAACATGCAGTCAAACACTCACAGTGCTGAAATGCATGTGGATGGCAGCAGTACCCATTCAAAAGATAGAGGTATGGCTCAAACTGCAAAGATAAGTGGCATGTTAACTGCTTCTGAGTGCTGCCAAGTGCATAAAATTGTAGCCAGTTTTATAAATACATTTCCTTTTGAACTTCAGTAGATGTCAGGTCTCCCACTGTGACTGAAGAGGAATTTAGGAATCACTGCTTTGAGCAACTCTCATTCTAAAAAACTGCTTCAAGGTTGCTGTTTTGAAAGGGAAGTGAGAGTCACATAGTGCCGTTGCTACCTGTGCATTGAGGTGGCTCTCAGATGTAATTGGGCTGTGGTGGAGTATAGAAGGAGGAATTGCTAGACAAATTTCTAGGGGTAGTAGGATTTGTGTAATAGTTGGCAGATAAACGAAAGGGTTTTGTTCCAACTAATGTCCTAGTCAAGATTGTTGATCCCACTGAATAAATTTGTAATTGATGCTTGCAGAGCACTGTAACTAAACCCATAACCAATGACTTCACCTTGAAAGACTATTAAGGTTATAGAACCTTATTTTTATTAAAAACCTTTTTGCTCTCAGTGCACAGATAATAACATCCAAATACATAGCAGCATATAGCTCTAAATGTACTGACAAACTGATCTTTCTGGAATTGGTATGAATTACCAATCTTTGTTTAAAAATAATATGAGAAATTACTTACTGCCTTGGTTACTGCATTGAGCCATGCTGCCTTTTTCTAACCTTTTAAAGTAGCATTTTATGTTCTGCTTATAAAAATAAGGCAGCTAGCCCATATATAGTGCTTGGTGTTGGTGAAAGTGGCGGCAATACAGTGATGAGGACAGAAAGCTCTCGTGGCCTTAATATTGTAGCACTTTTGGTTTCACTTCAACAGTGTATTTACTTTTTATTCAAAGTATCAGTGGATGTTTTGGAATATCCATGTGAGTATGTAAGCATGTGAACTCTGTTTATACAGTCAATGACTTTAAGTGGCACATAGCACATACACAAAATAAACTTCTCTGTGAGCTCTGAGTCATGGTGAAAGCTCCAGAGCAGATAGTTACTTTATAGGAAATTCAGAGTAAACAACAAAAAAAGGCATTTCCTTCACAGATTTGGATTGTGTTGTGTTGGAAGGGACCCCAAAAGTCATTTTGTACAACCACCCTGCAGCAACCAGGGACACCTTCAACTATATTGGCTTATGTCCAGTTTCTCATTCACCAGTACCTCCAAGTCCTTTTCTGCAGGGCTGCTCTCAATTTCATCAACCCACAGCCTATATTGACATCAAAGGTTGCCCTGACCTAGGTGCAAGATGTTGCACTTTTTCCTTATTTTGAAACTCATGAGAATCTTCTCAGCTCAGCTCTCCAGCCTGTCCAGGTTCCTCTGGATAGCATCCCATCCTGTGGTCTTATCAACTGCACCACTTAGCTTGGTATCATCTGCGGGTGTGCTGAGGGTGCACTCAGTCACGCTGTCTGCATCATTGGTGAAGGTATTGAACAGTACTAGTCCTACAGTACTACAGAGCTTTGATGAACACCACTTGTCACCTACCTCCATCTGGACAACAAAACTTTGCAGTACCCTTTGTATGCAATCATTTCTTAGCCACTGGACAGTCCACCTATCAAATCTGTATCTCTCCAGCTTAGAGAGAAGGATGTTGTGGGAGACTGTGAAAAGCTTTATGAAATTCCAGGTAGATGACATCTGTTCTTCTGCCCTTGGCCACAGGTTTAGTTACAGCGTTGCAAAAAGCCACTAGTTTGGTTAGGCAGGACTTGCCCTTTGTAAAGCCATGCTGGCTATCTCAAATCACCTCCCTGTCCTCCATGTGCTTAAGTATAGCTTCCAGGAGGATCTGTTCCATGCACAGGCACAGAGGTGAGGCTGACAGGTCAGTAATTTCCAGTGTCCTCTTTTATGCCCTTTTTATATGTGGTGTAATCTTTCCCTTCTTCCAGTCTCCAGGGACTTCACCTGACTGTCAGGACTTCTCAGATGTTACACAGAGTAGCTTTGCAACCACAACAACCAATTCCTTCAGAAGTCTGGGGTGCATCTCATCAGGTCCTGTAGATTTATGTATGTTGAGCTGCCTCAGGTGGTTCTGAACTTTACCTTTGCTTATGGTGAGAGGGACTTTACCCTGCTGGTCTGCACCTAGTGGTCCATCCACTCAAGTGGAGGACACAGCAAGATTGCCAGTGAAGACTGAGGCTTGCCTGTTGACATCAGATCTCCATTCTCCCTCATCAGAGTGGGCACACTTTCCTTAATCTTTCACTGATGGTTGATGTAACTGTAGAAGCCTTTCTTATTACTCTTTGCATCCCTTGCCAGGTTCAGCTCCAGCCAAGCCTTAGCCTTCCTGACCTCATCCCTGTACAACTGGTCAGTTGTTACCTGTCCCTGCTTTCATTGTCTACATAGGTACCTCTTGCTCTTTATTTTGACCAGCAGTTCCCTATTCAGCTGTGCCAGTCTGTTCCCTTCCTTGTGGATTTCTTGCACATGGGGATCAAGAGCTCTTGTGCTCTCTAAGGATAATATCCTTAAAGGTCTGCCAACTCTGCCCTGCTGCCCTGTCCTTGAGAATCTTTTCCTCTCAGGTCCTACTGACTAACTCCTGAAGGAGTTGGAAGTTTGCCTTCCTAAAATTTAGAATGCTGACTCTGCTCTTTGCCTGTCCCATATCCCTTAGGACTGCAAACTCCACCAGTGCATGATCGCTACAGCCCAGACTACCCCCCACCTTGACATCACTGATGAGTTCACTTGCATTTAGGATCACAGAATCATTGAATGGTCTGGGTTGGAAGACACCTCCAAAGGTCATCTAGTACAGCCCCCTCTGCAGTAAGCAGGGGAATCCTCAACTAGATCAGGCTGCCCAGAGCCCTGTCAAGCCTCGGCTGTCAGGTCCAATACTGTGTTCCTTGGGTAGGGGTGTCTATTATCTGGCTCAGGAAATTATCATGAAGGCACTACAGGAATCTCCTTGATTGTCTACAGTTTGCTGTGCTATTTTCCCAGCAGATGTCAGTATAATTGAAGTCCCTCAGCAAGACAAGAGTCTGCAATCATGAAGCCTCTTGTAGCTGGAGTGGGAGGGCTTCACCAATGGCCTATAGTAGATGCTGATGACAAGATTGTTTGGGGTTTTGTGGTTTTTTTCCCTGACAGATGAGTAAGGATTGACTGCTATTTGTTAGGAAAACTATTTTAGTGGTTAGGTTGGCTTGCTTTTAGAAGGATTTCACAAGATCCACTTTCTAAAATTGGAGAGAGTGGGAAATGCACAAAAGGGGAGTGAGGAAGGTCCTTCATCTCTTTCTAGATGTATATTTGTGCATCTTCAACTAAACTAGTCTCTTTGTCTTTCCAGGCTTGCACATTGGCTCGGAGAAATGCTGATGTCTTTCTGAAATACCTGCACAGGAACAGCGTAAACATGCCGGGGATGGTGACGCACATCAAGGCACCTGAACAACAAGTCAAAAGTAAGAGGCTGCTTCTGGTTTTTTACCTCATGTGATTATCACGTGCTGTGATGTATGCAAAGACAGGAGAGTGAAGCCTGTCCAAGTGGAAGAGGTCCTGTCAGGCTTAACAGGAAATCATTAAAATGGCTTTCACAACTTTGAAAGAGCTGCCAATTGTCAAATTATTTTGTCTCCAAATGAAGTTGATTTGAATTTATCTTCTGCTTACACTTAGTCTTATTTTGAGACTCAAATGTGCTGCTTGGTTGAGAAAATGAAATAGTAAACATGCCTGTGGTGATGTTTGGTCTGAGGCCAAATGGGAGTTGATAACTATAAGTTTACTTTGTGTGTTTGTGCATTCTGTGAGTTCCTTAGGAGTATTATGATACAATAAATCCCTTAAGCAATGCTGCTCAGGCCATTCATATAATGGAATCAGTATTAAGGAACTTGAAGAATAGGATAACTGACACCATGTTTAAATTACATGTGCAGACAGGTGGTAGCTGAGGTGAGGCAGTAAAGAGGCATTACGTGATGATCCTCGAGGTCATTTCCAACCTTAGTTATACTGTGATACTGTCTTGGCTTTTGCTGGGATTAATTCAGTGTAGTACATCTTTAAGGTACAACATGTGCTCTGGGAAACAGAGTAGAGAGAGAAATCTGTAGGGCTTTCAGGGACCAAAAATAAGATAAATTATTAAGGTATACATAAATGGTGGGTGAAGTAGGCAGAATAGATGGAGATTCAGAAGCAAATGTTGTATTTAACTGATTTATTTTCCAGTCATATTCCCCTCAATTCAGTATTGTAACTTAGTACTCAGACCATGCTGCAGACTCAAAGCCAGAGAAGTCTAGTTGTCTAATTAGTTGCTGTTTGCAGATACCTAAAGGAAGTTATGCAAAGAATAGAGCTAAAGTCAGGGAAACACCGCAGTAGGACCAGAGAAAAAAGTTGCAGCAGGGAAAATTCTGAATGGATGTAAGGAGAGAGTGTAGCAGCAAGAGTGAGAAAGCACTGAGCACAGCAGGTAGCCCAGGGAGGCAGTAGAACCTCTGCCCTTGGGAACTTTTAAAATCAAGTTGAACAAGCCCCTGCAAAACTGAATTTAGTCCTGTCTTGAGGAGATTGGAAGAGATGGCCTCCAGAGGTCACTTCTACTCTATGATACTTGGTGACTCTATTAGAAAAGGACATACTCACTTCTTCATTTTACTGCAAGGCAAAATCAGTTTTTATTTGACAGTACTCAAAAATCTCTGTGTCAGTTTTTTGTGTTGGAAAGATAATAGGGTATGTGATGTACTTTTCACTCTTAAGGGAATAGTCAGATTGTAGCAGTTGAAACTTGGAACATGTAGAGTTAATACAAAGGATTATTTTTCCTCTTCCACAAGGCATCAGTGTTTATAGAACTGCACGAGATAAGAACTCAACAGAAATGCTGGCATTATCCATAACTGAAGAAGCATTGCTGACATCTGTCACATAGCTCTTCTTTTAGTAATAGACAAAGAAATTGAAGCAGTAGCAAGCATGAAGTTGTAGCTACCACCACAAGTAATTACAAGAAATATATATTAGGGGTTTTGGGCCAACTTTAAAAATTCAGTTTTGAATTCTGTTTAAGCAGTCATTCTGAGAAAGGTCAGTGTGTACAGATGAGGAAAGAGTGGAAAAGACCCTGCTAATGTCCTTAACTTGTCCTTAAATATGTCAGAAATACAGTGCTATGCATGTTCTCTGTGTGTTTAAGATTTGGGGTGAATGATACATGTTCAGAGTGGAACAAAACCAGCAACAGAAACCCCCAAGCAGAAAGAAAATAAACTTTGTGCTCTAACACTTTTTCCCTTATGAGTCAGGTCATATATGCTTCTAGGAATTAAATGTGAATCAAGATAAAACTCACGAGGACTTCTCCATTTTAGATCTCAGTAGTATGATGGTAGCTGACCACATGATTTTGAAGTTCACGCTGATCTTCCTATTCAAATATGTATGTAAGGAAAACTACAAACTCTTTTCATCTCTTCTAACTAGAGAAGTGGAAGTGTTTATTTCATTTTGGTGAAAAAGAGGATACATGTGTTCTGGACTATTACATACTCACAACTCAGGTGTATTCTTGAAACTGTTAGACTATGGTCAGTATATAGTGTATAAATAAACTTTAAAAGCTTGAGTAACCCTGGAGTTTTTGCAGAATTGATATAGTTTTTCAATATATACTACTACCATGCAGTAGTATATATTTGATCCTTATTGCCAGATGCAGGTTATGATACCTAGAAAAGCAATGTCTTAATCTAGGCAAAGTTTAGTTAAGCACATGCTTTATTTGAAACAGGAATCACACTGGTATTGAACTGAGAGGTGTCCTTCTGTCCCTTTTTACCAGCGTGAATAATTTCCTTGACCTGCAGTTGAGAGTGTCCAAATACTGTGTCAAATACCATGCCAAAGCTGAATCTTGCAAAGAATAGAATAGAATAGAATAGAATAAACCAGGTTGGAAGAGACCTTCAAGATCATCACGTCCAACCTATCACCCAACACCACCTAATCAACTAACCCATGTAACCAAGCACCCTGTCAAGTCTCCTCCTGAACACCTCCAGTGACGGCGACTCCACCACCTCCCCGGGCAGTCCATTCCAATGGGCAATCACTCCCTCTGTGTAAAACTTCCTCCTGACCTCCAGCCTGAACTTCCCCTGGTGCAGCCTGAGACTGTGTCCTCTTGTTCTGGTGCTGGCTGCCTGGGAGAAGAGACCAACCTCTGCCTGTTTACAACCCCCCTTCAGGTAGTTGTAGAGAGCAATAAGGAGTTTGCAATAAGCAAAAAGGAGCAGTAGCCTGAAACTGCTGCGGCAAGTGGATTCAGCTGATGGAAATTGCTGTAAACTCAGAAGTGGAGCATCTTCATCTTTGCTTCTGCTGCTAATTTTGCATGCTTCTTTGTTACCTCTGTCTGCTGTACAGACTGAAACTGAACACAGTGCAGGAACTTGTCTACTGGCGCTTATATTTTTAGGTTGGTTGACAGAGTGCAGGATGCATGGAGACAGCTTGCAGTGGAAACACTCACAAAGCTGAGGGCAGCAGCCACCTGAAAACTGTGGGTTTATTACAATTATCCTGTCCTCCTGACACAACAGAATTACAGGTTCAGATGTCAGCGGGGAAAATACTGCTGCACAACCAGTTAAACTATCTAGAGGAATCAATCAAAATGTGCACTGGCTCACTCACTCAAAAAGGGAAGATCTCCCTACAGGTACCCAAAATATATACACTCACCAAACAGGGAGTGAGGTCTCCTGAGATGAGGTCCCAGTCTAAGGGGAGAAGAACCAATTGTCAGGCCACTTGCTGCCTGGAGACCAACTCTCTCAAATGTCTCCATAGCAGTCCTGTGGTCAATTTCTTAATTAGTCCTTCAAGAAACACAAAACCTGGGTTGGAGTTCTGGGCCCTGAGCTGCCAGTTGATGCCTGGGAGGCAAGCAGATTTTTAGCAGCTCCTTGCAAGTGTCAGCCCTTTGTCAGGCTTTTTGTGTTTGTCAGTGGGGTTGTACCTGCCATGCAGCTGAAGGCTCTTCAAGCCTGGAGAACAAGCTGAAAAGTGTACGAGACAATCATAACACATTTGGAATCAAAGAACGTAACTGCAATGGGGCTAGAGTGCAGAAAGCTTGAGACAGAGCTCCTCATCCAAACCTAGCAATCAATACTGATGTTCTATAACTTCCTTTGAGTATTTTATAGAATATATTTTTCTCTTCTTAGGCCAAGACAGTAACACTGATGGTGCCCAGCCAAATATCTCATTGACTTGCCATCTGTATCATGCCCTGACAGAACAGGACATGTTTGTTCTTTGTCAGAACTACTCTGCTGGTATCACTATCAATGGCTCTTGATATGGTGTGTCCAGTTGGATGTATTGCACTGTATAACGATGATTATGTCCCACACTTATACCCACCTTCTGTCCCCCAAAAATCTGACATACATTATGGGCAAGCATTTCTGAGATGGCATAAAGCAGAAATAAAATTGAGAAAGCAGGTGAACTTCATAGCAGATCAGATCATGGTCTGGCTGAGGGACAGACCAGATGAGACATGTTTGAGGGTAGCCTACCCAGCAGGAAGCAAAACTTAGCCACTGTGACCAGATTCCAACCAAAAGTCCTGGGTGATCTCATGGTTCTGTGACAAGTGGGAATATGGTACTTCCAAGCATGAGGATGTTTGCAATGATGCAGACAGGTTTCATAATCCCCAGGGAAGCTGTGACAAGTGGTTATAATTGGTCCCAGAACACAGATAGAGATGCTTTGCTCCTCAGGCTCCCTTTATTTGAGCTTTTCTATGAAACTGTTCCTTGGAGTTGTTAGCATTTGGAATGTAAGACATAGTGAACCTGGACAGTGGAGCCAGGGTTCTGCAGAGGCCTTAAGAGGCCTAATACCTGACAGCCTCCAGTCATAATTATGGAAAATAGCCAGCTGTGACTATAAGTAGAGAAGCAAGCATTATTGTGAAGAATGAGCCTGTTTTGTGGTAGACCTGACCTTGGGTTCTATGCAACTCTGGCAGAGACATTAGTTATCCCTGTTTCCATGTATTTCAGCTTGCCATCTGGATTTGCAGTAGCTACGAAGTCTGGTAGGGCTTCTGCTCTGGATGAAGCAGTGGTAAAATGAGCTTCACAGAAACTGCTAGGATTTCTTTGAGGGGGAAAACACAACATTGAAGAAGCAGAGTTGAGATAAAATGTTCTTCATGTTGTAAGCAGAAGGTCTTTGCTATCCAGAAAGAATTTGTAAGCCAGACATGGAACTGGAGGTTAATAGTGGAATTTGGGTGTGTCTTCTCAAGGGCAGACAGCTTCTGATACTCAGGAATGGAGTACCAAATTGTGGAGTTATTTGATTACTTGGAAGTTCTCTCAAGACTCAGTGAACACTCATGTGAACAACTCAACTTACTCAATTATACTGCTATTTGATTTGATTTGATTTTTTTTTAAGGGAAATTACAGACTAACTGTATTTTTATTAAATGTCTTTCTGTACGTTTAATATCTGCTTAGATTGCATTTGTTCTTGTAGTGACCTAAGGTTCTGTATTTGTTCATATGTATTAAATTACTAAAATATTTCACAGAAGACTAGTGTATTCAGAAAAGTTAATTGGTTATTATTTCTTTTGTTAAGATGTTGAGCATGTGCAGGCTCATTCTTTCTGAGGAAACTCCATCTAGAACCATTTTTATCAGACCATATTTCAGTTCTCTTTTAAGCAGTGGCAGTCCCTGTATAGAGTCCCTATATTTGAGAGAAGAAAGGTGGTCTAGTAGTTTTTATTAATTGCATCTCTGGTTTCTTTTATATTTATGTAAATAATAATGAAAAAGGAACACTATTTCATGAATATCATGAAAAAGAACAAAACAAAGATTAACAAAAAGAGTAAGTTTGTTGTGAACTCTGGAAATATAAGTGCTTGATTCCACTAATTTTAATGTGGTATTTCAAAACTGGCTGTTGTAACTTCTGTTGAAACTGTTCTCATTTCTTCAGATATCTTAAATGAGCTCTTCCAGAGGGAGAATCGTGTGCTCCATTATTGGACCATGCGTAAAAGACGTCTCGATCAGTGCCAACAATATGTGGTGTTTGAAAGAAGTGCCAAACAGGTGAGGGTCTTGTATAAAAGTCTTCTTCATTGTGATTGAGGTTTGACATACACTGACTTGTCTCACAAGTTTGCCATTGACTTCAATATTTCAAATGGCTGAAAGATCAGTGATTAAAATAGAAAGTAAGTGAAATTATTTACTCTTAATACACAACAGCTAAATCTGTTGAGGTAGAGTGTATTTACTGATGAAGTGTAAAAGTAGTCTTGTGCTTCTGCTGGCTTGATCTGCTGCTGCTGAATCTCATTTCTGCAAGCTTCTGTTTGACAAATTATTGTGCGTGTTAACTTTTAACACACACCTAATTTGACCAGGGAAGCAGTATTTTTCTCAGATGTTGAAGGGAAAAAAACCCACCTGGTTAAGCTGATTTTCAGTTCTATAAGACTGGCAAGTTGGATAACTCTAAGCAGTAATAACTGAATGACTTTGGTTTTGCAATTCTCTGTGTGTGTGGTTTTGTGGAGTCTTGCATGGTAGATCAATCTCTTTCTGTTTTGTTGAATTTTTCAGTAACTACCACACACAAAAAAAGTTCCGTTCAATGATGACAACAGAAGCCATCAAAATAATTAGGAGGTTTAATGGCAGAATTATTAATTGGAGTGATTTGCAATGGTTTTTTACTCCTTTTATTTATTTTTTTAAAATTGAGTGTAGGTCAAAGAAATGAGGCTGGCTGTTCGTGTTCTGCAACAAAGGATGCAATGTCCATAACCTGGAATATAGTTAGAGTTACTTCAAAGGACTCAAAAATTAATATGTTTTTTTCTGAGAACCAATGTAGACAAGGGCTTAATTACTAATGGCTTCCTTTGATCTCTTGAAAGATTTGAATTCTCTCTTTCATGCTTTCATGAAATAATGCAGGATAAATCTTAGAGTGAAGCTAAAGACAAATACGTCTTTAAAACAACAGTGCTCTGTTCCCTGCCCCACTTTTGAATAACCTCAACTCCAGCCTTCTGCCAAGGACATGACCTACTTGCTTTTGTATAGAAATTATTGAATAATAATCAAACACTGAAGATAAAGGTGTTAGCATTTTCATTGTAAATCCCATTTTTCAGCAGTCACCAGTTGTCATCACAAAGCGAACTAAACTGTATATGAACTCCACAATGAGAAGCCAAAAAATGGAAATGTTGCTGTCTGGATTTAGATTTTTTGTTTAGAAGTTGGAAGAATCCAACTTTGAGCCTTCGGACCTTGATGGCTGCAGTGGGACCAGATACCACAGTAGTTTGTGAGGACCTTCCAGAGTTAAGGACTCACTAAATTAATTTCTTCAGTTCTTGTCTGGTGTAATAAACCCACCAAAAAAAGGTAGAAGTTAAAAAGTTGAAAGCAAGAAGTATCAAAATAAATGTTACCAGAGATACTCCCTGTCCATATCAGTCTTCACTTGCAAATACTTGCATCAGAATGACAGGGGATATATTGTACAGGTGATTGGTTGAAATGTTCCATTTCTTGACAATAGTCCAACAGTTACTGCTTTGTTTCCATCAAACGTAGAATCTAATCTCATCAGGCTTGCATCTGCATTTGTATGTGATTAGGTAAATGGCATCTTAGCATTTGTATTCAGTGTTGAAGCCTGAAGTCATTCTATTTGATTTAGGTTTTGTAACAAAAGTCAAAAGTGTCCTAAAATTGTAAGAAAGAGAATCAAAGTCCTTTGATCACAGCCTTGATGAGCTTAATGTAGATGATGCCTTTTCCGCTTCAATCTTGAAAATACCTATCTGCTGTCCACCAAGATAAAACTTTTCCTGATTCAGGAGATGTGCATAGATAAAAGGGTAAATTGAAACAATGAGACTTACTAGCAATCTACAACCTTTTCTCTTGGGGTATTAATTTTTTTGTGTCTAGTGCTGTATGCGTGCACTGAAGGCACCAAAGATATACATGCATTTAGTAACAGGACAGTTGTAAGCAAGATGTACGAGCTTTTTGAGCATCTGATGTTGCCTTTGTCAGAACCAAAAAGTTTCTAAGTTCTTGTGGTGCTGTGTACTGCTGTAGTAGGCTATATTTACATCTGCAAAACAACTTGATGTCAGTCTTCAGTTACGTTTTGGTATTTTTACTGCTATGCAACATTTTGAGAGGACTCTCTATTTTTGCTGATAGCCAGAGAGTATAACTCCTCACAACCACTGAGATACATTAAAAGGGCAGCCAATATTAATGTGGGTAGGTCGTAGATAAGATAATAATACGATAATAATAATAATGATAATAATAATAATGATAATAATCATAATAATATAGATAAGATTGTAGATAAGAAAATAATAAGATCATAATAATAATAAGATAAAAAATAATAATAATGGTTCATAACAGTGAGAGAGTAAGGTGACAGCATGTGGAAGGGAAACAATTTCAGTTTGCAGTTCTTGTCTTTTATTACCTATACATAGATTATTTGGCGGAACTGATACATCTTACAGTTCCTCCTCTGCTGCAGGTTTGATTTCATGTCAATTAAAGAGTGAAATGACTGTTTGATTTCATGTCAATTAAAGAGTGAAATGACTGTTAAATCTTAATGTGCTTAAAAAGTTCAGACTATAAATTTGGCAGTATTATGTATATTTTTACAGGTTGGAAAATGTCTATTTCTGAGTACAGCTGTCCTTTGTTGCATCAAAAAGTGGTATTTTCTCATTTGGGGAGTATACTTAGAAAAATGTAGGCATAGTCAGAATCTTTTAGTAGTAGACTACTACAGTCCTATAGTAGTAGACTTCTCTGAAGTATTCATTTTCATGTGTTGGTTGATTCACTGGGCATTGTTTCATAGGCTAAGTGAATTATTTTGGAATTACTGATATTGTAGAGCTGATTGTTATGCATGACATAGAGTAAAATTTACCTGTGACAAATCAGTTTTTGTGAAATGCTGATCACAGATGGTTTCTACTGGCAAAAATATGTTGTCTTCTCTCTTACTTTTCTTTTGTTACTGCTTTATTTAGGCTTTAGAATGGATTCATGACAATGGAGAGTTTTATTTATCCACACATACTTCCACTGGCTCTAGTATCCAGCATACTCAAGAGTTGTTAAAAGAACATGAAGAATTTCAGATCACAGCAAAGGTAAAATAAATATTAGTAATATTTTGGGGGGAACAGAAAAAAGAAAGTAAAAACAAACAAATAAACCAACAACAAACTGATAAAAAAAACCCAACCATAAAAACCCCACAACCAACCAATAAAAAAAACCAGAACAACCCAAACTCCCACCTGCTCCCAAAAAAGTCCACAATGATGTGTCCATTAAGATTTGTTTACTTGCAGTGGCTTGCTTCCTGTATTACTTCTGGAAACAGAATAAACAAAAAGATAATCAGAAGGTAATCACTGTTACTGAAGCTTCGTGAGCCCTTTGTACTGCTGATTTCTCATAACAAAATCATAAACCTACAACCTTGCAGGGCCTTTGATTACTGCTTTCATGTCTTCATGCCTCTGATTACTGCATGTTCATTTAGGACGTAAAATACAAGGCATATTATTATTCATATTATTATAATTTAGCTAGACAACAGTAGAAAAGTTAAAGCTTTACTTTTTAGGTTACTCAGTTTATAGGTTACTCAGTTTATTATTATTTGGTTGTAAGTTTTGGAGCCATAGCAGCATTGTGTTATTCTACATCTCTGGAGGCCTATACACCGATGCAGATGTCAGTGGTGAGCCTTACCACTTTTCACACAGGAAAAGGCAGACAAATAGCATGTGAGTGAACTACTTGGGCATACGTAGCCTTGTCTGTCTATGTTTCATTTTGTGACCTTTTCCAACTGTTACCTGGTTTCCACCTTACGGCTTTCCAATCTTCACAAAGAAATAACAGGTCTGAAGAAAGTAAGCAATTACTTACTTGTCTGAAGGACCATTTCAGAAGAGGAGTCTCGTCCTGGGACATGGGAAGGGAGGAAAGGGAATACAGACAGCACAGAGATGGCTTTTGCTTTTCAAGTGTGCTTTTTCTGAGTTTTGCCTCCATCCTTTGTTCTGCTGGATGCTTTACAGCATGCAGAGTAGCAGGGCTCTCCTTGTTTCCTCTGTCAGCAAATGACGTGAGTGCCCCTTTTGAAAGTGTTTTGTTAGTGCCACTCCTTTGCCTTTTGGCTACCTGTTGGGAGGATATATTAGCTTTTGCTAATTCCATAGTGAAAAGAAATACTCAGATGAGGAACCATTAGGAAAGAAAGGGTTTAAGAAAAAAAGTTGGCCTAAGAGTCAAGTTTTTATTGACTGTTTTGCTTAACTGCTTGATACAAAGGGTGCTGACAGGACAGTTTACACTGACATGGTATCAGAGAGAGAGAGAACTGAAGGTATGAACTCATGCTCTGTGGACAATCTATTATTTCCTTGAAAGAAAAGTGCATTGTCTTAGGCAGCTTGCCAGTTGGAAAAAGCACTTAGTTACAGATTTGCCAGTGGCTACTTGTTGTTAGTTTCTTTTGAACAACTGTGTAACAACAAAACATAATATGAAAAAGATCTAAAGAATTGACTTAATCCATTTAAGTGTAAAGCATATAAGAAGACTTACCTCCTTTTCAGTGTACAGATGAGGTAGATTCTTGAGACTGCAGGCCCAGGTCCAATGCCAGCGCTTCTGTGGTAGTGAACAAAATATCCTCTTGACATCAAACCACTTTGTTGTTGATACAAGGAGAATGTCCATGCTCTGAAAAATTACCCTAGCAGAATTTAATCTCTGGGTTAGATATGGAGCACATTTTTGAAAGGGAAATTAACAACCTGCTTCTGGTCATGTAATAATAAAACTCAAGGTAACCAATATTCATCTAATGCTGTTTTTGTTAAGAAAAAGGTATCTGTTCAAAGGAATTCTGGAAAGAGGGAGAGGGAATCTAGCTTCTTTGATAGCTTCTCCAACTGCACTTATAATAGCAAGCTAAGCAAAATTACCCTCTTCATGACAGGTAGAGCTAGTAACTGTTCGATATTTTCCTGTTTTCATAGCAAACCAAAGAGAGGGTGAAGTTGTTGATACAGCTGGCTGATGGCTTTTGTGAAAAAGGGCATGCTCATGCAACAGAGATTAAAAAATGTGTCACAGCAGTGGATAAGAGGTACAGAGACTTTTCCCTGCGCATGGAGAAATATAGGACCTCTTTAGAGAAAGCTCTGGGTATTTCCTCTGATTCCAACAAATCGGTAAGAGAAATTTGAGTGTCATGACAGACAAACAAGCTTTCCTTGCATTTGATTTAGCTATTGTTTTCTCCTGTCTCCTTCCTTAATCAGTTCTTCCTTTCTTTAATAAAGAGCAAAAGCTTGCAGCTGGATATAATCCCAGCCAGTGTTCCTGGGTCAGAGGTGAAACTGCGTGATGCTGCACATGAGCTTAATGAAGAAAAACGAAAGTCTGCCCGCAGGAAAGAGTAATACATTTATTTATTTTTAATCAATGAGAATGCAGAAATCAAGCTTGATAATGAATAGACTGTCATGGCTTGTCTGGCAGCTTAGAAATTGGGTAAATGCTGAAAAGAGGGTGATATTACTCAGCAGTTTCTATTGCCATTTATTCACATGCTTTTACTCACAGATAATTATAGCATGACAGAATCTTAAACATTTAAAACTATGTTAGACTTCTTCTAACATCCTTTTTGGTTTTTAAGTAATTGGAAATAGTGTGTAAGGGGAGGAGGGAGGACAACAGCTAAAGGACTGTAGCGAGTGAAATGCATTTGAAAAATAATGCAGTCTTCTTCCCCATTTCGCTTTGCACTTGTTAGTAAAGAAGGATTGTTACCTCTTACATTTCCTTCATCTGTAGTCTTTCTTCACATTTCAGTTCTCAGATTTTCCTTGCAGCAATGGAAAAAGCAAAAGCTGATGAGGAGAAAGATGTATTCTGGTTATTATACATTCATAATGATCTAACAGACTGAGATTTGATCATTCTTTCTGTTGTCACCTAAGGTTCATTATGGCTGAGCTAATTCAGACAGAAAAGGCTTACGTAAGAGACCTCCGGGAATGCATGGATGTAAGTTTTCTGTTTTCACTGGTCTTCAAAGGCAGGATTCAGTCCATTGCTTTCTGTTTATTTCTGGTTTTAACAGCCAAACATTATTGGTTTGCAATCATAAGATTAAATTGAGCATCTTTTCTGCTGTTAGAAAGAAACATCTGATAACAGCTTTAGAATTTTTCCTATTCATTTTGCTTTTGTCAGTACTAAGTTTCAGCATTTGCTTCTTTCACAGTTCATAAACGTGGTATTTTTTGTTTGAGAGAGGAGGAGAAAAAGGAGGGGTTTACTTTATTTGCTTTGCTAGCAATAGAGATGAGCTTGTGTTAATTCTTTTATTATCTGTATCACATGTTCTGCTAGTAGCTGACATTTTGAATAGAAATTCAGAGAGGTTCCATGGAAAAGTGCCCAGTAATTGTTACACTGAAGCAAGTAAAGTTCAGTGCTAGCGGTTGCACAAAGCAACGGCTTCTAGACTGCAGACCTGACCTTGATAAAGAATATCCTGAAGCATTAGAGGTTGTCAGGAACACTATGTTTTAAATGATGATGTTTCAGGGTCTGTGTTAAATTGTCACTTTGAGAATTTGGATTTTGCTGTTATTTGACATAACAGGTATTGTCACAGTTGGAGATGATGTTGCATGATCTTTCCCTAATTTCTCTACGGGAATGCATGTTTCCAGATACGCTGATTCTTGTGTTCAGAGTTTGTAGACACTTCTTTCATGCATCTTTTTTTTGTGGGCAGACCTATCTATGGGAAATGACAAGCGGAGTTGAAGAGATCCCGCCTGGTATTGTAAACAAAGAACACATTATCTTTGGAAACATGCAGGAAATCTATGAGTTTCACAATAAGTGAGTGACTTATCTTCCATTTCCATATTACTTCTAAATCCAAATGATGACCTGAGGAATTTCCTAATGAAAATATTGTGATTATAAATAATGGACTGTTTTCCAGAAAAAATGTAAAGGATTTCTTCTCACATTGCTAAATTGCTTCAGTTGTTTTTTTGCAGCCAGGGAAGTACACCATTAGAGACTGTCTTTTTCAGTCTTGGACAATTTTCAGGTTTTAAGAAATTACTTGGATCAGTTTCAGACCTTCACATCAACATTTGTATTGAATTACATTTATGCATTAGTTCTGTAATTACATCTTTTTATCCATTTCTGTTATTGTTAACTCATACAGTTGCCAGGAATTACAGCAAGTTTTCTCGCTGCCTTTATTCACAGACAATAGATCAGCATTAGCTGCTCTAATGAAGGTGTTTCATGTGCATTGTACTATTTGTTTCTTTTCTATTCATAGTATATTCCTCAAGGAGCTGGAAAAATATGAACAGTTACCAGAAGATGTTGGACACTGTTTCGTTACTTGGGTAATGAAATCAAACTTACATTTAGAAGTAACAAGGGGAGAGAGGGAGCACAAGGGGATGGATTCTTGCTCTCAGGTCCCTTCTTAATTTGTAAAATTCATAAAAGTACCACTTCCTTCAAATTTCAGTAAAAATGTGTGTATCTTTAACTGGAAAAAACCATACAAATAAACAAACAAAGAAATAAGGCACTACTCTAGTGCCTAGCTGATCTTGAATTTCATGCAAGTTGCCCAAATCTGCATTCAGGTTTTGTTTTATATCTTTGTCTTAGGTACGAATAATTTACTTCTGCATACATTGCTATTGTTTTCAATGTTACTGGTCTGATGTATTTTCATATAGTGCTGATTTGAAGGGGAAAGTAATTCTGCATAGGTCAATTTCTTGAAAGAGAACATATGCTCTTTGATAACTGTGTGAAAACATTGAGATAGAAATGACGCTCTCTTAATAACCTGTGCAACTTCACATTTTGCTCTGCAGGCAGACAAATTCCAGATGTACGTTACTTACTGTAAAAATAAGCCAGATTCCACCCAGCTGATATTGGAACACGCAGGAGCATACTTTGATGTAAGTACTTTGTGTCTATCTTAAAAGTTTGCTGTAGCATTTTTAATCATGTACTTGCTGTTACACTGACTTCTGAAGAAAATGCAAGTTTCCTGGTAGTAATGCTGCAATTTAGTGTCATATTAAGAACATCAATCCTCTCTCTCACATGGCTATCTTACATTGCCCAGTTTTTCAAAGCTGTCATATCAAATGAAGTTGCTGTTATATATCAAGCAATTCAAAACTGGGTTCCAACATCAACAACTAAGAACTGAATCTCCAGTTCTCACAAGCACAGTCTGCAAATTTTAGCATTTTTTATATGCTTAGTTTGTGTTATAAGTCATAAAGATGGAAATCTTTATTAACTATTAGGAGCACCTTTACACTGTATTGGTAATTCAGCTAACTACAACAGTTCAGAGCTGCTAAACCAACCACCTTGGTTATTCAGTCACAGGGTTACTTGGTCTATGTGTAATAGAGGATTTGGGGAGAGATTTTGGTCACAGTGAATTGAGTTTTAGTTGAACACGCATATATACACATATGTACAGATTATTTTGATAGAGCACTCTCTATTTGGTTCTCAAAAGTAGAGGAAAATGTGTTTTTTTTAAAAAAAACCCTGAAATTCTTGGGATTAATTTCCAAAGTTTATCACTTAGAAGATGGACACTCTAAGTACTGTAAGGTAAAGCCTTCCTGTGAAGCCTCTGTTAAGTTTTCGGTGTTTGAAGAAGAGCAGGTATCCAGAGCTCTTCATGCCCTAATCCATGTGAAGTGGATTAAAAGCATAACAATCTAATTTTGTGTGCAGGTAACTTCAAGAGGTCCCCTTCATGCCACCGCTGGATAATGTGAAAATGTTGTGTTGTATCACGTTTTGGAAATTTCTGATACCATAATCATCTGTCAGGTGTTAGGGCTGTTGTGCATAACTTGAACAACTCATTCTGGAGATCATGTCTCAGCATGTGTAGGAAAAGAAGATTGTCAGGACTAGGCAGCATGGGTTCACAGAGGAGAAATCATGCTTAATTAATCTAATAGCCTTCTGGGGTGGTGTGACTAGCTGGATGGATGAAGGGAGAGCAGTGGATGTTGTGTTCAGCAAGGCTCTTGACACTGTCTCGCATAATATCCTCACAGGTATGCTTAGAAAGTATGGATTAGATGAGTGAACAGTGAGGTGGATTGAGAACTGGCAGAATGACAGAGACCAAAGGTTTGTGATCAACACTGCAGTCTACCTGGAGGCCTGTAGGTAGCAGTGTTCCCCAGAGGTCAAGTGCTAGGCACAGACTTGTTCAACATCTTCGTCAGCAGCCTGGATAAAGGGACGGAGTGTACCCTCAGCGAGTCTGCTAATGATACAAAACTGGGAGGAGGCTGTGCAGCCATTCAGTGACTCCTGGATGGGCTGGAGAGTTGGGCCAGGGTGAACCTAATGAAGTTCACTGTGAGTCAACAGTGTGTTCTTGTGGCCAAGGTGGCCAGTGGTCTCCTGGGGTACATTGAAAAGAGTGTGACCACCAGGTCAAGGGAGATTCTCTTCCCTCTCTACTCTGTACCAGTAAGGCCACATCTGTAGCCCCGAGTCCAGTTCTCAGCTCCTCAGTTAAGGGGGGATGGGGAACTACTGGAGAGACTAACATTGGGCTACAAAGGTGATTAGGGGATGTTCTCTGATGAGGAAAGACTGAAAGACCTGAGGCTGTTTGGCCTGGAGAAGAATTAGAGGGGATCTTATAAATACATATAAATATGTCAAGAGGATAGGGCCAATCTCTTTTCAGCGATGCCCCATGATAGAATGAGGGCTGTTAGATACAAAGTGGAAGATGGGACATTCCACTTCAACATGAATTAAAACTTCTTTACTGTGAGGGTGATAGAGCCCTGGAACAGGCTGCTCAGAGAGGTTGTGGAATCTTCTTCTCTGGAGACTTTTGAAATGCACCTGGATGTGTTCCTGTGCAACCTGATCTAGGTAAACCTCCTTTTAGCATGGGAATTCAGGAGGGACTTCTCAGGATCTCAGGTAGTGATAGGACTAGGGGAAATGGAATGAAGGTGGAGGTGGGGAGATTCAGGCTGGATGTGAGGAGGAAGTTTTTCATCATGAGAGTGGTGAAGCACTAGAATGGGTTGTCCAGGGAGGTGGTTGGGGCTCCGGCCCTGGAGGTGTTTAAGACCAGGCTGGACGAGGCTCTGGCCAGCCTGATGTAGTGTGGGGTGTCCCTGCCCATGGCAGGGGGGTTGGAACTAGATGATCCTTGTGGTCCCTTCCAACCCTGACTGATACTATGATACTATGAATTGGACTGGATGATCCCCAGAGGTCCCTTCTAATGTATATAATTCTATGATAACTTCTGTTTGAAAATACATTGTTAAAACATATATAATACTGTGGTAAGTAGTAAATACATGAAGTTCAGCCATGGTCAGCGCTTGAAATTGGAAATTATCCCATCTAATTATCATTTAATTTTATTTTCCTTTAGGCTTTGTAGAGCTCATTGTTTGTAAGTGGCTTTTTTTTTTTCCCCAGCTGGGTAACCCTGTTTCTTTAGTTAGAAAACGTCACTTGGTGCTCCCTCTTGTGGGAGAAAACGCTTTCTGTGACTTAACAGTTAAACGAACAGGTGTTGCTAAGAAAGCTCCACCTCAGCCTTCCTGTGATAGGCCTCGCTGTTCTCTGGAACACTGAAATGAGTATCTTCTGCATGTAATAAAAGAAATAGAGATTTTATTTTATTTTTAAATAGGCATTGTCACATGCTAAGTATCTCTAATCATTGCTATTTGTATTTGGGGTTGTGGAAACACTTCACAGGTACCCTTCAAGCTAATAATCTTTTGTTTATATGAAGTGGGCAAGCCAATGTACAGCGTGATTATTTGCTGTGGTTTGAATATCCTGTCCTCCTGGGTTTTTTATTTCTCCTTGCTAAAATAGAACAAATAGCTAATTTATATTATTGCATAGACCTCAGAGCAATCTATATCTGAGTGTTGGTGCTCACTGTCCTCAAATGTTACCTTTATTCATGTAGGAGATACAACAACGTCATGGACTGGCCAACTCTATCTCCTCTTACCTTATCAAACCTGTGCAAAGGATAACAAAATACCAGCTTCTTTTAAAGGTCAGTATTAATTCAAAGGTCTTCATGTGATTCTGCTGTTCTTAAGAAGATAAAGCTCCTGCTGAAATCAGGAGGGTACTTTTACTCTGCACTCTAACAGCATCCTGTGCGGGCTCAAATATCACTGTGAGATTTTTTAGAAGGCCATTGAAAATGAAAAGGTGTAAATAAGCAGTTTCTTTTCCAGAGTCCTGCAAATCAAAGAAGCTACCTCTCTACTGGTGTTTACTTAGGTAATGTAATTTGCATTTCCAGATTAATGGCCATGGACAGGCACATTTTTGTAGTGGTTTCTCCAAAAAAATGTGGTAAGCCATTAGCTATGTTTATAGTAGCAAGTACTGTAAAAGCCACAGTTTTTAATACATTTATATATCTACAACTATATTATAAAAGATCTATATAAACTAGATGAGTATATATATACACACACTGTGGTGGTGAGAGAAGGTTTCTCCCTCCCCCACAAAGAAACCACAGCTAACCCAGTCGGAGGAGCAAAGCTACAGAGCTATATTTACAAGCAGGATGAAATGCAGTGAATGTATACACAATATATACAGTATTTACAATATATACAGAAGTATACAGCAAAGAAAGTAACACAGAACAAAACTCTCTCCTCCAGAGGAGGAGGGTTCCCCCCCTGTACTCCCTCTCTCCCCCCACCTCCCTTTTTTCCCAAAAAGGGGTTAGAGCGAGAAAAGGTAATTATTAAGGAGGGAACTCTTGTTAGGCTCAAAAGCACATGCAAGGATTAATTTTCTTATCTTGAGGTCAACAGGTCCCGCCGCTGTTGCTCAGAAGCAGACAGGCTGAAAAGACAGAACAGGCTGGAACTGAGACAGACTCAAACTGAACTAAAACTTAAAGTTGCATTCTACCTATCTACCAATGAAATTCATTTAGAATATCTGAATGTTTTCAAAACATTCAGCCAGTGTTCCAGCACTGTCCCTTTCTTAAAGGCACAGCCTAAAACGGTCACACACACACACACTGACTGACTACCTGCGCAGTTGTTGAATAAACAGTCGTTATCTGCAATGTTGCCTGGAAATGTCAAGTAAATAGTAGCTCTTAAAACTTCAGTTAACTGATGCCTCCCCTTTTTACTTAAGAACTGCCATGTGTGGTGGGTTGAAGTTTCCCATTCACATTACCTAAGCACGACTAACTCAGAAGCAAATGGAAGCTGTATTTACAAGTGAAAACTACACTCTACAATGGAATGCAATGAATATGTTGTTAGGGTACATCTGCATCCATCCCACACATTTTATGCAATGAATTTGTTTAAAATAATCTTCTGTTTTCCTTTTTACACCCAAGAGTGAACTATTTCTATTTTTCTACCTTTTCTGCTTGAAACCTGTAGCTGAGTCTCCTTTTTCATCCCCTATAAGAGAGCATAAAACACGAAAGGATGGAGACCCAAAAACTTCAATGATACTTGAAACTCTTTACACTAGTAGAAGTTCTGTGTATTTTTTCCACATGGTATTGAAGCTGTTCCATGCCTCTGGAGTATATTTAGTTATACTCACTTCTCTGTGGAGCTGGCACGCAAAATTTAAGCATGATGATGTAGTGTTCTGATGTGATGGTGGTGTTGGGAATTAAATACAAAGAAAAAGAAAAGGGAGTTTAACCTGAGGCAATGAATTGAGTCTTTGAATACTAGAAGCAACTTAATATGCCCTTCTGGTGATGTAAGCTACATTTTATCTTGACATTGTTCAAATATTCAAAGGATGTGTGGAAATTTGAATGTCACCTTAGGTGTTATGTTAATATCTGTGGGATGTTGAAGGGGTAGGGAACTGTATAGCACAAAATCCCACTACAAGTTTCAGGATATTCCATTCTTAAATTTCTATCCAAATGTTAATTCTTGCTTGTATTCACAGGTTTTCTCTGTAGGATGCTTTTAACTGTGTGAGCACTGAATAAGAGTAATTAATGGAATATTTACATTGATACAGTGTAGGCCTCTTAGCAGCAGCAATACAGAGCAGTAGAGCAAAGACTGACATGGTGGGGGGTGGATGCCCTTTTGTGTTGTCCTGCTTTCTGCTGTTTTCATGACTTGACAGCAGTGTTGTTCTGTGCCTTGACGTAGCACTGCATCTGATAGCTGTGTCAGTGCTTATCATAAAAAATCCTGTCCTTAGTGTAACTTTGAAAGATTTCTTGTAAGAGTTCTTGTTAAGCAGATGATCTTGTTTAAATAATAGGTGGTTAACTGAAAGCTTGGGCTGCTCCTTGAGGAACAGATCATGATAAATACGAAATACGCTTTCATGTTATTGGCTGAGTAAGAACTTGAAAAAGATTTTTATATGCCAAAAACAATACTTTGCTTGTTAGGAGTACTTGGGTTATCTGTTTTATTGATGTAGAATTACATGATAGAGAGTACTGATGTGTGCTCATCTGTTGCAGGAGCTGCTCACGTGTTGTGAAGAAGGTAAAGGTGAGATTAAAGATGGCCTGGAGGTAATGCTTAGCGTGCCAAAGCGAGCCAATGATGCCATGCACCTCAGTATGCTGGAAGGTAGGATTTAAACTGGCTTTGATCAGTACTGGGTCCAGTTTTGTTCAATATCTTCATCAATGACCTGAATGAGGGGGTTGAGTGTACCTTCAGCAAGTTTGCTGACTATATCAAATGGGGCAGGGGTGGGGAGGAGGGGGCTGACACACTGGAAGGCTGGTTGGAAGGGGCCTCCAAAGGTCATCTAGTCCAACCTCCTCTGCAGTAAGCAGGTACATCCTTAACTAGGTCAAGTTGCCTAGAGCCCTGTCAAGCCTCACTTCAAATATTTCCAGGGATGGGGCCGAGACCACCTCCCTGGGCAACCTGTTCCAGTGTTCCACTACCCTCATGGTAAAGAACTTGTTCCTAACATCCAATTTAAATCTGCTTTTCTCTAGTTTGAAGCCAGTGCCCCTTGTCCTATCACTACAGGACTGTGTAAACAGTCTCTCTCCATCCTTGTAGGCCCCCTTCAGGTACTGGAAGGCTATTAGATCTCCCTGGAGCCCCTCCAACTCCAGGCTGAACAACCCCAAGTCCCTCAGACAGTCCTCACAGCAAAGGTGCTCCAAGCCCCTGATCACTTTCATGGCCCTCCTCTGGACCCACTCCATCAGGTCCATGTCCTTCCTTTGGAGTCCTAGTGGACAGCAAAAGTTATCCATGGGACAGCAATGTGCCCTTGTGGACAAGAAGGGCAGTGGTATCCTGGGGTGCCCTAAGAAAAGTATGTCCAGCAGGTCTAGGGAGGTTCTCTTCCCTCTCTACTCTGCCCCGGTGAGACCACAGCTGGAATGATGCATCGAGTTTTGGGCTCCCCAACTCAAGAGAGACAGGGGTCTCCTGGATAGAGTCCAACAGAGTGCTACAAGGATGATAAAGGGACTTGAACATCTCTCCTATGAAGAGAGACTGAGAGAACTGGGGCCGTTTAGTCTTGAGAAGAGAGGGCTGAGAGAGGAATCTCATCAATGTTTGTAAATATCTGAGGGGTAGGTGTCAAGATTCTCTTTTTGGTGGTGCCCAGTGATAGGACAAGGAACAGTGGGTACAAGCTAGAACACAGGAGGTTCCACCTCAACATGAGGAGACACTTTCTTGACAGTGAGTGTGATGGAGCAGTGGAATAGGCTGCCCAGAGACGTTGTGGAGTCTCCTGTGGAGACTTTCAAAACCTGCCTGGGTTTGTTCCTGCATGGCCTGCCCTACGTGATCCTGCTTTGGTGAAGGGGTTGGATTCAATGATCTATGGAGCGTCCTTCCAACCCCAAACGTTCTGTGGTTCTGTGATTTCCAATTCAGTCATATGTAGGTTACATTTGTTCAATAAATGTCTGTACTACTATACATTGAGAAGATCTGGTGATGTGAGCTATTTTTTAATCTTTGTGTTTCATACACCTTTTATATGGAACCATGTAAAATGTAGCCTTACTCAGGAAAATGAATTGTGGCAAAGGAAGGATACAGTTTTCTTAATTTTTTTTAATGTTCTTTTGTCCTGGTCTATATCTCTGCCACTACAGATTTGAAAAATCTGTAGATTAACAAAGTTTTGTACTGCTCACCTAAAATGTAATAGGTGAATGGCCACATATGATAGCTTTGGCTACATTTTCCAGCCAGTGTTCTTGGCTTCTTTATAGGAGTGTATTAGAGGTAATCTTGCTGATTTGTAAAACAAATAATTGCCTTCAAGAAATTGTCATATTTACTTATTTAGACTTGATAGGGTGCTTGCTTACATGGTTTAGTTGATTAGGTGGCTTGGATTAGTTGATAGGTTGGATGTGATGATCTTGAAGGTATCTTCCAACCTGGTTATTCTATTCTATTCTCTTGTCTGTGAGACTTCTGGTTGAAATGAAATGTATCTTCTGGCAGTAAAATGTCACCATAAGCCAGTTTAGCCTGAGCCTCAGCCCGGACAGCATAGTCATGTTCCCTGCAGACAGTGGAGGTCGGTTGTAATTGTTTCCATGTGTTTTGAACAACTTCTTGCCAAGATGGGTTTTGTAATTGGCACATTATCATATATAATGATGCCATCATATATTTCATAATAAAAGTGGTTTTCTTTGACACTCAAACTTTTGTCAATAAAAGCAAGGTCACTTTACTTTGCAGTTGGTGAATAAAGATACAGGTACTTCACGTCAAGATTCCTTTTCCTCCTCTCTGCTTTACAGCATGGAGCTTGTCATGGAATTTTCATTATGCTGCAAGTTACTATAAAACTCACCTTGGTTTGGCATGTGATCCTTGATCCTATGAATGCTCAAAATCACCTCTCTTCCCTGATTTTAAACAACAGTGTTGTTGGTTGCTTTGCAGGACCAGTTCCAAAAGCTTTGTTCAGGAGATAGTGCTGGTATAAATACTGGCCAGCTTTGACGGTAGTCTTTTAACAATGGGAATGCAACTCTGGAGAATATCCTAATCTTTTACATAGGTTGACTTTATAGCAAATCACACATGTGTTGTTAAGTCATCCCATGTTAAACAAATACCAGTGAGTGAGCACATTTCCTCTTTATGTCTCTGGAGGATTTTGAACTAACATCCTGATGCTACTTGCCTCTGATGCTTTCCATACTGTTGCCCTATTTTGAACAGTGAGAACTTGTTTTCAGAGAATATTGGCAAGTGTTTTAAAAACTTAACTGTTTTAACTTAACTATACTCAGAAGAGTATAGTGGACTAATTTCTGCTATCAGAATACAGAATTAACCAGGTTGGAAAAGACCTCCAAGATCATCAAGTCAAACCTATCACCCAATACCATCTAATCAACTAAACCATGGCACCAAGTGCCCCATCCAGTCTCTTCTTAAACGCTTAACAGTGATAGTGACTCCACCACCTCCCTGGGCAGTCCATTCCCTGCAACTTAAAGCCGTGTATTAAACTGGGAAAGCACTGTGCTACTACAATGAAAGTAAAATTGTTGATATTCTCAAACATAGTCTTTATCTTAAGGTAAGTAATTCAGCTGTTATTTCCTTATTGTGGATCAGTGCTGGAGTGACTCAGTGCCAGGCTGCATCTCCAAACTACCATCTTTTTTCATGCCCTCTTGGAACATGTTTGCATGGTCGCTGCATGTATGTTAGGGAAACTGTATCACCAGACAAGGTGACATTTGGAAGCTTGCCCATGTCTGAACAACCTGATGTACTCTTTCTGTCCTTGCAAATTGTTCAAAAAGCTTGTAAGAGAAATAATTTTCATCATGAAAGAGGTTGCCACAAGCTGATACAGACAGATCTGTTGTTTGTTGGTGAAATACTGCCAGAAGGTGATATGCTGCTTAGAGTTGGATCTCTAAATTTGGGCATAGATTTGAGCTACAGTTACATTTAGTATATTGCAATGTTGAAATCAAGTTTTGCTTTCAGTATGGCTTCCTTGGAAATCCTGTGTTTTGCAAGCTGTATTTTGGGGGGAGGGGGAATAGGAGGGAAATTATATAATTTTAAAAACAGAAACTGTGGGTTTTAATTTCCTTGTATTATCAGTTTTTCATGGTGAACCTTTCCTCTCCTTGTGTTTTTAGGCTTTGATGAAAATATAGAATCTCAGGGAGAGCTCATCCTTCAAGAATCCTTCCAAGTATGGGACCCAAAAACTCTAATTCGAAAGGGGAGAGAGAGGCATCTTTTCCTTTTTGAGATGTCCTTGGTTTTCAGTAAAGAAGTAAAGGACTCCAGTGGAAGGAGCAAGTACATTTACAAGAGTAAACTGTTTGTAAGTATGGGACAAGAAGTGATCATGTTTAGAAAATTGCCTGGGTTAGGCTGTGACTAAGCTCAGATTACTTAAATGTGCCTGAAGAACAACTATTATAGTACACTGAAAGAACAGCCTTGGAATGTGTAGAGTGAATCTTAAAAGTTTGCTGCTTTGTCATGCTTTTGAGGAAAAAGTAGGCCAAAAGTAAGTACTGAAGGCTCCATGTCAATCCTGGTGTGTCAGAACAAAGGAAAATAAAGGTTAGGCTGGACTGATCATGCCTTAATTGTGTGTGATTGCTGGTTCATCAAGGCTTATTTGTGTAAAGCTGAAGGACGGAAGGAGCTGAAAAGCTTCTTTCATCTTGCTTGTTTACTGTTTCTGTAGTAAGGATTCATTTTGATGTATATCCCACACATACTGATATGGAAAGGCAAGAGCTCCTTCTTATAGAAGAGATAATTTCAGAATGTTTACTGAGACTAGCAGTCTTACACTAGAGTTTTGTAAATAAAATGATAGGTCTTATGGTTTACTGAAATGTGTGTAAGTGGATGTAAAGATGGGAATGCTTTTTCTTTTGATGAAAAAAAATTCAATATCTACTCTTTCTTTTCTCATCTGTACCACATATGCCTTGCAAAATGTGACTCTGAAATTCATATCCTTACCTGTCTCACTGGATGCCTTGGGCTAGATCAGTATTCATGCTTTGAAAATTTAGGTAGCCAAATAAGAAAGAAGACAGTCCCCCATGTTTTGCTTGTTTAGCTCTGCATCTGTCAGAGGCAACATTAGCTTTTCCACCAGACAGTTAGACAAGTACTTGAAATTATTTCTCAAAATCACAGTCTAAAAGACATTATGGTTCTTTTGATTCTATTGGGGTATATGATTCAGTCAACATGGGGGGTGTGTGTATATATATATATACACACACACACACACACACATGCATATATATATATATACATATATATATACACTGAGCCTTTTCTCCCTGCTTCAGATTTTTCCTTCATTCTTTCCCCCTTTGCACCTCTATGACCACACTGGTAAAACAGGTTGGTTCACAAAGCCCTCTATTCCCTATCTTACTTTGTGTAGTCTCTCCTTTTATTTCCAACACTTACTCTCCTTCCTAGTATGAAGTAGCTAGCAGGTAACACAACTGCAGCTGTCTTGATTGCACCTTTCTTTGGTGCCCTCCAAAACCTGAAATACAAAGAACTGGTGTACTGGAGCATAGTATCAAATGCCCCAAGACATTATGTGGGAAGGGAGAAAGAACTGAAAAATTGTTGTTGTATCAATTTCTGTAGCAAAGACTTAATAAGAGCCTCGGGCCCTAGGGATATTGTTGGGAATCCTGAAGACTTGTGCCTCATTTCTAAAATACAAGCATTCTTTTTGCCTTCATATTCTATTTGGCAAAACATCCTGTAGCACAGCTTACTGTTGTAGCAATAATTACAGTTTGATCTTCAAGATGTGGAAAGCACATGTACTGATTTGAGCTAACGATCTTTTTTTGTACGCTATTCTGTCTCCAACCTCTGGAAGGTAGTTCTACAAAACTCTAGGCACGCTGGCCATCTTAGTTTCCCCAGCACAAGATACTCAGTGGTGTGACTTGTATTAGTAGAAAAACACGTTAATGAACTGCTTTGGCAAGAAGTAGAGTCCAAAAGCCAATTCCTAAGGAGGACTATGGAAACAAGGCAAGCAGGTGTTACTTTGCTAGGATACTCTCCCAGTCACCAGTAACTGGCAGTTCAGGGGCTTCCTCTCCTGAATGTTTTTGCTATGCATGCAGTAACTGCAACAGATTTTTTTGGTTGGACCTTATGCAGACTCAGCATTTACAGTGTCCTTTGGAAACAGTTGTCATCTCTTATAATGAACTGTGTATGTGCTAGTGATGATGCATATGAGGGGAGAACAGTTTCTAACAAGGTAAGAAAGCTGCAGCTGTCTTTTAGAGTCAGGTTTCTTATAGTTTGAGCTACATTTATTAGGTTGTAATTTTATTTTTTTTGGAGCATAGCCTATACAAATTGTTTAACTGGAAGCCAAATTCACACAGTTGAGATGTTCCAGTTGGAAAGTGAAAACATTTTGGATGACAATTAGCTGACATTAGAAACTTCCTGAAGATTTGTTGTTAACAGATTTGTCCCACAAAATTCTTCAGGGAAACTGCATTTCATGTTTAAGGAAAGAGATACACTAGGAAGGGCTTCTTTGGCAGAAGACACATCAGAGTTTTAGGAACATATCTTAAAATAGTGAGTATTCCCTGGTAGAAATCAACAAGGAGAGAAGGCAACACTTATTTTTAACAAGCACCTTTCTAAGAATTGTAAGGCTTTTAGTGTCAAGTCAAACATGCAAAATAATCTATTTGGTGTCCAGATTATGAATGCTATTGTTTATTGTTACTTTACAGGAAAAACTGTTTAGCTGGCAGTTCTTCCTTTCTCGAAGAAATCCACCACTGCCACCAGAATAAAGGGTTCTGTCTAGCACTTTAACCTATAAAAATATCTTTACATATCTTTAAATAGCATAGTTCAATTATTTATTCTGTTAGCATCTTTTTGTGGCTTCTGAGGAAAATAATACCATGTCATCCTAACAAATTCTACTTAATTTCAGACTTCAGAACTGGGTGTCACAGAGCATGTAGAAGGAGATCCATGCAAGTTTGCTCTATGGGTTGGAAGGACACCGACTTCAGACAACAAAATTGTTCTCAAGGTAATTTTAGCAGATGTATTGGTATAGTCTGTACTAAGTCTTGTAGTTGTTACTTGTTGGGAAGGCAGCAATCAATGACTCTTCCTGCTTTGAGAGGGACAGGTACCGACAGGTAATTTCATGTGTAACAGATGTGGCATATATCTTACCTGTGTGCTTGACAACAAACAGGAATCTTTGTGATCTACTGAAGAATTAAAGAAACTTCCTTCCACAAATCAGAGTAGGAAGAGATTTGATCCTATCTTGTCCTATTTGATCCTGTTTGATCCAAGCTCCTCTTCTAGAGCTTGAAGGCTCAGCCGCTAGCTGATAGAGCAGCTGATAAGCCTCTGACAAATCATGTCATCAGGTTGTATTTCACACTCAAGTCAATTGCTGCTTGTTGGTTATGCTAGCTTTGTCATGGCCCATACTTTTATGCAGAAATCAAAACACTTCAAAAGATCTTATGTCTTTCTGCAGACTACACATTTTTCTGAAGATACTTACCTTTGATTGAGAGTGTATGCAATGTCTATAAATTTTATGTCTGGGAAACTTCTAGGTGTCAGTAATGTTCTTTGCCTCACTAAAATAATGGCTAAATCCATTTTTCCTGTGACTCTGGTATGTAACCTTGGACCTGAGTTTCAATTGGAGAAGTTTTTTTAATACCTTCCTAGTGGATGAGGGAAGTGATGAGCACATTGCGTACATGGACTTTAGTAAAGCCTGTCTCCCACAACGTTCTCCTTCAGCAATTCCTGGCTCAAGGCTTGGATAAGTGCACTCTGCACTGGATAAAATACTGTCTGGATGACCAGAAGTGACCCCAAGAGTGTTGGTGAACAGAGTTAAGTCCGTCTGGCACCCAGTTACTAGTGGCGTTCCCCAGGGTTAAGTACTGGGGCCTTCTCTTTAATATCTTTATCGATGATCTGGATGGGGCGACTGAGTGCACCCTCAGTAAATGTGCAGATGACACCCAGCTGGGAGGCTTTGCAGCAGGACCCGGACAGGTTAGACTAATAGGCCAAGGCTAATTGTATGACATTTAACAGTGCCTCTAACTGGGTCATAACAACTCCAAGGTAAGCTGCAGGCTTGGAGATGTGTGGTTGGAAATTTGCAACTTTGGGAGGGACCTGGGGGTTCTGGTTGACAGTCAGTTAAATATGAGTCAGCAGTGGGTCCTGGTGGATAAGAAAGCCAGTGGCATCCTGGCTTGTATTTGAAACACTGTGGCCAGGAGGAACAGGGAGGTGATCATCCACCTGTATGTGACACTGGTGAGGCCACACCTCGAGTACTGTGTTCAGTTCTGGGCCCCTCACTACAGGAAGGACATTGAGGTTCTGGAGCCTGTTTAGAGAAGGGCAGTGGGGCAGGTGAAGGGCTAGGAGCACACAGACTACGAGGAGTGTCTGAGGGAGCTGGGGTTGTTCAGCCTGGAGGAGGGGAGGCTGAGGCTCTCTACAGCTACCTGAAGAGACGCTGAAGTGAGGAGGGGGTCAGCCTCTTCTCCTCGGTGTCAAGTGACAGGGCTAGAGGAAATGGTTTCAAGATGCATCAGGGGAGGTTCAGGCTGGATGGTAGGAAATACTAGTCATGAGGTCTGTGTTGATAGGTTGGACTCAATGATCCTCGAGGTCTCTTCCAACCTTAGTTATCCTGTGATACTGTGATACTTCTTCACAGAGAGGGTTATTTAACATTGGAATGCTCTGTCTAGGGCAGGGGTAGAGTCACCATCCCTGGAGGTGTATAAGCAGGGTGCAGACCTGGTGCTTAGGGACTTGGTTTAGTATTGACCCTTTAGTGCTGGATCAAAGGTTGGACTGCATGATCTTTGAACTCCCTTCCGTCTTTTTTCCTAACTATTCATCTGTTCCTGTAACTTTCTCCATCCCCTTAGATTCCCTGGTTATTAAATATTTATAGTATATTTAATATTTATATTATATTCAAAAGCTGTTATTTCAAGAGACAGCAGTTAAGAAAAGTATGCAGTTATATAAATTGGTTTAGATCTGTAAGAATGGTTATATTTAATAGCATTTCAGGTCCAAGGTTAAATCGGATTAAGCAAGCAGGTTACAGGTTGGGCAGATAGATATCATGTAATTTCCAGATTATCTCAAAAACAATGGAGAGTATGTTGCAGGCAGTTGGTAAAATACAATCCCAAAATTAGCTTTCTGCTTCCAGGTGTGTTTCAAAAGTAGTAAGAGTAATACATAAATCATGGGGTTTAAGTGTATATGTTGCAGTGTAGGTTAATCTGCTAACACTGAAATAAATATTATATGAAGTTTGAATTGAACTAAAATGCAGCATAAGTTTTAAATACCAATATTCAAGGTGTTTGTTACTGGAATCCTTAAAGTCGATCAGTCTACTCTGTCCCACATGAGATGCATATATGGCTTTAGCCTTAAAGTTGTGTCAGAGGAATCTGAATCTAAAATAAAATGGTTTTAAATGAGTTCTAACAATGTTGAGAAGTGTAAAGTAGTGTTCACAATTCCAAACGAGGAGAACTATTGTGAGTTTCCTTTTCTCTGTTTCCATTTTCAAAGATTATTCACAAAGTCATTCTTTATTCCTCCGTCTTGATGTTTATTAGCTGACTGTATGTGTAGATCTTCTCAGCTGTAGTAGTCCATTGTGGGGGTTTTGCTGCTTTTACATTTCAAAGGCATCCAGTATAGAGAATAAACAGGACTGGATCAAACACATCCGGGAAGTAATACAAGAAAGGACCATTCATCTGAAAGGAGCATTGAAAGAGCCAATCCACATCCCCAAAACTGCGCCAACAACAAAACAGAAAGGAAGAAGGTAAGTAGTGTTTAAAACAGTCTGCGATCTCTAAGGGCACAGCATCACGCTTTCCTCTGTAGTGTTGACTTTCTAATGACTTTTGGTGAATTGGACAAAGCAAGTCATTTTGGCCAGCTTTATCTTACAATTCATTTCCAGTTTCCTGCAATGCTGAATTTGCTGAGATTTTTGCTCTGAACAATCCCTGACTTGTGTACATTCAGCCATTACAGAAGGGATTTGGAACTGCAGTACCAGGACAGCTGTTACTTTGAGATTTTTACCAAATTTTATTCAGGTCCTTGGTTTCCTTTCATGGAAAGGAATGTGCTTAAAATGTGTGACCTGAGTGTGCTGCTTGCTAGCTTTGGCTAAGTGGCTGTACAAGTTTCTTGCAACAGTTCTGGCTGTTTGATTAGCTGTTTGGTGGTTGCCTTATTTCTGTATAATGTACACTTTGAGGAAACAAATCTGTTCTCTTTAAGTGTAGAACCAAGTGAATATTTGATTTTTGTGTTATTTGGCTGGCTGATGTCCATTGCAACATTGTCTAGGTACCCCTTCATTAGAGTTGCAAGTAGGGAACTGGCACATTACAAACACATTGCTCATATCGTAATGAAAACTGAATTATTTGCAGAGATGGCGAGGACCTGGACAGTCAGGGAGATGGTAGCAGCCAGCCTGATACTATTTCAATTGCCTCACGTACTTCACAGAACACACTAGACAGTGATAAGGTAAGTTTCCTACTTGTTGATCTGCTCTGAGAGCAAATGATTCATCCCTTGGTGTGAGCTAGGACACAAGATTAGTCTCTTAAAATAGCAGTATACAATAGAAAAAATACTGTGGTATCATGAGGGAGCAGGAGTGATTGTTTAAATCTAATAGGTCATGCAGAAATTAGATTTGTTCAAAACTGAAACCATTTTGGTCCCTTCTCTTTTCCAGTTTGTTCAAAGTTTTGATACTTACACACAGAGTTTTCCTTGATGTCAGTCTCAGCCCTTCTGAAAGGATAAGGTCTGGTTTTTGTATGAGCTTGAGCTTGCATGTGGCCATGTAGTGACTTTCATGAAGGGAAAGTGTTCATAGGTTGAGAGTGGGAGTGTTCACTTTCTGCATGAGAGCTGATGAAAGTCATCATATTAAAGAGAAGTAGCCCACAAGACTATTATATGAGACTGATGCTAGTGTAGTGTTTCCCCCATCTCTACAGGAGGATTCTGGCAGTGTTACCCCATAGAGATAACACAGCCACAATTTCTCATGGGTTGAAGAAAGATAGGCATTGAAAGAATACAAATTCTTGTGAAACACGTTACTGTGGAACTGAAAGATTTCTGGCAAGTGACAAGTTTCACAACCTTGGACAAAGACAGATGGCTATCAGAAGTTTGTCAGACAGAAGAATTAATAAAAACATAGAAACTGCATAGCAAAATACTTGAAAACATGATTGGAAATTTCTTGCCTATTACCTCATCAGATAAAATTTTTCTAATGATCCACTCAAACTGCACGAGTAAATAACCAGTGTATTACAGGACAGCTAAGTCAATAGGTTCTGAGCATAATGTTTTGACTGTTCACGTCATCACATAAGAGAGTGAGCTGTCTGTATTTTTGCATGTTACCTAAAATCTATAGTTTGATTTTTCCATGTTAAGAAGAGGAAGAAGAAGGTAAACATAAGGTGTTTAGGGATGCTTTTGTATTTGTGAAAAAAACACCTTTTGTATGCAATCTGTAGTTTTGGTGGTGCTTCCTTCTAAGGTTATCTGTGAGAAAAATGATTGGTTAGAGAGGGGAAAAGTAGTGTTTTGATGACTCTGCTGTTTTTTTTCTTTCCATTCTTACTGAGCTGTTTCATGGTTTTTGTAATAAAATGTGTGTTTTTATCTTTGATATTTCCTGGCGGTGGTATCTTCAAACACCGCCATAACTTATTTACAAAGTATATTTACAGGTTCTGTTATTTGGTTGTGGGTATTACATTCCACATATGAAGACAATTCAATGATTTAAGCACAGATCTAAGAATTTCCCATACAGGGATTCAAATTGGAAATGAAGGTGCTGTGGTCTGCAGTTTCCTGCAAATGGGGTTCTGTAGAAGATTAGCTGGGGACTCATGACTTGCTCCTCTGTTCGGCTCAGGGGGAGCTAGGCACCTCTCTCTCCCATGTGCTCTGTCACTGGGCTGTAGTCTTTCTGTGGCTCTTCTGGGGTTCAATTCTCTTGGAGCTTTCCCCTTTCTGCCTTGTTCCAAATGCAAGGCCCCTTTGATTTCCCTGACTCTTGGTTGAGATATCAAGTGTGCATGCAGCTTGGCTGGATTTTGCTTCAATTCAAATGGAGGCAATTCAATCCATCCATGCCGTGTTCAACCGTTTCCCCTGATCACTTGTTTGTGGTGTACTGTCTGCTGGGAAATAGTATCATAGTATCATTCAGGGTTGGAAGGGACCACAAGGATCATCTAGTTCCAACCCCCCTGCCATGGGCAGGGACACCCCACACTAGATCAGCCTGGCCAGAACCTCATCCAGCCTGGGCTTAAACACCCCCAGGGACGGGGCCTCGACCACCTCCCTGCACAACCCATTCCAGGGTTTCACCACTCTCATGGGGAAGAACCTCCTCCTCACATCTAGCCTGAATCTCCCCACCTCCAGCTTCATTCCATTCCCCCTAGTCCTATCACTACCTGAGATCCTGAAAAGTCCTTCCCCAGCCTTCCTGTAGCCCCTTTCAGATACTGGAAGGCCACAATTAGGTCACCTCAGAGCCTTCTCTTCTGCAGACTGAACAGCCCCAACTCCTTCAGTCTGTCCTCATAGGAGAGGTGCTCCGGCCCTCTGATCATCCTTGTGGCCCTTCTCTGGACATGCTCCAGCACCTCCACATCCCTCTTGTAATAGGGGCTCCAGAACTAGCATAGATTGTCTCCTATTGCCCTTCATGGCCGTATCTCATGCATCATGTGAGAATTGCTAAGAAAGTTGGCCAAGTGAAATGCCCTCAGGATTGTCTTCCAATCTGGCATGAAGAGGAGTCTTACCAACAACCTGTTCAACAGGAGTTACAAGTTAAAAGGAGAAGGAATGGAAGAATGAAGGATACTTTCAAATATTTTCCTGACAAATGAAGTTTTAAATTTGATTAATGAACATGGTGTTGTCTTTAATGTATTTTTGAGTTCTCACATTAATGTGTAATTTTTTTGTTAGACTTTTCTCTGACAAGAAAAACAAATTGTGAAAACTGGGAGACTCCCTGGAAGTTACTTGTGCTATGTATTGTATGTCCAATGAAGGAATTTACTGCTTGTGAACTTCTTTAAAGTGTGTGGATTAGCAGAGTAGCCTTGTTTCATGTTTCTCATATATTTTGGTTTGTTAAATATGTTAAGAAGAGAATTTTTTTTCTTTTTAAAGCTGCAAATAAAAATTATGTAATAGTCAGAAATCAGTGAAACCTGTAAGGTATCTTAACATTTTTGCTGAATCAGAGTTAATCTCCAGCTTCGTATGTTGAAAATTCATTAGATGTAGTCCCTTTGGGGTTAAAATGCTTTCTCAGCCTAGAAGTTTGAAAGTATGTATGAATGTCTTACAGAGATGGAGTAAAACAGTTTACAGATTTTAGGTTCTTGTGATGGGGTTAGCCCAATGGAGCAGTGGAACTCCTTGGTCAGATTTGGTGCATATTTCAAGCAGAGTTTGGATTCCAGATTGAGAAACATTAAAAATGTCAAGTCATTTAAAATAGTGTTAGTCAAGTGGTAAAAATGTTTAGCTTGATATTACTTAGGCTGTTGCTGAACATTCTTCCGTTCATATGTATCCACTATTGTGATTAAGACCACAAATGCCAAACGTCATGCTAATCAACAGCAAAGTAGAGCCTTCTTTTATTTTCTCCAATTATATGTTCAGACAGTTGATTCTTTTAAAAGAAACGTTTTGCCTAGTAGTGCTGGGCTACAGAGAGAATATCAAGAACAAAATCCTTTATCCAAAACTCAACACTATTTCATACCTCTTCGGAGAGAAACTTAAGAGTTAGCTCTTTCAAATGCTTAGCTTTGGTAGTAAGTAGTTGAGTATTGTCCATGTGAGCTTCCTTTCTTGCATCCTGTTTTCTAACATGATTGGGAATGCTTTAACAGAGAATAAGAGAGAATAACTTCTCCATTAGCTTTTTTTTTGTTCTCCACCCTGGCTTTTGGGCCTAGAATTGTAACTTCTTATTGTTGGCTTCACTGTTGCATGTTGCTTTTCAGTAATGACTGGAATGATGCAATAGCCCATATGTTTATAAAGCTGCCATTCTTTCCAGCTTTACATCATCTGAAAACTATACTGGGAGGTGGAATTAGAAATCACAGTTGTCTTGCAAATGGAAGAAATTAATTGATAAAACACCATGGAATTTAATACAAAAACTTTTGGGCTAATGTGAGTAGATGGAAAGCATTAACTGCTAACAAATAGTGAGAGTATTGAACAGTTTTTAGACTATCATCTGGAAGCTGTAGAGGCTCACAAGCTGTTTATTTTAACAGTGTGTTAAAACTGTGGAGGAGGAGGGAGACAGCCCTGTACTGAATTGTGGAAGTAGGATGCTGAGCTACAGCAGAACACAGACCTCATTCTTTACTTGGTGCTTGTAAGGCTTCTGTTAGGTAACACACCCAGTTCTGAGTACAGAATTTTAGCAAATTAGTGATCCACTGGAATAGTTCCACAAGAAAGCAGACAAAACCAAGATTGATTAGATGTCTAACAAATATAATTTAAAAGGGAAGTTAGAGTTAGGGCTAATGAATCTGAAAAAAAGGCAGGAGCAAGAACTTCGGTCTTCAGCTATGCAGAAGCTATTATGCAGAGAGAACAGTCTTTCACCCATGTTTTCAGTGGATGGGATGACATCAAAGGACTTATCTTTAATAAAAGATTGTAATAATAATTTTTTTTATGGGTATGAAAACGTGAAGCCCTAAAGCAGAGTCATTGAGAAGGCTGAGGAGTCTCCATAACTGAGGAATCTCCATAACTGAGGAGTCTCCATAACTGAGGAATCTCCATAACTGGAGATCTTTGAACAGAATTTGGAAAAATGTTAATCTTTATTCACTTAGATATATTTTTTGCTCTGGAGGAAAAGAACTGGAGTAGATAACTTAGGATCCCTTTCCAGTGTGTTTTAAATATCATGAAGTATGTCTTCATTTTGCAAGATGTGCTATATACATCCCTAGCACTCACTGATCTTGAAATACTGGAAGGTTTAATGAACTCCAGAGTGAAATAGATTTTTTTGAGGGAGATTTCAGCTCCATCAAAGCATCTCCGTTTTCTGAATGAGTGCTCTTGTTGCAGCCTTCACCTTTCACAGTGTTCCTTCCATTCATCTTCTGTAGCTGTGTAGCCAGCATTTTCTGTGGCTAACAAATAAAAGAGATGACACTTGGCCCATTCATTCCACCTTTCAACAGTTCCTAACCTCATAGTTTTATCTAATTTAAATGTTGACTTTTGAACTTAATCCAATGCATAGGAACTGAAAGGGGGAGGCTGAAGGAAACAATCAAAATCTGATAGGTCTTTTCATGCTTGCATTAAGTGAGCTGGTAGAAACATGCAATAGTATAACTTACTATTTTGGTAGCTGAGATGAGAGTCCTATATAGTAGGAATCTTGCTAGCTGCTGTGGGTGGTCAGTGGAGCAGTATTTTATTTTTAAGAAACTGTCTATTTTGCCCAGTTGGTAGCACTTTGTACTGCTGTCTGTGTGCAGTTTTATTCCATTCTCATGCTTCATTAAGGTTTTTGTTGTAATTTGGAGAACAGAAGAAGTACCAAAGCAGCAGGAGAAAACCAAGTATTTAGTTCTTCTACCAACTAAGACTGTGGAAAAGATTCCCATCAGTAGAAAAACTGCTAGGAAAAAACCCTAGATGTGGCTCTGAGTATATGTCTCTTTTCAGAATCTGAAACCAAGTCTGGGCACCTACCTGGTCAAAGGTCTTTGAGGCAGAATTTCTCTCTCACATTTCTTCCACAGTGCATTTTTTTCCATTTCAAAAGGGGATTCAAGATTTTCATGCTTGAAATAAGTGAGAAATCTTACTAGCTCATCCCCTTACCTTCCCTTTTCTGTAATAAAAATTATCATGGTACAGTAAATTAATTTGCAGTTGTGAGAGGTTATATGGCCTTATGTAAAGGCTGTTGTATGTGGCAAAACTGCTAGTGGTCATCGTCCCACATACTCTGGCAAATGAACTCTTTAGTCTGATGAAATGGAAGCTGAGGGGGGCCCTTACTGCCCTCTACAACTCCCTGAAAGGAGGTTTCAGAGATGTGAGTATTGGTCTCTTCTCAGAAGTCACAACTGATAGGACAACAGGAAATGGCATCAAGTTACACCAGGTGGGGTTTAGGTTAGACATTAGGAAAAGCTTTTACACTAAAGGATTATCAATGGCAGGAACAAGTCGCCTAGGGAAGTGGTTGAATGGACATCCCTGGATGTATTTAAAAGCTGTCTAGGTATGGTGCTCAAGGATATGGTGTAGTAATCACCCTGGTAGAGTTAGGTAGTGGTTGGACTTGATCTTAAAGGTGTTTTCCAAACATTGCCATTCTGTATCTCTGACTTCAGCAAACCTACACTGAGAACCTATTCTGCAAAATACTATGTCCCATGATAAGTTGTTTAATTAAACCTTGCACCTTTTTTAATCTGCACTTCTATTTCTGTCTGGCTTTTGTTTCTCATCTTGTCTCTGTCCTTCCAGTTTCCATGTTTCAGACATAGCCTCATTTATTTTAATCATGCATATTTTATTCAGTTTAGATAAAGGGTTTCTTGAGAAGAATGGATAAAATGTATATAAAGCCCTTGTTCAGCCTAAATTTGGGGTTAGCTGGTTTGTAATTCTTTTCAGTGGAAGTCAGTCTGTTCTGCTGTGCTCTTCCCTCCAGCTAGCAGCTGTTGAGCAGTGTGCTTAATCACAGACACTCCTTGCTGTCCAACTGCCTTTAATCAGTGAGAAAGATGAAACTGCTTTCAGAAAGTGTGTTATGGAAAAAAAAACACAACAATGAAACAAAGAGATGGGTTGTTATCTAAAAGAAGGGGGAAACTGGTAAATGGTCAGTACTCTGTAACAATGTAAATGTGAGATGGGTAGAGAACATCGATAGGCAGCAGTGGAGAAGTCCTGCACTAAGTTTTGAGTGGCTGAGGATTGTTTAGTCTGAAGAAGATGAGGCTGAGGGGAGACCTTACTGCTCTCTGCATCTACCTTAAAAAAAAGAGTTGTAGTGATTGGGTGTTGGTCTCTTCTCCCTAGTTCAAGTGACACAGGAAGAGGAAGTGACCTCAAATTGCACCAGGGGAGGTTTAGATTGGATATTAGAAAAAATTTCTTTTCTTGAAATATTGTTCAGGTATTGGAATAAGCTGCCCAGGGAAGTAGTGAAGTCACCATCCTTAGAGATGTTCAATAAATTTGTAGATGTGGCACTTCAGGGCACAGCGTAATGGTCCTGGTGGTATGATGTTGATGGTTGGTCTTTTCCAACTGAAACAATTGTATGATTCTGAGTTGGGTCTAACAGCCTTTGTGCACATTTGAGGATGTGAAACTAACAGTTGCATGCAGGAATCTCCTTATACAGTGAAGTGTGACTGCATATTGAATTTCAATGCAAGATCTTGCCCTTTTTTTTGTTTGTTTTGTTTTTCAATCAGAGGAAGGAGAAAGAACATCTATGTTAAAGCCAAAGCATGGTCATTGCACTGGTCACAAAGTATATTTTAATCTCTGTTTGTAGTGGGTAAAGAATCAGGAAGGCAAGCAGAGCACCAAAGCTATGCTCCTATAGATATTTAGGAGAAAATACAAAAGCTAGATGCAGTTTCTGGACAGTGTCAACTTGTTACTGTCTTGGTGCTTGCCGTGATTGCTTCTGAGAAAAATCTGGTCTGCACTGGACACCTTGTGAAGTCATACGTCTTGCTTTGTTAGTCCCCGTCAGGCATACAGATGGTTTCAATTGTTTCTGAATTTGTCTGAAGAAGGCTGGAACATAAATCAATACCAGAAAACAAGGGAAAGCTCTTTACCTTTTCCCCTTTGGCATAGTTATGCATGGACTGAAAAATAATGCAGTATGGAGAAAGAGTGTAAGGGAACAGGAAACTTTTTACTGAGGGAGGAGGTGGCATGTTTTGAAGATGCACCACCCTGTAATTCAGGTGTTGAGGCTGTGTGGAGAGATACAGTACAATCCGTGTAATTAACTTTTAGCCTGGATCTGAATGGATGCAGCCTGATTTATCTTCCTTGAATGGTAGATGCATGAGAGTTTTCTACCCATCCTGGCCTTTGTCTTTTTTGTATGCCCACAGAAGCAAGAGTAGTTGGCAAGATTGGCAGGCAGATACCCTAGTAAAGCTCCAGAGTTGCTGAATGTCATCTACTAGAAGTTATGTCCTGTTGTTTATTGCAGTCTTGAAGAAAAGAAGGTTGGGATTAGCCTTTGAGCTCCCTAAGTTTTTACTGCTTTTGTCATTTGTACTAAAATTCTTGCTTGGTAAAAAATAGTGTTATCCTAGAGAAGTTTCTACCTGGTGCCTCAGCTCCAGGCTTGTAACAAGAGCTAAAAAGGCAACAGTGCAGTTTCTTAACTCCTTTTCCTAAAGCTCATGGTAAGTATCTGGTAACCATGCAAGAGCCTAAGCATAATAGTAAAAAATAACATGGCAGGAACTGTGCAGTGTGTTGTGGTAGCATATGCTTCTATATTTGCTGTAGTTGGAACTTTCACAGGGTATTTGTCCTCTTTTGTCAGTGCAGAGCATTGCAGGATTACCTCACTAAGCAGAAGGAATTTACTGACTTCATTCTAAATTACTGAATTCACAGAAGTTGCATACCAGCTGAGCTCATAGAATCATAGAATGGCTTGGGTTGGAATTAACCTTAAAAATCACCTATTTCCAGCCCCCGTGCCATGGGAAAGGATGCCTCTTACTAGGCCAGGTTATTCAAGACCTTACCCAGCCTTGGTTTGAACACTTCCAGGATTGGAGCCTCTGCAGTTTCTGTGAGCAGCCCATTCCAGTGCTTCAGCTCTTTTATGGGGAAGAATTTCCTTCTAATATCTAATCTAAATTCAGTTTCTTACAGTTTGAAGCCATTACCCTGTGTCTTCTCAATAGAGGCTTTTGTAAAACCCATCTACAGTTATCATGTAAGGCCCCTTCAAATACTGGAAGGGGGCTATGACTTCCCAGATCCTTCTCTTCTCCAGCCTGCAAAACCCAACTTTCTCAGCACTCTTCATAGGAGAGGTGCTCCAGCTCTCAGATCATGTCTGTGATGATACTCTCAACCCACTCTAACAGTTCCATATCCTTCTTTTGTTGGGATCTCCGGAGCTGGACACGGTTCTCCAGGTGGGGTCTCACAAGAACAGAGTAGAGGGGGAAAATTGCCTCCCTCAATTTGCTGACCACACTTCTTTGATGGAGCCCAGGATACAGCTAGCTTACTGGGCTGCAAGTGTGCACTGCTGGTTCATATCAAGTGCCTCATCAACCAGTACCCCAAAGTCATTCTCAGAACTGATGTCTTCCACATAGCCTGTATTTGTGCTTGGAATTGCCCCAATCCTGGTGCAGAACATTGCACTTGGCTTTGTTGAATTTCATGAGGTTGGCATTGACCCACCTCCCAAGCCTGTCAAGATCCCTCTGGACGACATCTTTTCTCTCCAACATGTTGACTGCGCCACACAGCTTGGTGTAATCGGCAAACTTGATGAGGGTGCATTTGATCCCACAGCCTGATACAAATGTTGCACTGAAGCAGCCTGAGCTACAGAAATACTCATACATGAAAGGTGGAGTACTCTGGAAAGCCATTGCCATACGGAAGGAGAGGGAATTCCTGGGCTATTTGCATATGTTGAATTGGTGTTCTGGTGCTGAGCAATCTTGGGAATTTAGTGAAGTTTTGATAATAATTTTCATTTCACATCAAAGCAGCCGAAACGATCAAAGACAGGGAACTTAAGCTTAGGCAAAATAATTGTAATGAAGTGCTTCGAAGAAGGGGGAGGACAAACCTCTGCTTGCACACTTTTAGTTCAGGTTTGTGTGTTTTTATTTGGGGAATTGGCAAAAATGTGAAAGTTGTAAGCCCCACGTGGAATTTTCTGTCAAATAGTTAAGTATTTGGGAATCTTATGGGAAGAACTTTATGCTGATTTTTATAATTGTGTCTGGTGTGTGCTGGATGATTTGTGATGTGCTCATGTAAACTGTGAGTGGGGTGGGAATAAGACTTGTTCAGAAAAGGTCCCTCTTCGTCTTGAATTCACAAGATAACAAAGGTGAAGAGTGAATGTGTTTAGTAATATCTAGCTTTTTGTTGCCAATTACTGCCCATAAAATGTATTCTGAAACAATTTCTACTTCACCTTTCAGCATAAGGAGCAGCCTAGCAAGAAAAACTGCTTAAATCCTCCGCCCAGCACTGTCACAAGCAGTGTGCTTTGAACATAGGCAGAGACAAGCAGAGCTAGAAATCCATTCTAAAACTCCAGAACTGCCTGATTTTGAAATGATCTGTTCTTGATGTGGGAAGTCCCAGAAGCTTGCCATCTTGTCCAAAATACAAATCTTGCCAGGAATCCTAAATAGGCAACAGTCTGTGACGGATGGCTTGATAACGAGCATTCATCTGGCTTCTTCTTGTTTTTCCCCTTCACAGTTGTCTGGTGGGTGTGAGCTGACGGTGGTAATCCACGACTTTACCGCCTGCAACAGTAATGAGCTGACAATCCGCCGTGGGCAGACAGTGGAGGTCGTGGAGAGGCCCCATGATAAGCCAGACTGGTGTCTGGTTCGAACCACGGATCGATCCCCAGCTGCAGAAGGCCTGGTGCCCTGCGGATCCCTCTGCATTGCTCACTCTCGCAGCAGTATGGAGATGGAGGGGATTTTCAACCACAAAGGTAAGAACTGACAGAAATGAGGTCTGGTAGTCATCAGCACAAGTTTTGGGTAATGGGAGTGCTGTGCAAATGGGAACTTCAGTGTTGGTGTGATTTCTAGTTTGTAATTAAACCGAGCACAACTATTTTGGCAGCGTGCAGTTGCGCTGTCTTTTCCAAAATAAGCAGTTGGCGATTTTCAGTATTAAGTGAAAATGTGGCTGAAGACAGGGAAGAGGTTTAAGCAAATTACCTCTTGGGGAAGAGAGTTCTATATCATGCTAGATCAGCCTGCAATGATAGGAAAATCTGTCTCTGTTGTGTACTGAAAGAGGGGGGAAGAGGGGTGGGTGTGAGAGAGAAAATAACCAGCATACATTGTGAATGGCTGCTGAGAAGCTCTGCAGTAAGAAGTCATGACATCAGGCTCAGCGATGGAAAAGGTAAATATGTGCTTCCAAGTGCCCTGGCACAGGACCTGGCTCTTTGGACTTCTGTATTTTACTTAGCTATGATTTTCAGAGGAGCAGTAGCACACTGATCCCTTTTACCCAGTGTGGCTCTGAAATCACACTCTGTTTTTCAGATGCGTGGAAGAATAGGCCCCTGAAGGGTGCAAGAAAAGTCTGATAATTTTTGGATGTTTTTAAGGTTTTGGTGTGCTGTACTCCCTGACTCTGTAAACTCCTCAGATTCACAGAGTAGTTTGTTAACAGAGAAACTGCTTGCTTGCTGTATTTGAAACTACTTGAGTTTGTAGACTATGAACAGAAAGCAAAGTAAATTAAGGGGGAAAAGCACCCCAAGACCAGTTCATTAGGTGGCATTTCATCATGTGTTGAGGGAAAAGATAGATTTCAGAAAGTTTATTGTGAGTAACAAAATTAGCAGAAATTTGGTTCTAGGGAAAACTTGATTTCCAAAACACAAAATCTGGGGTTTGGAGAGTTTTTCATAAATCTAACCACAAATTTTTCAATCATTCAGTCCATGTCAGCTATCACATTACAATTTCTCCCCCCCCCCCCCCCCCCATTTCCTTTTTTCATGCACTGTATAAATATCCTTCACTGAAAGAGAGGAGAGTTTGTTTCCTACATTAGGAGCATGTACAGCAAGAACTTCCTGAATGCGGTGTGGTTTGCAGGGGGAGTCTGAAGGATTAACCTGTGTAGTTGAAATACTTTTTCATCTTCTTGTGTCACATCACAGTTTGGATAGAGGAGGATTACAGTTGTTCTGATGATAAAATTGGAAAATGTAGTTTAGGTATCACTGAAACTTTTCTTCCTTTGACTAAGGGAGGAAATCATAGAAATGTCAACAGGAATCTTTTCTTTAACAACACTCAGACAATCGATAAATCTAGTTTCCTTTGGAGCTGAGAGCACTTTTGCATGCAGACAATTTTATTAGGAGAGGCAGATTGTAGTGGACAAAATACGTTACATGAAGAATATTGAGCCTGGCAGACTCTTGAGGAAGCAACAGAGCCGATTTTGTATTTGAGAGAGTATGTTAGTCAAACTAGTGGACATAGCCTGTGTTGATTTCTTGTATTGTAGTGTTTTGGGGGAAATGTAGCAGTGTGTTGTGAAGTTGGATTCCTTTTTGTTTGGCACGCTGTTTTGAAATAAAAGGCATTAATTGTATTCATCATGGAGACTGAAGGAGAAGGCCATCCCTTGAATGAGCACGATTTGAGGGGTTGAATGCTGCCTCAGAAGTAACTTCTGTCCCTGTGCCTCTGCCACAGACTTCCTGTGGGATGTTATGGCATGCTATCTAAACCCTAGCTGAACAAAAGCAGCTGCTAATTGTTTATTCCAGCATTACTGGATGTCAGGCTTTAGGAGTTGGATGTTTGATTTATTAGATTTCCTTTGCATGTCACTATGACTGAAGTCAGTATGAACCATCTTGAATATGCAAGCTATTATGTAATGTTTAGTAATCTGTGAAGGTGGAAAAAAGAAGGCAAACAACTCTCAACTGGATACTCGAAACTGCTGGATACATTTGACTTGGATCTCAACTTTTTCTTGCTTGAAAGAGGTTGATAGTGTTCATTTCACAGAGGGATGATAAAATTAAGCAAAATTAGTGGATTGCTTTGATTTTATTCTCCCCCTCCTTCATAGTGAAAATTACTTCAGACAATTCCTCAAAGCAATTACTCATTCGCAAGTGCTGGATTAGATTAATTGTCTGTAAACGGGGCTTTGGGGACTATGCTAATCAGAAGAATGAGAAAACAATTAGATGATCTTCTTAGTATTGTTCATTGCAGTCATTGATTGAGGTAAGAATCCTAAAATGCAAAACAAAATCAACAACCTGTTTAAATTACAAGTGAGTGACTTCCATTATTTAAAGCAGTCCATGTACTTGGCTGGACAACTTTCAAATGTTGTACTTTCTAGATTTCTAGTGCTTGATTCTGTACTTTCAGTCTTTTTAATAGTGTCATGTCCCATCCTGCTCCCATTTTTTTTCCCTCTATTTTTTGACCATAATTCAGTAGAACTTTAAGAGTTTTGTAAGGATTTGACAAATTAGAATATTGCCCTCTGGAGTTTTTAGGTCTGAGTAATTCTGTACAGTCATGGGCTAGGTCACATGCAGTAGACATAGGTTAGGAATTTGTGTATGTCTGGCATCACAAACTACTGAGAGAGATTTTGTGTCATTTCAAAGGAGGTGTGGCTGTTTGAGGCCAGCACCTCCAGGATCTAGAGTGTCCAGGAGGTGTCCCAGAAAGTGTAATCTTTGTATTTCTTCCCATAAATCCTGCATCCCTATAAATCTGTTTGCAAAGTTGTTTTCTTCTCCTTTTCCCTCTCCGTTCTCCTCCCGGGAAGGTGTTCAGGTTCTTATCTCCTGTGGAGGAGTGAGGCCGGGTTGTCAGCCTTGGCGATGCTGCGAATTAGGCTGGGGTGGCTTAATTGGGGCCTGGAGGTGCCAAGCTGAATTTCGTGCTGTGACACTAATGGAGTGGTAAGGGGGGGTAGAGAGGGCTTGGTAGGGAGGGGGCGTGGAAGCCTGGGTTTTGTTTGCCTGATGTAAAGGTAGTTTTGTGTGAAGCTTTGGCTTGATGAGCTTCTGTGTTAAGCCCAGACTATAGATATTTGTGTCTTTTACATGTTTTGCTATGCTCACCACTATGTGACTGTAGCATTGTGGGTTTGTGAGTAGCTTTTCCATTTAAACTTTCCAGTACTATCCAGTCCTTTGTGTGAGTGGTATTCTTTTGCCCCCTTTGGAGCAATAGAGAAATCTGTCTGCTTATTAAACTATGACAGGAGGTGATCACCATTGGAAGAGGTGGAGGTGGCTGCTTGGATGTTGAGTGCTTAGCCTGTATAAAATGGCTTGTTGAAGTGAAGAGTCTTGCACTTCATTCAGTTTCTATGTACTTTGCAATTTTGATGTTTTCAGTGGTGTTTATAAATATCCTTTACCAAATCAGTTGAAAAGCCATGGCATACCAGAGGTGAGGTGAGCTTCAAAGTTTTAAAATACCAAATCTCTTCAAATTAATGTTGGGTTATACTTATTAATGCCTTAAATAATCTGAAATTATTATCCAAATTGGGTTAACAAGAAAGATTCTTAAAGCAGAGTATGTTCAGTGAAACCTAGTTCTGGCAGCTGATCTTGGTCATTCCTTAATGCTCTCTACAATTACCTGAAGGGAGGTTGTAGACAGGCGGATGTTGGTCTCTTCTCCCAGGCAGCCAGTACCAGAGTAAGAGGACACAGTCTCAGGCTGCACCAGGGGAGGTTTAGGTTGGATGTTAGGAAGAAGTTCTATACAGAGAGAATGATTGCACATTGGAATGGGCTGCCCAGGGAGGTGGTGGAGTCACGATCATTGGAGGTGTTCAGGAGGAGACTTGATGGGGTGCTTGGTGCCATGGGTTAGTTGTTTGGGTGGGTTGGATTGGTTGATGGGTTGGACACGATGATCTTGAAGGTCTCTTCCAACCTGGTTGTTGTTTATTATTATTCTTATTGTTATTATTGTTGTTGTTATTGTTATTATCTGTCCATGTATGTGTCAGCCATGAAAAATAATGGTGTTTTATTCTCATGTTAGAAGACAGCTACAAAAATTGTCCTCGTCGCTTGCCTACAGTTGTAGGTGTTTCCTGCCTTCTAAGAATGCGTTTTACTTTAAATATCTAATCACTGTCAAGGGGGGAGGAAGAATTAAACGCATTTACAGTATCTTCAGTCTCTAAAATTTTATAGTAGGCAGATAAAAAACATTTTGTTAACAGTTTGGGGAAAGCTTTACACAGAGAAAAAGACATTTACTGGATGGATAGTCATTTAGGGGGAGGGTTGATTGCAGGGTCCAGACCTCTTGCTCACTCTACTAGATAGCTAATCTAATTCTGTAAGTTATTTGGGTCACTTAATCAACTTGACATGTAGTTTAAATCCCTTTTATGACTAGGGGTGAAAGACAAACAAGTGAGTAGTAAAGAGGTTGAATAACAGTTGGTGCACTCTACAAAAGCTAAAGTGCTAGCTTTGGAAGAACATGTTTTTCACAAGTAATACATAAGGCAACAATTTTTTTTACAATGATTGCCCACATGTTATTGGGCGTGGGTACAAAGAATGTTCCTGTTGTTTTATTTGGCGTTTCTCCCCTTTCTAACAAGGGCTTTTTTTTTCATTCAGTGGTACATCCATTTTATAAGTGCAGCTCTCTTTCCTTTGTTTACAGGACAGTTACACAGTACAGAGCTTTGGGTAAGGGACAGGGGACAGGATTTAGTATAATGGAATTGAAAGCTCAGAAAAAATGGCATCTTTTTTAACATGTTTCTGCATATCTTGCTTGTTTAACTCACAAGTTCTTTGTCTTTTCCAACTTCATGAGTACATCTGAAATCTGAAGAATTCGTAATGGTCCATCATATCTTTCCTGTAGGTGCTGTTGTTTGGAGAGTTACAAAGGCAACGAGTCTTTGCCCATGACACATTTACATGTCTTTTTTTATAAGCTATGGAGATTCTTGGGACTGCATCCAACTTCCAATTCCTGTTACTATCCCTTTGTTTCAAAACTTGTTACTGAGATCCTTGGTTTACCTGGAAGTACAATGTCTAATTATATCATACATTCTTATAACCCAGATATTTTGTATATGTTTGTTCAGATCTGACAAGTTACATCTTAGTAACATGGTGACATACCATCTGCCACTGCAATATTGAATTTTGATTCAGTGTTTTGATTTTACTTTTTGATTTTACTCTCATGACACTGTCCTGAATGGTGCCATAGACAGAAAATGTTATTTCAGCAGGTTCATTTGGGTTTGGTTTGGTTGTTGTAATACATATCCTCCAAGAATCTGCCATAATAAGAAGGATTTGAATGGCTTATCCATTCCATGACACAGGAGGACAGATTCAAAGAGCAGTAAAGTAAGCCCTTTTCTACACCTGTAACGTGGGAAGGAGTAACGTAGGACAGGTATTGCAGATATCCAAGCTCTTCTTGAATTGGTCTGAGGACCTTCTGTTCAGTGACAAAATATAAAATTACACAGGTGATATTAGAGGTATTTCTCCAGAAAAGAGAGATAGTTTATTGCTAAGGCCACAGAATGGGGTAAAAGAGTCTTGAATTTGTTACATTAAGCTTGCTCTTGCACAACTGGAGATCTTCTATTCAGAATAATATAGATTGAAAGAAAAAGGGAAAGAGAATAAAGGTTAAAAGTTTACATATGATTGAAAGTTTTGAACATTATTATTGAGAAAATAAATGTGTTTCGATGTTGAGTCCAAATACTGTTACATAGGAAGAGAAAGCTCTGGATAGCATCATCATTGGAATTTGATCAAGTAAAATGGTATCCAGTTTGAGTAACTGAGGAAGGGCTCTCTGTAGTGGAAGAAAAGAAGGATAACTTGGGAAGCAACTGTTTGCTTACAAGCAAAATGAGGCTGCTGAAGGGGAGGATTTTGAGATTGCAGACAAGCAAAGCATGGGCTGTGTGTAGGGAAAAAGGATCCCCACCTGTGGCTCAAAGCCAAAGCACTGCTTATGAGACTCTCTGACAGAGTTTGCAGCTGCAGGAAATGAGTTATAGCCCAGGCCAGCAGGGAACATAACTCCTAACAATGAGTAATTTGGGTACTTGCTTTGCCTTATTGCCTTGGGGACATGTGGTACAAGATGGGTAGTGTAGTTCCCAGGGCACCAAAGAGAAAGGGATCATGCAGCCAGATGTGATCACAAGCAGAAAGTTATATCGAGGCATATATTGTAGCTGTGTAAGACATGAAATGTTGATCTAAAAAATCTTTTTTCTTGATTAATTGCTTCCTCATAAAATTTCCACATAACAGGCTGTTCCTCCAGATAACCAGCTGATAGTTTTGTCTCCCGTGAGCTCCTCAAAATACTAAGCAACCAGTTGGATTTCACACTTCACTCATCTAAATTAACAAAAAATTGTAAAAGCTGTACTGCAGTGTCAGTTCAACTTATTTATCAGGCAGATTTGAGCTTGAACAAAAGTGCAGGCATTTTAATAGCTCAGTTTAGCGTCACAATTACCAGATGTTTTGAAAGCCTAATCATAAATTTCCATGTAATCACAAATATTTTGCCAAAAAATCTTCTCTAGTCTAATAGTGACAAAAGGTAGTTTGAGTGTAAGCTGGGGGGTCCTGTGTGTGTGGTTTTTCAACTTTAGCACAGGTAAAAAAGATAGCTGCATTATAAAGCAAAACAAGAATTTTCTATCCTGACTTTCCCACCTCGAGGTTTTAGTTGAGTTCACAGTTAAAGATGTGGTTTGAGCATCAGTAAACTTAAATAAAATGTCAGCAACTGACTGTGGTCCGTTAGGTCATGACCTCTGCATTGGGCTTTAGAGTCAAACTATATCACATAGTCAGGGTTAACACCCAAATACTAATTCAGTTGAATAAACAGTAAAGTCTCTATTAATTGCTTCCTTGACATTGTGCTGTTCTAAACTGGATAAAGGTATTCAATAAATACTACACTTCTCTAAACCAAGTTTATATGTGCATTAAAACATCATAGGATTGATTTCTGCAGGAACACATCTTTAATTCCTGCATTATTATTTTATCAGAACCCAGCCCAGGATGATTTGTCAGATGTATCTGTATTTCCAATGCTGATGCTATATGTGGGCATAAATATGTGGTTAATTTGTCTCTGGATGTTTTGTGCACAAGTTATGAAGCTTTTTGAGTATTACAGCTGAGAAAAAGAAGAAATGTTTAATACTGTCTTGAATGCACTATTGGTCCCAGACAGCTGCTAAATATATTTCTCCTATTTCCTTTCCAACTACAATATATAGGTATGTAAAAAGTATTGGCTTCAGAACAGATGTATTTGCACAGCTGATCTTTGGGAGGTAGAAGGTTGATATAAACCAGCAATCCCAATGGCTTTACATTTCCCAAGAGAGCTGTTATTTTGCTTGCAATTAGTCTTTTTCTGACGGCAGTTTCTTTTTCTAACCAAGATATTGAGGCAGAACAGAATACAAACTAAAACCATATCCTGCAAATTTCGTTCATGTGTTAGCAGCTGAATAAAACATCCTGGAGTGGTGTTTATTTTTCTTAACTGTCCCCCTTCAGGTGCAACAAACTGTAGAAAAAGTTGTTTTGTTGTTGAGAATTACATCTTGACTTTGTTACCCATATTTTTATTTGGTTAAGTAAATCTTCAGAGCTGGTGCTCCAAAGATCACCTGAGAGCAACCCAAAGAATTTCTCTTCTGTTTCGATGAGTAAGTAGCTTGACAGGGTTGTGAGAGTCAGAGAGAGTGGGGCTAGAGACACCTCTTTGGACAGGAGAGTGCTCTTAGAGACATGGATCTGCCATAGTTGTGTGGCAAGTTCCTTGTCCATGACAGAAAACAAGGAGCTACTGGCATATTTCTTTACAGCTGGAGTGGCTGTCAGAAGACCACCTGATGCGTTTGCCCTATGCACAGCACTGTATAGTATTGAGAGTCTCCATAAGGGCTTCTCGCCGTTTTCCAACTCTAACTTGGTATTAGGAAGGAGTAATTATGTGTTTGTGTCTGGTGGAGAGAAGATTGTTGAGGAGCAGCCAGTGTTCGTGTGCACCTTTCAGTATGTCATCACGTTAAGTCACATTACCTGTGTCATGGAAGCAGCAAGATTTAGCATGCCATTGACTTCCCCCAATTCTGATCTGAGTATAGTTCCAGTTTGGGACATGCATATATTATCTCTTACCTTTGAGTTGTACAGATAACAAGACAATTTTCTCTATCTGGGGCAACTATTGAACTTAAATTCTCTAATATAGAAGTTATGCAAATAAGTGGTAGAATTCTTAGAGCAAACTGTAAAAGAGGCTGTTGTGATAAGTAAATAGCATCAAAACATTTTGTGATCCCAGGCAAGATACTCATAATGCTTTTATTTGCTGGGACGAGTGTATAATGGTTAACCCCTGTAGCAATAGAAGACATTTATTTAAGTGACATGAAGACATAGCAGTAAAGGCTATCTTAGATAAGCTTGTTATCAAGATGTCCTTGAGGACCAGAATCCTGTAGTCATTTTCCCTGTGGCTGTAACCCAGCTGTGCCCAACATACTGTATGTTAACCATTTCCAGTGCAGCAAAAATAGCCCCTGTTACAAGAAGCAGTTAGGAGTATGTCAGATTTTCAAGAGCAGACTGGACAAAACCCCAAGTAATCTGACATGATGTCATAACTGGCCCATCCCTTTGAGCAGGAGGTTGGACTCTATGGATATTTAAGGCCCCTTTCAGTTTGAGTTATGCTGAACGTTAGAAATGCCAATGTATCCTTACTATGTTTAGAATGCTTCCTGAAGTCATGGACTCCCCTTATTGCCTGTGTGGATATCAGAAACGCTTAAGATTTCGTCCCAGAATACATGCATGTCATGTAAGAAATTGAAAGAAATTCTAAAAAGTAGTTCTGCTTATGGAAAGCAAAAGTTATTCTTGTTGCACTGTGCTGGATGTGACCATAGCCTTATTAGGCATATGTTCGTTTCTTAATATATGGTTTAAGGTATCATTGATTTGATATTCCTGAAACACAGAGTATAGGGAAATCTAGTTGCATTGTAAGAACCTGCAGTTTTGCTTGAAGGAAGGAAACTTGCTAGGGAACCCTGCCAGAGACTTAGTAAAGCTTAATGGTCATTTCTTGCTGTCTACAGAAAAGTTCAAGTGGTTGCTCTTCCTCTTCTGAGTAATAGGAGAGGATTCTTAGGAATGTTTCATGTAGGGAACTTGTAGTGATAAAAAGGATCCTGAAAAAGACTGAGAAAGAAAGAAAGGTTCATTAGGCAAAAAAGTATATTCCTTGAAAAGGGATTTTGTTGGGGATGGGGGGGTGGTTTTTCTTGGTGGTTTTTGTTTGGTAAAAAAAAAAAAAAAAAAGCCAAAAAATCCCAATAGCAAAACAACCAATCAAACAAACCACCACCATGACAACAACAGCAACAAAACCCAACCAATTCAAAAAAGCCAGCCAACCAACCACCTGAAAAAAGCAAAAGACTGAGGACTACTTGACTAGTTTGAAACATGCTGTATAAACACTATTAAACAGAAAAACTTGATTGGTGAAAACCATCAAATCATTAGCCACATATCTTACAATTTGTAAGTTGTGCAGAGGAATTTTGTGGAATTATCTTTTAATATGAAAAATATGAAAGTATGTAAGTGTTTTGTTAAAGGATTGAAATCCAAACAGGGGCTTTTGGTGCCCATGTGCTTTTTCTGCTTCCAGAAATTTGCTGGGTCATGATTTGGCTCTATCTGTCATACCTAGTAGTGCTGTGGGACTTAACCTGGTCTGTTATGTGGCAGTACTGAGGAAAGATTCTGATGTAGCCCTTTGTGGGTAACCAAAATTCATTTGTACAATTTGAAACTAGCAGAGGAGGAGTAAGAAAGTGTTTTGAGCAGTGTTACCGGCCAGCAGGTAGCCTGCACAGCTTGCAGAAGCAGCTCCTCCAGATGCGTATGTCTGGATCTTCAGCATCAGTGTTTCTTACAGGGAATATGTGTCCAATTTTAATAGCATTTCTTTTTAATAACCTAGTTGGGTTACTAGAACTGCTTGTTTTCCTTTTAAGTGACTTTAAGTCAAGATCATAAGTCAGTATTGTGAACAACTCTGATTAATACATTCTTACCCTTTCGTCTCCGTATGCGTTTCCGGTTAAGGTGATTAGCTAAGAGTTATGTTACAAAGAATTTCAGCTCTTGTGTGTGCAGTTACAGCCAGTTTGTGACATTAAATCTTGTTTTGACGAGATTTATTCTTTCACACCAACAGGCTGATTCCTTATTTCTTTGGAGTGGGAAGGGAAGAGAAAGGGTGTTTTAAATATGGTTGAGAAGACTACATCAGAAAATTAAAATGAAGGAAGGAAAAAAATAAGCATGGTGAAGGGTAACTTCGATAATAATGTTAAAAAATACAAAGTTGTTGTTAAAATTAGTGTTTCTCAGTCTCTCATTAGGGCAGCAAGTATGTCTCTCTTGGAACACTTCGTGTTTTCTCCAGCATAAAGATGATGCATGGCATATTTCTTCTCCCCTCTCATCCCTTGCTAAGTGGTGAATATATGTGCAATAACATTCCTTACGCTCATCCAAAAGATTTTGTTTGAATTATCTGTAGCTGGTTTGTTGTGGTTTTGCTGACAGTGTCTGGAATCCTTCAAGCTGATTTGGCATGCTGCAGTGGTGTCTGTGTTGAGGAGTCAGAATTCTCCCAAAGCTTTTCCAGATAAACAGAAGACCAGGGACACTGAACATTTCATAATTTCTTTGAATGGCCTCTTCAGTTTGAGGAGTGGTATACAAGCTCCAATTCCTTTGGTACAGCACAGAACAGAATTAAAAACCTCAAGAAAACAATAGCCAAATGATTAAGATGAGAGAGAGTTTACAATGTCATGTGGTTTTTCATGTTCTTTCTTAATGCAGGCATGATCAACAGCTCTGGCATGTTCTGCAAAGCTGGAGACAGGAAGGACTTGTTTAAATCCTGGCTGCGGTAACTGAATATTTGGATAAATGGTTCATTTCCCAATACTTTTACTCAAAGTCTGATACTTCAATCTCTTGATATCAGTTGCTCTTGACAAGTCCTTTACCCAAGACATAGAAGGTTACTGATCAGTCCACTGAAAATATTTCTTCACCCTCAGTCAGAAAACACTTTCCCAGGTTTGCAAGCTAATTAGATAGCCAGTGTATTTTGATAGAAGGGGTTGGTGGTGGTTGGTTTGTTTGTTTGTTTGTTTGTTTTATTAATCCCTTATTCTGAAAGGAGTTCTTGGAAATTACAAGTTAAGGATGTTCACAGAATTAATTGCAAACTACAATTTCTGACTGATTCAGTTTAAAGTATCTTTGGCAGCTGGCAGCACTGGTAGTAAAGAACAGGAAACAACATGATGAATGTAAGTCCAAATAGCCACTGTTGTAATGATTCCGCTCCTTGCAGGCTGGCAGTGTTATCTGTGAGACTGAGCAGTAGTGAAGCTATTTTCTGGGAACAGGATAGTCTTTGTGTGTAGAGCTGAAGAAGCCAGAATCTAGTGCTGCAGCTGTGCTCCAAGCAGTTAAACTGTGGACACATTGTACACTGCAGAAAAGGCAAAAGTTAAGCTCCTTTCAGGATTTTCATTGTAGTGTGGGAAGCTCACCTTTGAAGATTCAGTCTCAGCTTTATTCATTGATGCATTTTTGCTGGTTTACAAGTTCTTGGTTTCATTAGGGGTATTCAGGTGTGAGGGAGAGTGTCTAACTTGCCAAAGGTAGGATTTGTATGTGGGGTCTGTCTGATTTTAATTATTCATTAATTTATTTTATTGAAAAATGCATGTTGTAAATAAAATTTCTATTGGGTTGTGCAGCTTTAATTTAGTTTTGATATTTTCATAGTTATGGATTTATGTCTGGCTGCAGCTCATAGGCCTGAGTGGTCTTTGGTCCTGCATAATTTTGGAAAATCTTGTTCCGTGTGCAGAAGCATGGCTCAAAATTGGAAGACTCAAGTCGAAATGATGAAAGCCTTTGTGTCATAGATTACTTCAAAAATGATTTTGAAATTGTGACATTTAGATACTGGCAGAACTGAACAAAGAACTCAGTCTCCTGTTAACTTCTGCACTCTGAAATTGAAAAACAATTTTGAAAATCATTTTAAAAATCATTTTCTAGTACTGATTTTAAAATATATAAACTACCTTTGGAAAAGGAATGTCTGGAATATTAGAGGGGAGGTTCTGTGGAAGACATTTAATTTTGTTAGAGAACAACATTGAATTTTGAAGGATATCATCTTTGGAACTTTCCTTTTTTTCCACAGAAGGTAGATATTAAGGAAAAAAAGGCCTTTTGATTTCTTTTTCAGGCTCTGAGCCAGCTCAAAATGGTTGTTTAAAACTGAAATTTATGCATTTTACTAAGTTCCCTTTCTTGTTCTGCTTGTTTTCCCCATTGTGTAAAATGCAATGAGATCTTGAAAAGATTTGTTGGAATGCTGTTTATCCTTGTTTTAATGTAGGTTGTTATTTCTATTACTATGCAAATGTCTTGGAGCATGAGAAATGCAGTCAGTTTAACTGTAGTTGTCCTTAAAAATGAATGTTTCCATTCCTGTGTGTAGGACCTAGTTGTGGTGCCTTCAGATGAGGTAGAAGTTCCATAGGGGAAGTTAATGGGATGGCAAAAGGTGGTTGTCAGGGGCTGATACCTGTGGGAAGCTGAGGCTGTAGCAAGCTAATTTATTGACTGTCAGTGGCAGTCAGTTGTTACTTCTGTGCTGGGGTGAGCATATTAGTATCTTACGGGCTTTGGCATCCTGACGTGGTCCATCAGTGAGCCTCGAGATTAAATGCTGAAAGTCAATAGCATGCCTTCACTGTAGTGATAGATAGGAGCATGTCATGCTTAATTTACATATATCATATAAAGTATGCACCAACCTATCCACTGAGAATATACTGTGCTCTTCTGACTGGGGGTTTTCTTCATTTACTCACTGGGAGGTTGTCTTTCTTATAAAATTGTCTTAAAAGTTTAAGGGCTGTTTTGCCTGGAATTTTGAAACCTTGAGTAAATAGCCATTGGCAAATTTTTCAGCTGGACACTTTGTCACAGGTTTACGTAACTGCAAAGCGCCTTAAATTGATAGGGGATTTTCACCAGTACTTGACTCTCAGAAGTGAAGCTGGTAATTCTCTACTTTTTTTAATGAAACAATATAAAATGTATAGCCAAGGAAACTCATTTGTGCTTTACGTAGTGGGGGAAGAAAAAAAATACATTTTGTTAATTTATTGTTTTAAATGCTGTCAAATGGCATGGGTCAGTATGTGAGCTTTTCTCTTTGTTAATGTGATCAAAGTTTGTTGCCCTATTGAGATGAGGTCTACAAATATTTAGGCAGTGCGATAAGGGGGACAGCTCAATGCTGCTGTGCAGCATGCCATGCTGTCTAGTTTCTTCTGTAAGCAGATTGTGCTCTGTGCCCACTCATGGGTCTGCCTAAAGGTGTTTTCCACATAGACATATTGCTGCCCGCAGAACGCAGATTGCCAGGGATGAGTTCCTACAAAAAATTGCTGATGCAACAAGCTACAGGAAGAGTTCTCTAGCAGACAGGGAGAGGTAATATAGGATAAAGCTCCGGAGTGCAAAAAACCTGGTGGAGCTAAAGGACAAAGAGAGCTTTGTGGTAGAAACTGGAGTAAACTGTAGGAGGTATTAATAGGCTACTTGTTTGGGCTTAAAATTGCTGGTCTTGATGCAAGTTACTGTCCCACAGAAACTGCGATTGTGATACATCTTTACATGATAGTGGTACTAGATAATTGCCCCTGCGTGTTAAATGAAGCAGTGTTGGATTTATCATGTAGAATTCTCCCTATGGCTTGTACTTTGGTAGAAGTTGTTAAGAATCTGAGGTTTCTATCTTGGACCATAAGAATGTTGTAGCTATTGTCTCACTACACGCATTGAGATGGTTTTCAGTCAAATTCTTACCTGAAGCCCACGGTCTCTCTTCAACATGTTCATGTGGAGTCTCCTGTCTCCACTCCAGTGTTGCTGTGGAGCAGTTGCTTTTTACAATTGTATGCATTGAAAGTAGCTGCAAGTCCATGCTCCCTTTTTTTTAACTGTATATTCTATAAAATACATTTTATGTAGGTGTTTGTTTGGACATTCTCTTCCACCTACCTTGATTTCCATGTCAGATTTGTCTTCTGAGAGCAGAAAGGGCCAAAGCAAAGCCTAAAAATAATAGTGTTTGAAGATGAACAGAAGAACATTTTGCAATAGCAAATTGCAAAAGATGTGATTCCTAGTGTGTTGAAAATATCTTCCTGCTTATATTACTGGTGTTATGAGGTCATGCAGTTAAAAAGAAAACCAAAACCAACACATGTATACATTTTGCTGTGTTTTAGTCAGAAGCTTTCTTACATATATAAATCAATATTTCAAAGCTGTATTGATAACTTCTCTAACTTTTTCTAAATGCTGGATAAAGGTGTGGGAGGTTAACTACAAAAAGAATGGCTGGATACTTTGTAGTATGCTTGATGTGCATGGGAACTGCTGGGGAATAGAGGAAAGGGATGGTTTTGTTTCCTTTTTTGTTTGTTTTCGTTTTGGGGTGTGTGTGGTTTTTTGTGTGGTTTTTGGTTGGGTTTTGATTGCACTTTCCTGTTACTCAGCTGGAAGCTAGAATCACTTTCAGATGTTCTACAATTTCATGAAGAATAAACTAGCCTTAGTGGAAGTCTTACCATAGGTGGCAAACTCTAAAGATCCCTTACCCTGAAGAAAGAGGGTTTTTTCTTCTGCTGCCTTTCCCCTCCCCCCTAAACTTAGGAATGCAGTGTTGTTTGAAAGTCGTCTTGGGTCAGAAGAAAAATGTTCAGGAGTCAGAATTAATGGTTGCAGTGCAGGAGGCTATGAAGGCGAAACTGATTCAGAATTTAGGGTGGTTTTCCTGTAAAATTTTGCTGCTTTACATTTTTGTCTCAGGGTGAGCACAGCTCTTTAATGGTGCAAACAGGATAATTTGTGTTAAATTTGTGTTAAATTGTAATGATGAATCTTCTTTGATTCTGAGACCCTGTATGCTCTCAGGTCCACATAAAACTGCTACTTAACCTTGTGTTACAAGTATTTGTTTGAGCCATTATCATTGGCAGCCCCTTTCTGCTTTGTTTTCTTCTGCCCCACTACATGCTTGTGTATTTCACAGTAGTTTGTTCAGTCTCTTTTTTGATTGCAATATGATGAAAGCATTTAATTTCTGTTTTTTACAGAAATGTAATCCTTGCTTTGGCTTCATAACTGTTTATCTATATAGGGAATGTAGATTTTAGTATGTCCCTTAAAATTAGATTGTGAGGTCTTCAGAAGCAGAAACCAAAATCTTTTCTAGGTTTGTAAAATGTTTATCTTAAAAAGCCCCACCTTTAGTGTATATTTGTGGGCAAATGCTTGTGTGGCATGCTAGGTGATGAGCACATAGACTGAAAAAATACATGCAGTTCCAGTTTACTGATCAGGAGGACAGCTTGGTGAACTATAAATGTATCTTTTAGAGATTAAAAGATCCAAAAATCAGTTTTAACCAGGGCAAGACATTAATTTCTCAAAAGGTGTAGATTTTCTAATGCTTAGATTTTGTTATTTCTCACAAGCAAGGCTCAAGGCAAAGGTAAGGACATAATCTGTTGTTTGGCACAGATTTTTTCAAGGAAAATATTAGTTCCAGGGCAAGTGCTGCATGATTTAGCTAACCAGAAAATGTCTGCCTTTTTTGTATTTATGGCTTTAACTCTAAAGCATTGAAAAGTATTTGTGCACTGCAAAGAAAAAAAAGAGTGTTAAACATTGGGTTTGTTCGTTTGAGTTACTATAAAGAGTTGTAGAGGTACTAGACTGCATCTTCTCTGAAGGCTGAGAGAAAAAAGAGCTAGTTTGCTGTACTTTTCAAGATCCTCTTGAGCCTCAATTAGGGAAGTTACGGTACAGTGTAATCTGCTGCATCTGGCTATTCCCACATGTGAATTTAAAGACTGGAACTGTGCTCACTGAGTCAGAGGAGAGCATCCCTAGAAGAGAGGAGCTGCTCTGACAGCAGAGCAGGGGGCTGAACCAGACTAAGATAACAGTGACTTCCTCAATCTGATGGCATTGCTTGTAGTGTTATCTGGGTGATCGTCTTCAGGAGAAGCTTTAGCACATCCCTGAGGTGTGGGCAAGTAGATTGTTTGTAAGCTGTGGATATCATAACAGCTGACTCCTCACCATGCCAAACAGGATTAAACAGCTTGACACTCTGGGATCGCTTCACTCAGTAAATCCTACCTGCTGCGGCAACGGGCAGCCGAGTGGCTGTAAATACTGGATCCTGGATTTAGGTACAACTACGTACAATGGAGATACAATGGGCTGAGGGAGGAGGGGTGGTTGGGGTGTGTTTTAACATCATAAGGGTTTAGTAGGATGCTATGTTTTCTCTTCTCTACTTTTCCTTCCCTCTGACCCCAGTCAGAAAAGTGCAGAGTATGACAGAGAGGGAGAAGTTATGGAATGAATCTGCTCTGTAAACTACTGGGCTGTACAGTAAGCTCTTTGCATATAAAATTCATGTGCTGCTCTTTTTTTGTTATTTGGGGTTTTGGGGGGGGGGGGGGGATTTGTTGTTTTGGTTGTGTTTTTTTTCTGAACTGTGAAAAGGAGAAACAGTAACTATTGCTCTGTGAAATTCCATGAGTGGTTGTAATTTGTTTTAAGCACTTAACAGACATTTTCTTAGAATGTTGCTTCTAAACCAAAAAACATAGATGCCTAATAGCTATCATTTCTATTAAATTATTGTTGAGAAATTAAAGTGTTTGGGAATAGAGCTTGAGGAAGAAGGGGCAGTTGGGAAATAAATTGATCTGTGTGAAATTTAATTAAAAATATTGATTCTGAAACGTAATATGGAGAAAAGCCATGCTGTTTGAGTCTTGGCTGAAGGAGCACAGAGGTAGGGCTGGGGACATTCATGTTAAACTGAGTTCTTTTTGTGTATTCTGCCATTCCTCCTTTAATAATTTTCACAGGAAACAATGCTTATCCTTGGCATTTGGACTGTTGCTGCAGACCAATTTTGATTCTCATATGCAACTGTGTGAAATGTCTGCAGGACAAAACAGCGCTAACCTTCACTGTCTGGAGCTGATGCAGCTGGCAGAATGCTTCCTTTTCAGTGGGAAATTGTTTCCAGATTTAAGTATTAACATGCCTGTTGGTCCATGCTGTGTGCATATACATAAAATAAGCAGCAAAAGGCATGTTTTAATGTACATGATTTGATAGGGTCCAAGCTACTGTTACTGATGGACTGAGAGGAAGGACGGTAGAAGAGCTGCAAACATAAAAGCAAGGATGAGAAGTAATCTTACAGGGGACGTCTGAAGATAGCATTACATGTCAGTGCGATTGTAGTAGTTGTTGGTAGCTCCTCAAAAGATAGCAGGACATGGGAGTACCAGCCAGAGGGAATTAACGTTAGCAGGCTATCTTCTTTGATCCCAGCAACAGAATTGTGTTCTCAAAAAGCTGCTGTATATCTCCCAGCGCTGCACAACCAGTTCCTAAAGCAACAGTTATTCCTGCTTTTGCGAGTAAACAAGTACAGAGTATCTTGGAACGAGGTAGAGGTGAAAGCAGATTACAAATAATAATTCATAGGCAGAATGCTTTCCAGAAAAGTGTTTTATAACAAGAGCTCACCCAGAGCTTTGACTACCTGTTAATTGGAGGTCTGGTAACGGCACAAGAGTATTTCCCCTTTTCTGTTGCTTTGCATTCTGCTACCTTCACTGGAGCTCACTTTCTTCATTGTTGAACTTGTGTTGCTGTAGTGGGTGGTCAGGCTCAGATAGATTCGTTTTCCATTTCCTAAAGGATTTTATAAAACTCATTTTACAAAGTTCTGGGTGTAGTCAGTCCCCATCGGTGGGATGGTTTCTGTTACTGCTATAAATTAAGGTCATAGATGTGTATGAAGTCTTGCTTGGCAAGCATGTATGGTTTCATAAACATTTTTCATTGTTCTCTTCCTGTGTCTTAAAAACAGATGTCTGTGTGTAGACCATGTTGTATGGAGGCTCAATAGCCTTTCACGACAGGGAAACAAATCTTACTTGCATGCCTCAGCATAACGGAGCTATGCCATCTTTTGGACTGAAGAGTGAGAACTGCATCTGTAGTATTTCCTATACTTCTTGCCACCACAAACTTAAAACTGGTGGTTTGGGATTTAGGCTGAGTATTCAGCTTGTACTCTGGTGCAGGATTTTATTCATAGAAGACTTCAACTGAGTCTTTGACTTTGCTTATTGAATTTTTAAGGAATAAAAAAGTTTAGTTTATTCTTCATTAAACTGTACATGTGCAATTAATAATTATGTACTCCTGTTCAATTAAATGATCTGAGTTTTTTCCCCCACTTATTCATGAAGTCTAAAGGAAGAACAACACATTCAGATTTAGTGAGAAAGAAATAAGGACTTTGAGTAATGATTTGGCAAGAAATTACTGAAACTAATAAGTATTGTACTTTTGCCTTTATCTGACATCACTTGGAGAAAGTACCAATGATGGTAGGAGGAAATCAGTTCTCATGGTAATTCCACCCATTCCCATAACTTAAATCTGCTCCACATTTGTGACATGTTTATGGTTATCTGGCTGGAGAGAATGTGGAGTAGTTTCAGTCTGGAATTGAGTATTGGAAATAATAACTTCTTGTTTCAGTTACCTTATGAGCTAGAAGAAACAATAGGATGTGCATATTTCAGTCTCTAAGTGTATCATGTGAGTCTGTATTTCACTTGGGAAATTTGAGAGGCAAATCCAGGCAATAAATCTACAAATCAAAATTTATCCTGAAGTTGTTAACCATCTAGGGGCTGGATTTTGGAGAAGGAAAGATGATTGTAGGAGTAGATAATTCTCATTGGGTTTTAAAGAACTAGATTTATTATGTGTGCAATAGATTGTTTAGAAGAATGTATATGAATCAAGTTAGCTTTCCTTTTCCTCTTTCATAACATTTTATGCTATACCAAGCCTCGAAAATAATTCATCCAAAAAATGGGATGCTTTTACTATGAAGTAATGGTTAGCAAATGGTGTCCAAGAGAGGATAAGCAGTCTCAGAGGACTGGACTCAGAGGATGCAGTGGGAGAGTCCAGTATTACTAATGGGTTGGTGTAATTCTTGGCATAGATCCACTTCTACACTTCGAAAGTCTATTCTTTTAGAATACAGATGAAAGCTGTTAAGCTTGTGCTGCATGTACTTTTCCATCTCCATTAAGAACATGCAACAAAAATTATCCTGAATCTGGGGTCATATATTAGCTATATAGTTGCATATGCAAAGGTACTACTTTCCTGACGTCTGTGTCCTTCCTCACTGTTCTTGCAACATGTTTTTTTTTCAAATCCTTAGGCAGCAGACTTGCAGGGAGGTAGCTGAAGGTGCTGTTTTGTGGTTAGTGAAAACACCTGAACTACCTCTCAGGTACTGCCAGCCTATTTACCCCACACTTGCATCTGCACTTGCAGTTGCTTTTCTTGTGTCAACGCTCACGCAGACAGCCAGATAAAGGAATTGACCCAGCAGAAAATACTCTCCCACCCACCTGCTACCCCCAAAAGATAAGTTTTCGGGTGTAGGATCTTATGGAAGGGAGATCCTGATGTCTTTTCATAACTACCATCCCTACTTATGATCCTAAAGATTCGAGGCTCAGGTTTTTTGCTCTTAGCTGGTAAGATTTAATTATCCATGTTTCCATCTGAACTACTTCTAATTTTTGTCTGTTATAATTTGGATATATCTTTTTAGTTCCTTCAAAATGCCATATTTTCATTCATGTAGCTGTCAGGCAAGTTATCTCCTTTGTGAAATAAGCTAAGATAAAGCAGCAGTGTGGATCAGATGTGTGTATGGAGTTAGCCCCAGGCACCCTTCTGCCTCTGGTCCTTGGAAGTCTGCTCCCTTCTCTGCAGCACTTTTTGCTCTGCCCTTGTGTAAGTGGCGCAAAGTACTTTTAAATGGGTCTGTTACCCCCAGCTCCCTCTCAAACCAGCTACTCAGATCTTAAAGATTTCTAATTTATTTTTTCTGAAAGGTGGAAAATATATGCTCTTCTCCAAAAATATAATTAGATTTATAATGCAAACAACGTAATAAGGACTTATCATTCCATTTCTGTAACAAGAAGAAAAGATAAACATTCTTGGATTTTTTTAAAGGGTCTGTATTCCTGCTTATCACTAGTGACATGTATTCAAAGTGTTAGGTAGTGAAGAGCTTCAAAAAGATGATGGGGAAATTAATAGCCAGTACCAGGTATATTCCCAGAGTGAGACACACCAGAAGGAGTACTGAAACACCTTTGATTTCATACCAGGACAAATATGGCTACCTCATTAGTTCCTTGTCTTCCTTCTCTGGAAGTACTTGTAAGTAAACATCTGATGCATTATGGTTTTGTGTCATGATCAAAAAGCCTGTATTGAACATACGGGCTTAAACCCAGCAAAGCGGAGCTGCTTCAACTCATATTTCAGCTTCATTTCCCCCTTGCTGTGTTACAGCTCTATTTTAAACAAATTACTTCACTGCAGCAGAAGAATGAGGTATCACCTTACATAGAGTTTCCTTTAAGTGCTCCTTGTGAGACTAGTCATGAACAATGTTCATAATCTGCCTGTGAATGTGGCTGCAAGGTGCACTAACAATCTATTGAATTTGCTCATACAGGCTTCCACTGACACTCAGTGCAGATAGTAATAAGAACAGAATTTAGGTCATGTATTTCACCCTGCTTTGAAAATATGACATCAGTAATGTTAATTACTGGGTTAATTATTGCATTTGCTCACAGAGAATAATAGAGTGTATGTATTAAGCCACTTCTTGGTTTGGTTTAATTTTTTTCCTTACTTTTGAACACAGGAAAGCTCCAGTCCATCTTGAATGAGCATTTAAAAAATTAATAAATTAAAAATACCACCCAACATATCAGCTCCATAGAATAATTTCCCCTAATAAGAGCTTCACAGAAATCAGCTGTCTAGAGGCATTGGATGAAAGGCTGGGGACTTGATAAAGAGAATTTAGTGTTTTTCCAATATAAAACTAATAGAAGCTGTTTAAATTCCTTATCTTGTTTCCTCCAGACAAGTTGCTTTGCCCCTACATTTAAGCTCACAGTTGAGTCTATAACTTTATAAAGGTGATTTACTGTAACAGTAATTATTACTGTGTAGAAGTTATTGAGAGAGATTCCCCTATTTAGTGTCAAATTGAAGCACACAGTTTTATTGCCTTTCAAAGAAGCTTGTTTGCTCTTTTTCTTTACCTTTTAGTTTCTTTTGATTTCTACTTCCAAACCAGTTTTGGATGTTTTTCCCATGAACCTCCCATTTTCCTGTGGCCAGTTAGGTAATACTAGATGCATGGGAGCTGGGAAATAACCACAGAAATCGAGATCTAGATGTCTAGGTGGAAAAGGCAGTTCAAACCTTTGCCTTCCTGCTGAGCCTTCATTGGGAATAATTGAAGGAAACAAAATGTCTAAAAAATTGCCTGGCAAAATGTAGCATTTTCTTTTGCATCAAGTGGGCTTGATCATGCCCAAGAAAATCCTGCAGTGCGTGTGTTATTCCTGGAAAGACTGTAATCAAATTAACAAACATGGCAATGATGGATTCTGTTATTAGTATTTAGTGCATTTTAACCGCACATTGAGATAAAAGATCATATCTTCCACTAATCTATAGCTTGCTTGGTTTAAAATACATCTGTACTAAGGATTTATCTTTCTCCATTTAACTCAACTGTTACTTAAGGTCCATAAATTTGTGAAGGAGTATCTTCCTCTTTCCTAATCCTTTCAAAATATTTCATCACATAAGGGTGTCTCTGCAGCAGTCTGGCATTATGCCTTTCAATAGCTATCTGCTAGTCAACCTTGACTGTGAGTCTGTTCAAAAACCTTTGCATTTCCTGTGTGACTGAACTTTATTAAAATCATGTGTGCTCTCATTGCATTGCTCAGGTTACAATTCCATCTGGAGCCAAAAAGTTTAAGACCAGTTATTTTCTGATCATTGTCATCTAAGTCTGCTCTTGATAATGTAACTATTGAGGTGGGATTGAATTTGGAGGAAGTTTGCTGTCATCACCTACAGTCATCTAGTTATGCAGTGTGGAGGCTGAAAGCAGTGGCCTGGCTGCAAGGGCCTGACTCTGCTCATTAATACTCCAGCTAGTGTGTGCACTGAAAAGGTCAACACTCTACGATTCAAAGCGGTGTTGTTACAATGAGTTTCTATTGCTATCACTAATGCTAATTAGAGGATAAGGAGGAAACATCTTTTTATATGTAGCAATTTTGGAGGACCAATTTTATCACTGTTTTAGACATTCCATCTTCCTTCCCAATTCCTCTAATTTCTTAGTTTATTTTTTTAGGGCTTCAGCAGTATAACATTTGGAAAGAGAAAATGACCAAAGTTACAGTAACAGCCCCAAAGCTAAACTATACGAGCATAATATTATTAAACTTATGGCAGAGTTCCTAGCTTGAGATGGATGTGTTTGCACAGCTGTTGCTAAAGCCATGATTACAAACAATCGCTAGTTGTTCTAACAAGCTCTTTTGCTTTGAATTGAGGGGATGGGGCAAAGAGAAAGAGAGTGTTAAAACTGCTGTTGGATTCATATGTGTATTTACATTAATGTGTAACTGCAGTGGGTGAAGAGGAAGCAACCTTTTTTTTTTAGTATAAGCAGATAAAAACTTGAAAGTTTTAAGCATACAGAAGTCAGTTAAAGTAAGCATTTCAGACACATAATTTGTTCCTGTAACTCAATACTATTCACTGTTTCTTGTCTCTTTATTCACTTCAGTAGTACCCTTGAAGGTATGCTAAGCTGTTAGTAGTAGTAGCAATATCTGCTCTTCGTGTTTCAGAGTATCTTCTTTGATTTCTCATGTATTCTCTCAGTTTTACTAGAGAATTTTTGGAGGTTTTCTGGTGTGGGGGAATTTTTTAAGACTTTGGAAAAGAGAGAAAGCAAAATACATTTACTTTCATCTTCTAGAGACCACTTACTTGTGAATGCATGGCAGAGATTTCACTTGTGCAAATCTTTTCAAACTTCTGAGCAAAAGAAAAAAATGTTGCCTCAGCATTATATGCTGATTTTATGTGTTGGTTTTTGTCCTTATAATTTTGAAGCTTATTTTTCTGTTAGATGAGATAGTGGAAGCCAGCTTCCTCCTTATCCATGTATATATTCACTGTTTCTGAAGTGCACCAAGAGAACTGTGCATCCTCTGTTTCCTTTTAAACTGTGGGATGCTCAGACTTCCTTGTAATAGCTTAGTTAATAGCCAGCCTTTCTGTTTGAACAGTAGAGGATGTTTTAAGATCTTCATAGGATAAATTCCTTCCATTGGGATGCTCTACATTGCTGACCTGCCCAGGGAAGCATGGTATGTGTTGCTTTAAATGATGTTTCAGACCACAATTCTTCCTAATGCAATTTTTTGCAGAATTGCTTTTCTTCCTCTCTTCCCTCTTGTCTTTCTTTGCTGTCAGTAAAGCTGAGGACTTGCTGAATACTTTTCTTTTTTTTAATGTCTGTGCTGTTAGATAGATTGATGTGGGCATTTTTGCTTCATATATGCTCATAATCTTCCTTTTCTGCACTGACACAGCATATCAAATAAGCTGCTGTACTGATTCAGAGCTGTATTTCTAGGGCTGGAGTTCATTTTTATACATTTCCAAGTGAAAAATAATTTTGCAGCAGAAATTAAAATAGCAAATGATAAAACCCTATGGCTCAGTAACAGATGAGCACAAATTAATTGTGCAGTTGCCTCAATTAAAATCTGAAACTGCTTATCACAAATCTTATCAACAGCAGTTCCCATTTTTAATATGTGACATACAGCTCTACACCAAGAGCAGAGGTGCATCTTTGCTGTTAACATCATGTAACATGGTTCTTCAAAAGTAGGTTGCACACAGCGTGTACGAGACAACTTGTCAACAGTCAGCAAAACTCTGTCTGGTGTCTTAAGCACCTTCGCTGGAATATGAGCCCAGGACTGGAGCTTCTGCCTTCACTCTTTGGTGCTGTTGACACACTGGAGGAAAAGGATTCTATCCAGAGGGGCCTTCACAGGCTGGAATGGTGTGCCAACCTCATGAAGATCAACAAGGCCAAGTGCAAAGGTCTTGCACCTGGATCAGGGCAGTTCCAGGCACAAATACAGGCTGGATCCCTGCAGATAAGGATATGGGGATGTTGGTTGATGAGGCACTTGACATGAACTGGCAATGTGTACTGGCAGCTCAAAAAGCGAACTATATGCTGGGCTGCATCAAAAGATGTGTGGCCAGGAGTTCAAGGGAGGTGACTCTGCCCCTCTACTCTGCCCTGGTGAGACCTTAACTGGAGTACTCTATCCAGCTTTGGAGCCCGTGACACAAAAAGGACATGGATCTGTTAGGAGACAGTCTAGATGAGGGCCAGAATGATGAGAGGGATGGAGCACCTCTCCTACAAAGACAGTCTGTTCAGCCTGGAGAAAAGGCGGCTCTGGGGAGACCTTATAGTAGGCCTTCTAGAACCTGAAGGGAGTATACAGGAAAGCTGGAAAAGGACTTTGTATAAGAGTATGTGGTGCTAGGACAAGGGGCATTGGTTTTAAACTAGAGCAAAATAGATTTAAATTGGACATTAGGAAGTTCTCTGGTATAAGGGTGGCAAGACATTGGACCAGGTCATCCAGAGAAGTTTTGGATGCCTCTTCCCTGGTAGTGTTTAAGACCAGGCTGGATGAGATTTTTGAGCACCCTAGTGTACTGTGAAGTGTCTCTGCCCATGGTAGGGACATTGAAACTAATTGATCTTTAAGGTCCCTTCCAAGTGAAGCCATTCTGTGGTACTAAAATCATCCATGCACTTACTTTGATCTATAGAGGTAAGAGAGAATGACTCAGTGCACTGACCATAGAATAAAAACTTAACTAAGAAGCAGTGCTAAATGTCAAAAGTCTGCCCTTGGCATGTCCTGCCAGGCACATGGATGTAACTGCCTTTGAGTCTGAGCAAACAGGTGGTCAAGAGTAGAGTTGCCTGTTAAAATATAAGCCACACACAGGGAATCTGAGATTTAATCTGTTAAAGGCTTGTGATTTTCACAGACTGAAACTAAACTTAGCAGTGTGAGTAAATTTTAATACTTCCTACTTGTGACACAAAATACACTTGTCTCCAGAAATAGGAGAGAATAACAGCTTAGTGCAAGCAATGTAATGCCCTACAAAGTCTGCTCTCCTCTGTAGTTCTGCCTTGCGCTTGTAGTAGGATAGGTTTGGAGTTTTGTATCCCTGTGGTCTGAATTCCAGGGTGCACAAACAGAAGTACTTCTGTTAACCTAGGAGAGTTGTGGGGTTTTTTTCCTGACACAGTATCTTGCTTTCTTCTTGGTTTATTTTTGGTTTTGTGTTTAAAGAGAGGGAAACTAGTGTGGATGCAAATTCATCCAGCAGTTTCAAGAAAGGTTTGTTTTCCATCTAAATTTTTATGGTATTTAGCTCCTAGGTAGTGGTAGATGTGTTTTACAGCTCTCAGGGTGCAAGCTGTAATGCATGTAAAATTATTTAAAAGTTCAAATATGAGACCTTGATTTTACATTTATGGGGTAGGAAAGCAGGAGAGGATATTTTTAAAAATGATAATTTGAAAAAACCTCTACTGTTGTAATTACCTAAGTGCATTAACCCTTCAGGCATATGCCCATAATTTACTAGCTCAAATGAACAGTGTGTTCTTTTTGCCCTTAATCAGATATTTTTCTCATTACTTTCTCTAGTGCTGTTGAAAATATATCTGTCTGTTGGATGACTTACCTCAGCTGCAGAAAGACCTTTGGAAGTTATTAACAATATAGTGTCTGTCATTGAGGGAGGGTTGGTTTCTCTCATTGCAGGCATGCTTGTGGGCCAGCTTAGTAGCTCACTAAGAGAAGCTGAAGAGTGTCTTTTCTCAAGCTTGGAATTCCAGTCTATCTGATACTAGCACAATCAGCATTTGGTTACTTAAAAGACAAGTATTGAATACTTTTAAGTCCAAGTGCTTTAGACTAGCATCTGTATAAATCAGAATGAATACAGATAACTCATTAAGCAGGGAAGATAAGCTAAGTAATTGAACTCTTTGTCTGTTCACACACTGGAAGTATTACAAATTTTATTTCAGCATAGTGTTTAACTTGAAACAGAAAGTAGGAAAGATTTGCTGACCAGAGATGAAGAGTAAGTTTGGTTGGTCCACTCCAAACACCAAAGTGATTGAAGGACTTTCTTTTATGTATTGAGTACTACCTTTCTGATTTTTTTCATTTTTTTTGGGGGGGGGGGGGAGGATGGGCTGGGGGGAGGGAGCAGGGGTTGCAGAGCAGTTGGGGGTTGTTTGGGTTTGGGTTTTTGGTGGTTGGTTGTTTCTTAAGAAAATAGTTCCATGAAAATTCTTGCACTGTCTCTGTAGTTTAAGAGAAACACTTCCAAAAGGGCGTGGTGGAGGTTCCCCATTTGCAGGCCCGATAATGCTCAATCTGCATTGCCTTTAAATGGTAACTTCTTTAATACTGGCTTGTTAAAGATGAAACTGGAATAGGAATAGGAATAGGAATAGGAATAGGAATAGGAATAGGAATAGGAATAGGAATAAGAATAGGAATAGGAATAGGAGTAGAGTAGAATAGAGTGGAATAGGAATAGGAATAGGATAGGAATTGAAATAGAACAGGAATAGAAATAGAATAGGAATAGAATTAACCAGGTTGGAAAAGACCTTTGAGATCATCAAGTCCAACCTATCACCCAACACTATCTAATCAACTAAACCGTGGCACCATCTAATGACTGTATATTCCAGTATTGGCTTACCAAAAATATGTAGTGAGGGTAGTCTGAATAGGAAGCCCAGCAGAAGAGAAATAAAGTTCCTGACATGTATCTGAATGGTCTTGTACATGGCAGATTGCTAGCCTCCTACTTCAAAAGCAGTTCCCAGGCAGAAGCTGTGCATGTGCGTCCTTGAAAAGATAAACTTTGTACTCTTTTTTCAAGGTTCCCCCGTCTCATCTAATAATAAATGATGACTGTGCATGAAGGTGAGGTTTCATGGGCTTTTGTCATTAGATGTTTATAAAATATTTTTGCTTCCTCTGATTCAAGAAAAATAGCTAAGTAGGTGTTTGTAAGTAGACATGAGCTTGTAAGATCACTGAGCTCTTAACTGTTTCCAGTTTCCATATTAAACTTGAAAGTGCATCAGCATAGATGGTGCTTTGTGTGTTTTGAACCAACAAGCAGCTCTGGTCCCCAAATATGTATCATGTACCTATATCAAATCTTAACTATCAACTGGTTAATTACTCTGTATGATGGGTTTTCAAGTCCTTAAAATCTGTGGCAGAGGACAGTTCTGCAGTGGCAATGTGATATGCCAGTTGGGGTTACTCGGTTTGCTTTGGTCCGTTTTTCACTCCTTGTCCCATCCTTCTTTCATAGTCCAGAGAATGGGAAATGCTCTTATTTTTGTCTTGGGAAGATTCTGGGTTTAGAGTTGGAGAGCAGGCATCAAACAGATTTGGTTTGATTCCCTAGGTTATGAAGTCAGGATTTTGTAGCCCCTTGTATGCCTTGTAAATACTAAAACTCTAGAAGCAGCAATGTGGAAATAGTTAATATGAGGCAGAGTATTTCAAGTCATCAACTAGCTTAACATGGGTAATTTATTTTTTTAGGGGGGGAAGGAAAAAAGCTTATTAATCACAGATGTGCATGTTTCTAGTGTTAAGAAAGCTGGGACTAGAATGAGAATTCCCATAGCCCTTCCAGTTTCAAGAATTTGCCTGTTCATTGGAAGTAACTTTATCTTCTAGTTTGAGGGGGTCAGAACCCATGCTGCCTGTCCTTTTTCTTTAGCTTCACAAAAATATTTATGGACTCTAAGTGAACTCTCTGACCTCATCATCAGAGCAACATATGGGGATTTTAGTTTGAAAGAAGTGGCAGTTAAGTGATTTCTTATTGTGGCTATGAATTATAAAAGAAAACCTATTCATTAGATTTTTTGGGGGGCAGGGGGGGGCGGTTAAAATACTTTACTGAATTACAAAGCTGTCTCTACTTGGGCAAGTAGTGATTTTATTGAGTTTGATGGGGTTTTGTTGGACTGGTGGTGTTGTGTGTGGTTGTTACATGTGTATTGGTTTTCTTTACTCTTCAAAGTGACTTCTATTGCATTTCTCTTTTTCTAGAAGAGAATCTGACACCAGCTTACTAGAAAGTTTGCTGTACTTGAAACACAGTTGGGGTTAGTGTACCCCAAATGTATTCTGTCCGTTTTGGTTTTAAAAATCCATGTTGTTCTTGGGTTCATTTTGAATATCCTTTTTCCTCTTGACATGTTCTAGTGATAAACTATTCTTGTGCAACCCTAGAAAAATAATTCTCTGTGTAGTCCTGAGGAAACCAAAGCAAGTTAACTATAAACAATCCCAAGCGTGGCAATCAATCAAAACAAGTCCGTATCCCTAAGTCTATAGACAGAAGTAGTACACAGAGATGGGGCAGGGGGAAATAAGACACACTCATGTGGCTGTTCTCATAGTGAAGGTGAAAGGGCACTTGAAAATGCCTCTATTGGATATTGATGTGATCTCTGAAGAGTCTAGTGGGTTGGTATTCTGTTCAGGTTAACACTGGTGATGCTAAACCTTTTTTGTTTATCTGTCTGGGTTTGGTTTGGTTGGATTTTAATGCAAGTTGATGTTTTAGCTGATGCTTATGTGGCAATGCAGTGTTTTCATTCATTTTAAGCTTTTCTTTCTTTCCCAGTGCTTTAAAGAGCAAAATAGAACTGTGATATCATTTTAGTGTGCTACTTACACTTTGTCCACTTTTATGATTCCCTGAAGTCCTGATAATACTTCAGTAAGTACTTCATATTAAGTCATGCAGGAGAGAAGATGAGGAGTGGTTCTATGATGCACGCCAAATGAAAACTAATGTTGTGTGGGAGGATATGGCTAAAGTATGTGCTGTGAAACATGTCTGGGTAACATTGTTTTGTCTCTTAGATCCTCTCTACTTGAGCAGAGTGTACATATTTCTTCCTGCTCTCTTCCCTCCTCCTGCCCACAGACTCTTGGCTGACTTGGGTTAAAAGTAGGAGTGGCACAGCAAACGTGCAATCAGACAGAAATATTAATCTCCCACACTTTCAGGGGCTCTGCATTGTTCGCTTGGTTTAACAAGAAATTTGCTAGTTGGTAAGAGTTGGTTGTCAAAAGGATGGGTGAGAATTTGAGGAGGTGGAGCACAGGTTTTATAAAAAGAAATAAAGATTTACTAACTGAATAGTCATGTTTATGTAGAGTAAAATTTATTTAATCAGTTACAGCACCACCACACTGCCTTTTTCTTAGGAATGAGTAACTGGAGAGAAATGCCACAGATAGAAAATCACTAAACAGTATATGTTGAACTTCTGTGAAGAATTTATGGCCTTTCCCCCTCTCCCCCTTTCCCTATAAACAAGTGAATGTGCTCTATCTTAGTTGTATGGAAGGAACTTGCATGAGCTGTTGTTGGGAGGAAAAATATATACAAATGAAAGAACTTGGCCGAGTGGTTATAACATACTCAGTTTTGGGAGTCTTGAAAAGAAAGCATTTAGTTTCTGCTTTAAGAAACTCATTTACAAGAACGCTAGCACTGTTTTCTCCTCTTCCATGCTCCACTAGCAGAATAGTGGGAAGTTATTGAAATGCCCGTCAGCCCAGGTTTGCTATGGCTTCTGAAACAAGGCACCTGATAAAAATTAAGATATCTATGATATGATAAAGTTGAGTTTGGTGAAAGAACAGTCTAACTTCTTACAAGGTTTAATAGGAGATTGTTTGGATTCCTGTGGAGAGCTTGCAGTTGGTTGCTAGTTTTGTTTGGAATTCTTTTTAGTAAGTGGACCACTTATTTTCCTTCCTTTTTTTTTTTTAATAAAGTAAAAAATCTGTCCTGCTGATGGCTATTTTGTTATGTATGTGTTGAGGACCCTTAAACAGTAATCCAGGGGCCTTGAGGGATATTCAGACTGCAAGTTGAAAGCCATTGTTCCAGATAATTAATTTCTTCCTTATGTTTCCTGCCTGGACAAGAAAATAATGTGGTAATTCTGTAGTGCTGCTATCCCAAGATTTATAGGCAAAGCCAAGTAGTGTTTTTCCGGATCTGCTTTTGGTAGTATACATTCCTTAAAGCTTGGAAATCAAGTTAATGGCATTACAGGAAGTTTCCTTACCCATGCGCTGCACAGCTATAGCTGTGGCTAGAAGGTAGTTCTGTGGATGAATCCTAATTCTGGGTGATTTGGTTTAAAGTATTAGCAGCTAAGTTGTTGGACTGAAGTTATGCATTATAAAGTTTATCTTCATTTGGAAACATGATGAAAGTAGTGGTTAATAGCAACTTTTATGTGTATGTTCATAGAGTATAAGCTACAGGAGTTCTTGCCATCGGAGCTGACACACCTTAATGTTCATGTGCCATTTGGATTTTATGGAATAGAGAAAAATGTTTGCAAGCATCCTGACAGATCACAATTGTAGATTCCAGGGAAAGGATCCCTTTCTGGAACAGCTTAGACAGTGAAGGAAAAGCAGAAAGTTCTAGCTTACGTTTTGTGTCTCTTTCCCTGTCTCTGTTCAAAGCCATAAGTTGCACTTAATACGGTATGGAGACAGAATAGGCTCACATACTTGTGTGTTGATCCAAAGCATTTGGGTGTTCACAATGAATTGTATTGCTGCATCAGTGTGACCATATTATTCTACAAAATTCAAGCTACCTCTGGTCTGGTAGTTTTGCAGTATACATCTTAGGGAAAAGCTGCCAGTTGACCCAAACATGTGTGTCAAGCTTCAAGGAGGATCGCAAGCACTGCATTTAATTGCCAGTAGTAGAAACATCTGACAGAACATGACACAGGAGTACACACAAAGGAATAAAATAATACATATTTGACAACCTATAAGAGTCTTATTAATACTCCTTAGTGGTAGATAATATTCATAGGAGTGGTGACAGGTTGGACTTGATTATCTTTGAGGTCTCTTGCAACCTTAGTGATTCTGTGTTACAATAGTGTGTCCCCAGAAAAAGTATGTTTTAGGCAAAGAGAACTGTTGGGGGGGGAAGCATTGTGTTGCATAAGTTAAAAAGAAGTGTAGTCTCACAATAGTTAAGCAGTGGGTTGAACAGTCTAGTTAAAGTGGCAGGAGCTTTGGTGGGAAAGTAGTACTGGCCTCATGCACATACAGTTACAGCTTAAGAAAAGTGTATCCTTTGACTACATGATTTCAGGCACTGCTTGAAAAATCCTGCTAATCCTGACATTTTAAGAAATCAGCTCTTAAACATTGTTGTTCTGTGCCTTTTTGAAAAACAGACAAACAAAACAATATCCAAAAGACAGAAATTTTGCTGGTCTCTGGATTTTTTTTTTCCCCCATTCCCAAGGGTCGGGGGAATAACATGACAGTAACTGAAGCATTGGTGTTTGGAAAACGAGCAGTTTCTCTCATTGAGGCAATTATCTTTACTCTTCAGGTCCATGCTCAAAGCACTTCTCAAAGATAAACCAAGCATGTCCTTCCATAAATTTAGATGATGTATGGAAAGTATAATTCACTATCAAATAAGTATCAACAGTGTAAATGTTAATTATAATTGAGGCAGGAGTGACTTAATGAAGCTTGGCTGTTGTGAGCATATAAATGGTGCTTATGTGTGGGTGGCCACATGCAGTGTGAGCACTGATTATCGTGGTGTCATTAACGGCCAGGTTACTCCAAAACAGTCTGGTCAATTCATCCATAAATCCAATCTGATATCCATTATTACAGATGTCATTCACCTTGTTTCTCACTTATCGGTGTTTCCGCTTTAAAGTGCTCCCCCTCGTTCTTTTTCCAGACTCCCTTTCGGTTTCCAGCAACGATGCCAGTCCTCCTGCTTCAGTAACATCACTTCAGCCCCACATGATTGGTGCACAGAGCTCACCGGGTCCCAAGCGCCCTGGAAACACTTTGAGAAAATGGCTTACCAGTCCTGTGAGGCGTCTTAGCAGTGGGAAAGCAGACGGGCATGTCAAAAAACTGGCCCACAAGCATAAGAAGAGCAGAGAGGTTCGTAAAAGTGCCGATGCGGGCTCTCAGAAGGATTCTGATGACAGTGCAGCAACACCACAAGATGAAACTGTTGAAGAGGTAAGTGTTCAGGACAGCTTACCAAAACTTCTCTTTGTGATTTTCAAAGGACTAAAAGTCATCAGGTAAAGGTTGTCTTCACAGTTTGCTGTCCAGCAGTTGAGCAAAGTGGCATGTGCTGTGTGCTTACTCGTGATGACTGCTGTACTCAAAGTGCCGTGCCAGGCACACCTTGTGCGCTTCTGCACTGAGAGCATTAGTAAGGTTCTGTGAAGAAGGATCTTTAGTTGAAAAAGATACATGGAACAATAAAAAGTTGTTCTTTGGCTTTGCTATCTTATCCTACTCATGAAAGCAGCTTTTTTAGTAAAGGTACTTCATGTTCTAAGAATAATCAGGTAACTTTATATTTCTTTTCCTTTTCTTGTTGATGAATCAGGGGAAATACAGGGAAAGCTGCTTAATTGCTTAAAGCTTTATTGAGACCTTGAGCAAGAGTTAGTGCACAGAAGACATACTAGTTCTTCAATTCAAAAGGCATTTGCCATCAGTCAAATAATAAACATGGTAGTTTTCATTGGAGGGAAGAAAACTATGAACTATTCCAGATTTTGCCCCCTAAAAACATCTACTGAAGGTTTCCCTTCCTCCCACAAACTTCTGCCCATTTTTTTAAGCCTAGAACTCGTGTATAAGCAAAACCTACCTCCAGTTAGGTGGAAACAAAGCCATATTCCCTTATCTTCTGTTACAAACCTATGATCAAGGCAAGGAACATGATTAAAATGTTAATGGAGTGCAGGCCCCATATCACAGTCCCAGGGAAGTGTGCTGACCTCAATGCAACTGAAGCATCATCCCAACATGCTGCTCCTCCTGTCCTGTCCTTATGCACGTGTGTGCTCCCTTGCACTTCACCCTTCACAAAGAGAGGAAGTAGCACAGCAAGGTCTTCATGTCCACCTTGGAGATGCTGCAAAAAGCTAGATCCTGTCCAGGGATTTGAGTTCATTCCTGGATGCCATCAAGGAGGATGACCATACCAGAACACATTGTGCAGGTCTCACTGGACCAATGGTTTTATCATAATGGTTGGGTTTGATGATCTTAAAGGTCTTTTCCAACCTAAACCATTCTATGATTCTGTACTTCCAACAGAAATGAGTTGGCATCATACTGCTTCCATGCAAGTGCACAGCCACTTGCATGCTGTATCCAGTTATTTAGTACTTTCTCTTACTCCCATCATATTTTGCTACAAGCTTGGAACATCAGTGAAGTTATACAATAAATGTAAGGAAAGAAAAAATAGAGACTTGGCAGCATGGTCAGTTTGGAGATTTCATTTGGAAAGGAATATTGACCTCTGTCCTTGAATGTCAGGCTGTAGAAAGACTCTCTGCAATGCAGTTGTAGGATTGTTTAGGAAGTATGTGTTACTCTGTGGGTGACAGAAAAGTGCCTTAAAGTCAGAAGAAAACAATAACCATCTATGCTGTCTCTCTTTAAAGACCAAGATCATTTAGAGTGAAGTTTGGCTAATTGAAATTACAGATCCTTGTATAATTGGAAGGATTGTCTTTCAACACAACTGTAAAAATTATGCAAGCAGGCTGCTCTCCGAACTTCAAGGAGGAGGAGGCAGAAAGGATAATTGGTAAAATACTTCATAGTGTAATAGGGTGGGGGTTATATCCTGTAGAATTCATGGTACTTCAGATACAAAGTCTGTGAGTTTCTAAGAGGAATGTGGCTCTTTCTTGCTTGGAAAGCAAGCATGGCTTTGGTAACACGAGTAAATTTTAAGCTGAATGTCTTGTTCTCTATCTCAGTCCGTCTGCTTTCGTAAAACACTGAAAGCTACCTTTGGCACTTGCCTGTTCTCCCTGGTGTTGAGAAGCTGCACTGTGCTTGTAGGATCATCTCAACTTGAGAGAGAAGTGAATCTACAGAACAGACTTGTTTAGGGCAAGCTTGTGATAACAAGCTTCATGCTGATGAGCAAGTAACAGAGCTTGAATGTCTTTATTTTCTTTGCAGAGAGGTCGAAATGAGGGTCTGAGCAGTGGCACTCTGTCTAAGTCATCCTCTTCAGGCATGCAGAGCTGCGGAGAGGAGGAAGGTGAAGAGGGAGCAGATGCTGTACCACTTCCTCCTCCAATGGCAATTCAGCAACACAGTCTTCTCCAGCCTGACTCGCAGGATGATAAGGTAAGAGGATCTTTCTTCCATTTTGCAAAGTCTATAATGTATGTAATGCAGCTTTATGGTAGACAAAAGTAATTGCTATGCTACTTTAAATAACATTAAAAGCCTTTTCTGTGGAAAGAGTATGAATTAAATGCTTCTCTAGTTTAAAAGCACAACTGCAAAATTGTTTCTGATGGCAGTTTAAATGTGGAAATGGGCAGCTTTGTGTGTTTGTAGGCCTATTTGTATCTGACTAATGCCCTCTTTAGTGATTAGACTGTCATAGATTTATAATCATACCTTTGGGTACTGAGGTTAAAATACTGTATGCAAATAAAGTTTATCTGGAGAAATTAACAGTTCTGCATAACTCTTATAGATCATAGGGTGTTCACCAAGCCCTGCTATTTTGGATAGCCTCAGTTGGGGGGAGGGGAGGAAGTGGGTTAGAATTTCTGTGTACATCTGTTACAGAAGCTGTTCACATCAACTCTAAGGCGTTGGGGTTTTTTCCCTTGTTTTTTTTTCCTCTTTTTTTGGTAAGGGGAGTGCCTAAGAAAAAGGTCTACTTAAAAATTAATATCCAAACAGGGGTAATAATCCAGCTGAGGGTGAAAATTTTGCATTAGTAATGCAGTTTTGGATGTAGGTAGTCTTACTTGTATATAATCTGGTTTTCTTAAATGTCACGATGTTCATACATTGAGAGAGCTTATTTCAATTCTCAACTTGGATCAAACATGTAAGGGAAAAAGTATGAAGCCTGGAAATAGAGGTGTTTTAGAATGGAAACAGCCTGGACTTGTGTGGCAAACAGGCACATTACTGCTTTCTTCCCATTTTGCTGCTAAAAATTTCACCTTTTGTAATCTATTGCATTGAATGCTGCTAGCGGATTTTATGGCTGGTTACTCACTGTTCTCAGTGATGCAGCTGTTACTGATAACGTTGGCTGATCTTTTATTTCTGTGTGTGTTTCTTTCCTTCCTTTTAAAAATGCTGCCTTTCAGTGGGTGTCTTACTCATCCCTGGAGCTGTCATTTGTAGGATCAAAATGCCTGGTTTCCATGCTCTACATATATTTAATTCCCCCTTGTATTCTGAATTGAAAAGGTGTAGCACATGAGTTGGAGAGTTAATATATTGGGAAATATTCCTGAAATAAGCCAGCCTTTAGATCCAAATGTTTTATTGTTGGAAAACAATAATCTCAGTTTGAGGCTTAGAAACAGAATAAAAATAATGCTGGTTATAATATCTTGAAGTCCCTGATGATAAGCTGCCATATTTGCATTTCTCTTAAGTGATATTAAATGTAAATGTGTGTGTGTGTATATATATGCAAATCTTATAAAAAGTTCCCCAGAATAAAATGGGGTTTGCTTATATGCAGCAAGAATAGTTATGTGAAGGGATATGCTTGTAAGTTAATGTTCACTCACTTTTTATTTCTGATGTAGTCAGACCCTTATTGCAGGAGAGAAAGAGACTTTGAATAGTTTTGAATCCTCAGTAAATTTTACTTTCACTTCTTCAGAGGTTAACATGCACCCACTACAGTAAAACCATGTTGGGAGTTTTTAAAGTAGCTCAAAGTCTCACATATAAATAGTGATTCTTCTGTAGTGTTTTTGTGCAGTATTTGTCCTACTGCGTGGTGGGAGGCAAAAAATGTCTTGTCATGAGGCAAAAATGTCCTGTCGTGGCAGCCTGGGAGGTTGTGTGTGCCTCCCTAAAGACTCCAAAACATACCAGTAATTTCCAGTACCTAAAGCAAATGTTTTATTGAATCACAGAAGCAAGAGCAAAGTTGTGCCCAGCAGAAGTCAGTTGGCTCTATTGATGAGTTACTGATAAATGAAAGGCTTGCAAACAAATTCCTGGTTGTCTGCCTTCTGGGTGGAGTCCTCCTTCACATTCCTGCCTCGCTCAGTGGTTTTTTTGGGTTGCTCAGCTCCTCTGGATCCCAGGGCACGTCTCCTCCTTTTTGTGACCTCAGAGGCTTGGCTTTCATTTGTGCCTCATTGCAAGCACTTCTTCCTGGACTATACTCAGTGCTGGAAACTCCCTGCACACTGGGTTTCTCCCTCCCTACCTGGCCCACTGTAGGCTGCAGTAGCATCTAACACCAGCACGTGCTCCCTTGTTCCTTCCACCTTTTCTTGTTTTATGGGCAAGGGTATATTCTGCACCCAGAGTACATCATCAGGAAGGTCAGCAGGCAGACTGATCTATACAGCACATCCATTAACAGATAATATGTGATATAACCACATAAACTGGAAGCTAACCAATTTCGGTGTTTACCAACAGTCATGTCCCAAGCAATCCCAGCAGAGCAATAACAGGGAGAAGGGATCTTGACCAGTCTGATTCCAACACTGTTAGTGTTTCATAAGGCTAAGCTGAGCTCCACATCCAAAGTTAAAACCTGCACACAAGCCTGGATATCCTGGTCAGCAGTCAGATGTCAGGAGCATACAATTGCCTAAAAGACAGACTAGCTGTGGAATTGCTCAGTTTTTAGAGTGTATGCAAATATCATGTGCTAGACCATGCTGATTTCTCTAATATCACTAAATAACACAACCATTTTCTCCCCTAAGAGCTCATCTGCACAGTATGCATTGGTCTGTTCAGCAGCCATTGCACACTTCATGGATTTGCATTTGCTGTTTACGAGTTGCATTTAATTTTTTTAGAAGCAGTATTAAAGCTTCAAGATGAGTTATGTTAATATGAAGCTAATGTTTTTTGCTTTATGTTTTCTCTTTTTATAAACTCTGAGGCAGCATTACGTTGACTTGTGTTCTGTCTCTGCTTTGGCTCAGTTCCCACAGCTTTCCATTTAAAGTTGTCTGTATTTCCTGTGCTTACCCAACCTCTATTTTCTTTTCCAAAAAAGGCAAATGCAAGGCAAACTACCTAAAATCTGTAATTTATTTGTTTTAACATTGATTTATGAAGAGCCCTGCTACACCCATGCTTGATTCAAGCAGAACCTCTTGTGTTAAGTGATGATACGTGCATTTTTTTGTCTGGTTTTCTGGACACATTTGCAGGTCAGCTTACCTTGTACTACACAATGTTCACTGTGCTGCTTGTGATATGGAGTAGGGCTCCTATTACACCCTGTCTCCACTTTAGAGTTATTTAATGACAAACGTAAAATGCAAACAACTCTGTTTGAGTATTACTGAAGCTGAATGTAATGGCCCTCTCCCAGAATCCTTTACTGTGAACACCTTTTACCTGCAGTTGTATCTATAAACTGGCATTTTATAGTTTATGAGGTCAGAGATCTTCTGTCCTCTGCACATACCATTAGGGAAAATGGATGGCGCAAGGAATGGTGAGCTCAGTTTCCCTTCTGTATCTGGGCATCATACCACAGCTCCTTTAAAAACATCAATGCCCCTGAGTTACTGCTGTATTTTATCTTACCTTAATGATTCTTCCTCCTTTAATTCAAGTCGTCTTGGTTCCTGTTACTGTTTTGCAGTCCTTGCTTTGTTTAACCAGCAAGAAAGTTGTCCACTATGTCAGCTTAGGGAATTTTTATAGCTGTTTGTCAGGCATTATCACAACCAGCAAGATGAAGGATATTTCTTTGACTTCTATTGCATGTAGGAATAGGTATTTTTATCCCAACATTCAACTTCTGTTGGGGGTTACTTTAAATTTTCCCATTCCAGTTGCCCAAGTTGAAAGGGATGATCTTGGTGTTATAGCACACTGACAGTTGAGTACCTTTGTCTGACAAGGAAATCTCTTGATCCTTGAGCAAGCTCTAGGCTAACTCCAGCATTCTCCTTCCTTTATGTGATTGCACAGACATCTTCTCGATTGTTGGTGCGGCCAACCAGCTCCGAGACACCCAGTGCTGCAGAACTAGTCAGTGCCATTGAGGAGCTCGTCAAGAGTAAAATGGTGAGACCAACTGGCAGAACCATGTGGTTAAAGAATATGTGTCTTGCAAGTCCTGACTTGCTATTCAAAGAAAAGCTATGTGCTTTTGACTTGTAACATTTGATGCCTGTTTCAAAAGCTACTTTCTAGGTCAGTTTACAGGTTGTTTTGTATACCTTCATTTGTAAAAGCACTTACTGAATAGGTAATTGGCTATGTAAAGAAGCAGAAACAATAAATAAGAGGGAGAGGAAACAGCAGAAAATGTATGTCCTATTAGTGAAAAGAATGTAAAGACTCGAGAGTCTTATCCTGATAGACCCTTATGAGAAGAATTGCTGGAACTAAACTTATACTTAATGTTTCAAAGTTCAGCAGTAAAGCACATAATCACAGAAACATCAATGCTTATCTACCTATACTTTATATAATGTCATAATGAAGAAATAAGTAAAAGAACAAATGGATCACTTTGAAAGTTAGTGCCTCCTTTCTTGCTTTTTATTGTTTGTTAACAAATGAAGGAGGAGGAATATTTATCAGCTTTTTTAAGTTTCTGTATATTAAAATTCAGTTTCTGAGGATGTTCATTGACAAAGAATAGGGTGTATGGATAATTACAGGAAAGGCCTGTTTCAGTTCAAAACCTAGCTTGACCCAGCCCTAGAAAAACTGCTCTGACACAGTTTGAACAGTGAAATTGGACTGTATGGCCTCAAGAAGTCCCCAAGCTATTCTGTGATTCCCTCAAAATCTTTATACCTGGATTTTGCAACATGGACCCTGTTGGCCTTAGTAGAAGTGCTGCTGTGAAAGAAGTGCTGAGAATTGTAGTGTGGCAGCCCAGTGTTACCAGAGGTTGATATTTCCCCTATTTGTCTTAAATTTAAAGAGTTCTGAATTTCAGAATGAGAAATTTTTATTTATATTTTAGATATCCTCATTCAAAAAGACTTCCACTTCAATTGTATTTGTGTGTGGAATAATTATTATACTCCCTTACAGCATTAACTTTGCATTTACTTGTCTTGTACCAGAAAGGTAAGTAAGTAGTAATCTATGGGAAAATTCAACACAATCTTTTGTAAATGAAGTCTTTATAGTTCATATGCCTTTCAGGCAGACTGGAAATGGATATAACTTAGTGATCTATGTGTATAGTCTCTGGTGAAAATGTTCTCATGTCAAAATTTTAACCAAAGATAGGCTTCCCTTAGTTTTTGGGCCAGTCATGCCATTATTGAGATTTTATTCTTTCAAGAAAAAAACATTTACAGACAAACCCCACCCTGGTGAAATAAATGTCTTATATTGAAGACTGTATCACATGCAAGGAAAATGTGATACAACTGTAGCTATGGGCTCGAATAAACACTTCTAGAAACTTGTTCATATTCTTTCTCCCATGGCTTCTCTATATCTTGTAAGAATAGAAGCCTGTGGAGTCAGTCTAAGGGAGAGACTATCTAGCAAGAGAGACAGGAACTTTCCTAGGATCTGAACTCTTGTGGAGCGCGAAAGAAACATAGATAGAAGTAACTTTCTTCAATGAGTCAGTATTTTGGCTAGTTAATACAATAAACAAAATGTCTGACAAAGAAAGCCACTTCTGTTGCATTAAAAATGTGGCATTCAAAGAATCTCCCTTAGAGATGTTCAATTTATTATTGAAGGTAATTTGTATGTGCCATAATTGAAGTATGACATCTGTGTCATAAATCTGTGCAGCATACATCTGTGTAGATTTCCACCATAGAAATACTTACATCCTGAGCAGGGTGGTCTGACTTCTAGCCCTTGCTGCCAACCAAACTGGCTTTTCCTGTGAAGATATCCTAACATATATCAAATGTACTTCTATGAGGTTAGGTTACCCATCCTGGAAAGCCAAATTGGTGGCTGTTTTCCTGGAAGCTTGAGATCACCTTTGCCAAAATGCATTACAGTGACTGATCTCCCACAGATTTCCATATACAGCTGCATGTTACTGTCTTGTGAATAAAGGGGAAATAAATCTTTGTTGCTGTTTGTCTTGGTCACTTTTTCAGGCCCTGGAGGATCGTCCAAGTTCCTTGTTGGTAGATCAAGGTGACAGCAGCAGCCCATCTTTCAACCCTTCAGATAACTCCCTTCTCTCCTCCTCATCACCCATAGATGAGATGGAAGAAAGGAAATCCAGCTCCTTAAAAAGGCGACAGTAAGAGCTCATTTTCACTCCATTTTTCACAGTGCTTCAAAGAGATTAAAATGTCCATTTTGAACTGGCAGCATAAGTTGTTAGTCTGAAAGGAGGAGGGCTTGTGTTAGTTGTCAAGCATGAGTCACATTATGCAAAAAAGATGTTTTTTCCTCAAGTGTTAGTTGCAGTTTATGTTTTCTGTGACTTTTCATTTGTCACACCTGTGTTTGACTTCTGTCACGTCAGCCTCAGTTATTCAGGAAGATGCTCATTTTTAAATGTTCAGAGGGAGAGTAGCCTTCAAAAAGCTGATCATTCCCCTTGTTCTGATCCACTACACTTAATTTCTTTATGTAGTAATTAACTGTTACCATGGTAGAACAAAACCATGCCCGGTTTAAAAATCTGTGAGTAGAAATAACAATTCATATACTTAAGAGTCTCCAGACCAGAGACATAATAGCATTTTATTTTAAACAATAGTTAGATGCTTAATTTTAATGGCCCATGTAAGAAAACATCTGACTTCATACAAACAGAATCAAGCCTGCTCCACTTACAAAGTCAAAGCAGCATCTTGCTTAGAAAGAATATGCATTAATTCTTCCACTCAGTTCTGCTTATCAAATGCATGTCTGCAAATGTGTAAAAATTTGCATGCCATTAAACCAGTTTAATGTTTTAATGAAATGTGTTTGCTGTTTTCTTTCCACTGTAGCTATGTCTTACAGGAATTAGTGGAGACAGAGCGAGATTATGTACGAGATCTGGGCTACGTGGTAGAGGTATGAAGTTTTTCCTTCTCTTGATTTTTCTTCTACTTTGAAAGATGTTCTCACATACACCAGCTGTGTAGCTTGGACCTACATTTTTTTTTCCAAAACAAAGTACAAGAAGAAATTGAAAATGTGAATGTTTGCCTTCTGAGTTTTCCTCCTGCAGGCTTTTAACACCTTAGAAATATTGCATCAAATCACCCTTTTCAGAGTGGTCAAGGTGAAATCTCAGAAGCAGCAACACTAAGGGCTGCTTGCTAGATCAAAGCTAGACCAAGACAGACAGGAGACTTTTCTAGTAATGAGCAGGCACAGAGCCCCAGGCTTGACCTGGCAGTGCAGTGCACGGGAGCTGATGTGGCACCCAGGAGTCATTGGCACAACCCAGTGCAGGCTATTTAAGTGTCCCAGAGAGCGCCAGCAAACAGGGTGGGCAAACAGGTTGTGGTGCAGCAGGAAGGGTGTGGCATGGCAGTTTTCATGGGAATTCACAAAGGCAGGGTGTGTGGGGAGGGTGAAATCTCTCTCTCAGATCAAAGGTAAGTCAGCAAGTTAGGAGGAGAGAGGTAACATAACCATGGTGTCCACTCAGAGAAAGGGCACATCCCCTGCACTTGCTACAACAGATACATAGGTTCAGACTGCGCTTCCCCTAAAACATGCAGCTGTACAGGTCTCCAGCTGCAGTGAGTGCCACAGCCTCTGTCTGGAATCAGGTGGAAGTATGGAAAATAGTTGTATGAAATATGAGCAGGTGAACTATTTGCTCAGCCTGGTGGTGGAGCTGTGAGGAAGTAGAGCCAGCAAGGAATCTCCTGTGAAATACCTCAAGGAAGTCAGGGGGAGCTCTGCTAAGAAAGTGATGCAGCCAACAGCCCAGCTGAAGTGCTTCTACATGAATGCACACAGCATGGGCAACAAACAGGAGGAAAGCTATGATATGATAACCATTGCTGAGACACAGAGAATGGAAGCAGGGACAGGTAACCTGGGAGGAGTATAGGAACACTGACCACTTGTGGAGGGATGAGGTCAGGGAGGCTAAGGCACAACTAAAGTTGAACCTGACAAGGGAAAGAAATAATAACAAGAAAGACTTCTACAGATACATCAACCAGCAAAGAAAGGGTAAGGAAAGTGTGACCCCTCTGAGGAGTGAGAATGGAGTGCTGGTGTAAAGAGACAAGGAGAAGGCTGAGGTACTCAATAACATTTTTGCCTCAGTCTTCACTGGCAATCCAGTTGATGGAGCACTAGGTGTGGGCCAGCAGGCTAAAGTCCCTCTCACCATAAGGGAAGATCAAGTTCAGGATCACCTGAGGACGCTGAACATATATAAATCTATGGGACCTGATGAGATGCACCCCAGAGTTCTGAAGGAATTGGCTGATGTAGTTGCAAAGCCACTCTACATAACATCTGAGAAGTCCTGACAGTCAGGTGAAGTCCCTGAAGACTGTAAGAAAGGAAAGGTTACACCCATCTATAAAAAAGGGTAAGAAAGAGGATGATGGAAATTGCCAACCCATCAGCCTCACCTCCATGCCTGTGAAGATCAGGGAACAGATCCTTCTGGAAGCTGTACTGGTGCATATGGAGGACAGGGAGGTGATTCAAGACACCCAGCATGGCTTCATCAAGGGCAAGTCCTGCCTCACCAAACTGGTGGCTTTCTATGATGGTGTACCTACCTCGGTGGACAAGGACAGAACGGATGTTGTCTATCTGGACTTCTGCAAAGCTTTTCACAGTCTCCCACAAGGTCCTTCTCTTTCAGCTGGAGATAAACAGATTTGATGGGTGGATTGTATGCTCAATGTTATGCTGTGTTATAGAGCATGTTTTGAGTTTGGTTTTGTGTCCTAAGCAAGCTGTTGTCATGGGCAATTTGAAAAGGGTTAAAGGACAGCTCACCGTTTTTAAAGTTAAAATGTTTATAGTGAATTTCCTTGGACTGTTGCAGGGTTATATGGCACTTATGAAGGAAGATGGTGTACCTGATGACATGAAAGGCAAAGACAAGATTGTATTTGGAAACATTCACCAGATTTATGACTGGCACAGAGAGTATGTATTAACTTGAAAAACATCTCCTGAATAATTCTACCTTGAAAATAATGCACTGATGCTAAGAATTATTTTTTTCCTTCAAATACTCAGATTCAAGGTTAATAGAATTGGTCTTGTGCCTTGAGTTGTACATACATTAGATGCAACTTAAAAATGTTGTATCAAGATTTGCTTTAAACAAGAACATTTATATCTGCATCAAGTGCTTCAGCTAAGAATCTGTAGTATAGATAGTATTACATATAGATGTTTGTACATTGCCTGAGGCTTTGTTTTAAGAACATGCTTCTCCAAGAATGAAGTCTAAAGAATTTGTTAGAAGTTAGTATGGATATATACAGGCATCTCCAGCATTCAGAGTAGGGAGAAGAAAAGTTAATCATTATATGAAAATAAAGAATTTTATTAATGAAGAGCAATATGTTTTCATCTTGCCATGGATTCAGTGTGTAGTTCTGGGAACCTATATGAAAATATTACACTGTTAATATTTCAGTCGTGCATTGATATCCAAAGCTTCAATGGGGGCCACAGTGGACCTTGTAGTAAGACCCCTTTGCCTTGCAATTCCTTGTTGCTCTAGTAAAAAGTACTTAGTCTCTTTATGTTCAGCTTCTTTTTAGGAGAGTTGGAGAAGTGCCTTGAAGATCCAGAAAAACTGGGATCTCTGTTTGTTAAGCATGTAAGTGCAAGAGTCTTCATTGGCAAACTGCTATTGCTACTTCTGACCAATGTGACTGATTATTAAGGATTTATCTGTGGTACAACGTGGTTAAGAAAATGTTGTGAAATATTCTTCACTGTGAGAGGTGGAGAGATTCCTTATAAGGGCTTATAAGTAAACTAACTAAATGTCTAATTTCTGTCCCAAATACCTTCATGTAGAGAGGAAATATGAATGACGATTTCATTTCTCTATCAGTTCCAGTTCAGTGCAGGGAATTGTCATTTCATAGGACACCAGCCTTCTAATCCCAAGTATCCATGCAGTAGCATGGAACACATGAAACAAAGATAGGAAAGACTCATTTTTCTTTCCAGTTTTAGTGCATTCTAGTTCTGTATCCTTTCTCCTTCTGAGAATCAGTAGTGGTTGATATTCTTCCCTCTCCACTTGGGGAAGGAACTGAAAGTGCCAGAAATTTGTAGGTTTTGGTGTTAGTCCAACACAGTACCTTTTATAGCTTTATACAAGTCCCCAGTTTCTCAGTTTTATTTATTTGTGAGAAGGAATTGACTGTGTGACACATGTGAATATTGTAACACTTCAGAAGGAAACCAAATGAACTAGTTAACTAGAAACTAGATGTCAAAATTCAAGACACGTTAGACATGCCACTAATCAGTCATTCCGGTGTCTCTTTGTGTAGAAATACAACTTACTATTTGTTTGAGATGATATCTCAGGGTACTCTGCAATACAGCAGAAGGGAAACTTGCCTGCTAAATACGATCATTTGCACAAGTGTGCAACGATTGAAGACAGGGTGGATTAAAGCAGATTTAATGGGTTTCAGTTTTTTCCTGCAGCCTGTGTTTGAAGTCAATACCAGGGTAGCAAACTAGCACAGAACCAAACATTCATGGAATAGTAACACTGGAAGCTAGGCCTAATTCCTTGACTAATGATGAAGAATGAGCTGTTTAATTTCTGAAGGATTATTTGAAGAAAAAAGGCATGGGGAGAGGGAGAATTCTGGCACTGGTAAAATGGGAAACCTGGAGGAAGTAACCTCTCTTGTTTCTGATTGCTGTTTGACTTTCTCCTGGTACATTTGTAATTGAGTTGTCTTTGAAAGACACCCTTACCACTCCAGATGGAAAGGCAAGCTGTAATGCTTCAAGCAAAACCCTGTCTATAAGCTAGAACATGATGATTCAGTTCCTGCTCTTAATCTTAGTTCTGTGTCCTTCTGAATCTCTGTCTTATTTCTTCCTTTTTCATTTTCCATTTGTCTTCAATGATCAGTACTCCCTAAGTATGAGCAGCAAAGGCTCTCACAGAAAACTGATCTTAGCAAAATGATAAGAAAGATTTTGGAGTAGGTGATAGACACAACTTATTGCTGTGTTTCCTAACCAGCAAGGTCAGTAATCAAGAATGAATCTTAATGGGTGAAGTTATGTTCTCTCTCTTTTCTTTGTTATTTTGGCATTAAAAGCATATGCACAAAATACAGAATCAGAGTTAAAACTACTAGGAATAGCATCTCCAGGCTACAGCACCTACATCTCCACCCCACTAGGACAGCAAGTACTGAACAGAAGACTTGCAAGATTCCTCCTAACTATCCTGTGCAATTAAACAGGAGGAAGTTATTTTTCTAATATATTAGAAGAGTTAACAGGTTATTGCATTAATAATATGATATTTCAGTTCTCTATCTATTGCTTTTTGACTTGTGTTGCCTTTCTAAAATCAGCATGATATCCCCAAAGAAACCTGTCTGTAATTTCTGTATATGTGGCTCCTTTCCTCAAGAGGACATTTTAAAATTCATACTTTTGAACTGCTGTACTTATTTAATACTTTAATCCGGCATGCTTTCTTTCTTGGTGATGATGGATCTATTATTCTGTGTCTTTGTTATTCCAGGAGAGAAGGTTGCACATGTACATAGTTTACTGCCAAAACAAACCAAAGTCTGAGCACATTGTCTCAGAGTACATTGATACATTTTTTGAGGTAAGTTCCTGGGAGAGGATATATGCAAGATGAAGGGTGTGTACAAATCATTATCAGATCTGTGCAGCAGAACAAACACACACCCCACCCCCCCCAAGAAAAGGGCAACACATATCTTCGTTACTTGTTTAAATGATAATTTCTCATAATTTCTGTTTTGATTTCTTAAATCTAATACAAGCTCCTAGAGATGTATTTGTTTCTAAGGGAAGCAAACTACAGCTAGGTATAAGCTATTAATTAATCATTAGAGTCTCATCCTTAGTAACCCCAGCCCGGGCAATTAACAGTGTGTGTTACATGAGGTGGCAGTTTTGCATGAACAAAGAGTCTATTGAAAATAGACTGCATACAGCCTGTGACTGAAAAATTGCATGACACTACACAATCATTTTGAAAAACAATATAGAAGATGTTTGGAGGGGGGAATATTTCAGAAACAAATCAGATGCAGATAAGGGGAAGGGCTTGAGCTTCTGTAAACTGAAGATTAAATTCTCTTCTGACTTTTGCCAGTTCTGCTCTGATAGCCATTAACAGTGATGTATCCCACTGTGTTCCTAGCTCAACAAAACAAAAGTTGTTTCTAACCGAATGAACAAAAAATGTTTGTTTTACAACCCGCAGGATCTAAAGCAACGCCTAGGCCACAGACTTCAGCTGACAGACTTGCTAATAAAACCTGTGCAGAGAATTATGAAATACCAGCTGCTACTAAAGGTAAAGTGATGTTGAGATAACTGATGTAATATGTAATACCCATGTGTTCATGGATACCTTTTCTGAGGATTGCTGATGCTTTTCCACCTTTCTCCCAAACAGAACCCAGATTTGTAAGCCATGTCCTATGATTGCTTACCAAACTTATTCAGATAGTTATACAAATTGCAGTGAGGAACTTGAGCAGAATTTTGCTTTTGCTTTTTAACTGTTAAAGATCCAATGAACTCAAGTGAGTGACATGGAAATATTTAGAATTCATCCCAATGTCATATGAAGGGGAGAAGGATATCCTAGCTGTTTTCAGATGTTCATATGATATCAGTTGTTTGGATTCATCCCTACTTTTCCATCTATATCTGCAACCATTTTAATACCATGCAAGTGATCACTGAAGTGCAACCTTGTGTATCACAGAGGTTGCCATAATAAATGTTCTCACATGAGCTAAACAAAAAAAAAAGTGAATAAATATTACAATGTTTTTTTCTTTGGGTCTTCTTCAGTGTATCATTCTCTGAGAGAGGATAGCAAATTCAGATTATGTAAGGTTTCTCTTTTCTGATTAGTGGAAAAATAACACATTTATTTTTCATTTTTCAGGACTTCCTCAAATACTCTAAGAAAGCTAATCTTGATACAACAGAACTAGAGGTATTTGAGAGATCTTTTCTTAGTGACTGAAATGCTCTTTATTCTGAATGTCTCTTGTCTTCACAGTCACTTTCCTCTACTAGTCACTTCTAGTCTTCTAGAGAGTGTAATATTAAGTGTTTACCTTTTGTAATTCTGTTGTAACACAACCATGTCAAATGAAACAAAATTTTATGCCACTAACTCAGTTGGAAAATAAAGCTTTGACTTTTTATTTGTCTTGAACAGAGAGCTGTAGAGGTCATGTGTATAGTACCAAAACGGTGTAATGACATGATGAATGTTGGCCGCCTGCAAGGATTTGATGTAAGTTGGCTGGAGTTTTACTTAGAGTTTTTGCCACATTCTGTAGAAATGAACAATTAATGTTGTGGGGAGAAATGAAGTAAAGTGTTCCCTTACAATCTCATTAGCTGATGCAAATGAGCAGTAAATGAAAGATCAAGTTTTAGCCCTGCCGAGGACTCTTTGCTGGTAAACTGCTCCTACTGTGTCCCCCAGACAAGATAACTCCTGCAAAATCTAGGAAGCACTGGTGTTATTACAGTTCTCTTATTGACTAATGACTTGCAAAAAGTAGTGACATAATTACTTCTCAGAAGATGAGCAGACCTGACTTGAGTTGTGTAAACAAAGGAGGAGTAAAGTACCTGAGGCAACTTTTATCCGTTCTTGTTTAGCTAAGTCTAAGAGCTGGAAATTAGCTGTTAAAAAAGTATACCTCAAGCAGACCACAGTCACATGTTCTGCTTGGAAAGCACTTTTTACTTTGTGATGCTGGTATGAACTTGAATTCTTCCTGGTTTTGGCACCCTGGAAGACACTGGAAGAATATCTGCATTACTGCGGGAGTTACTGAGAATAGAGGTGACAAACCTCAAATTGTAGTATGAATTTAAAAGGGTAGGAGTGGATATTTTGAGGGGTTTTTCTTGATTGTTTTTGTGAGAAAGGGCACAATGTCTTGTGTATAGGAGGATCAATGACTATAACAGAGAGTGACACTCAGGAATTAGGATATAGACAAAGCTAATTTGGCACAAGCATCTAGGGAAAGAAAGGAAGGACCTGCTCTAACTGTGTTTCCATTTGCTTCTATATTTAGGGTAAAATTGTAGCCCAGGGTAAGCTCCTGCTCCAGGACACATTCTTGGTTACAGACCAGGATACGGGACTTCTGCCACGCTGCAAGGAGAGACGGGTCTTCCTGTTTGAGCAGATTGTCATTTTCAGTGAGCTGCTAGATAAAAAGAAAGGTTTCTCCATGCCCGGATTCTTGTTTAAAAACAGTATCAAGGTAACTGTTGTGTGTGAGTCTTTGTGTCCCCTGCACAAACTCTAAGGTAACAGTTCCTGATTCAATGTGGAGTCCCTGTTGACTTAATGCACAGTGAGGTGTCATTCATTTCCTGAAATTATTTCCTCTGATGATAAATGGAAATCTTTGGATCCTAGTGCTCTGATGCTTCCCATGTGAAGCACACTAAACAGGTGTCCTTGTACAAAGCTGAACAAGGATTCAGAGAGTTTAGTCTTCAGCTCTGTGCTGTGTGTACACCACATTGCAAAGTAAGTAAAGATACTAACTCTTTATGTATCCCTTCTTTTCTGTTTCAGCTGAAATTAGTCCAAATGTTTAGGTAACATTTTTAAGTAGTTCCACCTTCCTAGATATGTCAGTTCTTCCTCAAACAGAAAGCATTTACCTCCACTTCAAGCTTTCCCTAAAAAAAAGCCCTGATAGTGTTAGGGCCCACCAGCTCTCCTCATGAAGCATTTTAGGTGGACCCTTAATTCATCTCAGTGCTTTGCCTGTCACTTGAGCATCCTGTTTAGTGCTGGCTAGATAGCCAGTTCCAAGGCAATTGCTCTATCTGCAACAGAAACCTTTAATGTGGGACAGTGGTAGAACTCCATAGCAGGCTCAGCATTTTAAGTAATGTGAAGGGAGAGTGAGGGACAATAGAGAGCACTGGCCATAATGACCAGCTGGAGAGGCACAGTATGTCAGTAAGTTGTACACTAATCCTTAGTTTACTGTAATCCATTCATAGAATCACAGGATGGTAGGGGTTAGACGAGACTTTCAGAGATCATGGACTCCAACCTCCCTGCCAGTTTCATGGTGGCATTTTACTGAAGGAAAAAATTATCATCATTCGAAGGTCCTACATTGGAGATTTTAAAGGTGTGTTTCTCATAAAATACCTGGAGTAATTTATTTCTTGTCCTTCATAAAGGTGAGTTGCCTTTCTCTGGAGGAAAACGTGGACAGCGATCCATGTAAATTTGCACTATCATCACGAACGGGCGATGTCACGGAGACCTTTATTTTGCATTCTGCCAGTCCAGGAGTCCGCCAGTTATGGATCCATGAAATTAACCAAATTTTAGAAAACCAGCGCAACTTTTTAAATGGTAAGCTATTTCCTGCCACTGGAAGTTCATGATTGAATTATTTCTCTCTAATCTATTCTTACTTGGCTTTGAAATGTTTTGCAAGTTTTCCTTGAGCTAATACAGAACAGTTGGGAATTATGTGCCTCATTTCTGCTTCAGAACAGATGCTAGCATTTATTGTAAGAGTTGTAGCCCGAATTTGCATGGTGTTCTCTTGGTGAAATGTCTCAAATGTTTTGTGGGAGTGAATCAAGACAGCTTGTGTACCTCTTTTAAGCAAATGCAAGCTTTTAGAAGCTAAATTCAAGTGGAAGTACGTATTCAGAATATGTTTTGCTTGTGTTATTTTGGTGTCCGCTGTTGTCACTGTGGCAACAACATTCAGATTCTTCACGAAAAAAGTAGAAAGTGTTAATGCCTCCTGTGGCACTGGAAGGTTCTTGCCATATTTTAATATTCATCAGTTGTGGCCCCAATCTAGATCTTTTTTTTTTTAAGAGTTGTAATGGATGGAACAACAAGCTGAGAATTCAGTCACACCTGTTTTTGCCCAGCTTGGCTGCTGACTGACAATGTGATCCTAGAGAAGAGCGTTTCTCCTTGGTTTCAGATTTTTCATCTTTAAAAAAGGTCATGAAGGTACAATACAGAACAGTGATTTGAGGTCTACACCATGACCACTATTGCTAAGGGAATTTATTTTGTTTTAACAGCACTCCCCTTTTGCCAGTAAATACGTCTGTTTTAAACTGTTCCCATTCCCTTTCCTGCCCTCCTTTCCCTGATCGCCTCCCCTCTCACCCCCATTGCAGCCTTGACGTCCCCAATTGAGTACCAGAGGAACCACGGTAGTGGTGGAGGCGGCACTGGGAGCAGCAGCGGTAACAGCAGTGGCCCCAGCAGCTGTAGTGGCATCCCCAGCTCCAGCCGTAGCCGGCCATCCCGGATCCCCCAGCCTGTCAGACACCATTCCCCAGTCCTGGTCTCCTCTGCAGCCTCGGCCCAAGCAGAGGGAGACAAGATGTCAGGTATGTCCATTCACAATCTCTCCCTGCCACACTACAACACCTCTTTAGAAACTGGCCTGAGCCAGCCAGACAGGCATCCTCCCAGTGCAGAACCAGATGGTCCTCAGAGAGAAGCTGAGCAGATTCCCAAGATGAAAGTCATTGAAAGTCCCAGGAAGACAGCAGGAAACATTTCTGGCTCATCTGATGGAGCCCAGAAAGACTCACGTGGAATCTCAGAGGACAGTCGATCAAGAAACAGCATAGCATCACTGACACTTGGAAAGCCAAGACCAGGAGCTGTCTCACCAATGAACTCTCCTCTCTCCACAACTTTCCCTTCTCCTTTTGGCAAAGAAACCTTTCCACCCAGCAGCCCCCTGCAGAAGGGCTCCTTTTGGAGCTCCATCCCAGCATCCCCTGCCAGCCGCCCTGGCTCCTTCACTTTCCCTGGGGACAGTGACTCCCTCCAGCGGCAGGTCCACCGCCACTCTTCACACAGCAAGGACACAGACCGCATGAGCACTTGCTCCTCGACCAGCGAGCAGTCAGTTCACTCCACCCAGAGTAATGGGGTAAGAGCGGAGCACCTCTGTCCTGCAAGCTCTTCTAAAACCTTCCCATGCTCCCTTTCTGTGCGTTACCATCACTCTCCGTACTAACTTCTGGCTCTCCAGTGCTGTACTGCTCTGAAATAATCAACTGTTTGAATATCTTCTGCGTATTAAAAAACAATTATCTACCTCTGTGTATGTATACATAGAATCATGGGTATGTATACAGACACAAAAGCAACTGCTAACATGCGATTTCTGCCTCTGCTGAAAACATAGATCACTAGGCTGGTACTAACTTGCTCTTCTTGCTTTTTTCGTCTCTAATTTGAAGGCACATAATTAACATGCTGAAGTGTGGCAGCCAGAACACCTTGGGGTATGCATTGCGGCCAGCACTTAAATCTGACTTCAAGATTTTGGCAGATTGCCTTGGGGCTTTTTCCCTTTCATGCACAAATCCACCACCATTGTCCTGTTGAATTTAAAGTTTGTGGAGACATCTACAGAACGTACCCTGGGCTGCTTGGAATTTTTTTATTCATTTATTAATGTATTATTTCCCCGCTCTCCTTTCAGCCTTAGTTGATGTACAACGTTGTCTTTTTAAATCCTGTGTCTGATCGAGGAAGCTTCCTGGAATCCACTCAAAATAGACCGTAGCTAAAGTAATCCTCCTATTACTACTACCAAAACAAATAGTGGCTCCACCTGACTTTTCCACTTTGTAAGAAGAACTGGTTTAGGGCATCCGGAGATTCAACCTTTTAGTATGCACTAAATGCTGTGTTTGTGCAGAAGCTGGGCTATCAACAGAATCCACGTTCTCTGTAATAATGGCCACCAGGAAATGCAACACAGCAGTCGCAAAGGCATGTGCAAACACAGAGCAAAACAATTCAAGGCGCTTGCCATGGATGTGGTAGGCAGGCTACGGTGCCTCTCCTTTTAAACTCGCGTTTCGTTTTTCTCCTAAGTGTCGCATTCACAAATGTTTGTTTTTCCACTCTCTCACAAATAATATTCAGTAGCAATTTTGCAAATCACTTACCTTGCCAGAATTATTTTAAGTGCATGCATTTCTGTGTAGAACTGTTTAACACACAGAGCTTTCTTGACCTCTCTTAGTTCTTACACCTACTTTTATAATAGCTTCAGAAGAAAAAATTGAGCTTTGCATGTGTTGTATTTTTATTTTGATATTCCTTCAGCTTTTCATTTGTTTTAGCTCTGTCATGTTTATCTTCAGTCTGTCAAAATGTGATGATAATGTTATATCTGGTATCATTTGGGTATTTAACAATTGCTGCATGTTTTATGAGCAGACAGGGCTTGCATAGTATCAGTTGATGTTGTTTCATTTCAAAAAAGAGAGAGGAGAAGAAAGACTATGGCACTGAGTTTTCAAAACATTTGAATTTTGATGCTACCTCTGCAAAGGCATCATTGCTTGCTTTTATCTTACTGTAAAATGGTATCTGGAAGCATGCCTTCTGTTCACAGCTGTTTCTTTTTGTTTGGTAATTGAGAGGGGTCATAACGTTTCATTTATCGCCTTGTTTATAGAACATACTTCAGCAGGATTTCACACCACGTTCAACAGGCTAGAGAAAATGGGTTGAGAAGGTTTATTTTGATTTAACCATTTGTGTGTGTGCACTGTTTCCAGTTTGCCTGAGTCATGGAATGGGCTTGCTGGTACAAAAGTCCTCTAAGCTGCACAAAATGGTTCTCCCTCTGGAAATATAGCATCTGGAATTGACATAAGTATGCTTTAGTAGGGGCACAATCCAGGATGAGATCTTTCAACCACCCAGATGGACAAAATAGTTCAGTTAGAATAAAAAGTACAGGCTCACTGGAAACACAAGCATCAATGTGGCAAACATGCTATGAATGAGTAATCTGAGACTGCTCCTTTCTAAATGGCCAAGTTCTCAGTCAAAGCACTCATGGGGAAGCACAGGTACCAAGAGGTAGAGTGACTTGCCTAAGGCCGTTAGCAAATTGGAAGAGGATGTGGGTTTCAGGGCTCCCAGTATACCATGCTGTTCACTGACCCTTGCTGCATCACAGTGCTGAGGGGAGAAATATTTAGCAGCTTTGAGAAAAAAGATGACACCGTTTTAATCCTGTGTGCCAAGCTTTCCATTCCATACTAGCACACAGGTGGTTCCGAGGTGTGGTTATGCTGTACATACATGTACATGTACATATACATGTGTATGTGATAGTAGTCTTCAGCTACATCGGGGTGCTGATTTCCTTTTTCAGCTCAGGTCACAAGCAGTAGTGACCTGAAACAGTTTGAAGTAGGGACAGAGATGAAGAACATCACGTACGCATACAAGACTTGGTTTTAACTTGTTTCAAGAAGGAAATAACTTACTTCAGACAATAGGTTGTGTATTCTGATAATAGATTTCACACTTCCATATATTAAACCTCATTGAGAAATGCATGCAAAAGGACAAAATGTGTCTTACTTTAATAATTTTCAGTACCTTCATGACCATGTTTGTTCTGAAAAGTAGTATGACTTTAATGTACACCTGATCATCCATAATTGACTTTCTGCAATTGCTCAGCAGGGAAACAAACAATATTCATGGACACTAATTAGAAGTGTTTGATAAACAGCTAACAACACTCAGCTGTCATAGTCACTAATCAGAAATGAGACTTCCAGCTTTATTCTCATAGTTCAGTGGCCCTATTTTGCCCAAGAAATGAGCAATTTCTTATTGCAGTAATTTACCTCATCCTGTACATTAAAAGGACCCAATTGTACAGATTGAACAAAGGCCAGGCTTTGTGGTTTTGAGCCACACTGTCAAAAGCTTTGTTCTCTTGTACTTTATTGTGTTTTGTGTGCAGAAGGCAGGTGTCTGAGATCTGGCAGACAGTGCTAGGAAAGACTATATGTAATTTTTCTGTGTTGGAATTTCCAGTGTTTATGAGGCGATGATCATGATTTTGAAGCTGCATCTCTGAGACCACAAAAAATGGTCTTACATGCTGTGCTGTAGTTTTGTTGCCTGATGAAAATACATTAGCTTGAATGAAAGGCCAGTTGAACAGACTCAGTTAAAGGAAGCAGTCCAAGTAAAATTAACAGGAATAAATCTTTGCAGCATGTGTACGTGAAGGTATTAGAAGATCAGAGTGATTTGTACAAGATAAGTAGACATAGGCAGGGTAAAAGGAGAAATTGCAGCTCTTCTCTTTGACTACATCTTAAATTATGTGGATTATGCAGGTAATGTACCAGTCCAAGAATGCCTTCATCATGAACTTTAAACTCAATTCTTTCCTTTCCCCTTCTCTTTTTGCTTCCAACTGGTGCTTGCAGAGTGAAAGTAGCAGCAGTAGCAATATCTCCACCATGCTGGTGACACACGATTACACGGCAGTGAAGGAGGATGAGATAAATGTCTACCAAGGAGAGGTCGTGCAGATTCTCGCCAGCAACCAACAGAACATGTTTTTGGTGTTCAGAGCCGCCACTGATCAGTGCCCCGCAGCCGAGGGCTGGATTCCCGGCTATGTCTTGGGGCATACCAGTGCAGTCATAATTGACAACCCTGATGGAACCATCAAGTGAGTGCCTGGGTGACTCTAGAAGGGGGCTAGAAAGTAAAATTTCCAATTTAGACAGGACTTCTAACATTTTAAACCAGAAGTTGACACAGTCTTTTAGAAATAGATTCATAGAATGGTTTGGGTTAAAGGAAAATCAAGCAGAACAAGTACTTCAGAGGTCCCTTAGCAACTACAAATACAAGCTAGTAAAAAAGAAGCTCGCACTCTGTATTTAAAAGCTGTAGTAGTGCATTCTTCTGAGAAAAGCTGATGAAAGAATACATGATCTAAGAGCACCAACAGCTACTGGTTATTGAATAGGATGAGTTCCCAGGCTACACACCTTTATTTAGTACAACAGTCAAATATTCCAAGTCAAAAAAAGACTTCAGAATTCCTGGATATCTACTTTGAGTCAAAAACCTGTTGAAAGTGACTGATTGTGCTAGGAAGACCTCTCTCAAACCTGCGATGAGAGAAATTCTATCAAAGTTCACAGCACTTAGACTTTATGTAAAACTTCTATAGGCTGCATTTGACAGTTTATATTTGCATATATAAAGTTTACCCTTCCAGCATTGATTTCAAGAAATAGTAGTATCATAGAATCAGTCAGGGTTGGAAGGGACCACAAGGATCATCTAGTTCCAACCCCCTTGCCATGGGCAGGGACACCCCACACTAGATCAGCCTGGCCAGAGCCTCATCCAGCCTGGGCTTAAACACCTCCAGGGACAGGGCCCCAGCCACCTCCCTGGACAACCCATTCCAGGGTGTCACCACTCTTATGGTGAAGAACTTCCTCCTCACGTACAGTCTGAATCTCCCCACCTCCAGCTTCATTCCATTCCCCCTAGTCCTACCTGAGATCCTGAGAAGTCCTTCCCCATCCTTCTTGTAGGCCCCCTTCAGATACTGGAAGGCCACAATTGTCACCTCGGACCCTCCTCTTCTCCAGACTTAACAGCCCCAACTCTTTCAGTCTGTCCTCATAGGACAGGTGCTCCAGCCCTCTGATCATCCTGAACTACAGGCTCATCTTACTAGCTTGCTCGCAGTTTTAACCATAGTAGCATCCCTTACGGAGTATTCAATGTACTTTATTTCAGCAAACTTTAATACAATGAAATTGCATTTTTACATACTTTTCCAATGCCATTTTAAAGCGGTGAGTGTAACATACTACATCGAGTTGAAAGAAAAAATACTGAAGTTTAATATTCTATATTCAGGAAGTCAGCATCTTGGCACACAGCACTCCGTTTAAGGAAGAAATCTGAGAAAAAAGATAAAGACGGCAAAAGGGAAGGCAAGCTAGAAAACGGTTACCGCAAATCCCGAGAAGGACTTGCCAACAAGGTTTCTGTGAAGGTAAGTGTTACAGAGGCCAAACAGTTTTCAAAGGAAGTTGTGTTGGGATTTCTTTAAAGATAGCTTCTGTTAGAATTTCACATGAAGCAATTAGAGGCAACAGTGGTTTTAACAGAGAGCGTTTGCCAAACCTGAAAACAGGAAGAAAATAACTTTTGAGCCTGCCAGCATGACGAGAATGAGAACATTGCAGAAAGAGTAGAGTGGTGCAGAAATTCTTATGTTCAGATATTTCTTGGATCTTTGTGGGTACAGCTAACTTCAACTCATCATTGTGCTTTTCCTGCAATTATTTAAGATGCTATAAGGCTATCATGGCATTAATTCCTTATTTTCTTCTTTCTAGCTTCTCAACCCCAATTACATTTATGATGGTAAGTTATTGTTTTTGAAGTTACACTAAATAGCATTTGATCAAAACATTATTTACTTTGTTTAAATTTGCTTGTTATGAATTATGTCAGGAACTGAATGTTTTCTAAGGAGACATACGTAGGCTCTTTTTGTACAATGGAGACAGTTAATGCTATGTGTCGTGTTTAATACTGCACTGACTTGTCTAATGGAAAAGTGAGAGTGCAAAAAAAATAGAAAACCAGATTTACTAACTTCAATTGACCTAATGCCATTGATTCTCTTTGTTACAGTTCCCCCAGAGTTTATAATACCATTGAGTGAGGTAACATGTGAGACAGGAGAGACCATCATGCTTAGGTGTAAAATCTGTGGTCGCCCCAAGGCTTCAGTTACTTGGAAAGGTCCTGATCACAACACACTGAGCAATGACGGTCATCACAGCATTTCATACAGGTACAGTAATTTGTCTAATGTGTAACAGGGACTGCTACATTTTCTGTTAGCCCCCTTGGTTCTGGATAGCTTTTAGCTTTGAAGCATAATGGCAAGTTTGCCCTCAGAAATACCTGACATCTGAGATTTTCTGGAAATGTGCAACTTTCCTCAATGGCTGCAGTACCCCAACATCACACCCAGTTGATTTTTAAACACAAAAGAAAATTCAGCTGGTGTTCTTGATCAGCTATAGCAGAAACCAGTGTGGTTCTATCACACTGACCTAGTGCTTGATGTAGAAGAGTATGTTTTGACACACCAGTGGTATGACATGCCATCCTGCCCATCTCTTACTTCCTTTAGTAGCACACCGTTATTTTTGAGGAGAATGCTTTCAGATCACACTACAGTGTTTTGCAAAGAAAAGCCTCTGGTTCCTACTGACTTGGCAGTGCCACTGTCTGCACTACTGAAGCACAGAAATTAATATTTTTGTCTGTTTTTAACTTTTCTATGATACAACTTAGCATACTAACTAGTAACCTTGACACCTGATTCATAAGAAAAATTGCTATATTCGGGAATGTGAAACTGCATGTTAGAAGAGGTTGGGGTTTTTTTTAAAGCATTCTTTTATATACAAAAATGTTGCCAGAATAGAATAGAATAGACCAGACCAGACCAGACCAGGTTGGAAGAGACCTTCAAGATCATGGCGTCCAACCCATCAACCAATCCAACCCTCCTAAACAACTAACCCATGGCACCAAGCACCCCATCAAGTCTCCTCCTGAATACCTCCAGTGATAGTGACTCCACCACCTCCCTGGGCAGCCCATTCCAATAGGCAATCACTCTCTCTGTATAGAACTTCTTCCTAACATCCAACCTAAACCTCCCCTGGTGCAGCCTGAGACTGTGTCCTCTTGTTCTGGTACTGGCTGCCTGGGAGAAGAGACCAAAATGGGTTATTTTATGCCCTTAATTCAAAATGAAGGGGTTTCTTGGGAAAAGTTTCTCATTAATAGATAGAAGACTATGTCATCTTCTTAGAGGTTGTGTGGTATAGCTCAGCTTACTTGCAAACCTGATGGCATGTTACTCTGTTATTTTTAACCTTCTCCTGGTGCTGCCTTTTCTTTTTCACTGAGTATAATTCTTTTTATACCCAGGGGAAGCAGAGACGCTGTGGCAGCTTTGCTACTGCGTCCAGGACTGTTGTGAGATGATTAAGAGTTAGATTTGTTGGGTTTAATTCACCGTGATTTATTCCTGTTACAGAATTACATCCAGTGAATTGTTGCCTGTCTCTAACAGAGTTGTAGAAATAATAATCATGACATTTTCCTAAAATTTACTTGGTTTTTTTTTTCCCCTGAAATTAAATTATGTGATGAAGACAATGGTAAATAGTTTTCAAGTCAGTCAGTCAAATAATTTGCATGTAAGTCAGATGAATCCAAAGGAAAACAATCAGAATGATGAAAGTCTTGAAAATATGCTGTAATGTGAAAGCATAACAAAATGTTAGAGTTATCTTGAGCTTAGGAAAGTGCAGAGAGGACTTGCCAAGTATTCACGTTTGTTAGAGACTTCTGCAAATAAAATTACCTACTGTTCAGGTCCTTGGCATATGGTCAAAAAACATAGCAGAATGGCACAGGGGAAGATTTAAGCAGCCATTTAAAGACAAAAAGGGTGGTTGAGCAGCAAGATTGAGGAAGACTGCAGAACCTTTCTTTTCTGATCTTGCATGGGTTTTTCTGTATCTGCTCTGGAACAGAGGAAAAAGATGAAGCCATTTTTAGTTTCCTTCCATCTTCATTCTTCCAGATTCTGAGGTTTCCAAAGGTGTGGTGAGGTGTGTCTTTTGTATTGAAGGGGGGAGCCCTCTTGCAAGGGGTTAATGCTCTGCAAGTACAAATGTTTAATCAACTTCTGTATGCTGGGTGTCAGGAATGGAAGCTAACCTTCCAGCAAGAGAACAACAATTATCTTGATGTGCCTTTTCATAATTTGAATAAATTAGAGGAAGCAGGAAGAATCAGGGGAGGCATTTAATTTTCAAACACAATGGAGCTTGGGACATGCTGAGATAGTGTCAGTGAGGATGTTTTTCTAAATCTGTAGGATATTCCAAGAAACTCAATGGACACAAAGTGCTCACATTCTGGTAGACACTTCTGAAATGCAGGGACAGGATTAGTAATGTTTGTCCAGAGAGAGATAGCAACTGGAGAATAAGAAATATTAACAGTGTCAATCCAACTTCATCCAATTTCCATAGCATGATGTCTGTAAAATGAATATGAAGTTAACAGATGCCATTGTGTTTTCCAGTGACTTAGGAGAGGCTTCACTGAAAATCATTGGTGTCACTGCAGAAGATGATGGTATCTACACATGTATAGCTGCAAACGATATGGGTTCGGTTTCATCTTCTGCCAGTCTACGAGTTTTAGGTAGGTTGCATGCAAAGTGTCAACTACCCATAGTACAAGAAAAAGAAAACCTCAGCTCTTGAGCATCCCTCTGTTAAAGGAGTATTGTAACAAATCTTTTTGCTTGTGTTATATTACTTGCTGCAGCAGGAATAGATGCACTTTTAGGATGTAACTAATTAGAGGTCCATACAGACAAGATGCCTATGCAGTACTGTGAACATACATTTACCTTATCTGTCAATACTGGTTCACACTGTGACAACATCATATTTTATCATCTGTTTTCTTAGTTTAGTCTCTATGAATGTTGCTGTGCTAAAATGTATGATTTCTAAAGTGTACTGATGTAAGATTAACATTACTCTGCATGTTAATATGCCGCTGGGGTAGCATTGTAAAGCCACAGTGTGTAGGAGAATGTATAACCATTCCTTGTCTTTGCATCATGGTTCTACACTTCAGTTACATTATTTCAGTACTGAAAGTAAGACAACCTGAATGTGAGGGAACAAAAAGGAAACCTACAAACAAAAATTCCCTGTGTTCTGAAGGCAAACAGCAAAAGCAAAACATGTTTACTTGACGTGTGTGATGACATTATGATAAGTTTCAGTGCGTTTGTACATTTACTTATTTCTCTATTAAGTGTTTAGAATCCTCCATTCTTAGAAACAGGGAAAGTACAAGGAGACAGACAGTATCACAGAATGTTAGGGATTGGAAGTGACTTCAGAAGATCATCTGTTCCAACCCCCTTGCCAAGGCCCGGCCACCTGGAGTAGGTCTCACTGGAATGCATTCTGGCAGGTTTTGAATATCTCCAGAGAAGACAACTCCACATCATCTCTGGGCAGCTTGTTCCAGTGTTTTGTCATCCTCACAGTGAATAAGTTTTTCCTTATGTTCAGCCTCCTATGCTGCAGCTTGCACCCACGGCTTGGACAGCAGCACTCTGCGCAGGGTTAGGAACTGGCTGGAGGGCTGAGCCCAGAGAGTGGTGTTGAGTGGTGCCACAGCCAGCTGGCAGCCAGTCCCTAGTGGTGTCCCCCAGGGATTCGTGCTGGGCCCCATCCTCTTCAGTATATTTATTGATGATCTGGACGAGGACGTTGAGTCCATTATCAGTAAGTTTACAGATGACACCAAGCTGGGGGCAGCAGTTGATCTGTTAGAGGGTAGGAGAGCTCTGCAGAGGGACCTTGACAGGCTGGACAGATGGGCAGAATCCAACAGCATGAGTTTTAACACATCCAAGTGATGGCCACAGCAACCCCATGCAGTGCTACTGGCTAGGGTCAGAGTGGCTGGAGAGCAGACAGGCAGAAAGGGACCTGGGGGTACTGGTTAATGGCAGGCTGAACATGAGCCAGCAGTGTGCCCAGGTGGCCAAGAAGGCCAATAGCATCCTGGCCTGTATCAGGAATAGTGTGGCCAGCAGGAGCAGGGAGGTCATTCTGCCCCTGTACTCAGCACTGGTTAGGCCACACCTTGAGTCCTGTGTCCAGTTCTGGGCCCCTCAGTTTAGGAAAGATGTTGAGTTGAACGTGTCCAGAGAAGGGCAACAAAGCTGGGGAGGGGTTTGGAGCACAAGCCCTATGAGAGGCTGAGGGAGCTGGGATTGCTTAGCCTGGAGAAGAGGAGGCTCAGGGGAGACCTTATTGCTGTCTACAACTATCTGAAGGGAGGTTGTAGCCAGGTGGGGGTTGATCTCTTCTCCCAGGCAACCTGTGACAGAACAAGAGGACACAGTCTCAGGCTGCACCAGGGGAGGTTTAGGCTGGTGGGTTTTGCTGTTTCCTTCAACTTGCCAATATTGCTTATTCAGACAATTTCCACTGCACCTGAATGAGTTTCTGCTGTAGAATTTCTGCTGCATTGCCCGGGCTGCTTTGGTGTGTTTGTCTTGCTGCCACCTTATGTCACGTGGAGATCAACAAGACAGGGTGATTCTACTGACAGTGTCTCAATCAATGAAGTTTTCTAGTCATGGAAATATAAAGCTCTTGATGGACAAGAATTAGTGTGAAACTGTGCTTTGAGGAACTAGTGTAAGGAGTGTCCTTCCTACACCAGCACAGAATTTGAATTTAGTCACAATCAGAGTCACAGAATTCTTGTAAACTACTCTCTTTCAGCCACAGTCCTTGGTCTTACTGATCTAATCCAAAAGCAAATGTTCACTTTTCAATCAAAACTAAATCAGAATTTGCTATGTCTTTGTTACTCTGCAACTAGACTCCAAAATTCAGGCAGCTATATTTTGCTAGCCCTTCTATTCAGCTCTATTAATACTTTTACACAAAAGTTCTGGTCCCAGTTTGTCTCCCCTTTGCTTCCCCAGTCCGTAAGCGCAAAACAGACACTCTGAAGCTGTAGCACAAAGTAAGGTTTCAACATCAAACTATAAAGTCTTTTCCAATTCTTTGGACTTGAAAGACTTGCCATTTGATTCTAGGCAATTCTTGTGAATTATCTTGTGGAAAGAGTGAAGAGTACCCTTTGCCTTTTCTTGCTGTTGTAGTCTTTATAAACCATCAAGAAGTTAGTTACAGAAAGAATTCTCTGGACTGCAAGAGGATGGGCAACATGACATTGTGAGTTGCTTTTCAATACAGATGCGTTCAGCTTCAAAAGAGAGGTGACAGGGGCCAGTCTGACTGAGGCAAATTCTTCCTGCAACCTATTACCAAACTGAATATGAAGTCTAAATATTTCTTTCTGCAAACATTTGAAACATTACATTGCTCATAATTGCAATAATTTAGTTCTGAGGAGAATCTGAATATATTACATTTTGGCCATACTGTCCTCTGGTTTTTGTAGGTCCTGGAAGTGACGGAATCATTGTAATCTGGAAAGACAACTTTGATTCCCTCTACAGTGAAGTGGCTGAGCTTGGCAGGTGCGTTCTGTATGCTGATCTCCAAGCTATGTCAAAATGTTAACTTCTCTTTCAAGAACTGAAATTCACTTTGAACAATACTGACATGAGCCTAAAAGGGCCAGAATTGCTTTGGATTAAATAGAAATGAGGAAGCTAAAATTTTACCAGCACTAGATGGCACTGCAAAACCAGAATATATTTAGGCTGGAGTGGTCTCATGGACTAAGGGATTATTTTGTTTAAGCATGCCTAACTGTGACTGATGACGCTTCCGTAGTGAAGCTCTCCTGAACCTTTATATTTAGGATATGAAAACTACAGACAGCAAAAATTTGTCCAGCTTGAAAGTTGGATACTACTCTGACTTGACTTCTCTGCAAATGCAATAAAGTAGATCTGTCTCAGGAGGTAATTGTGTATGCAGACACACTTTATAGAAGATGCATGTGCTGAAAACTTGTTTATGTCCAGAAACTGCTCCGTAGGAGTAGCTTATTAGAGATCTGAAATTAGATCTCTCTCTGAAGGTGTCTTTCAAGGTAAATGTCCTTTCAGTTAATTCTTTCTTTTCAACATTGTATTCCAGGGGCAGATTTTCTGTCGTTAAGAAGTGTGACCAGAAGGGAACCAAGCGAGCAGTAGCCACTAAATTTGTGAATAAGAAGTTGATGAAGCGAGACCAAGTTACCCACGAACTTGGAGTCATGCAGAATCTCCAGCATCCCCAGCTCATTGGCCTTCTTGATACCTTTGAGACCTCCACCAACTACATACTAGTGTTAGAAATGTGTGTGGACTTCCACAATATCTGTAAAATGCAATCCCTACAGTTAACTTTCTGGGACGCTTATAGTGGTCCTGTGAATAAGGAACTTGGATTGAAGTTCGAAAACACCTAAGTAAAATATTGCAGTTGTCAAATGCTGTTATTAAAAGACTGAGTTTAATACTCAGAAGGAAATAAGTTGAGATGTTAAACTGCTAGGTGGATGATTATCTTAGTTTGAAGATCCAGAAATTATTATATACCAAGCAGTTGCACAAGTGAATTAAGAATGTTGTGATCTGGTAGCTCGATATCAGATCTCCTCTTCATACCCTAGTCCTGTCTTCTAGGTGCTGCAGGCTAGAGTTATTCCTGTCATCTATGGCCTGTTAGGTTTTTGCTTTCAGTTCTGATACCTGGATTAATGCAAAATATAACCCTTGTAATTCCAATAGGGCTGACCAGGGTCGCCTTCTAGACTATGTCGTGCGATGGGGAAATCTCACAGAAGGGAAGATCAGACTCTACCTGGGAGAGATTCTGGAAGCTGTGCAGTATCTTCACAACTGCAGAATAGCACATTTGGACCTAAAGGTGAGGAGTGAATGAGATTACTGGAAGTGTGCACCATTCTGGGCACAGAAACATCCCCCTTCTAGGAAACTTGCAGCTGGGAACATAGGACTGTGAATGACTTTGAGACCATATGAAGGTTATGGATCAGGGCTCCATCCCCAAATGCTTTATTCAGTCATAGCCAACAAAGAAGAAACTTTTAATTCCCTGTGCTTTCTTTTCAAAGCTCTGTGTGGTCCTTTGTGCTGGAAATAATTGCTGACAGGAACAGTTTTGTTTTATTTCCTTTCTGAGAAACTTGCAGCAGAAATCCCATTTCTTTCTCAAGAAGTATCATGTTGTGAAAGAGACTGCTGCTCCTCTGCTCCTGCAAATGTTTCTCATCTTTGCACTTTGAGGGTTAGGATATGTCAATGGTACCTCTTTGGGCCTGCTCTACCCTTTGAATTTTGAGCCACCAAGGGTTTGGTGCATTCTAGTAGGAAAAGCTATATAAGGTGGTCTTGATGTGAATATTAGTTAGAAACTTACTCTTTTTTTCCACCTCTATCTGAATAATAAGGAATTTTAGTACTGGCCCATTATCTTTCTAGGCAGGGTCTCTTTAACTGAAGGGGTCATAGTGAAAAAGGCAAAAAGAATCTGCATCTTCCCTTCACATACTTCTGTTTTCCAAGCAGAACCAATCTGTTCTGCATATCAGGGAGACGCAAAATGTAATTTTTTCTTGTGGCATATGTACTTGTTTCAGTCTCAGGCAACATACAGATGAACTAGTTGATGTAGGTAAGTCACTTTTATTTTGACAACACCACAGTTACAGGAGCAGGAGCTTTAGAAACCAAACCCAAAAATAATTCCATTTTCAGCTCAACAGTAGCGGGGCAGATCTCTTGAAGTCACGTGCCTCTAACAGGATCTGTTGCTGCCATAGTCTTAAAACAGTGCTTGACTTCTACCTGTACAGCTGCATTACAGTAAACAATCACCAAGTAAAGCTGAATTCTGTTGAAAGCATAAAAATCCTGACAAGACCTTTAAGTCTTTAAATAAAAGAGTTTTGTTGTCTCTGTCATAAAGGGAATAAAGCAGTTGCTTTATTTATCTGCTATTTATAATTGCTGGTTTTTAAACTTTAGTTGCCAAATAGATGTGCCTGTGAAACTTTGCAGAGCTGCTGTCATGAACATCTGCAGTATATATTTCCTGGAAAAACTATGGTGCCAGCAGGTGAAACACATTCACTGCGTACTGTAGTTCTGGGGGAAGCCTTTTTAGGACTGTTTAGGAGCTTTGCAGAGGCATTCAGCAGCAGTCCCTGTAGTTTTGCAGCTGTTTGTTACACTCTCGAGCTGACAGCACTCTCTGGGAGCAGTAATGTCAAAATGTGTGTTAGACTGACTTGGAAAAAAGAATAAATTAACTTTTGCTTTTTTTTTTCCCTAGCCTGAAAATATTTTGGTGGACCAGAGTTCCACTAAGCCAACAATAAAACTGGCTGACTTTGGAGATGCAGTCCAGCTCAATACCACTTATTATATCCACCAGTTACTTGGAAACCCAGAGTTTGCAGCTCCTGAAATTATTCTTGGAAATCCTGTTTCCCTCACTTCAGATGTTTGGAGCATTGGAGTGCTCACATACGTCCTTCTTAGTGGTGTCTCTCCTTTCCTGGATGAAAGTGTAGAGGAAACTTGCCTGAATATTTGCCGCTTAGACTTTAGTTTCCCAGATGACTACTTCAAAGGAGTTAGCCAGAAGGCCAAAGATTTTGTATGCTTCCTACTTCAGGATGACCCAGCTAAGCGTCCCTCGGCTGCACTGGCCCTCCAGGAGCAATGGCTGCAGCTGGGGAATAGCAAAAGTGCTGACAGCATTGACATATCCAGACTGACTTCATTCATTGAGCGGCGAAAACACCAGAATGATGTTCGACCCATCCGTAGCATTAAAAACTTCTTACAGAGCAGGCTCTTGCCCAGAGTTTGACCTTGCTTGAAGTTCTCTCTCATTCTCTTTCACCTGCCAATCAGACTGGAGATGGACTCCTCCTGCCAATCAATTAGACTGGAGACGGACTCCTCCTGCCAATCAATCAGACTGGAGATGGACTCCTCCTGTTAAATAATCAGACTGGAGATAGACTCCTACAAATCAGCTGTTGACTTGAATTTTGAGGAAAGCAAACCCCAAGCCAACCAGCTGCTAGTGAATGTTCGTGTGCAAATGCATTCCAGGGTGCCCACACAGGGTGGTGCGGGGGGACTGGTGATGCAGACTTCGCTGGGGTGGAGGACAATAGCACTGTACTCTGCAAGGAGCAGTTGTGAGTGATACAGTAACAGTATTTTATTCAGGTTTCTGCAAAAAAAAATTTTTTAATAAACAAGAGTTGAATTTTGCAAGTGAACTTAACCCATTTTCAAGATTTATTCAAGGAAGAAATGCCTATGTTCAAAGCACTGGTGTTAAACAAAAACGAAACCATGCCTGGAGAAGACTCACCGAAATGGCTGCCCATTGAGACAGCCTCCATTTATAACATCTGTTTTTCACTCGGTCCTAGAGCTTTCCAGTTGCCTCGCCTGTATGTATCTCACATAGCAGTGCACTGAGATCAGACTCTGCTTTTAAGTGCATCCAACCTCAAAGTTTTTGCATACAAATAGAATGGATCGTTTTGCTCTGATAAAATGTAGGCCTTACTTGTATATAGACTGTTACCTTCCTCTGGTCTGTAATTTCCTCCCCCTGATCTTCCCCTTACCCTTTTTTAACCCTCCTTCCTAAATGGTGGTATACCACTGTGCGGGTCTTCAGTTTGGGTCAGTACTCGCTGTCCCCTTTAGAAAAGGACTTCAGGTTGGTGCCCAGCTTGCTGACCCGATTGTCAAGCAGTATACAGCAGGATGAAATACTGTAAATGCACTCATTTGGGATTTTGTTTTCTTTCATATCATGTGCAATGTCGTGGCTTTAACATTTTATGCAACTATTTATGAGGACCTCTGTTGTAACTGTAATAAATACATAGAAAAAGCACATACTTAGTACGGCGAGCTTTATGGTTTGGTTTGTGTTGTTTGGGGGTTCTGGGTAGAGAGGGGTTGGGTGTGTTGTACCACACACTGTCATTACTAGTTTAAGGTGAGGGTTAGCATAGAAATTAGTCAAGGCTAGACATTTTAGGGATTACTGGGGGGGGGGGGGGAGGGGATTTGTATCCCAAATCTCAAACCAGTTACAAAGTAGGGTGACACTTTGTACAAATGTATTATTATATTCAAAAATGCCAAAGTCTGACCTTTCCAAAATCAGTCTCAACATTTACTACTTTTTAGAATTTTCAGATACAGGTTTACTTCTTCCCGTGAAATGAACAAATGAATTTTGTGCTCTTTGGTAAAGAATACCTTCAGAAAGTAGTGGTCAGAGGAGGAGAATCTGACACATAATACAATTGTCTTAGTAACTGTTTTTAAGGTTGAAGTAATATTAATGTGAGCTATTTAAAAAGAGAGAGATGGTTTTCTGTACATCACTGAATTCCTATGAGTGTGTTTTCATCTTATGTTTGTGTGAAAAAAACATGTTTGAAGAAACCAAGCCAGCACCCCACAACAGTTGGATGTATGGGGCTGAAGCCATGAGCTAGCTCGGGTTAGTTTTGAGCTTCACGGTTTCACTGTATTCTATTTATTCCTTTTTTTTATTATTGTTTTGGGGGTTTTGTTGGTTATTTCTTTTTCTTTATTTTTTTGTTTGTTTGGGTTGTTTTTTGGTTGTTTTTTGTAAAGTTGTACAGAAACTTTTTGAAAGGAAACCGCTGTTGAAACTGGATGTGTATTCGTACCAACCTCATGTCCTTGTTCGTGTATTATTTCCCTTATCGCTTTAGTTATTCTTTTGCTTTATTTTTGCATGTATATTTCTTTGTACAGTGACCTTCCATGTTTACACGGTATGACATGATGTAAATATTTTATTTTGCCATCAGTTATTTTGAAAAACAAAAAAAAAACATAATTAAACATATTTGACATATTTGTCTGATCTCTTGCTTTAAGGAGTGTAAAAGCTTAGGTTTGGTTATGTTGCAGTTGTTTTAGAAGCAACAAAGTATGTTACTTTATCGCCATAAAATTCATTTTCAATTGCAGTGATGTACCTTTTTTTGTGCTTTTCACAATAATACTTGCCTTTGCTCTAAGTGTTGAGTGCTTTGTAGTATCATGATTGCTTTTATATAAAACATGCCTAACTCTGGAAATTCATTATAGCTCTTACTAGCCAGGGAGTTTTGACCAGCAGAATTTTCTACCAGGTGTTCCCAGTTAAGGACCTGCAGGATCATTTTAGGCTGAAAAGTTACTTTGAGCTGTAAAGATTTGGGTTTTGCAGCTAAACTCTGTTCACAGTTTGTCAGGGATGAAGCAGAAAACATTCTTCATTGCGTACATTCATTTCCCTTTTCTGCTATCCTTAAGCTATTTGCAATTCAAAATTACGTGAAAGGTTAGAGAACAATACGGAGTTCTTACACTTGTCACTGCATTGTGTACCTGATTTCATCCTACTCTCTTTTGTTATTACCTGTCACAGTTTATTGCTGAAAGAGACTTTACATTGAGAGACAGAATATGCAGGAAGGATGTACTGTCAGGGAAGATGCACTGGAAGCTTTTCCCATGACAGATAAATTGATGGTAACACAATGCATGGAAGAGTTAGTATCCTTGAGTTCTCTAAAATACTTTCTTGATTGAAGATGCACTAAATTGGTGAGAAGTTACCCAAATGCTATACAGAGAAATAATGCAATTGTAGGCTCTTTATGTGGCAGAGGTATGTTCATGTAAACAACAGTGCACTGTTTCTGTGAGCCCTGATACTTGGGAAAGCTAACATCTTTTGACAGGATGAGGTTTTGCATTAAAACCTGCTGTTCAGTGCACGAGCTTCCAGATGAAGAAAGTTTGAATGCTGGGGCTCCTCAACTTTGGTATCTCTTCAAATGTTTTGAAAAGATAATGTTCATATAAGGTCCTCTTGTTTTGCTAAATTGTATAGTAGGGGCTGCAAATGCCACTTGCACTTAGCTGGGTGTAGTGGTTGTTGACTGTACTGCATGCAACACAGCAGGACCACAGGCTGAGAGCAGCTGGCATGAGGTCTCTGAGGTTGGAATGTTGTGGAGCATAGGGAATGATAGTATCATAGCTGAAAGGATGTGAAAATAGCCAGGGAAGAAGTATGTGTCTGAACGTTTCTTTTTGATAACATACCCCTACCACTTCTTACTGATGGTTTGGGAAGAAAAGGGATTGCCAGACTGACTATGTCAGTACTTTTCAAGCAGGATTTGGGAGCATGCTTCATCGCATGTTTGATGATCACAGCTTAACTTGAATACCATTGTGCAACTCTTAGGCAGAGAGTCCATCTGGAGAGTCTTTTCTGTGGTCAGAGAAGCAACCTACATTGTCTTCTTAATGGGCAGAGACCTAACACATAACTGCTAGTGCCTGTGAGGAGTAGGATGAGCGTGCCTCGTTTTCTCTTCTGTGGGTCACATTACTGTAAGTCATACTAAGTTGTAGATGGCACTATCAATGTGTTGAAGAATAGAAGAAAAAAAAGTAGGGCTTTTTCTTTCTCTAAATCCAAAAGCATGTTCAGGTCAGGGCACAACAGAAATCCTCCTGAATGACACAGCAAAAACATCTGGCTTCCTAAAATTATGATGGAATATTCTTTGCATGCAACATACTGCATTATATTGTCAGGAAACAAATCCCACTTCTGAGGGAGTCAGTGTAGTCCTCCATCTAAAAGAGGGGCTGCTGAGTGAGGAAAGAATGTAATCAAGGGGAAAACAAGGGCTGACATGAGGTTAAACCCTATGGTTCCCAAAATCTTAAGAGAAATGGAGACAGAATATACTTAACCAGTGGATGTAGGTAGTGAAATCTCTGAGTAACTGGTACTTGGTGGAGAATCTGGACAACCAATCTTTGCTGCAAATGGGAGTGTATGTGTGCTGGGGATTATTGCAGGGAGTGTTATCATGTCTGTTCCAGTCCAGAAAATGAGCTGAGCTTTCCATGTGTGTATGGACACAGGTGGGTATGCTGTTAATTTCTCTGCTATAGGGATTCAGCTGCATGTGGAGGTAGGTAGAACCAGGTAAGACTGAGTTTCTGTATTTGTTTAAACCAACTCCCATGCATCCCCTAGGCAAACAACTTCTGAATCTTTTTCTGAAATTAAATCTTGCTGGAGGTTATGTCAGGGCATAGCTGATAGGTTTGGCATCTAGAGGTTGTACTTTCAGTATTTCTTGCACGCTCTCATCTGCCCAGCCAGTTACGAAAAAAGGCTCTTTCTGTGTGTGCTATAATGCAAGAGCATGATCGTCCTATTACTGCAAAGGAGCCGGTGCCCACTGTTACTCTCTCCTTCCTGACAAGCAAAGACACATACCCAGCACCACAGGCTTCACATACCTGGCAGTCACCTCAGCATTTCCCAAGTTGATGCACTCATTGGTCATGTGCCATTCCATAATACTGAGGAGCAATACAAAAATGGTATGGCCTATTTTGCTGATCTGCTCACAAGGACTCAAGAGCCTGGTATGTAGGAACAGGAGAAAACACTTCTCTCACGATGTCTTTGAACTTAAAACAGGAGCATATTTCATCTTCTCTAATTCACTCCCTTTAGCCCTACTCAAAAACTTTCAGGGGAATGAGGGTGGAGGTGCAATTGAGTCATGGATGAGAGAAGTCTGATCTCCTGTACCCTCAGTAATGTCAAGAAAACCAGCACCAAGCTTACTAATAATAAATTCCCATCAGCTAATTTATGCCTTCCAATAAAATGAGCCATTATGAACCCCAGTGTTAGAAAAGAGCAACAAGTTTCTAGCTTGCCCCAATAGTTGGATGTTAAAATGATGAAATGTGCTAGAGATACACACAACACAAGGTTTAACAGATGAACTCTTTGAGCTGTCTTCAGGAAAGATTATACTCCAGACATTTTCATTGCCTAATTGTCAAGAGCTGTAATCTGAAGTTTGTTTTGTGGATGTTTTTTTGGTGGGTGTTTAACACATGCCTTCTCCACTACTGGAGGGACTTTTCATCCATGTTTAAGGAAACATGTAGGTGAGGTATGTGCATTGCAGCTGATGAAGCTTCAGATTCAGTCATGATGCCTGTGGTATTGTATTGATTCTCACTAGTCTAAATTTCTGGGTTTCTGAAGGAAAGCTATCTTCCACCCAAAGAGGATGGATATACTGAACTACAGTTAACACCAAAGCAACACTTCAGTCTCTGCAAACTGAATTTCCAGCCCCCACAAAGACGTTCTGCCCACTACTGCCTCAGTGTATTCTTATCTGTCATACTAAATGGTCTTTCTGACAAGGTGATAGTTTTACTTCTCATGGAAGTCCATTGAGGATTACTCTCATGAATTTTCTCTCCTTGAATTTTCTCAGCTGCTTTATTTTCCAGATGAAGCTAAGATATTACAGTTTTCTTAAGGATTGTTCTGATGGAACTGAGCATGGAGATGTCTCATATTAAACAAATAGAAGCTGACTGCTTTATTCTACTACTCAAGACAGTCACCTTAGCTCCCCTAACTTTCAAGAACTCCTTTTGCAGGAGTTTTCTTGACAGCTCCTGGCACCATCAAACTCCTTTTCTCTCATCTTGAAGGAGGGAATTGTAACCAGCCTTGGACTTGATTGAGCTGAAGCTCTTCACTATCAAGTTAAATTTCAGACGCTGATTTTAGTGAGGCACTCTCACTGCAGCGAAGGACTTCCTTGGGTTTCAAGCAGGGAGCTTGTTCCTGTACTGAAATCATGCTTCAGGGGTATCTCTAAAGATTACTTGCAGAAATTTGAAAATGAAGAAGACTCACCTGATAGTAGCCAGCACCAGGAATTTGGTTAGCATACTCAGTCTCTGTGAGGACGTGCTAGCCCAAGGGTTACCCCCAAATCCTGAGGAAGAGCTGGCAGCAGCTGGAAGTTTCCCAATTCCCTTTTGGGAATCTGCCTAATCACTGCTGGCCAAATAGCAATTGATAACATATATCTTAGCTATTTTTACACATCTTGCCTGTATTAGCTAAAGACCATGTGATCCCTTGAGATGGATGGTTCTTCAAGCACTCAGACCTTCCCTTCAGTGAATCCAAGATCCAGTGTCTATTTGCAGAATGATGTCATCTAATTTGCCATTCTCAAGACTGTTGGTGAAGGAGCACTTCCTTCTTTAGTGATGGAGCACTATCCTGGTACCTGCAGAGTTCTGGACTCTGCCAGGAAAACTCAAAGCTGGGAGTCTGTGCTAGTCCCAGTTACAGGAGTTAATACAGGAGTTAATACACCCATTGGTTGGTTCTGGTTTTGTTGCTGTGTTTGGTAGGTTTAGATTCTAGTGGACAGTCTTGGTTGGTTCACACTGATGGAAAAATAATGTCATGATATATTATCAAGTATTAAGAGGGTAACTTGATAGCCACCAAAAAGTATGTGGATGCCAAAATTACTCATTGCTTTTGGAGTTAAGTTAAACTTATTTCTTCCATGGGTCTTTTACAAATTGTGGCAGGGTGTAAATCTGATGGATGGGTGCTGGTTTTATTCTAGTTATAGGTTGTGGATGACAACTGGGGTTCTTACTTTGCAGACCTACTTGCAAAGAACAAAAGGTACTCCATCCCATAGCAAGACTGTCAAGGTAGATCTTTCCTGAGAACATCCTCCACTGCGACTTGAGCAATAGCAGTGAAAATCTCCTTGTGTTTTGCAAAGCCATTTTGAGTGAGTTGCATTTGCAAAGGCATTATGCTGTTCCTCAGCTTCCATGTGTATTTTTCTGTTGCTGCATGGTAGAAGTCCAAGATGCATGTTTAGTTACTCCCTGAATGTGTATGGCGTTGCCTGAATTTATTGCATAGTGTGGGGCTTGTATGCAAGCACTCACAAGAGAAAATTGGTCATTCACTTGCAGACTTTAAAACATGTTCCACATGTGTTGTTGTTTCCCCAACTACCTTACTTCTGGTGTATGATCAGATGTGAGGAAATGAAGGGTATAATGTCCATACTGCTAAATTACATTGGTGCACATGTTTAATGTTATGCTGTCAGGAAGGGTGGCAGCTGCAGTGAGGTGCACACATGCTGCAGAAACTCCAATAATACATACATACATATGTGGATAAGTACATAGATCTCTTCAAGATAAGTCAACTGCATACACAATTCTCAGTAGTTCTTTTTTCTGAATTCAGGGATTGGAAACTACTAATATCCCACATAAAATTGTATTTGCTCTCTCTGCTTTCTCTGTAAGTGAGTATAGCAGTGGTTATCTACACACACAAAGAAAGGAAGCCTGGTTTCCTAGGGCTTTGCCGCAGAGTGAATTATGTAGTAGCTCATGGGAAATAAATTACAGCTTTTCCCAAATTTGAGTTACTCATGATGCTCATGACATGACAGCACCATGGGCTGCTCCTGCCTGATATCCCAAAGAAGCTGAGGGTGCTACATCCAACTCAAGACGGTCAGCAATTCAAAAAGACAGATGGAGACCATATAGAGAAACAAGGCAGCAGGCAAACGTAGAAAGGGCATGAACAGTAGGCAGTAAGAATGGACAGTGCTGGATTTAAATGTGCATCTGATTCCTGCCACCACCTCAGTATGTAAGTGAAGAATGGTGTGATTTTGTTTAAAGGCAGTACTGACCCTACATGTGCATGCTGTGGAATGTAATACTGTGAAAGCTGCAACCAAGATTGTAAAGGGTTTTTTACCTGAGCCCTGGTATTACTGTCCTGTGTAATTCAGGGGTTTATTTTCCATGGTTAAGTTTGCTTGGTGTCAAATACTGACTTTTTACCCAAGTCATACAGAGAAGTATCAACTTCTACCATGCTGCATGAATTTCCCCCTCTGTTGTGCTATAGAGGTTCAAAGGAAAAGCTTTCCCATTGGATAAAGGAGCATTAGCTGGTGAATACATCTGTGTGTAAGTGTTGGAGGTCTTCTATTACAAAGTAGCATAAGGGTGGGTAGTCTTAAGTGTCAAGAGCTGTTGTAGCTCTTTTGTATGCTGTCATAAGACATCCACCACCGCCTTACTGCAGCTGTTTATTGTCATCAAGGATGTGTTTTATTTATTTGGGGCTGGGGTGGTTTTTTGTTGTTTAGTTTGTTGGTTATTTTTAATTACAGAGTTTTTCTAGCTACTGGAAGTGAAAATGGTGTTATTTCAATTCCCCTTAGCATGGAATGCTGTTCTTATCTTTCTGCTGGAGGACGCAATCTCCAAAGCTCTGTTTCTGCCACTCTGGGGAGCTCTGCTGGAGCTGATGTCCCAGGGCTTACTCATATTTCTCCAGGTTCTTTCCTACTATGCATATTTACAACTCTTCTACAGCACTCAGTGACAGGGAAGGCAAAAGGTCCTTTCCTAATTAGAACAGTTTAAAAGGTTTTTGCTAGTTGCTCTTGGCAGTGAGTGTGCAGAAACACTTGTGTAGGGGCATACACAGGAAGAGGCACAAATGGCAAATCATGAGAACTGTGTGGGAATTCATGCTCTGCTGACTGCCCTTCCTCAGTTATGGTGGTGGACATTAGATGGACAGAAGGGCTGTCCATGCCACAAGGACACAGGGATATACTAGCCACATGGACACAGCTTCCTCTCTGAATTACCCTGTCTTAGAAACAGTGTTTAGATGTTAAGAACAGATTTGTTGGGGAGAATCTATACATATGGAGATCCAGCACTTAAGTTATGCATACAAATTTGTTTCTAATTGTGTTGTTGCCTTGGAACCCTGGAATGGGTTGTCCAGGGAGGTGGTCGAGGCCCCGTCCCTGGGGGTGTTTAAGAGCAGGCTGGATGAGGCTCTGTCCAGCCTGATCTAGTGTGGGGTGTCCCTGCCCATGGCAGGGGGGTTGGAACTAGATGATCCTTGTGGTCCCTTCCAACCCTGAATGAAACTATGAAACTATGAAACTATGAAACTTACAGTGCATGCCCTCAACTCCTTATGAGGTCAGGCATTACATCCTGATTCTGTCGCTGTGGTGGGCATACCTCAGCATCCTGTTTCCAGCAAGATGGCTGACTCCACACTGTGGAGCACCTACACGAAAAGCCAAAACTGCTATGACTGTTTGTGATGGAGGTATTTGGCTTAGCAAGTCTATCACAGCAGTAGGAGATGCAGAGAAGGTGGTAGCAGAGGTCTCTTATTAGTCTGCACTGTGAAAATCTGTCCTTGGTTCTGAGGAGGAAAATGTGAGGCACGGCAGCTGGCTCACATGTGTTTGCCATACCCTCAGCCACACTTAGGCCTCTTTTTTGAAATGTTTCAATTAACTCCACTAACAAGACAAACCTCATGTTAGAGAGGTGAATAAAAGCTTTCAAAAGCTATAGGTCCATGTATGGAGGTGTTCTGTTTTCAAAACCTACTATCTGCAGCCTTAACGTTGGTGGTTTAGGCCTCCTACTAGTTTGACTATACAAATATCTCAGCTTCTGGTGAGCTGCTCATTTGCAGCTGACATATTGCCACTTAAAAGCAGTGGCTTATTTCTGGCTGAGCTCCATGTTGGACTTTATAACAGCTCTCTGTATGTGTTTAGTGAGCACAAATTATTTTACTATTGGGTGTAGCTCTTTATAAAGTCTATCTCCTGGGAATATTGCCAGCAGAAGGAAGTATAACTATATGATATTTACCTTACCATGTAGCTGTTGTAGTCATACAGTTTGACTCATACTAGTACACTTTGTATTAGTGTAATTCTTGAAGGTCAGTGGAAGAAAGGCTGTTCCTACATTTGCTTGGCAATAAAGCATACGCAGCAAGGCACAAAGAATTGTCTGCTTGGGCTTTTTAACTTGTAGAATAGAGTTGTGCATTTGACAGTTATGTTAGACCTCATGCAAAAGAATTAAAAAAGAAAATCCAGCAACACTATGCTCACATGACCTGTAGAAACGTGCTCCAGCACCTTCTGGAGAAAGAGGCAGAATACCCTCATCTAACTAACTTCATTTAAAATGTCCTGAAGAGGAGGCGTTTGGAGGATATGAGACAATTGTTAGCAGAAGAGACTCCAAGAGTAAGGCTCTTCAATGCCTCAGAGCTGAGTATATTTAACAGCAACAATGGTTGTACATTCTGTTCCCCTTTAGTTTCCTGCTGCGCCCCCAGCAGGTCAGACTCCTTCCCTCCCCAGAATGGAAGTTTAGATGGTCTCCCTTTCATTTCTCCTCCCAGACAATTTGTCATGCACTAATGCTCTCAGTGCCAAAACAAGTTCATTAACATATGTAGAAACCATTTGAGCTTTTCAAACAAAATATATGACTTTAGGATCCAATTATGTGATTGTATAGCTAATGACCCTTTCAAGCGTAAAACTTCCCACAGAAATTTGTTGGTGGCTTTGAATATCTTCAAATTGTCATCCTCAAGTGCCAGGAAAAGCAGCATTATTCTGATGCAATGTAAATCCACATTGTTTAGATTATATGATTAAATCTAGAAATACTTTTGAGGAAATAAAGGCAAAATCTAAGACACAGTCCTACTTCTCTTGAACTTAGGAAGAAGGCTTCTGTGCTGTTCTACTGCTACTCAAAATCCACACCTTTCTTGCGTAAAATGAACACAGGAAGCTGAAATGAAGCACCAGATCTTTACTCCTGTAACTTGTAGTGATCATGTCTGGGAGTCCAACCTGGCAGGGAGGGCTCAGATCTTCTAAGCTATGCTGCACAGGCTGCTTTGTACACACCCATGGGTGGCAGGTGGGTTCTCCACACGTCTGACATGCTTATGGAACAATCCTTGCAAGGCTGTGGGGTCACCAGAAATCCTATAAACACCCAAAGCCAAATTTCACTGGGACAACATTTGTGGTGGAGTGTGGGTCCAGGAAAACATGCATACGTGTAGATATGTATTTCTAAAAAGACATATGGGAACTACCAGGAAATTTTGTTTTAACATTCTCAGTATGGGATACTTTTAAAAGAAAATATGTCAGTTACTTGCCATAAGAGGAGAAATCCCTAATGCTTGTAGTCTAAATAACAGAAGGTTGAAAATGGTAAGATCCATAAAAAATTACACAAAAAATAGATAACTGAATCTTTTGTGAGGAAGGTGCTAATATCCCTTGCAAGCAGGAGAATGCTGTCTTATTGTCCCTGGCTTCAAAGGGAGATGAGAGTGCTGCTTGTCGTCACAGCGGGGGCTGTATATTCAGCTGAAGAGTCCATCACCATGGTATTTTCAGCATCTCTCAATCTTAATCATCAAGCTTCTCTTTTACAGATGGATAAAGCTTCTTACTTCTTTTTCCCTTTCTTAACAGGTGGTAAAAGGATTTGCTGCACATGTGTAAGATTTTGGCAACTGCAAAAATAGATTTTCATCCTCTGAACTTCTGTCCTGTAACCTAGCTAAAAGAAGCTAATGTCATATTTCCTTCTGTGTTTTGAAATGCGTAGACAAACGTAGCACGTATTAGCTTAGCAGTAGGTTGTTTTGGCCTGCTAAATGAAGAAACATAATCATTCCAGCTGCCAGCATGGATGGTGATTCTGCTGGAAGATAAGGAAAAGAAAAAGGTAAATAGAACCAGGATGTTTATCTTTGCAACTCAGCATAAGCAAACTACCAGCTGTACAAAGCATCTTTCAGAAAGAAGCATCTTCTGTTGCTGTTTCTATTAACCTAAAAGTCATTGAGATCATCAAGATGCATTATGAAAGAGGGCACGTACATACTCAAGCCCTTGTCTTTCTGAGACTTTTCCAGATGCACCATTGCTCCTCTGTGTACAGGCTACTGCTTTCCCTTAGCAGTGTCAGTATTTACATGTTTAATTTTCCTGTTTATTGCTCTCTCCCTCTGAACAAAGTTTGTTCTTTTTGCTGATGGCATTTGATGATTTGGATTGCAGTGACTCCATCCTCTGCAAAGAATTAACTCCTTTCTTCCCCTAGTGATCCTGTTTTGCTGTTTTATTACAAAAGCCATCACTGATGCCTGCTGTGGTTCTTAGCAGAGGTGGCAGAAAGTGGCTTAATCCTCCCACTTCAGAAAAGAACCTCAGGGAAGGGGCCGCTCTGATCTTCAGATCTAAAGTCTCAGTGAGTCACAGCATCCAGGCCTTAACATACTTATTTGATTTGCTTCTATGCACTTTTGACAGCAGAGCATAAATATTTAGTCACTGTTTCAAAGCCAGGCACTGACACTAGACAAAACAAACATCAATGACAAAAAGAAAACCAAAACAGGCTAGAGTCTACAAATAGGCCATGTCTTGTTACTTCTCCTTACAGCCTGAAGGAGAACCGACTGAATTCTGAGTCTTTACATGCTGATTTCTAAAGAAAAAGAAGCCATAATATGGACTAATATTCTAAGTATCTGATTCATGAAGAATTGTCCAAAAAGAAGGCCTGTCACAGGTCTTGTAACAGGGATTAATTTTCCCAAAGATGTTGATCTCCTGTGCCCATGCCCAGGCACTAGGAGACAACTCTGCAATAACAACTTGCTTTATGCTTTCAAAATCCTAATCTGTTCAGAAAGTAGATTGTATTGTTGCTAGTCGCCTTACTAGTCTTCAGAATGAAAAAGGACAACCCACTGACCCACTAAACAATCTGTGGTACACCTGCATAGGACAACACCTCTCTTGCCTCCAGCCTATGCAGCTGCCAACAATAGAAACATAGAAAGCTGCCAACAATAACTGTTCCTAAAAGGGTGATTTCCAAGACACAAGGGTAGGACAACTGCTTACAGCAGAATAGAAGTGACTACATGCAATCAAAGGATGGGGATATTTGTAACCTTAGTATACCCCCAATAGAAAGGCAGAAACCACAAAGAAAGGAAGATGTTTGCTCTAGAGTTCAGTAATACAAAGATGAAACTGCCTGCAACTCTAGGACAAACTCAAATGGTCATCACATGGCTAAAGCATTTGTGCTTTTAGATAGCTGGATGACGTTGTGCCATGTCATGTCAGGGGTTCCCAACTGCTGCTCAAGGCCAAGAGCTCTCCTATCACTGGCATACAGAGAAACAAGTGTGTGGAGCTGCGGTGAAGTCAAATTCAGGCCTTGTTTTCTACATCTCACAGAACCACAACTGAATGTCACGAGTAGGAGAGGCTGTTTGATAACACCCACCACGGAAGTGCTGGTGTGGACAAAGGAAATTTCCTCCCTAGCGTGTGAATGTGATAAAGAGCATAGGCATGCATGCAAACATTTAGTAAAACAAAACTATTCTTAGTTTGTGGACTACATCAACCCAAGTGGTCACTGCCTCTATCACACCAAAGTCATCATCTTTCACTTTAGGTATGTCTTTCTCTTCCTGACCTTGCATAAACCTCTTCAATGTTTCTAATTTTACAAAGGCACAGAGTGTGCAGTGGGATTTGTTCTGCATTTTTTTCTAACTCAGACCAGTTCCAAAGCTCAGTTGAGTCTCCTGCTCATTGAGTCTTTCCTGCAAAGGAAGGATGGAGAAGGTTCTGCTGTGTCCTCTTCTCCCTTTTGGAACCCTTTTTGGCCTGTTCTCTGATCCTGTTGGAACAGAGATTACATCACTTCCCAAAACTCCTCCAAGTTCCTAGATCCCTGCTATGGAGAGTGTTCAGTTATCCCAGCATTTTCATCATGCCCTAAAGATGTTCACAGGGGCATGGGAGAAATGAAAAGCTCAGGCAAATATTTGTGCCCCAATACAGTAAGAAAGCAAGGTAATCTATGCTTTTCCTGCTTGGATAAAGCCAAGAGTCATAAAAGAGTTAGCCAGGTGAACCATTTATGCTTGGTTGGGAAATCAGTATATGGGTCAGTGAATGTGGAAACTACAAGGAAAGAGGGTGAATAGACAGTGCTAAACAGCCAGAACCATTTCTGGCCAGGGCAAACCCCCTGGCCAGACAAAAATACAGGGGTTAAGAAAAGGAATTAAATGCAGTGAAGACAGTTAATTTTTGCTATATAATTTCAACTAAACACTTAGTGGTTTTTGCTATACTACAAAACAACCAAACAAAACAATGCTGAGCAAGAAAAGCAGAAGAGAGAATGTGCACTATTTCTTCTCTCCTACTATTGTTTTTTTTCCAAATCTCTCCTAGGAGATGCACTGCTCCAGTAACCAGCCCACAGTTCTTTCCCTCTCAGAACTATTTTATACTGCTAATGGAAACTGAACACAGACAAAAAATATATATGCATATATACATACAAATGTGTGCACATATATCTATATAAATATATATATGCACACATACTTTCCTTAAGTGCTCACTTAGTGCCTTTGGTTGCTCACTGGAGCATGAAGAACATGAGAGCATTCAAAGGCAGCAAGTGAATACTCAATGACAGAAAATTCTTTACTGTTCTTTTCCTCCTTCCTCCACAGTAAATGGTGAAATAAGTGTTTGCATGCTTGCCATCACAGGACCCAAGCCTTGACCTGGAGCTGGAAGAGCACATTTCACCTTTAGCTCCCGGGGGGGGCAAATAAACAGAAAGAATATTGCAAAATAAGTAATGGCTATCCCCCCAAACCCACCTTTCCAAATTTCCTCTTTGTGTAGCAGATGCTCCTGATCCAAGGGTGATCATGGAGAATTATGATTTTTAAACCAATTTAACAAAAAATCTGCCATAAGAGAAATAGAAATAGAAATCAACATTCCAATGAAAGGAAAAATGTGACTCAGGCATCATAGGAGTTCCAGCGTTTCAGTTTTTTTTAATCCATCTTTAATACAGAGCAAAAGTCAACAGAAGATGTATTTAGCAGGGTAAGTGGCTGCTTCCACCTCTGAAACAAGAACTTGTGGTCATGAAGCTGCATTTAGGGAACTTGTAAGTTATGATATTGGGATATATTTTCCAAGAGTGTCATTATGAAGCAATTAGTAGCCTTAGAGAAATCACTGGTCTCATTTAACTTCAAATTATGAGTGAGGAGAGGAAAGGAAAGAATCTCTTGAAGGACTCATTGCTTAATCTTCTTAAAAATCCTGTGTCTATGAAGTAGATCCTGTACCCTTTATCTAATTGTTATCAAGAAGGGAAGGGAAGGGAAGGGAAGGGAAGGGAAGGGAAGGGAAGGGAAGGGAAGGGAAGGGAAGAGGAGAGGAGAGGAGAGGAGAGGAGAGGAGAGGAGAGGAGAGGAGAGGAGAGGAGAGGAGAGGAGAGGAGAGGAGAGGAGAGGAGAGGAGAGGAGAGGAGAGGAGAGGAGAGGAGAGGAGAGGAGAGGAGAGGAGAGGAGAGGAGAGGAGAGGAGAGGAGAGGAGAGGAGAGGAGAGGAGAGGAGAGGAGAGGAGAGGAGAGGAGAGGAGAGGAGAGGAGAGGAGAGGAGAGGAGAGGAGAGGAGAGGAGAGGAGAGGAGAGGAGAGGAGAGGAGAGGAGAGGAGAGGAGAGGAGAGGAGAGGAGAGGAGAGGAGAGGAGAGGAGAGACCTTCGAGATCATCGTGTCCAACCTATCATCCAACACCACCTAATCAACTAACCCATGGCACCAAGCACCCTATCAAGTTTCCTCCTAAACACCTCCAATGATGGTGACTCCACCACCTCCCTGGACAGCCCATTCCAATGGGCAATCACTCTCTCTGTGTAAAATGTCTTCCTAACCTCCAGCCTAAACCTCCCCTGGCACAGCTTGAGACTGTGTCCTCTTGTTCTGGTGGTGGTTGCCTGGGAGAAGAGACCAACCTCCGCCTGTCTACAACCTCCCTTCAGGTAGTTGTAGAGAGCAATAAGGTAACCCCTGAGCCTCCTCTTCTCCAGGCTGAGCAACCCCAGCTCCCTCAGTCTCTCCTCATAGGGCTTGTGTTCCAAACCCTTCACCAACTTTGCTGGCTTTGCCTTTACACAGCACAGAGTGTATCTTAATAGAGAAGAGATGCTTGTGTAGACAGCCTGCTTCCTCTTCACTATCAGAGTGTTTCTACAGAAAGCACATGATAAGTAATGTTACACACTCAGCAATCAAACATGACATTGGAGTCAAAAAGAAGAGTCTCCGATTCCCTGAGGGGCTACCAGTAAGATAGAGACCACACGTGGGTAGTACATCACAGTTTGAAAACTGGTCTGCAATCTCCAGCCCTCAAACAATTTGGAAGATGTGGATGGAGGTAGCAATGGGACATTCATAAATAACTGAGTTAGGCTTGATTTTTTTTTTTCCCCTCTCGTGGCTTGGATATGGAGAAGCACACACAGCCTGTGCCACTTTGAAAGCTTCAACGGAAATGAAACAGGAAGCCAGATCCTTCCACAGCTTGTTGATCTGTGAAGACAAGCGGAGCTGTAAAGACTCATTTTAAATCCCCAGCTAAAGAAGTTAAGAGAGAGAAATCCAGCAGAGGAGATACTCTGGAAAGGAGATACTCTGGAGAGGAGATGCAGAGGAGACATGACAGAAAGGCAAGTAAGAACAAAGACCAGTTCAGTGAGCAAGAAAAAAAAAGCAGAACTAACCACTCAAAGAGAAGTGTTGGTAAGTTTGTAGAGCTGTGCTCTAAATTTTATCATCTCACTAAGCTGCTGATCAGCTACAGGAAGCTCCTGTGCTGCAAATCCCAGGTGCATGGGCGCTACTTTAATCTATGCATTTGACTACACCTGACCTTGGTCATACTAATAAATGATGATAAACAGGGAAATGGTTCTTGACTATTAATAAAGAACCTGAAAAAGTGAAGGGTGAAGCTCTCACCAGTCTTCTGCACCTAGGTTTCCTACATTTACCGGGTTGGATCTGTTGCCTTTGTCTCAGCACACCATTTTTTCCTGCTTTTAAATTGTTTCCCTTCTTTGAGCTGTGTTTGTAATCCTGCTGCTCACCTTCACAGGGGTGCAAGAACACAGTAGTTGCTTCTGCTGAAGATCTGTGGGTTTGAACAGTGACTGTTATTAAATATCTTCACACTTATTTAGCAGCACAGCTTTCAGTATATGCTTTTGCTGCTGTGGAGTCTCATGTGGGTACAAGTGGACAGAGATAGTCAAAATTATGCCTGCACCTTAAGGTGCTGTGATCTGCAGAAAATCCTGGAGGTGTGTGTTACTGGCAAGTTCATCATGCTCCACTAAAGGAGGAAATACCATAAATATCCTTAGGCAGTAGAAGTTTGTCATCACCTTATAGCCTTGTCTGAGTGTCTCAAATGTGCAAAATATCTGGAGGACAAGAATCAAACATGTTGCTCCAGTCTGAGCACTTTGGAGCTCTCCCCTTTTCTCTACAAACTGCTGCCTACTCAGAGGCAAAGCAGGGGAGGCAGTACTTCAGCAGAAACATTTGAATGCACACTCTAAGTAAGGCCTCCTTGTTTTCCCAGATATTTTGGGGAAGTTCATGTTTTCTGAAGCTTTCTCAACCCTTGTAGCAGCACATTTCAACTTCTGCACAGTCTGTAACGAAATCTGCCTTCTAGTTAGCTGCTGTTCCTCTTTGTGCGGTTGATCCCAGCTCAGACCTAGACCTTGCTTGCTCTCTTTAGGATTATCTTAACTCATATTCAGTTAACAGGACTGTTATACCCAGAGCAGTCCAATACAGAGTGCAGGAGACCTGTGTGCTACCTGCCTCCAGCCTCAGCAGAACTGTCTGCCAAAGGCCAAAGAAGGGCTTGCAAAGGATGGAAGCAGGCAGAAGCCACCCCATCTCAGTAACTCACAAGGAGGAGAGAGAACATTTTCCCATGAAAATGAAAGATGAAAGATGAAAGCCCATAAATGGGAAAAGGTAATAGAGAGCTCATTGTATGTGTCTCAGGGAAGAGGTCCAGAAAGAGATGAAGGGGGAAGAAAAGCCATATGGACAACGTTAGTTAAAAAATACCTCAGGAGGTTTCATGTAAGTGATCTCAGGCTGACTGATTGACCCAGGGCTTATCCCCAGCAAGAGGACACATTAGAGGGGCCTAGGTTGTTCTCTAGATTGCACTGAAGGGCTGAATAAATGCCTTGAGAAAAGAGATGAGAACCAGGAAGTGGGAAGGATTCTATGCATGTCTCATCTCTGGTCTCTACAGAGTCAGCAACCAAATAAATATTAACTTTCAGGGCTGTCTGCACAAACAAATCACCCTGAGATCTTAACACAGGTTAAAGAGGGGAGAAAGAGGCAAAATTGGGTTTGGCCGGAACATTAAACCATCAGGCAGGACCAACACTGGTCTGGCCAAGGCAAGAAGGAGGCTTGAAAGGGAAGCTGAAACATGTGGTAGCTGCAGAAAAGACACGGCTTAGAAAGAAACATTGGGTAGCTCAGGGCCTTCACAGGTGGATGCTGTGCAAGCTACAGCCCAACAGCATCTGTCTTGGCTGTGCCTGCTGAGACATAGCATAGCATAGACTCTGGAGCCCCTATTACAAGAGGGATCTGGAGGTGCTGGAAGGTGTCCAGAGAAGAGCCACAAGGATGATCAGAGGGCTGGAGCACCTCTCCTGTGAGGACAGACAGAAAGAGTTGGGGCTGTGCAGTCTGGAGAAGAGAAGGCTCCGAGGTGACCTAATTGTGGCCTTCCAGGATCTGAAGGGGGCCTACAAGAAGGCTGGGGAGGGACTTCTCAGGATCTCAGGTAGTGATAAGACTAGGGGGAATGGAATGAAGCTGGAGGTGGGGAGATTCAGGCTGGATGTGAGGAGGAAGTTCTTCACCATGAGAGTGGTGAAGCCCTGGAATGGGTTGTCCAGGGAGGTGGTTGAGGCCCCATCCCTGGAGGTGTTTCAGACCAGGCTGGATGAGGCTCTGTCCAGCCTGATCTAGTGTGAGGTGTCCCTGCCCATGGCAGGGGGGTTGGAACTAGATGATCCTTGTGGTCCCTTCCAACCCTGACTAATACTATGATACTATGTTGCTATAGCTATGTTAAACCACAAACTGCAGGTCCAGAAGGAAAGTACCAGCTGATGATGCTGAAGACCACAGAGATGGCACTTGGAAAAACTTTTCTTTTTCAAAATGGATTTTTATTTGTATTTTTTTAGAGTAGCACACAGTGCTTCACAACAGACAGCTTTAGGCCACTTAAGTTAACTATTTACTTTGGCTGGTCATACAGGGATTTTAAGCCTAGATTTTCTTTTACTTGGATAAGTGTGTTCATGGCTTTCTGTGAGTGTACCGGAGTGAGGGCTTGGCACACAAATATAGCAGGTTCTATCCCTTTTGTTCCTTGCCCAGATTAACTGAGATGAACAGAAGAACTGATATTTGTGCCAGACAGGACGAATATGCACTGTTTCATGAATAGTGTTGATTTTTCTGTCTTCACCCATTTAAATATTTTATGATAGTCTGGGGAAAGCAAAACAAAAAACACCCTGTATATTTGCCCTAGCTCTGTAATGGAGGAAATTGCTTGTAACTCACATTTAAGACTGTACCAATCGCTCAGACCATTACCATTTTCTTCTGTTCTTTCCTTCCTGCAGAGTTTTTCCCTCACTAGAGACATGGGACAAAATTGTTCTTTAATGTGTAACCAGAAGAAAAATTACACTGCTTTGTGCAAATTCTCTACATACAACTGGGACAAATCACCTCTAAAAGACTACTGTGAGGGAGGGTAGCTGGCAAGGGTGAACGTCATTCTGGATGAATGCACTTCATCTTGTTAATTAGTGAATTAGTCTGAGATATCGACAACTCCCAAGTATATTCTGTAAGTTACTTTTTTGAAGTCACTAAGCTGTGTTTCCATTTCATGGTTAGATTACTGACAGATAATGACAAGGTTGGTTTCTGTTAAAGGAACTGCTGCTATAAAATATAGCAGTGTGTGACATCAAAGCACAAACTGCATCTAAAGAATGGCAAAGCTGCGGGTACATGACACCACGCGATGTGCGATACCGCTCGGTTTCTGGAGTCGCCCAGGAAGTCTGGGCCCTCCTCACCTTGTGCCTGGCAGCACGGAGCTGAAAAGGAGCGGGGCACGTCTTGGGGCAGGCCGCGACATCCCCGCCCCGGGTGGTGCCGACGTTGCCTTTGTAGCCGGGGTTTCAGCCCCGGGCAGGCGCAAGAAAAAGCTGCGGAGCGGGTGAGGCACGGTGCGATCTCTGCGTTCGCAGACAGCGGTTGTGTTCATTTCTTGTTGCTGTGCTTACAGACACACACGGCTAAGGGATCCACAGCGGCTGCGGGGATGTGTTTGGGGAGAGACCAGCCGACATAGCTTCTGGGAGGAGTTTTATAGATCAGAGGTGGGGTTTGATTCCATTTGGATCTGAGGTGCGTTGAGAGCAGAGCTTGCTCTGCCCTAGCTGCGGGTCGCTCTGGAACGGCGCCGCGTGTCGCCTTCACATCAGCTGTGCGGGGACGGGGGGAGAAAATCGGCTTTGGGGGCTTTCGTTTTGCGGGTTTGTTTGTTTGTTTGTTTGGCTGGGTGGGTTTTGTTGTGGTTTCTGTTCTGGGGTTTTGTTTGTTGGGAGCAGGGTTGGGGTGGTTTTGGGGTTGTTTGTTTTTAAAGTGTGTGGAATACTATATTAAATATTGCAGGCTAGTTTCTATTCCTGTCCAAAAGGTGAGGGTTTAGGAAAAGGGATCAGAAACCAGAACATGATTTGGGAAGATGGACAGGCAGTCTTTGAAATTTGCTTGCCACTTGCTTTTGTTCACAGTATTATCTCTTAAGCCACTGTCAAGTGGTCTTTTAGACTGAAGATACTTTGCTCTGTTAGCTTGGTTTTCTGTTGTACATTGTAGGATTTGGTTCTGATTTGCTGTTTAGTGATCCAGCTCTCATTATGCAGTGCCTTTCCTACTGGTGTGCATTTGGAGGAGCTGGACAAATTGTGCTCAGTTTATACTTTCATTTTATGCAATGGAGAAAGAATCGGATCTCTCTCGTGTCTGGTGAGTTCTAAGCTAGTGTGGTGCTAATGGCTCTATTGCCATTTTGTGCAAAGACAGTGATTCCTACTCCTGCCCTTTGGCCCACTCCAGTGTGTGCTGGTGATGGAACAAAGAGGGAAAGTGTGGGAATTGGGTAGATAAGAGCCATTTTGGTTTTAAGGCTAAAAAAACTTCCTTGTAGTCACTGATGTTCCTTCAAGAATTTTCTTCACTATTGGACAAATAATTTAATTAGAAATTACAGGGACCATGATACAGTAAGAGGAAAAGCAGCAGTTTGGCATATCTGGATGAAGTACTACTCAGTGAAGGGTTCTAGAATCGACTTTGAAGGGCAAAAGCAGCACTAAAACACTGGTCAGCATATTCAATATGTGCTTTTGCAGACAAATATTGCCATCTGGATTTGGAATTCTGAAAAAAAATACTTGATTTTTGTGGTTCTGAGTTTTTGTTTGCTGTTGGAACATAAGTTTAACTTTTTGGATCAGGCTGTCTGACTAGATGGTGTGGATTTTCTGTTCAGCATCAGGGCTTTCTGTCTACCTTGTTTCTTAAATAGTTTCCTATCTTGCATGCATATTAAAAAAAAACCCAAAACATTAGAAGGGTTTTCAGTGCTACCTGTAGTTTTTCTTAAGCTTAATATCTGAAAATGATTGACCTTGCATGGACCCAGGCAAATGAGTTTGAGATTTCTACCTCCTGACTCTGTGCAGCTGAACAGTGGGAGTCTCTGTGCCAAAATGCATAGGGGGCAGATGAGTATAGTCATAATTCAGTTGTTTCAAAAACATAAGGGAAGAGCTGTTGCTTAGGAATCAGAATACTTTGTAATTATGCTGTTTTCATTACATTTGCATAACTAAATTTGTGGGTGTGATTAGAAGGACTTAAAGCTTACTTTAAGGAGCTTCTGAATTTTCTCTTCTTGTAGGCTGTGAACCTTTTTTGTTTTAGATTATCATCAGGCCATATTTGTCTAATGTTAATTCGATTTTTATTTAGGTACTCTGACTTCTGGAGGAGATAATCATACTCTTTTAACACTAACCTGAGTTGGTATCCGAATTGCTTCAGGATGTGTTTTCTGCTGTGAGGGAATTTGGGAAAGCATGGTTGGCACACTGCATTCGTTCCGCAATTCCTGGGCTGATACAGCTGGTGTGGTGATGGTGTGTAGCAGGAACAGGGAACTTTGCTGGAATTCCCAGCATGGCAAGCGCTGGTTTCTCTGTACATGGTTGAAGTGCTGGGTATCAAACATGACAATGTTTACTGGTCGATGGTAGGCTGAACATGAGCCTGCAGTGTGCCCAGGCAGCCAAGAGGGCCAATGGCATCCTGGCCTGCATCAGGAACAGTGTGGCCAGCAGGAGCAGGGAGGTCATTCTGCCCCTGTACACTGCACTGGTTAGGCCACACCTCGAGTCCTGTGTCCAGTTCTGGACCCCTCAGTTTAGGAAGGAGGTTGACTTGCTGGAACGAGTCCAGAGAAGGGCAACAAAGTTGGTGAGGGGTTTGGAACACAAGCCCTATGAGGAAAGACTGAGGGAGCTGGGGTTGCTCAGCCTGGAGAGGAGGAGACTCAGGGGTGACCTTATTGCTCTCTACAACTACCTGAAGGGAGGTTGTAGACAGGCAGATGATGGTCTCTTCCCCCAGGCAGCCAGTACCAGAACAAGAGGACACAGTCTCAGGCTGCACCAGGGGAGGTTTAGGTTGGACGTTAGGAGGAAGTTCTATACAGAGAGAGTGATTGCCCATTGGAATGGGCTGCCCAAGGAGGTGGTGGAGTCGCCATCATTGGAGGTTTTCAGGAGGAGACTTGATGGGGTGCTTGGTGCCATGGGTTAGCTGTTTGGGTGGGTTGGATTGGTTGATGGGTTGGACACGATGATCTTGAAGATCTCTTCCAACCTGGTTTGGTTTATTCTAAATGTTTATTCTAAATGTTGTGCCTTCAAGAAAGATGCAGCTATTTAAAAACTAAAATGCCAGTGTTTCATGATAGACAATTGTCAGAACTTGTGTACTTCAGCCACAGCCTTGTACAATTGTAAAAAGTGGTCAGTGACAGTTTTAAGAGTGGAGCTTGTAACTAGGGATCTTTTACCAGTTCTGAGGTGATAGAGAATATTCAGTTTGTATTTTACAAAGTTTGGTCTGATGGAAAGTTTGGGGGTTTTCCCCATGAAATATATAACATCATGGTTGAGCTGTTGCTTGGTGGTGTAAATCATGTCAATGCTGCCAGAGCAAAAGTGAGGAAAAGAAAAAGACAAAAAAGGAGACAAGGGTGCTACTGTCTGCTTCATGTGGCTTCAGACATTTGTGTTACTGCAGCATCATAGAATGGGCTGGCTTGGAAGGGGCCTCCAAAGGTCATCTAGTCCAACCCCCTCTGCAGTAAGCAGGGGCATCCTCAAATAGATCTGGCTGCCCAGAGCCCTGTCAAGCCTCACTTTGAATATCTCCAGGAGTAGGGCCCAAACGACCTCCCTGGGCAGCCTGTTCCAATGTTCCACCAACCTCATAGTAAAGAACCTGTTCCTAACATTCAATCTAAAATAAATCTGAAATAGTCCAAAATGATTGCAGATGGTATCATAAATTTTCTGAGAAATTTTGAGGTCAGCCACTTTTAATTTCTTTTCAGCCTTATTTTGTAGTTTCTTATTGTTGTGGAGGTCTGATACTGTACATTCTTGGAATAGTCAAGCTCCAGACCCCAGTATTTAGGATTTCCCTGTAGCCTGTGTAGAGATGCTGGAAACTCCTTGACAGAAGATGTGTCTCTAGGTCCTGTCCCCATGTCACTGGCAGGGACAGGTGCCACTTGCATCATGTACTCATGCAGAGGGATATGAGTAGCAAGGCAACTTTTTTATTGAAAGAAATGTTTGGGCAGCACATTTCTCTGAGGAGAGGGCTGTGGACTGTGCAGCAGAGTTGTGTTGTCCTGTTTGAGTCACATTATGTTAAGATGGAGGGCAAAAAATAGGGGATGATGTGGTCGCATGTGCTCAGTCTATAGTCCAGTCACTATCTCTGCATGTGGTCTTGGGCAAGGCCTCACCTCAGATTCCTTATCCATAACATGCTGCTGAGATCATCCAAATTTTTTGTGTTTAACATTTATGTTTCCAGGGTGGCAGGGTCATATTGAGTGAGTGGTGCTATGGAAGTGGGGAATGTGTACCTGGCATCAAACTAGTGCTTAGATGTGATGTGGTGTTACCAAGACTGTCTTAACATCTCTGCAGTGAAGAAGCCTCAGGGTACACCAAGGTGATTGTTGTTGTCTGCCGGTCAGCTGCCACTGGGGAAATGCTGACAGGTTTTTAATTGCTGAGGTTGTCCAAAATCAGCCTTTTGCAAACTTACACTTGTTCTAGGTCTGTCTGTGTGACAGAGTGTGGTTTCCCTCAATTTTGCTCTGAGCGCAACTCTGTGCTCTGTGTGTGCCTGCCATGTTTGTCTGAGAGCAGCCCGTAGACATGTTCACTGTTCTGCAGTTCTGGTTTCATTTCGTGTCACTTCCTGCACACAAATTTCAACTGTGACATGCTTAACAAAGGCTGAGGCCTTAAAAATGTGTCATTGTAGATCTTTATGAATGACACTGCTGGCTTCTAAGGTTACAAACTGTCCAGCACTACATATTTCACTTTCTTATTTTACAAGTGAAAGTAAGATGTGTTTCTGCCAAGCGCCAGCCCCTCAAGAAGAGCTTGATATCCAGCTTCCACGCAATATTCTGGGTTCTTGAATCCCCTTTTCATGAACCATTTGTGTTTTATCCCAGAGGCACTGCTGTTAGAGTCTGATAAGCAGCTTGGTTTCCTCTGTGCTACTCTTATTTAGGTCTTTACCACACAGTTTTTCCTTCTTCCTCAATCCAGGTGTCTGTCACCCCTTCTCATGTGCAGCTGGGGGGCTCCTCTGCTTTGACACTTGCATCCCTTGTCCAGGGCCAGCGTGGTGGCCACAGCTGTGGGTAGTGCTGGAGTTGCCAAGCCCACCAGTCCCTTCCTTTGGGGTAATGGGCACCAGGCTCAAGAAGGTTCTGCTTTTCTGGGGTGGCAGTGACCCTGATGCCTGTGATGCCAGGGGGTCAGGAGTGTATTTGGGCTAGGCTGGGGGTGCTTCCCGTGCTGGGGAGCCAGGGGGAGGGGACAGCTGCTGTTGCAGCCTGCTGGATCTGTGTCTGGAGAGACCTGGAAGGATACTGCCTGTGCCATCACTAAGCCTCTCTAGTGCCTAAGGACTACTTGACGTTAGAGGGTCAGGCTGTAGGTACAAGTCTTGTGCCATCTAGCAAATGGGAGTTAAAAAAAAAAGGAGCAAAATCATTCTTACTGTTAAGTAAAGCTTTGACATTCTTTCCCATAACAAAAGCTTATCTAGACAAATAGACAGAAAACCCCAAGGCATTTATACTGCCTAGCCTGTCAGCTAATCTTAAGTGTAAGATGATCAGTCTGGATTCAACAGAGAAAAGAAATACATTCTAAAAGGCATTTTGAGAGTTGTATTTCCAAACAGATAAACCAGAAGCAAATGTAAGCAGCATTAGGGACAATTCAACAGCTGCAGTTCAGCAGCTGGTGTAATCCTTAAGAGTGGGCTTCCTTCAAATAAGAGATACAGTGGATTTACATAAGATCTTTTTGAAGTGTACAGGCATTAAATGAATTCTGAATGAGGATGGAATTTTTCCCCCCACATAAATAAAGTAAACCATCACAGTAGGAGGAATTTCAGAATTCTTTAAAAGGAGATTATTTCATTTTTTCATTGTTTTTCACTCAGGAATGAGATCTTTGAAGAGACACTTGGTTTTCACATACTGTTCTGGACTGAAAAATCTTTGAAAGTTTCTCTCATGTTTTTTCTTACATAAATGGAAGTGTACTTGAGCTTTATTAATCTGAAGGTCTGTGATGAGTCACCCTGTGCCTTATAAAAAGGAAGCTGAATTATACAGAAGCTCAAGAACTGAACTTTCCTTTTATTCTTGTAGGCATTTGGAGAGATGGAAATGGTATGTGCAGGCTAAGGTATGTGTTAATATCTTGATTATATAGATGAAATTGGTTTTGTAAGGGTGACTTCAATAGGATATATTGTAGCTAACCACACAATAGGTAAGAACACATTATGGTTACTCCTACAGAGCAGGAACTGGATAGATACATATCAGCAGCAGTTTGGGTCCCATTGGTGATCAGGGAGTCTAAAGAAGGCTGCCAGCCTTTCTACATTACTTTTCCTGAAGGATCTTTGCAGAAAGAGGACAAGATCTGAGAGACTACTTGAGACTTCTACACAGGACAGCTGTGTAAGTAAAGCCTTTCTTGCAAGTGATGGCTGTCACTACTTCTGAAAATATTGCATCCTCCTGTGTGATTGTAGTCATGGTTTGGGGCTTGGATTTTGTTTTGTTATGTTCTGGAGTAGAAGTTGATATCTGATCAGCAGACGTGGTTGAACTTTTGACTAGTCACTGATGATTGCTGTGATTGTGTGTAAATGCTTCTGTTACACCAAGAAGAGGTCCTTACCTCTAGTTGTTATGTTAGAACAGGTGAAGAAGCTTTGCTCAACATAAGATGATGTTGCTTTGCTCTGTAAAGGAAATTTTTCATAGTTAAGTAGCTATTGAATTAAGCAGTGCTTCCCACATACCTCTTTGCCTTGGCTGCCTTGGTCTGTTTTGAGTAGTCCTTAATTTTTTCAGTGTGGCGATGATAATAAGCAGGGAAATAAAAGTATTTGTAATCATTTGGCACTACTTGAAAAGGCATAGTTCTATCTTCTAAGCTGTTATGGGGTGTAATCTATTGTAGTTACTGAATTACTAAAATTTACAGCTGCTTTGTTGTTCTCCCTCCTGGTTCAGTCAGTTGAGGTGTACGTGCATGTGTGTATATGTGCATGTGTGCATCTGTGTGTCACGGGAATGCCTACTCTGTAAGGGTAAGTCACACAGTATCACAGTATCACAGTATAACTAAGGTTGGAAGAGACCTCGAGGATCAGCGAGTCCAACCTATCAACACAGACCCCATGACTAGACCATGGCACCAAGTGCCACGTCCAATCCCCTCTTGAACACCTCCAGGGATGGCAACTCCACCACCTCCCTGGGCAGCACATTCCAATGACAAACAACTCGCTCAGTGAAGAACTTCCTCCTCACCTCGAGTCTGAACCTCCCCTGGCACAGCTTGAGACTGTGTCCCCTTGTTCTGGTACTGGCTGCCTGGGAGAAGAGGCCAACCCCTTCCCGGCTACAACCACCTTTCAGGTAGTTGTAGAGGGCAATGAGGTCACCCCTGAGCCTCCTCTTCTCCAGGCTAAACAATCCCAGCTCCCTCAGCCTCTCCTCATAGGGCTTGTGTTCAAGGCCTCTCCCCAGCCTTGTTGCCCTTCTCTGGACATGTTCAAGTGTTTCAATGTCCTTCTTAAACTGAGGGACCCAGAACTGGACACAGGACTCAAGGTGTACTCAATGCAGAGTACAGGGGCACAATGACTTCCCTGCTCCTGCTGGCCACACTATTCCTAATGCAGTCCACTTGTTCTCCCTTAAAATAGGGACTCAGCCTATTTTATAACATACCTCAGTGCTGATACTACATAGTCTGAAAAAAAAAATGATGTGCAGCTGTGATGAGAGCTTTGCAGGCACACACTGAATGCAGGCAGACTTGGACCCTCATGCCAGGCCTCGCATCTCTTGGTTAAGGAATCTCTCCTCCTCTGGATCTAAGAGAAGGAGGGGTATGGGTGGGCAGCAGAAGGGTTGGAACAGAGGGATCCCAAATTCTGTCTCTGCCTTTGAAGGAGGGGGTGTCTGCTTTTCAGGAACTAGGAACACAGTGTTATATGATGGGAAGGCTTGGCCACTTTATGGTACCAAGTACTGTGTTCTGCTTTCAGTACCAAAAACACTGTGAGGAGGAATGTTCTGAAAAGAAGCCATGCAGTCAGCTTTTTATTTTGGAAGACACTCTGTTATCTTTCTGGTGTCCTTGTTACAACAAGGGCAGAAAAATTTAAAAGGGTAAATGTGCCACTGGACCAACTGGAATATTGGATTGTGCTCCACTGCTCTGTACAGTGCTTCTAGCTAGTTCCAAAGATCTTATATTTCATCAGTGACACATTTAAGGTGGCAGCCTCCAAAAGAGATGTGAAGGAGTCAAATGTGGAGCTAATCCTTCAGAGACCCTTCTTGAGTGACTTGTGAAAGAAGCAGATATTGCAGGTGTCTTACTCATCTTTTTTTCTGGTCTTTTTAGATTACTTTTTTTTTCCTATGTCTGTCTCTCCTGCTGGTTTTAGGGCTGGAGGGTAAAAGCTTAGGGCTTGACACTAGCAGGAAGTTGATGTGGCATGAAAAAACCTCCATAGTGTACTATGTACACTGTAAGATAAACACTGCTATCGGATCCTACTTCACTGCTGTTCAACATCTGCTCGTCCAGATTTCTGATGGGATCTGTGTTAGAAATCTCAGGGCTCTCTTTCCCTGCATGGGAGAAGACTCAGGCCTCCCTGTCCTCGCTAATGCTTGCAGTATGTCTTCAAAAAGATGTAAGCATCGCAGTTGCTCACAGCATTAATGGGTTGTCACTGTCTTCTGAGGAACAGTATTCATTATGGCTATGGATTGGGTATAAAAATCTGCGGGTAATTTACTCCCACCAGCAGTGTGTTATTCATTTAATTGCTCTTCGATTTCTGAAGAGTTTTGGAAGAGGGAGGGAGGTGGTGGAAAGGTCTATTTTAAGATGTCCTCTTCTTTAATTCATGTCTTGTTCATCATGTATTTTTACCATCAGTGCTTTGTGATTCAACTGCCACTTCTACATGTCAGTTACGTGACCGAAACAAAAAAAAGTAATTAGATTTCTAAGTGTGGCATAAGCACTGAAAGTAGTAACTGAACAGCAAAGTGCTGTTTGAATCTCAGCTTTCCCATGTCTGGAGGGAAAATTTACAGTCTAGGGTATGCTGTAATACAAGTGTAACAAAAATACTCAAAATCACTTGCTTACAGGTTTTCCCATCTCCTGTTACGCTTTTTGTTAGGGAAAAATTCCTACTTGTAAATCTCCCATACTAAACAGAAATGGATGAACAGTGTTTGCTGACATCACTTTGTGGTTTTGATTGAAATCAGTCACTGTTTCCCAGCACTCCTGGAAGAACAGTTGGTCATATGCTTTGAGAGGGGGCTTGATGGACTCCAGTAGTCTTTTTTCAGGAATAATACCAACAAAAGCTTTCAGAAGATTACTTGCTTCAGCTTAAAAGCTGATAATGACTTCTCATTCATTTCCCTGTAAAAGGCAAAAGGGGGTAAGGAAGAAACTTTGTGTTCACATGTATTTCTAGTACTTCGTAAAGCAAAGTTTGTAATTGGAACAGATGGACAGGCTCTCACTTTTTCTAGTCTCAGTTTGTTCAAAATCAACAGAAGGGTCATGCATTCGCTACAAAGTGGACGTCTGCTGCATCTTTCTTTTGATACACTGTATATTGCTGTTAATAAATTTCATTTGAATTGTCATTGGTTTTCATACAACAGTATGACAGTGTAAATCCAAAATAGTCACTGATCCATGGGCTGAACATAATTTATAAGTGTTCAGGGTCCATTCTAGTTAGCAGAAGGTTCAGTTATTTACAGTCTACTGAGGTTTTATCAATGCTGATGTCTTTGTCCTAAAGAAGAGAGAGAATAAACGGAGGTGGCTTAATTCTGCCAAGACTGTCATCTGTTACTAATTCTCCATTGTTGTTCTCTAGGTAGCAGTCTGAGTGCTTACTGAGAATGTGCCTGTTGGTGTCCATCAGCTGTGTGTGTGCTGTAAATGGGAGCGTCACGGTGTTTCCGTGAGCGATGCTGTTTTCAAGCCTTTGAGCTGCCTGCTACTTGGCATCACTAATAGATGTTTCTTTTTGGTTATGTGTGACTGCATCTCTTGGCTTTTCCTACATGGCGTGTGCAGTGTAACCCCTGGTTGTGCCAACTATGGATACATTAGTGCTGCCTACGAGTAGAAGCTGGCAGAAGACCCATCTGTTATCTTGTATGTTCACAGCATACAGATTTTGTGTAAATGGGAGCTAGCACCCCAAAAGCTTCTCTGATTACCTCTGTCATTTTTATTAACACCTTTTCATTTACTGCTCTTAACCTGCCTTTTGCTCATGGGAGAGACGAGTTATGGGTCTTGTCTCCAGACAATTTGTATAGGACAATTTGTATATCCTGTAATAAAACTTCTTCAAACAAAAGAATACTGGAAAAGCTAAACATATATGCAACAGTGCTTGTAAAAATGTAGGTGTAGCTATTTATCGTGTTGCCAAGGTCGGGATTCATCTGTAACTCTTCAACTGCACAGTTGTCCCCAGTATACAAGCGTAACTTCTTGGAAAACTTAAGCCACTCTTAGCTTTCCTGTTAAAGCAGAAGGGGCAAATGTTCAGCTGACATAAAGCTATGCTGAATAATTAATGCCCTTTGTGGACTCTCTGGAGAAGGACCTTTTCAGCCTTCTCTGGGGATTCCTTTATAGAAAGTTGAATTCTCTTAAAGTTTTGTACTAAATCAATAATTAAGTTAATAGAGCAGCTGTTGATCACAGACAATGGGAATTTCCTATACTCAGATTTCAGCTGGAGGATAAATTTCTCACTTAGGGAACAGATACTGGCTTTTTCAACTATTCAGTCTCCAGGCCCTCTCAAAGGTAGGTTTTCTTATCAACAGAAGACAACGAAAGCCTTTCTATCTCTGCCTGTAATGACAAGAGAGTGACAGAAACATACCCTCATAAATGTCTGTGAAGAAGAGTGAAAGCACACACCCCCACCCTGCTTTGTGATGATCTCTTAATCTTTCTCTGAAGTTTTAAATCGACCCTAAACTTACCCAAATTGAGGCAGGAATGTTCTGTTAATCCCCTAGGCAGCTCCACGATGCTTTGCTAATATTGCTTTATATGGTCTGTTTACAGACTACAATTTCCAGGAATCCCTGGTCTTTAAAACGTGGATTTAGTGGCAAAGTAATGGTGACACAGTTGTGTGGATCAGGACATGCTGAAGCAAATGAAAAAAACAATGACCTTATTTTTTTGTTATTGAATTATTGCTTTGATAGCAGTGTCCCTGTGCCTCCATTGTAACGGTGTATCCATTGCCTTGACCCTGAGGAGGAAAGCTTAGAAAAGTAAACTGTGTGCAGAGGGGGGAAAAAAAGTATATAAAGTATACATGTAAATATATATAAAAACATGCTTGCCTTTTGCATTCATGTTTTGTGTGGAGCAGTATGGTACTTGGATGATTTTTTTTTTTCCAAGAAAACAAACAGAAACAAGTAGTATAAAACAGTGGTAAGATTTTCTTTTTCTCTCTCTCTTTTTATCCTGTTTTAGGAAAGCATGAGGTGCGGTCCTGGACAACAGCCACCAAGCAATTCTTGTGTCCTGTGTGGGAAAAAGTGAAAGCGAAGCTAATGCTAAGCATGTCTTTCCTCATTGTTGTTTTTTGCTATTGCAGAAGGCTGTACTGCTTTTTAGCACAGCTAGTGAAATGGTAGGTTTTTATTATCCAGACTTTAATCTTCCATGCTGTTCCTTGTCTCAGTAAATATTTACCTTTGATTGCTCCTCTTTGACCCTTGTCTTATCATTTGGATTTCAGGTGGAGCAACTACCTTCAGAGAAAACTCAGAAGTAATCTTTTTTGTTGCCCTTCCATACTCATTAATTCCTACCACCCCACCCCAGCCCTGCAACTACCTTTAAGATGTAGAACAGCAGAAGGTAACTAATCTGTGAATTAATCTCAATTTAGGGAATCTCAGTGTGCTGACGGAAGTTGATCTACTTGGTTATAGCGCAAGAGAATGGAAAGAAGAAACAAAGCAGGCCAAGCACATGAGGGAGGTAAGAATTAAATTTCAGTCTCCCCATGAGGATGGGAAAAATGTACCTGGGAGCAGAATAGCACTGCCAGTGCAAGCATCTGTCACACCTCCCTGAGCCTGCTGTACCAGCTGGTCAAATGGAAAGCAAAAGGGACAGCATGAACATGGTCTAAGTAAAGAGCACAGCAGAGCAGATCAAAATTGGATCAGATTTTAGTCTTGCTTCTTCTCTGAATTCCCCCCTGTAGCACCAGTGACCTACAGAAGAGGTTTAACAGGAAAAGTCATCCTCAGTGCTATAGCCAAAACAACTTGGGTTCAGGTGCTGTCTTTTGGCCAGCCTTTGATTTAATGTAAAACCTCTCATTCCAAGAATAAATGAAACACACGTGTTTCTCTTCCAAGCTCTGAAGGTCCATATCAAAGCAGCCAGTGCTTGGCAGCCTCCCCAGCAGCTGCTGAGGCCCTGTCTAGCTGCGTCAGCTAAGGCTGGGGACAGGCAGGGCAGGAGATCACCTCTGACCTGTGACAGGTTAGAAAGTATTCAGTGGGTGTGGAGCTGATCTCCTTGATAGTGACCACCAGCTGCCTTTGCACAGCATCCATCTGCTCCAGATCTGTGTCCCAGCACGCTCTGCTCTGCCTTCTTCCCGTATGCGAGGTGCTGCAAGCAGGGCACACATGGACTAGCTACATCCAGCAGTTTCTGTTGTCTCATACCACAGTAGCTAGGACTAACAAGCTACTGATCTCACAGTTAATGTCCTCATGTGGTCCTGAGCACCCCAGTCAGCCACTGAAGGGTAGCTGGAGACAGCCCTGGGCTGCATGGGGAGGTGGCAGCCTCTGCTACTTGAGAACATCAGCTGATCCTCAGTGCTGCCTTTTCAAGTGTGCTTTTTTGGGGTCTTTTTTTTCTATAGTTTTTATTTCTTTCCACATTAAAGCTTTTAAGGCTTTTTTGGTGGCTTTAGGTCATGGGTAGCTGAACTCCTGAGCTGAGGACCTCCTAAATTCATGGTTCACTATTGCTCAACATACTCCTTGCTGTTAGGTCACCAGTGTGTTTTTCAGCTGTGTACATTGTGGGTACCTGCTTACACCTGATCAACAGAAGTGGCATCTGTACTTCCCACAAAAGATGTGTTACTGCACGTGCTGTGAGCTGTTGGCAGCTATATATTGGTGGCAATTAACAGAGACAGCATGGCAAGGGACATGATGGGAGTAGTGGTGCCCTCCAAAGGACTCTGACGAGTACTTGAATTTGAAGCTGTGGTGAAGGTGGGCCTTCAGGTACCTGTATTTTATAGCTCTCTTTCAACTATGTTAAGCCTTAGTTAGCAAGGAGGCTCAAAGACCACAGGCTGAATCTTCACTTTTCTCATAAAACTTACAGCTAAAGTAGCTATGCTGATGGTAGTCAGCTAACTAACTGTGACATTACGTCCTAGTATCCCTATGATGTGGAATTTCAGACCAGCATGGGATGAATTTAGCACCAGGTCCTTATTTCTGATTATCTGATGATGGTGGGAACAGTTTCCATAATATGCTGAGAGAGATCAAAGAGGCAGTGGGGTCAGGAAGCACAGTAGAAATGAAAGACACCAACTGGGCAGGAGATGCTGTTGTGAGAGATGCCAACTAGCCATCTGCATTATCAGCAGCCATGGGGTTGAACTTCAGTGTGGTGCCCAGTGGCTATTTCATGGATCAGCTTTCAGTTTTGGAGGAACAATTGAAAAAAGGTAGGAAAATGCTTAATAAAATTGCAAAAGCATACTGAACAACAGTCCTTTCAGAAAAATTCATGAGCCTTCCAGATGATCAGAGCTGCTCCTTTGTATAGAGGAGCCAGTGGATGTCTGGCTATATTAGGTAGAAATTATCACAGTAAGGAGCACATTTAAGGATGAGGTCTCATCAGATCCTGAACCAGGCTAACTTGCTTGCAGTTAGCCTGGGGGAGTCCTTTGATTGTCTTGTCTCTCCCTTTTTCTCACCTCATTCAAGCTACACAGTCTCTTTTGTGCTACCTTGTCTTCTCTTGGATGTGGTTCACCAAGAAGGTGAGCTGATAGAGCAGGCCACCCCAAAGGAACATACTCCAAGCCACCTGAGCTTGCTGAAGCAGCATGAAGCTCCCCCATCAGGTTGAATTGAGTAAGCTTACTGTCATAGCCAGACCAAAGTAAGAAGTAGTGGATGCCGAGTCCAGTTGAGAGGTGTTCCTGCCCATGGCAGGGGGTTGGAGTAGATGATCTCTGGGGTCCCTTCCAACCTGATCCATTCTAGGAGAGTTTGACTGCAATCAACACGGGTTTTGTCGAAGATTAGGAATTTTTATTGCTGAAGTTGTTTTGGTCTCTCTAGGCATATGAAGAATTGTTTTGGAACTGTCATATCAAATACCTGAGACAAGTCAGGAAGGACAACTACAGTGTACTAAGAGCAGTCCTTTTTCAGATATTCAGTCAAGGCATTCCTTTTCCATCATGGATGAAGGAGAGAGATATATTGAAGGTAAGATTAATTTCCTAGATGAACATGATACAAGTCACCTTGCACCGTGGAAAGAAGCTTTGTGCAATGTGAAACTGATGGCTCTGCTATGGAAGTAAAGTGTAATTATTATCAGAATTTAGAGAGTTGTTCAAACTCTTTGTGCTACACAAGTGAAAAGGTGTCCCTGATCTAAGCATGTGAATGTAAACAGGCATCTAAATGGTAAGCTGTTTGAATCAAAACCAAAAAAGGCAGATGGACAAATGTTACTGCCACCCTATATGTCACTCTTTTAATGCAGAAGGATATTTAAATTGTTGTAAACATCTGTCCAAAGTCCAGTGGCTCCCTTGAAAGTTGCTGAGTGTGCTGCTGGAGCAGCAGGAATGCTACTCTGGGCTCCAGGAGCTCCAGCAGGAGGCAGCAGCAAGAAGGTGGGGAGCTGTGGCTGCTGCCTGTCGGGCAGTGTGGTGCAGACTGGAAGGTGCCTTATTCCTGAATCCCTCATTGAATGTGGGTGTGTGTGGCTTTTCCAGAGTGTGGGCTATATATTTTGCTGAGAGCATGTTTTCTTTTCTGCCTGTCCCTGGTTTAGAAGGCAGTCAAATGGAGCCTCCTTTTTTATTTTGAGGCTCACTTTTTGGTTTTTGTTTGTTTGAACTGTACAACCAGAGGATAGAACCACATTGTAAAATACAATGTGTGTAGACAAGTTTATATAACTGTATCTTCTTAAAGTTATGATTTGCTTTTTGATTTTCTCCCTTCAGCTCCCTGAAAAGCTTTTGTATTCTCAAGGCTGCAACTGGATTCAGCAATACAGTTTTGGGCCAGAAAGATACACAGGTCCCAATGCCTTTGGTAAACTGCGCAAATGTATGGAGGCACTAAAGGCAAATGTGAGTACTGAGGAAATGGTTGGGTGAGACAAAACCACTGAGAAATGAGTTAAGACAAGAGTTATAGAACTGTTCCTGGTTTCATGTTTCTCTGGCAGTCAGCATCCCTCTCAGGTTCCGAGTGCTGAGCTGCTGGGAAGTCCATCATCTCTCCTGCAGGGGAATCCAGCTTTTGAGGACACACTAGGCTAAGTACTTGAAGGTCCCCCTGCAAATAAGGGAGGCTGTCCTCCCCACAGCTTTTACTGTATGGCTACTTACCCATGCCATCAAGTGGCTCCTTCTGTAGCAAGTCATTTCAATGAAAAGTAACAACATGCTGTATGAGATCCTTCTGGATTCCCTCCCCAGATGGGAGGAAGCAAATAAACAGTTAATTTTCTTTTCAAACTATATTTATCCAGTGTTACTATAATTTCTTCCTGTAAGTTGAAATCCTAGATTACAAAGACCTGGCAGCCTCACTGCCCCATTTGATTAGCATAGCCAGATCACCTGCATTTCCAATCAGGAGTCTAACTCTTACTTACATATTTGAACCTTGGGGAGTTTTAGTAGAGTCATACAATCATTAAGGTTGGAAAAGACCTTTAAGATCAGTGAGTATAACCATAACCCAACTACCATGACCACTAAACTGTATCCTGAAGTGCCACATATACACACTTCTTGAACGCCCCCAGAGATGGAAACTCCACCGTGTCCCTGGGCAGCCTGTTCCAATGCCTCACCACTTTTTCAGTAAAGAAGGTTTTCATAATATTCAATCTAAACCTCCCCTGGCACAACTTAAGTCCATTTCCTCTTGTCCTGTTGCTTAGTTACTTGGGAGAAGAGACCAACACTGGCCTCACTACAACCTCCTTTCAGGTGGTTGTAGAAACCAGTAAGATCTCCCCTTAGCCTTCTCTTCTCCAGACTGAACAACCCCAGTTCCCTCAGCCATCCTCATACAACATGCCCTCCAAACCTCTCACCAGCCTTGTTGCCCTTCTCTGGACATTATCCAGGACCTCAATGTCTTTCTTTTTCAGTGGTGCCCAGAACTGAATACTCAAACTATGGCCTCATCAGGGACAAGTACAAGGTCATGATCACTTCCATATTCCTGCTAGACACACTCTTTTTGATACAGAATTGAATTGTTCTTGTTCATTTCAGTCCTTTTTGTAGATAGATCCTCCCTTTGGCCCTTTTGCAGTAGCGCCAAAGCCTCCCTCTACCATATTAACTGCACCACTCAGCTTTGTGTCATCTGCAAACTTACTGGTGGTGCAATCAATTCTGCTGTCTATATCATTGATAAAAATATTAAACAGTACTAGTCCCAATACAGACCCCTGAGGGACACAACTTGTAACTTGTCACCAGTCTCCATCTGGACATTGACTGCTACCCTCTGGGTGTGACCATCTAGCCAATTCCTTAGCCACTGAACAGTCCACCCATCAAATCCATATCTCTCCAACTTGGCAAGTAGGATGTTGTGGGGCACTATGTCAGAGGCCTTGCAGAAGTCCAGATAGATTACCTCCATAGGTTGTCCTTTGTCCACAGGGATGCGGGATTTGCCCTTAATGAAGCCATGTTGACTGTCTTTGATCACCTCCCTGACCTCCATGTGTCTTATCAGAGCTTCTAGGAGAATCTAGGTTTCTTGCATTCTATGGAACAGAAAAGATCTGCCAGCTCTGTTCTGCGCCCTTGTCCCTGAGGACTTGTTTCCCAGAGTGTCCTACTGACTAACTCTCTGAAGAGCTGGGAGTTTGCCTTTTGAAATTCAGGGTCCTGACTATGCTCCTTGAGTGATTTGTGTCCCTTAGTACTGCAACTTCCACCAGTGCATGATCGCTGCAGCCCAGGCTACCTCCAGTGTTGACACCCCGATGAGCTTTCCTGCATTCATAGAATCATAGAATCAGTAAGGTTGGAAAAGACCTCAGAGATCATTGAGTCCAACCTGTCACCCAACACCTCATAACTAACTAAACCATGGCTTCAAGTGCCATGTCCAATCCCCTCTTGAACACCTCCAGGGATGGTGACTCCACCACCTCCCTGAGCGGCACATTCCAATGGCCAACAACTCTCTCTGTGAAGAACTTTCTCCTCACCTCAAGCCTAAACTTCCCCTGGCACAGCTTGAGACTCTGTCCTCTTGTTCTGGTGCTGGTTGCCTGGGAGAAGAGATCAACCCCCACCTGTCTACAGCTTCCCTTCAGGTAGTTGTAGAGAGCAATAAGACCCAGTAGAGACCAACAGACCCAGTATTGCATCCCCTTGAGTAGAGGTGTCTGTTTCTTGTCTTGGGAAGTTACAGTCAGGGAGCCTCCTGGATTGCCTACAGCTAACCTTTGCTTACGACTTACTGTGCATGTCTGATGGACCCACACAGAGTTTCTATAACTTTCTGAGGTCCTCTTGGTAGCTGTGCTCCCTTCAGAGAGACAGTGATTTTTTTATAGTGGTGGTGGGTGGGTTTTGTATAGGGAAGTTACAGTTGCTTCCTCATAAGCTGTCAATAGCATCTAGATCCTTAGAGTTGTCTGTAGCAAATAGGTTCAGCTAGATACACAAAAACTGAAATGTGTGAGGCTTCAAATTTTATTGCAGATCTGAAAGAGCCACCTGTTCATTTGCACCACCATTTGGCCACAATAATGGTATAGTAGACTGGCAATTGTTCCTCTTTTGGAATCATTTGTATTAAATATCATCCTTAATAATTTGATTAATATTCTTCTGTGCTTTCCAGTGGGCTGAAATAAGTGCTACTAAAGATCGTGAAGAAAGAGGAAACATGTGTAATACACTATTTTCTGATGAGAGCAAGGAATACAAACTATATGAGGCCATAAAATTCATGATGCTCTATGAAGTTGTTGAAGCCTATGAGCAGATAAAAACCAGGGGAAAACCTGTACCCAACCTTTTTAGCCTTCTCCTTGCTCGGGAGTCTTCGTCTGACCCTTTGAGCTTCATGATGAATCATCTGAACTCCATAGGTGACTCTATTTGCCTAGACCAGGTAATGATATAAATTAAAAATAAACACAAAACTTATTCTATCTCTGTCATGATAAATATACCACACATCATTTGTGAAAGTGGGCCTATTTTTTTTCTTTAGGATGTGGGGAAATGGGCTGAAGAGAGTAATTTATCTTCAGGAAAGAAAAACCTATACTAGAGTAAAATGTGGTGGACAATTTTCTTGCTGGGCCAGAAATATTGCAGGCTATCAGTGAGACCTAGTTTACAACAATGATGCCTTTGATACGTAAAAGTATTTAGAATATGTATATTTAAGCTCTTGTTTTGCTCTTGTTCTCACTTCCACCATGCCAACACTTCTATCATCTACCAAACTCTTTTCTTAACCCTTTGGTTCCTGTTGGATCTAATATCTGTTAAGAGTAAGCAATGACAGCTCTATTAACAGTTCACATTTGTATGTTAAGGGTTTGGGCTTTTTCAGCTTCATACTTAGTGAGAAGTTAGGTACTAACATCTAAGATGCACACTGCCACTCTGGAAATAGTTTTACTTTCCAACAAGTGAGATTATTTCTTATAATAAATGTTAATTATCAGGGTAAATGTTACATGTTGCAATCATTGTCAGGAGCAATTTGATTGCTATTGGACAAGTTCTGCACCATCTGACTGTGTCCAAGGATATCAGCTTTTACAAATGCTTTTACAAAGCATTTTTCCAGATTAAGCAATCTTTGTAAGAGGTGTTAATGAAAATGCCAGTTCTCAAGGTTCATTTACATGAAGTACAAGGAATATTTGTCTTTTTACTATTGTATTTTCCTCACCTAGCAAGTGATAACAAGGAGGCAGTCTTCCATTTTCCAAGGTATATCTATCTTTTAATAGTTGATAATCCCTTCTTGCTACTCACTAAGATTTCTGAGGTAACTTTAGGAACAGGTTAGTTATTGTGACAGGTGAAAGAGGGGTGTTTCCAAAGTATCAAGCATTAACCAGAATATCTTCTACATACAGAGCACTGAAAGGACTGTTGGAACATTGAGAATACCCTCACACTTTTAATTTTGTTACTGCACTTAAAAAGGGCCCCTTTTATTCCTTGTCTCTTGTTTTGAAGCTAGATGATTTGCCTTGATTTGGATTATTTTCAGTTTAGTTTTCTAAGTCTAGAAATAAATGCCTTACAGACTTCTTTCATCTTCAGGTTGAACTGTTTCTTCTCGGATACTTACTTGAAGTAAAGATAAGAGTTTACAGACTGCATAGGTTTAATACTGAGGAATTTCAAGTGAACTATCCAGATGAATACCGAAGGGAATGGAATGAGGTTTCTCTCCTGACTGAGGATGACCGCTACTATCACATCCCCCTTTGCAGAACATGAAGGACCAGTGACTCTTTTTCCCTTTGTGTGTATATATACATGTGTATATACACACACACCCCCCAGTAAGATTTTGAGAATGCTCATTAGTGATTACATAATTATTCATGGGTTTATTGTGTAAACATTTGATTTCCCATTGCAGCTCAATTCACCATCAATCAGATATTAAAAACATAATAATGTCTAGGGGAAAAAATGTCATTTTTGAGTATTGTCAAACAAGAAAGATTGAACTGCATGACAAAGAAAGCAAAGGTAATTCTGGATTTTCTATTGCTAGCCTAAATGTTCACTCTGATACCCTAAAGCTATTACCACTTTTCCCTTGTCTTTCTTTAGCTAGGGAGGATGAATCTCAGAGGAAGCAATTCCCAGAGCCCAGCAGTTTTTACTCCAGGTTGTTAAACTCGCATTGACTTGGGGCTGCCTAGGATGGGAGGATGCAAACTGGGGCCTCTGCATAGGTGCTTCAAACCCCGTTTGACTTTCCCTGTTGCTGGAATGCCTACCTCCAGATATAGGTAGAGCAAACAGCTGCAGGCTGTACTTAGTTCAGACATTGTCTGTACTTAGTGCTGATACCTGAAGGAAAAACCATCCAACACACGCAGGAATACTGTGCTAGGTGAATAGAATATCTCCATTATAACTGAGGAAGGTACAAAAGCTGTCTTAAAGCTAAAAAGGGCAGTATTAATAAGTAAGATGCAATAGCACCAGACCTGGTCGCTGTAAATCCTTTAAAGGGCTGATTGCAGCTTTGCCTGTCAAAATTTCCTTTGCAATTCATCAGAAAACCTGTGCACAGCATACATTCACAAACACTGCATTTTCAGAAAATACTAATTTTTTATGTATTACATGAATTTAACAGTGTATACATGTTTTATCCACTGAGTACATATAAATCTCCTTGCATGAGATTGCTATCAATGTTTGAAGAAGTCTGGTAAGGTAAATTATATTTACCTTATTACATAGAACATTTGACCCCATTCTATTTCCTAAAAGAATTAATTGGTTGGATTATTTTGAAGAAATATTAAAATAGTATGTCAGATCTAGCAAAATATTTGGGGAAATCTTACAATCCCACAGTCCCACAGTTGTATTGAAGAAAGTGGATTCATTAAGAAACAAAGCCGCTTCCTTACCATAGAGACAGATAATGGGGACAGGGAGGTTTGGTTTTTAATTCCTGCAGAAGGTACAAGCCAGTAACCAATATGAACAGGGCCTGCAGGAGCTAAGGTAAATGGTAATACTTGGGAATGGACAGAGAGATTGGTTCCTTTGCATAAAGGAAAGCAATTTTACCCCTTACAGTCTTTTTTTTCATTTGTGTATATATGTATATGTATTTCTAAACACAAACACCTGAGTTCTGCATTGTAACCGTTGTGGTTTCCTAACAGTTTTCCCAGATTCAGTTTTCTTCAATAATTTGTAGCTTTTAATTAAGAAGGCTTGATACCTATAATAGTTTCATCTCATCAAAGAAGAGCTGAAAGGAGGATCCGGGGAACTATAGGCCTGTCAGCCTGACCTCAGTGCCCAGCAAGGTTATGGAGCATACCATCCTGAATGCCATCAAGCAGCATGTACAAGACCACAAGGGGATCAGGTTCAACCAACATGGATTTAGGAAAGGAAGGTCCTGCCTAACCAATCTAATCTCACTCTATGACTGGGTGACCTCCCTGGTAGACAAGAGGAGGGCTGTGGATGTGGTCTACCTAGACTTAGCAAAGGCTTTGACATAGTCTCCCACAGCATCCTCCTGGAAAAGCTGGCAGCCCATGGCTTGGACGAGTGCACCCTTGACTGGGTTAAAAACTGGCTGGATGACCAGGCACAGCGAGTGGTTGTGAATGGTGCAGCATCCAGCTGGTGTCTGGTAACCAGTGGTGTTCCCCAGGGATCAGTAGTGATGACTTGGATGAGGGGATCAAGTCTACTGTTAGTAAATTTGCAGATGACACCAAGCTGGGGGTAAGTGTGGATCTGCTGGAGGGTAGGAAGACACTTCAGAGAGACCTGGATAGGCAGGGTCAATAGCCTCAGGCCAATGGTACGAGGTTTAACAAGGCCAATTGCAGGGTCCTACACTTCAGCCACAATAACCCCATGCAGTGCTGCAGACTAGGGTATAAGCAACTGGAGTGCAGCCTGGCTGAGAGGGACCTGGGAGTGCTGTTTGACAGCTGGCTGAACATGAGCCAGCAGTGTGCCCAGGTGGCATGGAAGGCCAATGGCATCTTGGCTTGTGTCAGGAGTAGTGTGGCCAGCAATACGAGAGATGTAATTCTGCTCCTGTACATGGCACCTGGTGAGGCCTCAACTTGAGTACTGTCTGCAGTTCTGGGCTCCTCACTTCAAGAAAGTTACTGAGGTGCTGAAGCGGGTCCAGAGGAGAGTCATGAGACTGGTGAAGGGACTGGAGGGAAAGTCTTATGAGGAGAGGCTGAGGGAGCTGAGGTTGTGTAACCTGGGGAAGAGGAGACTCGGGAGGGACCTTATCACACTCTACAACTACCTGAAATTGTAGTACAGTGGGGGTCAGGTTCTTCTCCCAGGCAACTTGTGACAAGAGGAGAGGGCATGGCCTGAAGCTGCAGTAGGGGAGGTTTAGGTTGGATGTCAGGAAACACTTCCTCATGGAAAGGGTAATTAGACACTGGAATGAACTGTCCAGGGAGATGGTAGAGTCACTGTCTCTGAAGGTGTTTAAGGAAAGATTGGATGTAGCACTCAGTGACATGGTCTAGTCAATGTGGTGGTGTTAGGTCATAGGCTGGACTTGATCTCAGAGGTCTACTCTAGCCTCAGTAATTCTGTGATTCTGGGAAAGCCTGCATATCAAATACTTTATTTATTCAAAAACCTCTTTTTTTCATTGAATGAAATAATTTGCCTACATTAGATTTGGTTCTGCTTTGCATGGGGAAATGTTATGCCTGATAATAGGGTATTGCTATCATTTCTGCATCAACAGTAACATTTACAGCTATCAGTAAACTTTACTATGTCTTACTGTTGTTTTGGTACAAGCAGACACACCAAAAATTGTGTATTTTTATAGTGGGCTTTTTAATTGTTTGCATATTATTTATGAAGAGGAATAAAAAAGCATTACAGCTGACTGTTAAATTGTCCCTGTGTATGTTTTTGTTATCTTGAGCATATTAATAGCAGAGGGGTTAATAAAGATCTGAAACAAACAGTGGAATTTATTTTGCCAGTATGGATGTTTGCATCTGAGTGAGGTCACCTTTGTTTCTCTGCCTTGTCAGTGGAGGGCAGTGGCATGCAGTCAGAGGAGGGGGGTCTCTGGAAGAGTCAGGTTTTCCTCACTAACTGTAGTAGGAGTTGGCAGTTACCAGCACAAATCTTCCAGCTCTACATGTTACGTACCAAGAATCCAGAAGGGATGTGTTGAAACAGATCTCCTGGCTTAGCGGATGCCAGAGATGCTAGCTGAATCACCACAGGAACAGAACTGGGATGTGAAGATAGAGGAGTTTCTGATGAGGATAACTGTAAGTCTTAGCAATAAATCCAGAAAGAGATTTTGAAATGCAGTTTGTAATCTGCCTAAAAGCACAGATTGAAGGAATGCTTGTTTTGGTTTGGTTTGGGGTTTTCTTGCCAGTGGTTGGATTTCCCTGTCTCTCTGTACTTAAGCAGTGTTATAGTAATCCCACCCTGTTAAGTTAGTGCCATTACTGTACTAACTTCTTTGAGTTTTCATTTTTTCTGAAAGCTCCTGATTCTGAAGAAAAGGTCAGGTTGGGAAATCCACGTGCTCTTGAGAAAGCAGGTGATGTACCTAGCAGGTAAAAGAGGTAAGTGCAGAAAAGGTATCTCCCTGGGGCTTGTCTTATTTGCATCTCTTTTCAGGAGCAATAAACCTTTGTGTCAGCCAAGGCCAGTGAGCGAGGAGGATGGCCGGAGCATTGCTGGGACCTGTGGCACGGTCAACAATGCTGGTGAGAGGAAAACATGAAATAGCATTGGTCCTGAATGCCTTCATCTTCCAGCACATCCTAAATTAGCATAATTCAAAGGTTAATGCCTTGGGAGGGCATTGAACCAAAACATCTTCCACTTTAGTGAAGCATTTGGCCATAAATAACTCTTTGTTGAAATGTGGAGGCAACTAATTTGAATGCTGTTGTGCAAGTTGGTGTGCAGCAACTGCTGAAGTTTATAATGCATAGGACACAGGGAGTTACTAGCTGCTATTTAAGCTGTCATGTTCATCTGAATGTTTTCCCCACAGTAGTAATTTTCAGCATTGTGATACACTTCACTTTACGAACGTTGAAAACGAGCAGCCTTTGCATTCCAGATGACAAATTTAGCACTTACCTATGAAGGATATTGTGTTCTTTTTAGCTGTCCAGTAGATGGCTTCCAAGTATCACAAAACATATTTCAGTAAGCTCAGTTCTCCTGGCAATTCTTTGATTGTCAGGCTTGCCTGGATGATAGTGGTTGGTTGGCCCTGGCCAACAGGCAAGCATACACAGAGCTGTTGTTCAGTGTCCCCCACTCAATGGGATAGGGGAGAAAAGGGGAGAAATGGGAGAAAGAAAGCTTTTAGGCTAAGACAGGGAAGTCACCACACAGTGTCATGGCCAAAACAGCTTAACTTGGGGACTATACCTCCATTTGTTGCCAGCTAGCATAAGTATTTAGTTACTGATGTGGGTATTGGGATATAAAGTCACTTAAGGGGAAAAACAGCCTTTCTTTGCTAGGCTCAGATTTCCTCCATACTCCTCCTCCTTGTTATTGCCGTGGGTCATACTAAGTCCTTCCAGTGAGGCAATAAATGGTGTGAGGCGGCTGCAGTCAGGATATAGTGATTTCCCTCTGCCCCTCCTCATTTCTCATTCCTTTCTTGTGCTTCAGTGCAAGTCCTTCAGAGACTACAATCTCTCCCTTATACAGTATACCTGCACCAATGCTGGTCTGGGATAAATATGGCCTAAAACTCTTGGCAAGTTACATGTTAATTACCAGTTCTAGAAGAGTCTGTTCAGCTATTAAATACAGTTTTCTAGCCATGCTACTGGAAGGAAAATAACAAACAAAGTACTCTATGTTTCTGTTGTCTTTTTTCGCTTCTTTAATGTCCATCACATGCAATTCTACAGGAAATAAAATAGAGCAAAAGGGTCTGGAGGAAGGGGTTCAGAACATACAGGGTTAAAATCAATCCTGCGCATGAAAAATAGCATTAGCAATGTTTGTCTTGCTTTCCTTACTAACATCTGTAGGACTATGGTAGCACAGAGGAGGAGTAGTAATTTGAGTCCTCTCAGACAGTAGCAGGAGATAATGCATGTTAGAAAAGAGATGGGGTGATTTTGGACAGAGCACATACATGGGAGCTCAAGTTATGACCTCATGGGCAAGAAAAGCCAGGTTGTAGCCATGGTAGCAGGGTGAGGAAGAGGGTATTGAAGAGATGCGGCTAGAAGTTCCTGGAGGGAAACTTAGCAATTCTAGGCATACTTTATCCAGTCTATGACTGGAGATGGGAAAAATTTTCCTGGGTAATATCCATAGATGGTGTACCTGCAGCTTGTGTCCTGCTGTCTAAAAAAGAGCATTAATAGATCATGCCTCCCATAATGTAAGTTTCTTTCAGCCACTCTTTCAAAGCAGAGGTCTCCAGACACATAGACATGTTTCTTGCATTACCTATACTGATGACTTAAGATTTACTCTTGTTTGTGGATTGTGCCCCCACACTCTCTTTGCATTTACAGTGCTTCTGTTGCTGCAGTAGCAAGGGATGACACACCCAAGAAACACTTCAGTTGCCTTCTGTTAAGGTTTTGAGTGAGACAGGAATCCATATGCTCTTGCTTAACAAGCTGTGAAAAGTCCACCTAATCAGGGCACATGGCTCATCAAACTGGACCACATATCAAACATCTATTCGGTGAAATGATGATGAATTCCCCTATTAGCATTCTGAGGTTAACTTTGAGCACGGGACCTTAAGAGTCCTCAGTGGTAGGCAACCAGACCACAATGTAAGTAAGGACAAAAGTGGGAGTAAAACTTTAGACCCTGAGCATACGCAACAAAGTAAATTTCTTCACGGTAGAGGTGCCATTGCATTTTGCTTAACTCCGGAAAGCTGCAGATGTGGAATTGAGCTTTGCACAAAAGTCATTGGACACAATCAAAACTGTGCAGTGACTCCCACAGGAGCTTGACTTGGTTTAGTAGTGCAAAGCATCCATGAATGTTGAACAAAAGATGTGAGCATTTCTTCTTGGCTGTTTGTTCAAATGAACCTTTGCAAATGGAACAAGGTTTTGGCTCTGTTCTGGGCAGCTCCAGAAGTGATTCTAAATAGAAATGCTCTTTGCATTACTCAAAGGCATGGTGGCGAAAAAAATGGTGTAACAGTTATTGCAGAGTATCTGATGAAGGGATCCAAGATTGCCCCTCCCCCTCCCCCCCCCCCCCCCCCCCCAGCTGTGAGAGTGGCTTGGGACGAGTGGTTAAGGAATCAAGAGCACAAGCAGGGCTCTTCTCTACCCCTCCCATTGGAGGGAGTGATGAGGGAATGAACAGGAAGAGCCAGCAGATCAATGCCTGGCTCCAAGCCTAGTGTCAGCTGGCAGGCTTGAGTTCTTTAATCACAGAATGACAGATGGCTAGGGGGTGGAAGAGACCTCAAAAGATCATCTAGTCCAACCACCCCTGCCAGGGCAGGATCACTTAGATCACACAGGAATCCATCCAGGCAGATTTTGAACGTCTCCAGAGGAGGCCACACAACCTCCCTAGGCAGCCTGTTCAGTGTTTTGTCACCCTCACAGTGAAAAGGTTTTCCCTTATGTTCGCATGGAACCTCTTGTGCTCCAGCTCGAACCCACTGCCCATTGTCCTGTTACCGGACATCACGGAGAAGACCCTGCTCCATCCTCCTGACACTCGCTCTTTACATATCTATACACAGCCTTAGTCTCCTGCAAGCTAGAGACCAAGCCAGGCACCCTCAGCCACCACTAGCACGACCGACTGCCACCGCTCGAGGCTAACTGCTGCCGCTCGTCAGAGCGCTGCCTCCCGCGAGGGCGGGGTGAACCTACTGTGGGCTCGGGGGCAGGGTCCCGTGAATCCCACCGCAGCTACGCAGGCCACGGCCGGGGCAATATAGTTTCATAGTTTCATTCAGGGTTGGAAGGGACCACAAGGATCATCTAGTTCCAACCCCCTCATCTAGTTCCAGCCTTTCTGACGCCAAGGCGTACGCGCCCCTCAGTCTCGGCGCTGTTTGCCTGACGACAGCCGAGCGGAAGGAAGGAAGCGAGAAACCGAGGCTGGTGCTAGCGGGAAGGTGCTAACGTTATTTCCGCCGTGATGACGAGGGATGCTGGCGGCCGTGGCAGCTGGCGAGGCGGAAGCTGTTGCGGAGCTGTGACGCGCCGGATCGGGCCGGGTGCTCTTGCGGCCGCTGCCCAGGCGATGCGTGTGCGCGGCGCGTGTCGGCGGCCGCTGTAGCTGTGCTGTGCGCGTCCGATTCGGGAGTAGGCGGCTTCTGCCCGCGGCGATCGTCCCGACACCGCCGGCATGAGCGGCGAGTGGGGGACGGGCGAGGGCGCGGCGAGAAGAGGCGAGGAGTATGCCCCACGTGGTCCCGGCGAGCGAGCGACCGGAGCGGAGTCGTCCTGCGTTCGGCGGGCCGCTACTCCTAGCGCAGACGGCCCCGGGTGGCGTCGGGTCCGCAGTCCCGAAGGACAGAGAGAGCCGGGAAGGTGAGGCGTCGGCTGCTCTGCGTGATATCCGGTGTGGATACCGTGTATCGTGGGCGGTGTATTGCACGCACCCCGGCGCGCCCTGTGCTGAGGTGTGGGGCTGGAAGTAGCTGGTCAGGCTGTGCGGTCCTCTTCCTGATTGGTATAGAGCAGGACTCGAGTGCAGGCGGACAATAACATCTGGAAAAGAAGGATTTCTGGCGTGTGGGAGGCTTTAAACTGGAGATGGGAAACGTGTTGTACAGTTTTAAGGTATGAACAGCAGGTATTAAGACTTCCAGTTGTGAAGTGACCGACCTGAGCAACAAAGCTAAGGACTGTGTAGAATATGAATGAGGCAACTGTAAAGCATCCCATTTCTGTTAATCGTCTGTTATTTAGGTGATAATGCAAGTGGTCAGTGAGGGCGCTTATTCTAGCATTGGTTGTGGTTGAGGAACTGTCGCAGATTAGCCTCGGTTGGCTAAATTGGTTGGCTAAAAAGATGAATTTGAAAATGTCTTGAGTGCTGTGTTATCTTAACCAAATTATTCTGGATTTTGTGCTTGCTTTTGAGTAAGTTAAATACTCTCTGAATCCTCAGAATATAACTATTGAGGTAGTATATTTTTCTTAAAACATGCTTTTGTCGTTGTGTAAGAGAGACTCTTCATGTATTTCTCCGTTCTTCAAAGCCAGGATAATTTTCAAGGGTGGATGACAGAACCAGCCAGCCTTTCTGCAGGTGCAAAACAGATGCAGAAAAAACAGAGTGCTGACGTACGCTTAACGAAGCATGAAAGGGAAATTGGCGTTCCTTCTAAGAAACTTGGTTCAGCTACTGATGGGAAAGAGCGATCTACATCAGAAATAAGAAAAGACTATGTCTATGGAAGTACGGGGAGGCTTGAGAAGACAGATAGTACATCACTTGTATCAGACCAGGCTGCATCTAGAAACTGTGAATTGTATCTACCTGCAACTAGTGATCCTTCAGCAGCAGAGTCATCTGAGGATAGGTATGGATTTTTATTTTCTTTTTTAAATACACTGAGAACTTATCTATAGAAAGGGAAGGGCTACTTTTGCTTTGTGGCACTGAATTTCTTGGCAAAATTCCATATATGTTAGTGTCTCAGGGAAATCGGCTTAAATGTCAAATCTTACAATTCTCCCCTGAATTTTAAAATTGGCTGCTACTTGATACACTAATTCTAGTGATCTAATATGCTTTTACGTGACCTATTAACAGCAACAAGTTTAATCTGACATAAAAAATAGATACTGATCCCTTCATGGTAATAAACTGAAGACTTCGAGCATTGTTTTCGCTTTTGTATGGTATCTTTCAATACCAGGAGTTCTAGACCTGCAAATCAGTTACTATGAAACTATTTTTGCCCACAGTCCTTTCCTTCACTTCTGCTTAATTTTGCTTCTTGTTCTCTTAACTTGTTGGGGTTTAGCTTTTTTCTTTTTTTTTTTTGGTGGTGGTGTGGGGTTTTTTTGTTGACTGTATTTAAAATGAGAAGTGTAGGATACACTACGTAGAATTTGTATTTTTGCCTCTTTGGTTCAGTAGAATGTGATTTACTAGTTCAAAGATGTGTTTTCACACAACACTGTGCACTATTATGCATGAATATTTTTATTTAATTATTTTCTGTGTGTTATTTTATTTCCAATCTATTGTCAAATATTAATGTGAACAGTCATGGGGAAAGGCTTTAGTTTTCACGTTCTTGTTTCCACTGATTTTAACAGTTGCTACGCTGGAGCAGTGTTAAGGTTCAATTTTAACTATAAAATGAAAGTGCTTGTGCAGGTGGATTGCATCTCTTGTCTACCTTGCTTTCAATGCAACTCAGTTAAATTTTGCAGTACCTGGTTTATTCATGATGTTAGTGTGTCATGCTCTGGTTCTATTTTGTCAGATCCCAGAAACAAGATGGGGCAATATCATGTGGAAAGAGCATGATGCTGCTTACTCTACACCAAACTTCTTTATTGAGTAACCTCACTGGTTTACTGATCTCAGCACTTTCTCTTTTTGTTTGTTATAACTTAAATGCATTTGAGGATGTATCCCAAAGTAATGCCTCCCCCTGCTCTCCCTGCTCTGCTGCTTCTCATGTGATCGTGCTCTTTTGTTCATACTCAGAAAGGGAGACAGTTGTTTTATATTTTAAATACTTAGCTTACAGATAAACTGGGCAGTAGATCAGTGTACTGTGATCGATCAGTATACTGTGATACTGTAATCACTACTTTCAGAGACCAACTTGTTTGTGGTTTTTTTTCTTAGTATTTTAAATGTTATTAGATACTCTTGACACTCTTCACAAACCTTAATGGACTGTAACCTCTGCTGAGAAATAGGATTATACATGGAATTCAGGGTTTACCCAGTGCCACACTGTAACAAGGATAAGGTCCTGGCATAAGTATTTCCATGATTGTAATTCTTAGCAGGTAGTACTCTTTTTTATGGAGTGCTGTGTTTAATATCTATTGTATTGATTGTTTCTCTTTCTAATTGATAATATTGTTGAGAGTCAGATTTCAAGCAGCTGTGTAGACACCCAGGAAATCCAGTTTGAAAGCTAAAGGCTTGAAACTTGAGTAAAAGCTGAACTGTAGTTTCATGATTGCACAGTAGATGACAGTTTCATGGTGTTATCCTATATTTGTCTTTATGCTAAACATTTTTTTTCCTCAAGGGAAATATGTGCAAAGGGGCTAGAGATGTTACCTTTTTTAAGGTGGTTTGAATAGAAAGAAACTGAGAGCCATAATTTACCAGTGTATCCTCTCATCTTTAGTGACAGCAATCTAACTTCCAGCTGCCTAAAGTAAACCCTTTTTGCAATGCAGTTTTCCTGATTGTTTTTCCTTTCTTAGTAGTGTAAGACATGGCAGTCACTGCATTAATTTTTCCTGGGCTTTTGCAAACATACTGTGCTTTAGGGTATTTTTTTGAATGGTATGTTAGAAGCTACTAATATTAGTGGGCAATGAATAAAAGCCTTACACATTTTTTTTCCTGCATGTGTACTTTCTTCAAAATACAAACTTCCTATACAAGGTTGATTTAGTGGCAAGCCTGAATGATTTACTAATATGCTTGGTAGTGTATGGGGGGTTAAGTATTTGAGGCATGAAACTATATTTTTAAAGTCTGTTTGCTAGATGTTAAGACAGATGCCAGTGGAGTATAGATGCAAAGTTCTGGTGAGTAATGCGTTCTTGTTTGCACACCTATGTTGCAATAGCCATATACTCAGCAAGCAGGGCATTTTAGTTTGTATCTTTTGCACATGTGTCCTGTAAGATTTACAAATATAAAGGTACATTCTCTCCATCCAGCCAGCTGAAGTTCTGACTGATTAATTATCAGCGTAGGTGTCACAGATAAGAGAGTGGAAGAGTTCAGGGTTTTTAAAAACTTTTTGAGAACTCCTGTTGTCTTATGAAAATGTGTATGGTGGAAAGCAAACAGTTGGAAAAAATACTTAGAGAAAGATTTAAGTACTTGTTCCTGGTTGTAAATGACTGTTAAATCTGTGCTGTTACGTGATGTATGTGTTGATTTTCTTACTGCAGTGAGGAGGAGGACATCTATCGTGATGCAGAAGAAATAGCGAGAAAGAAAATACTACGTTGTGAGACGAGCTCTTCAGGTACATCTGAGCTTTGACATTTTAAATACAGTATTACAAGTCACTGGAGCACTTAATTTGTGATGATTTGACACCCTCATTTCCAGGGTCTTTAGTGCACAAATATTTGCAACAGAAGTTACTTACTGTGATGTAGTGGAGTTGAATTCACACACACACATGCACAAAATCAATTTTCTGTAAAACTATTTGCTCTTAGTACATTTTCCCCCCTGCTTCTATAATTATTTTACAAAAGAATGTGAAACCTTTGGAAAGCATTTTTATAACCTATGTGTCAAGGCTTAGAACTGGGTCAGCTGCTGGGTAAGTGATGGATGCTCTCTATTTATCCCTCTACCCTGCCAAAGTGCAATAGGAAGGGAATAAGGGAGAGAGACTTACGGTTTGAAAAAGAAAGCTAAAACTACTGTAATGAAAAGAATAACAATAAAATAAAAAGTATACACAAACCCAGCATAAACCCCAACCCTTGATGGCAATTATGTCACTGTCAAAATCAGTGCTGTTTGGAGGCACTGGGGAAGTCCTAGTCTAGACTCAGAGGCAGACAGGAACCAGATTCGGGGTGTGGATTCTGAAACTGGATTCAGGAACTCATTGATCAGGATCAAAGGCAGAATGGACGGAGTCCTCTTGGGGCACTAGCTGTTGAAGAAGAGGCGGAGACACAACTGTTGTTGTGTCTCCGCTTTATGCCAATTACAGTGTGTATAGAATGGAACACCGTGTTGGTCAGTTTAGAGTCACCTGAGGTGTCCATTCCTTGCAGGTGCAGCTTTTTACTTTGCGCCCCTAATGCAGTATCAAGATTTAGCAGTGACCTTGGGCTGAATGCCGTCCCTTGACGCTAACAATAAACACTGAGTGTTATCACTACTAGAAGTAGACACCGTTGGTGAGAACATGCCATTAACTTCAGAAGGTGCTACTATTCAGAAGATACTGAGCCAAAACATAAAATCACTGAACAGAATTAGTTCTGTTGTAATTCAAACTGGAACACCTATAAGTATTGTGTTTGAGAATTGCTGATTTATAGCTATTATAGCAGCATCTGTTGCTGGCATCCCTTGATGACCTTAGTGCAATCAATCTGTATTGCCGTGAAGGTGTGTCACGGGTCGAGTTCAATCTGCTGATGTGTATTCAGTACTATGCTGCAGTCCTGCCAGCTTCAAAATGAAAGTGCTGGCTGGAGCAAAGTATCATGGGCCTTGAAGTTCAGATTGTAGCATGAGAGGCTTCCTGTTCTGGTTGCCGCTTCTGGTTTCCAGTTTTGGCACATTGGTCTTTTCTGTTGGGCTGGCTGCTGTGTGTTTAGGGGCTGGCTTGTGCTTGGGTGGGGGAAGCTATTTTATTGCTGGCTTCTGCTGCTGCTTTTGCTAAGGTATAGCTTGTGATCTCATTAAAATTCCTTAACTGGGAGGGGTTTTTTGTGCTACTTTCCCTCCCATCTCTGTGGGGAGGCAGGGTGGGTCTTGTTAGAGCTGGCTATATTAAACTAAGATGGGGCTGTTGGGGTTCCAAGAGAAAACTGTACTTCTACTATTGTTTCAGGCTTATACAGAAAGATCTGTTACCTTTCTCCTTTATAGTCTGGAAGAAGAGCAGAAACTTTAATCAAATATTTTTCTGATTGATAAAAAAAAAAAGATTACTATATTAATTGGCAGAGCAGAAATTACTGTTTTCCAGGAGAGAGAAGCAGTGTTCTCTGTTTTGTTGGACTCCCATATTATTTTTATTCACTTACCATTTTTAGAGCAAGTTGGGGTTTTTTCCTCTGATGCTAATAATTAGTAGCCATGCTGCCAGACTCCTTTTGCACTGATGTTATATTAATGTGATAGGTCATATTTAGAAGTTCAGTGCTTTTTTGATGTTCTTCTGTTTCACATTTACGGTTATTATGTTACATGCTCTGTTTTGACAGAACATAAACTAAGTGTTGCACCTGAAATGGACATCATGGAGTACTGCAGAAAAGAATGGAGGGGAAATACACCAGTAGCAAATAAGATGAGAAAGGTATCAGTTCTCTTTTTGTCATCTTTTTGTTTTGTTTTGTTTTCATTGGTATGTTTAGTAGGTGATTCCATATGAGAGCAATCTTTAAAACAGGAAATGTAATAACCATGTTTTCTAGTGTCTGGTCCTAGACATGGCTGGCAGCTGGAAGACTGTTGCTAATACTTATTCAAAATGTGTTTTTTTAGTAAGGCTACTTGGCTAGTTAGTAGTTATTGATTTTGATCAATAACTGTTCTTCATTTCTGTTTTCAGTTGATGTTTTAAATTCAGTTTATTACCCAAAATTGGTGATTTTGAGGGCTGTGGAATTGGCAGAGCAGATTATCTACCTTTTGCCAAGAAGTTTGATTACTTTCCACAAATATAATGATCTATGTGTGATCTTCAAGAGGGACATCTGTAAGGGAAATTCAGATGCAAAGGACATTGACTCTTGCTAAGTTAGCTGAAGAGACATACTGAACTTCAGAAGTTACATTTCAGCATTGCTGCTTCTGCTGGAAGTGTATGTATGGGTACAGCATGGAAGGGACAGATGTGCTGAGGCATGTGTCAAGATGCTTCAGTATAAAAACAAGTTTTCCCTGAGGTAAAAACAAACTGCATGCAACATGTATTGAGTAAATGGAACACACTATTGCTGAAAGTTCCTGTAAGCACAAGATTTTTTATAGTCTTGTGTGTATGTCTGTAGTTTGGAAGTTTTTACCCACATGTTAACGATATCTCTGCCTTGTCATCAAATAAATGCTACAACAAATTACCTAGTTGCATATCTTGTTTGTTACTTGGGAGAATTAAAGAAGTTGTTGGGTTTTTTTTCACAGTATAACTTGTGACAAAAACATTTGAACTTCCAAAATGGGTAGTGGATCTAACTTTTTTAAATAACATTAGCATTTGGGTTCTAATATTACAACATATGTTGTGATACCAGTGCAGGACCTTACAATGTTGTAATAATGCTTTCATGTTATTTGGACTTTCTAGGGATATGAAGCAGTTGCTCAGAGGTTTGCATCGATAAGGAGAGTACGAGGTGACAACTATTGTGCTCTCAGAGCAACTCTTTTCCAGGCACTAAGTCAAGCTACCCAGTTACCAAGCTGGTTGCAGAGTGAGGATTTGACTATGGTATGTGTCAAACTCTGATCTTCTGACTTTAGAGCAATCTTGATTCTAACCTGTAATTTCACCATCTAATTTCTGTGTTATACTGTATATATTCACTTCTCAGTATCTCTTGAATTAAGAAGTGGTAATGTTCAGTTGCATTGTATATTTACAGTGATTCTTTCAACTTGGAATTGAGTCCAGTTTCTGGTTTATAATGTAGAAATCTTAATATAGTGCTGACTGTAATGTGACTTGTCTCTCTTCATCTTGCCCTTTTGATTTCTTCTGCCAAAGTGTCCTTCAGTGTTCACTGAAAAGAAAACACAGTTTGTGTGTTCTGGACAAAGTAGTTTGCACTCCATGAAGACTTCTGGAATGCTTGGTGGATGTCATCACATCTCTAACTTTCTCTCCTGTTGGTTCAGGGACACTTTCAAAATACAGTCACTGTCATCTGCTGTTGAATTATTTATTTAGTTAAATAAAAGGGAGTGGTAGGGGGGAAAAACTGAGCCACTATTAATTTGGGGGATTTAATTTTTCCAGGGCTTGTGTATGGCTTAGATGTGGAAACCGTAAAAGATCAGTATTCTGATTATTGTCTGGCAACTGTTGCAGAGAGCTAGTTGTATTCAGTTATGGTCATCTTAGTACATTTGTTCAGAGGAACATACGAAGGATTGTTTTAAAATGCAAAATGTTTTGAAATATGTAAGTTGGTAGCATTTCCTATCAAGACTCTTGGCTTATGCTACCTTCTCTCAACTTCCAGCTTTCTGAAAACTTGCTGAGCAAGTATGACTGGATCAAGCAGTGGCAGCTAAAAGAGAAACTGGGCAGGAAGATGGGAAACATAAGTGATGAAATAAAAGAATACTTAATACTTCTAAGGAAAAAGGTTGGAAAAGTATTAACATATAAACGTTTTTGCCTCTATTTCTTGTATTTAGTTGAAGGAAGTATGTATATTATGAATCAATGCTACCTTAAACAGGTCATGGAAAGAAATAAGCCAAACAGAATAGTACCAAAGTATTTTCTAAGTAGTTTTTGTTCCACAATTATAGATTTTTGTTCAGAGTTAATGTAACAGGAAAACAATTGTGCCCTTTCAGTGATTGTACTAGTTTCATCCTTCCTACTGTTGAAACTCTGGAACCTATTTAAGTAACTTTTCAGTTGTTCCTTTCCTGACTGGGCATGCATACTGTCTGCTTTTAAAGGTTTTAAAGGATATTTTAAAGGCATCATTCTAGCATTTTGATGCCTGGAGTGAAATATGCATTCTGAGTAACAAATGCAAAGAATAATGAAGGATGCAGAAGCAAAAAGGTTATTACCCTATTACTTATTGTCTCATGACAATATTTGTTTGGCCACCTTGCAAAATTTCCAGCATCCTCTGTTGTTTTGCTTAAGGACTAACTTAAGCAAAATCAGACTAACTCAACTTGACCATGATAGCACTACAGCTGTGCAGATATTCTTGATTGTGTGTAAAAAGGCACAAAGCCCTTTATAAATTGAATTCAGTGATGGCTATTGATACAAGTTGTGTGTTATGTATTTTATTTTTTTTATAGTGGAAGACTATAAGTGAAATCGAAGGTCCTCTTGAGAAACAAGAAGCTTGTGATAAATTGTTTAGAAGTGAAGAGGAGGAGTATAGACTTTATGAAGCACTGAAGTTTTTGATGCTTAACACTGCTATCAAATTATACAGTGATGATAAAAATGGAAAGAGAGTTCCTGTCTTCTCATGGTTACTGTTTGCACGGGATACATCTAGCAACCCTTGTCAGTTAATGCATAATCACTTGAATCATATTGGTCACAGTGGAGGCCTTGAACAAGTAAGGACAGATTATTTTTAGAGTGTTGTTTTTCTGCTTTGGAGATTTTAGTTTCAAATGGTTTAACAAATCAAACAGCTTGTCTTGGTTGGATTGAATGTAATGGTCTAGTGTCTGGTCTTTTGTTGGGAAAAATACAGTAGTAGAACTGCTTGCTTATAGTAAAAGCCTCTGAAAGTCTTTTAAACATTGTTTTTTGTCTGGCAGCTGACACTTAGGTAAGCATTCTTTGAAAATATGGTGTTCTATCCATAATAACATTTGTATTAGTCTCTTAATTGTTAAAGCCTTAAAAATATGATGATAGAAGCTAATATTTAAGTTATCAAGAGAGGATTGTGTGTAGTGGCTATGCTTGGTGAATTATGGTAAACTCATGATGTTGCAGAAATGGTGTGCATATTAGGAAAAAAAGTCTCAAAACAAAATGTAGTGGTTAATGAGCTGAATATCCTGAAAGATTTTTAGAATCATCCTTTTACAAATACGACATTGAGTGTGTTACAGTGTCACAGCAGTGCTGCAGTTAAATCACTGCACAGTTATAGACGCACAAATGCTAGGGTTAATGTCTGTTTATTAGAAATCTGACAAGTGTAGTATAGATGAGACAGCTTGCTGCTTCTGTTAAATTAGCCAGTTCATAGGTAACATTTTGCTGCCCAGTTTAGCAGACTTTTTTGTGCTAACTAGATGTATTTTAGCAATGTTCTTTGTAAATCGTTGTTTAGGACAGAATATGCTTGTCGCTGTAGTACACAAGATAGAATATTTTCCAGGTTCTTTCTTGCAGTTCATTATGACATCAACAGGCTTTTTAAGGGCTTTCCATCTTTCTATTTGGCTAGAGAGTTCAGAGCACCATCTAAGAGGGAAAGGACATTGCCTGATACCTCTTCTTGTTTGGTTTAGTGACTTAAAAGGATTGATACTGCTATGAGAGAATGTTCCCCCATGTTTATGATAGTGGAGAAGTAGGATTCTCTGTATGAGGTAGCTTATCTTTAGAGCTAATACCCTTCTATGCCACTGTTTGGTCTGAAGAGCTTCACGTTAAAGGCACGTTATCTTAGAGGCATATGGCTGAGATACTGAGCTGGAGATGTTTGTACATATTCATTTGCAAATTTATTTTCTTCCTTGGAAAACTACATCTGATAGGTATTATATATATATATATATATATATATACACACACATATATATATTGGAGGTTCTTCACCATGAGAGTGGTGAAACCCTGGAATGGGTTGTCCAGGGAGGTGGTTGAGGCCCCGTCCCTGGAGGTGTTCAAGACCAGGCTGGACGAGGCTCTGGCCAGCCTGATGTAGTGTGGGGTGTCCCTGCCCATGGCAGGGGGGTTGGAACTAGATAATCCTTGTGGTCCCTTCCACCCCTGAATGATACTGTGATACTATGATTACTGTAGAATTTGCACAAGAAAAGTCTTTTACAAAATGTGTGTTTCTTTTTACACATGACATCTCTGCTTTTATTCCCCATGTAGGTGGAAATGTTTCTTCTTGCTTATACTCTGCAGTATACTATCCAAGTGTATCGACTGTATAAATACAGTACCGATGAATTCATCACACTTTATCCCAATGACCCAGAGGAGGACTGGCCTGTGGTGACTCTCATAACTGAAGATGACAGACACTATAATGTTCCAGTCAGCATGTGCCAAGAGACTATGCTGTAAACAAGTGATTTTTGGCAGACAAACCTGTGCTGCTTATTGAGGTTTCCAGTGCTATTTGGAAGTACTGATGATGAAATCTGCATTATTAAACCTACAGCACTTAAAATCCATTTTGGAAGTTTACATCTGAAATAAAATATCCAAAAAGTAGTAGCTTAAAGAGTAGAAGATTTGCAAGTATAGCTTTTGTTGCTCAGGAAAAAGGGGAAACTTCTGCAGTCTTTTTTGAAGGGCTTACTCTGAAAAGGAATGCAAAAACGAGAGGTACACTTCTTTTAAGAAGATAGATGGTATGCTGTAGTAAGACAGGAGCTGACCACCTGCTCCCTGAAATAATAAGGTAATGATGAGCTGACTTTTCTAGAAAAGTAAGCTGGCAATATCCTGACTATTTGTTATGCAGATTAGAAACAATTTGTACAAATCCTGGGTCTCAGGAGGTAGTTTAATTCTTTTGAAGTTGTAATTTAATGCCTGCCATGGTTTATGCTGTAAGAGAGATGCTATTTAAAGTTTTCTAAGGCTTTGGTGGTTTTTTCCCAACATGAATATCAGTTATTTAGAAGCCAGTTGTCCATCTCAGTGAAAACAAAGAGCTTTTGTCCTTTCAACCCCTTGAGAGGATCATGGCAAAAAGACTTGATAATAAGGGAGTATAAAAGTTTTTTGTTAGTAGGTCACAAATTCAAAACCTACACCGTAGTGCCTCTTCAGTTGTGATAGCTAATATGAGGCAACCAGATGCCCATCAGCTTCCATGTCTGTTCTAGTTACTCTGTTCCTGTAATGTTAATCCTCACTGGTAGCTGCTGTGGAGAACATCAGGATTTTAATTTGTCTAGGGAGTGCAGCAGATGAAAATAAACTGAGTGCAGTGCCTCCACTCCTTCTTTCTGCTTAGAACTACTTTTCATGCTTCAAGTTGAAGCAATACAGAACATAACACATACTGGAAGTGCTGACATGCCTAAAAAAACCTTAACCATAACCCCCTTCACCTCTGAGCTTAAAGGAAGTGTGCCCTGCAGATAATGAAACATCATCTTGGAAAAACAGAGTGAAGGTTTATTTAAATGACATGCTGGCTTATTGAAAAAAAAACACCTGTCATACAAATATTATGAAGGAAATGACATGCAAAACTTCTGGCACATAGAACTTCTGGTTTTGTTCTGTTTTGTTCTACTTAAAATTTAACCTTTCTGCCATGATGAAAGGTAATTACACAACGACAGCGTGTATTCACTATGTTCTAGACTGTGGTTTAGACATGTCTGAATGAGGTCTGCCATGTACTCTCTTCTGCTTATCATGTTGGTGTTGCCTTTTAAAACTAGTTAGATGTGTTACTGAGAGTTTCTGGGAGCTGCAGGGCAAGAAAAACAAACCAATTCTTTCAGCAGTATTTTGTTGCCTGTTTTCTCTCTAGCTTTATCATTTTGAGGTTTTACTTTTGAAACTTTTGTTCAAGTTAGTTATTTCTTGAAAGCTGAAAAGCATAGTGACCTGCATAAAACAAATAATTATTGGCTTGGTGCTTGCATGTGGATAGCAAAAAAACCAAACCAAAGCACCAAAACAAACAAAACCCACCAAATCCCCGCAAAACCCAACCAAACCAACACCCCCATACCCCCCCCAAAAAAAACACAACAAACCCCAAAACAAGCAAAAAAATCTCCACAGTCCTGACTACCATTATCCAAGTAATACTGAAGGGGAAAGAAAAGTAAATTAGCAAAGGCCTCTGATAGAAAAGTTGTACTTGTTTGAATAGCTGAAATTGAAATTTTGATGGCTTGTGATTGCAATATATTCTTGAGATTAAAATTGAACACCTCACTGAAAAAGATGTCTTTGTCATAGGTTTAGAGTGGTGGCTCTGAATGTATGACAGAAGTCTCTAAAGCAGATGGCATTTTAGAGGCTGAGTTTGCAGCCATTTATAGGTAAACGATTGATATAACTGGTTGAACTTGGGCAGGGCTGAGCACACGGTAGGTGTACAACTTGCTCATGTATTGCTCCTGCAGAAATGGAGTAGCAAACATTGGTAAAACCAGTGTTACTTTGTATTTTCCATGTGGTTTTTTTTGGAGGTAAGCAATGAGTCTGTATGTGGTGTGCAGCATATAGATTTAACTTACATTATAAAATTGACAGCTGACAGTTTTTAAGCTAGAGTAACACAATGGATAAATACTGCTTTTCTCTTAGGTCCCCACTCTCAATCTACTGAATAAACTGAGAGTCAATACATTAAATGAAGTGGAAGTGAGGGATGGAAAAGAAGTGGGATAGAAGTCAACTCATAGACATGCCCCTGTGTCTGTGAGTTTTACATGTGAATAAATTTATAATATCTCCTTTACTTGGGTGTACTAAAGGAAGCAGGTGCTTTACTCAACCCATGGCATACTTTGTTAGGTTCAGTCCAGGTTCTTAATATGGTAATATGTAATCTCCTAGGAGTTAGTAGAAAGAAGAAGTAGTGAAGAAAGTTTTCTTTTTATCCTTATTTTTGTATCATTGTTACTTCTCCCTCCTGTATGATTTTTGGAGGAGGCATGAGTTCATTGTGTTCTTCAGAACCATTTTAGCATACTTTCAGGTATTAAATAGAACCAGCGTGCTTTCTTAGTGTTTGATTGGGGCTGATGGCTTTCTACAAAGCATGTAAGTGTGTACGCTTCACTAAAATCAGTTGCGGTCCACAAAACACTTGTACTTTGCCTTTTTTTGGTCTCCTAATAAGAAAGACGTTATGGAGTTAATGGATGCTTGCCACCAGCTTCTTTTTTGTTGGTGGAAATGTACAGCAGAAATTGTGTGTGTGGAGGTCAGGTGATCTTGCTGGGCTGGGAGAAGGGGAACAAAATGGCATTGTGTCATCTGGGAGTAGTTGGCTGTGGGTAGAGAGATGTGCTGAGCTGGTGCTGGAGTAGGCAAGGTGGCAAAGCTTAGGCTGGGTATGGCTCTGAGAAGCTTGTACTGGAACAGGCCTGATGGTGCCCTGTGGGAACTGACCCTGAGACCTGGCTGTCTGGGGAGATGTAGATTGAAGATCAAGTCAGTACCAACAAAATCTTTTTTCAGGGCTGTTGAGTGAGTGTTGTGGCATGCTGAGGCAGGAGTGCCACATCATATGTGACCACCACTCAATGACTCCAGGAGATTGCTGGCACAGTTTGCCCCTTTTTGGAGTTGTGGGTATTGTGGTGGTGTTTGGGTTTTTTTTCTTTGTGTGTATGTGGTTTTGGTTTATTGCTTTTTTCCTCTAGACTTGCCCACTAGCTCTTTGAGGTGGTATGTATTCCCTGCAGACAGCTGCCCCAGGGACTCTTAATAGGTAGCCTCTGCACAGTGTTAAACTTTGAGCAAAAAATTAAACTCCTCTCACCTATTTAGAATCCAGTAATTTGTGGCTTGTTGTGATGGGACTTGGTCTTTAAATCTGTTGTGCAGCCACACATCTTTTAACTAGGAAAAAAACCAGCCACGCAAACAAACAAAACCACTAAATAAATGTATATATATATTTATAAAGCTGCAATTCTTATGAATCTGGTATCGCCCTTTTCAAACAGGCTTGTGCAGTCACAGAGCGTTCACTGGAATCCCCGGTACTGACTCTTGGTGCTCAGGAGGCTTTGCAGAGGGACCTGCCGATTTCCCTCCACGGAGCTCCCGCCGGGCTTCAGGGCGAGTGCTGCCGGCAGGTGTCACTGCAGGCCTGGGGACAACCCGGGCAGGCGCCCTTACTCACCCTCTGCCACCTGGTGGCACTTGGGGACCTTCCGCCGCAAGTCCCAGAGCGGGGATCTGCTGACTTGCCTCTTTACCTTGGCACTCCAGCAAAAGCATTACGCCACAGCAATACCACTTATGCTTGGTTATATATAGTATGACCAAAATACTTTCCCTTCTGATCTGGTGATCTCAAAAGGTCACTGTTCAGCAGCATCATCTCACTGTTACAGACTCATGTTAGTTAAAAGCAATAGCACATAGGAAGAGGAAATACACTATGAAGATGTGTGGAACACTGTGAAGTGGTAAGAGGCTTGAGATTTTTTATTTCTTTAAGCGTTTAATCTTTCTGAAGATGATGTGGTTTAACCCCAGCTGGCAACGAAGCACCACGCAAACCTGGTGGGATAGTGAGTAGGATAATAAAAATGCAAAGAAGAAGAAACAAACAAACAAACCCAAAAATCACCTCATAGGTTGATACAAGAGTAGTTTAATAACTATAATAAAATTGTTATGATAACAGTATTGAAAAGGAATATAATGGAAAGAGAGAGAAATAAAACCTGAGAATAGACAAGTGCTGCACAATACAGTTGCTCATCACCTGCTGATCAATGCTCCAGCAGCAATCTGCACCTCCTGGCCAACTGCCCCCAGTTTGTATACTGAGTGTGACGTTATGTGGTATGGCTAGTTCAAGCCAGCTCTGATGGTCTTGGTCTCTCCCAGCTTCTTGCGCACCTGCTTGCTGGCAGATCATGGGAAGCTGAAAAATCCTTGACTTAGCCCAAGCCCTACTTAGCAACCACTAGACCAGCCATGTATTATCAGTCTTGTACTCGTACTAATTCTAAGCCACAACATTATACTATCTACTGGGAGGAAAACTAAGTCTTAGCCAAAACCAGAGCAGACTATCAAATAGTTAATCTGTTTATATCTTGAATAACAATCAGCTATTAAGCATTGACATTTGTAGCAAGTTCTCTCTTTGGTTTCTGAAGTATCTGGTTTTATTTATGTATTCCACTCAAACCTTCAGATGAGGTATTCATGCATTTGAGTCTTCACAGCCAGAGTAATTTCTGTAAGAATTAGAAGCTTAGCTGAAACATGCTGTGTGAATCCTGAGCAGTGTGTCTGGGATACCTTACTCTCTTTACACAAACATGAGGCTATAGTGTCAAGAATTATGTGTGTTGAGAAATGTTGAGGTTGGATTCTCATATTGTCTGTGATCCAATCATATAATCACAGAAAGGTTTGGGTTGGAAAGGACCTTAAAGATCATCTAGTTCCAACAACCCTGCCATGGGCAGGGGCACATTCCACTAGATCGAGTAGATTAAAGCAAACAATTTCAAAAACATGTAAACCTGTTAGTTTCCAATTACACTTGCAGGTGCACAAAACATACTCTATTTTTACTGTCCTTATTATAGAGGGGAAAAACCACTTGTTCTAGCCATAGATATTTTATAAAGGTTTAAAGTGCTTAGAAAAACAGAGCAAACATGATAATAATCTTCTACCAAGTGATCAGGCCCAGTCAGCATGGGCATATGAAAGGCAGGTCCTGTCTGACTAATCTGGGGTCCTTCTATGACAAGCTGACCTGCCTAGTGGATGAGGGAAGTGCCATGCACATTATCTACCTGGACTTTAGTAAAGCCTTTGACACTGTCTCCCACAGCATTCTCCTTCAGAAACTCAAGGCATAAGGCTTGGATAAGTGCACTCTGCACTGGATTAAAAACTGGCTGGATGGCCAGGCCTAAAGAGTGGTGGTGGAGTTAAGTCTGGCTGGTGTCCAGTTACTAGTGGTGTCCCCCAGGGTTCAGTACTGGGACCTTCTCTTTAATATCTTTATTGATGATCTAGATGAGTGCACCTTCAGTAAATTTGCAGATGACACCCAGCTGGGTGGCTGTGTTGATCTGCTAGAGGGTAGGGAGTCTTTGCAGTGGGACCTAGACAGATTAGACCAATGGGCCAAAGCTAACTGAAGTTTAACAAAGCCAAGTTCCACATCCTGCACCTGGATCACAACAACCCCATGGTAAGCTACAGACTTGGGGTGTGTGGTTGGAAAGCTGCAGCTCAGAGAGGGACCTGGGGGAATGGGTTTGACAGTCAATTAAATATGAGTCAGCAGTATGCCCAGGTGGCCAAGAAAGCCAATGGCATCCTGGCATGTGTTAGAAACATGGTGGCCAGCAGGAAAAGGCAGGTGATCTCACCCCCCTGTACTCAGCACTGGTGAGGCCACACATTGAGTTCTCTCTTCAGTTCTGGGCCTCTCACTCCAAGAAGGACATTGAGGTTCTGGAACATATCCAGAGAAGGGCAATGAGGCTGGTGAAGTGCTTGGACCCCATGGCTATGAGGAGTGTTTGAGGGAGCTGGGATTGTTCAGTCTGGAGAAGAGGAGGCTGAGGGGACACCTCATTGCACTCTACAACTACCTGAAGGGAGGTTGAAGCAAGGAAGGGGCCAGCCACCTTCTGACCTTCCACCTTCTGACCTTGATGTCAAGTGAGAGGACTAGAGGAAATGGTTTCAGACTGTGTCAGGGAAGGCCAGGCTGGATACTAGGAAATACTTCTGCACAGAGAAGGTTATCAAACACTGAAATGGTCTGCCCAGGGAAGTGGTGGAGTTGCCATGCCTGGAGATGTTTAAGCAACGTGTGGACCTGGTGCTTAGGGACGTGGTTTAAGATTGACTCTAAACTGGGCCGAGGGTTGGACTGCATGATTTGTGAGATCTCTTCCAACTGAGTAATTTTGCTGATTGTGTGATTCTATTACTGCCTATACTGTTTTGGAATTGCTGGGATGACAAAAATTATTTCCAGCTGAAAGAAAAGTATTCAGTGTAAAACACCCTACACACAGACTGATGGAGCACTTGCTGGACTGCCATTCTCTTTGTGTTTCTGAGTATTTTCTGTATCATAAGATTTTTAAGTCATCTTGCATGAAAAGCTAAGAGGAGAAATATATTGAACATGGAAGATGTACAGAGTTGGCCATAAACTGCAAACTTCAGCCATTTCACTCAGCCTCTTCCCAGAGTTTCCTTCTTTGAGTAGATTTTTAAATGGTGCAGGGTTGCTTTTGGTGTGTGTGGTTGGTTGGTTCTTTTTAAAGCATCATGTAACATTTTGGCTTCTGTTTTACAGCAGGAGATCTGTGGGTTTTCCTCAGAGACTGTTCTACAGAGCTGGAAGAGCTTTGTAGCAAACTGTACTGTGAGTCCATTGTCATTTTAGAAGATTGTATTGCTTCAGGAAGCCAGGAAGCAGGAGTTAACAGCAGTTTCTGTTCTCTCACCTGACTGTGCCTTCTGAATTTGTACCATTCTAGGAGGCAGAAGAACAACATTTCTTCTCCAAGGGTTTTGTTGAGCTGCTTGTCTAATAGGGTTGAAAAGAAAGAGGGAAGGGGATTTTAACAAGTAAACAAACATGAAACCATCCTAGGGAGATAACAGTTACGTTCCCTTGCATTAAATAGCACTTGCCTAATATTAGGCTTTGCTGTTTCCTGTTGTGTGCCTCAGATTCTCCTGTTCAGCCCCCCTAAGGCTGTTCCCAGAAAACACCTAACTGGAGCAGCACTGGACCCCTGCACCTCCTGCAGGTATTACCACAGGGGGCTGGCACACAGTACTTATGTACTAGCTTTTATTATCTAATATTAATGCTTCTTGTAGATTATCAAGTGGTTCCATGGTGTTCATTTACTGATGAGCCCACTGTAGAGCTCTCTTCATTCAGACATACTGGGTTTTGTCTCATCAAACCGTGGTGCAAACAAAGTTCTTTTAACTCAAAAAAACAAAAAAACCAACAAACTAATGCTTTTAAAAGGTAGTAGGCAATTGGAAACATTACTTTGAAAAAAAGTATTTAAGGTCGAGCAATGCTTAGGGCTGTTTAAGGCAAATCTGTGATGGCTTCCACAATCAACTGGTTTGCAAGACAACCTCATGAAAGGTCCATGTGTTACTATGTCCATCACCCCACCACATGAAAGCCCTCTTCTAATGTGTCTGCCTTCCCAGTGAAAGGACACAAAATAACAATATAGAAATTTCAAAGGCAATCATGGTGTGAAATTTCCTTTGAAGACCTAAGAGAGCAGGTATAAGAGCTGTGGTTGTGAAGGCACCTCGTTTGTGTTGCACCATGGGGTTGGGGGGCTTGCCACTGAAACACATGATTCTTCAAAGATGTGCTGAATTGGATGATACATGAGTTAACTACCCACTTGTGGAAGGGGGTGTTGGCATGAAGCAGTTCATTTTGGCTGTATGTTTGGGAGCACTAGCTCCAGTTGCTGGGAAAATGCTGCTCTGCTCATGAAAGACAGGAAGACGCTGCACCTTTTAACTGACCTAGAGGAAGGCGGCTTGCCTTTCACAGCTACAGAACAGCCTGTGTAGAGAGTTATTTACTGCTTGACTCTTTTTCTGGGAAATATCTTCCTCAGAAGCCACTCCTAGGCTTTGGTTTTCCTCCTTGTGGGTGTCTCTGCTGTGTTCCAGGGACTGTGGTGAGCATTTGGCAAGATCATCTGACCCCTCACTTGGAAGTGCTGTATCAGAGAAGCCTAGCTGAAAGATGACATCAGTGCTTCTGCTCTCTTTGTGTTGTACCTTGTTTGTTTCAGGACTTCTTTGCCTGTCTGTGGTAATGAACCTTTTCCTGTTCCTTGGTGCAGAGCACATCTACCCCCAGCAATATGTACACTATAAACATCTATTAGAACCACCTTCTCCTACCCCTTCCCTCCCCTCCCTCCCCACCTATTCCTCCCTTTTTTTACAATTATTAGACGCAAAAGCAAGAGCAGTGCCATTGAGAGCTTCTGTCTGTGATTGATCACCCTCTGGTTTGAGCTCTGTGTGTGCCCTTTGGGAAAATCAAATAGATTACATTTCAGTGTGCCTCATTGAAGGAAGAGCTAAATGTTCTTATTACTGATGGAAGAAGAGACAGGAGGATCTGCTGGTGTGAGGGAGGGAGAAGAGACTTTCAAGACTGCAAGCAAAGATGAATTAATAATACTATTTGCAGTCATACTGCCTGTCTTTTTACTTGCTTCCACCCTGTCCCTTTCTTGCTGAAGAAGAGAAAAACAAAGTCTATGTGGGCCATGAAAGAAAGCTTAGTTTGAGAAAGTCAAACTCTGCACACATGACTCTGTTTACGCTTTCTGGCCTGGCTCAATCTCCTCACAGTGAAGCAGCATGGCAGGAATCCTCCCATCTGCCTTCAGACAGGCTCTGGCCTTCCAAGCCATGGGGATGTTAGCTCACTTGCCTCTGCCACCATGAGCAGGCAGAGAGGACTACAGGGTGCAAAGGCAGTATCTTTTTATAAGCCTCCTGCCAGACCAGTGCCCTCAGCAGGAAGAGCTGGACAAGGCCAAGGCAGGCTCTTTGCAAGCAGCCATAGGAAGGCAGTGGTGGGTGCCAATAACTAACAAGCATGCACCTATGGGCAAATACGGGAGTTACTCTTTGCTGACAGAGACACCCTGTTTATATTGGCCTCACTTGGCAACCCCTGCTTTCAGGCAGGAGCATAACCAGAGACAACCAGAGATAAGCCAGTATTTTCTTCAGCCACGGCTGGAGTGCAGGAAGCAGGGAGCCATATGTGGCAAGGACCACAACCAGTTCAGGGGCTTCAAAGGCCCCCTGAACAACTCTGCACCAAGGGCCAGGAGAAACATAGCTGCTGTTCTCAGCCCTTTTACAGGGAAAACAGAACATGGGGTGGTCATTTTGTGGGCTGGGGCATCTGGACTTCTCATGAAAGCATCCTAAGGATCTCTGCTGTGGGCCAGTGTGAGGAGAGATGAAGCAACAGAGTTGGGGAGGCAGGGTGGGCAGTAGGGCTGTGTGTGTGTGTGTCAGGGACAGGTATGAGCAAACCTCTATCATACCTATCCGAAATTTTCTTAAAGAGAATGGCTACTCAAGTGTCAAATCAGGAGAATCACTTAAGGCTGTGATCAGTCTTGCTGGCATTCGGTGGCTCAGATTTGCTCATTTGGGAGTACACCAAGGGATATGTTGTTAAAAAATCAAACACTAAGTGCTTTTACTGAAGGAATATTTTCACAGGTTCATATGAGCCATTTTGGTGTCTTGCCAGATGGACAGATAAAGTCTGAGTTTGTCCTGGTCTGATGACAATAATGCTTTTCTTTTAAATACTAAATGTCTATTTAACAGGAATAATAAAAGTGGGTTGTTGGTTGTTGTTTTAGATTTGGTGCAGAAAAAGCATTCTGACCATGGTATTTCCATATCAACAATAGTTGGAGGCTTTGTAGAAATAAGGAGCTTGTCTTGCATCATTTCATGGTACCCTTGGATTTCATTACCTTCAAGTTAAGGCCTTGCAATTGGCAGCACCATGCTCATACTTCAAAAGCAATTTGTGTGTTGGATTATTTTCTCACCAGGAGCTGTATTTTGCTGTTCCAAGTGAGAAGAGTACTTTAGACCACGTCAGATTATCATAATTATAAAACAGAAGCAATCAAAACACACACAAAAAAAAATGGAATCATATGCAAACTGTTAGAACTTTACTTAAAGTACGTAGAGTATGAAAGCTATTAGATAATATTGCAGCACAGATTCCCCCCCACCCCGAGAAAGCATAGGTCAATTTTGTTTAACAATGCAAAAACATAGGTCTTTGTTAAATACATAAACAGCAATCAACTCTAATGCAAGATGTACTTTCAGAGTTTTGACCTTAGCAGTCATTTTAAAAAATCTACAAACTTTTTGCCTTCATTGGTTTATTTAGAGTTTAAAGGAAACTCATGTTTAAAGCAAAGCAAAATGGTCATTAAACCCGCCCCCCCCAACTGGTATCTTTAGCACATGTACAACTTCCAGAAAGCAACATTTATTTTGAGAGAAAACAACTGGAATTCTACAAGTATGACAGAAAAAGATGCATGAGGTAATATTTAATTTAAAATCTGGAATCCCTGTACTGTAGTTCCAAATGGTGCTCTGGCTCGACACCTACAGTCCTTGCAAAACTGACTTGCTTAAGTAGTTGGGGGTGGCTGTCAGGCACACTGCTTTGCATAAAGACAGCTTTCTCTGGAAAGAAAGAATAGGAAACTGATACTGAAGTATATTCTGAAAGAAATTAAAAACAAGTGATACCTCTTAGGTGAAATATACGTTTGCCTAGTTCTCAGCTTTACCTTCAAATTACAGAAACAAACGGAAAAAAATGAGGGTTTTTCTCTCCAGAAATGTATTTAGATAATTGACCTTACCCCAAATGCAACTGCAGCATGCCATAAGTATGGCCAACTACTACTCTAGCCTCTTCTAGTGTTGTAAGCCAGTGTTGTAACCCTGCTGAGAACAAAACAAGACATTGTCCTGCAGAATAATTGACAGAGGGCCAGGTTGGGAAATGACAAGGTCTTCAAACATCTTTACCTCTCCTTTCAGAGCAAGAGTCTTCATACTTTGGGCTACCCTTTTTTAGGATGCTGCTTCCAGACAGTACTCTGAGCTCACAGTTTAAAAGTATTTCCATGAAACTCAAACCAAGGCAGTTTTAGAGAATATAAAGGCACAATTAGAACAGGCAAATAAGAGTTCAGTATTTTTTATGCATTTCTCTGGTGCGGTTCCCTGCAGTATCCAAGTATCTTTTACCAGCATTAGGGAATTTTATCCTTGTAGCATTCCTCTGAGATTGAAGAACCTGCTATCCTTGTAGTATTACCCCACAGATGGTACAGTGGACCTCACATAAAGCAATCCTGCACCTCTGTTTAGAAACTGCATCTCTTCTGAGAGACTTTCTTTGGGCTACCTCTATACAATTTGATTCTCCTCCATGGTGATTTGCTCCTGTGGAGGCAAAATAGCTCTTGTCTTCTGCTCTGCCCTAGGTTTTGCTCAGCCTTTGCAGTTTATTTCTAGTGACCTTTGTGATTAGCCCTGTTCAAGTATGTAAAGACAGAGAGCAGGATGTGTAAGACTTGCTACTTCCTCCATTTTATGTCAGTTTGCTGTCTTTTGTGCTCCTAGCACTATAAAGATTGGCTTTACCAAGTAACTAGCATCCAGTAACACTTCCCAATAACCTTTAAAGGACAATGAACTTTTCATGAAAGAGGATAAATGAAGGGGTTATGGTTCTCTCTGCCCCAATATGATTCTTGCAGGGTAATGAGGTGCAGGGTGCTTGCAAAAGACACTTCAGCTGACTCGTTTGCAGCCATCTCTCCCCTCTCTCTCCACATACACACACTGACTCCTCCAACGCTCCCTTGCTCACATGTGGGCAGTCCCAGAGACTTTCTGTCTCATGTAGATGAAGCAAGGCTTTCTCAAAGCTTGAGAATGCTGCTAGGTTTTGCTGCCCAAGCACCATTAAACACATTTCAGTAATTCCACCAGAGTCAAGTCCTTGGTCTCCAGTTTGGACTTCTGTGGCTTGTGGTAGTAACATGCCCTGCCAGTGTAGCAGAACAAATAACACAAGCAGCACAGGGGGCTCCTACATTGCCTGCAAATGCAACTTCCAAGTCCACCAGCAACTGGAGGCATCTATTTCTCTCACCTGCTCTGAACAGGCAGCTTTTGAAGGGTCACTGATGCCAGCCCACACCCAACAATGAAGTAAGAGGCTATCAACCCCCATCTTTCTAAAAACGAAGCTCTGTGTGTCCTGCTTCAAGCCATTTTCTCTCTCAGCAGATGAGCTCTGGGGTCCTCTAGCCATGCCTGTGTCTCATATCACAAAACATCCACAAGCTCCTAACTTCAAGAAAGGTAGAGGCATCAACACCAAAAGATGATCTAAAATAATGGAGCAGTGAGAGCAATATTCTGAAAGATCAAAACCTGACGTGATCTAAGCCTGATTGCCTTTATGATGGTGTGGGAAGTTTCTGCCCAGTTTAAAAACACACGTTTGATGTGAAATCTTGTGCACTTGCTTTTTAAAAGCACACAAGACAGCACAGGTAGATTTTTATCAAGCCTGAAGTAAGTGGCATGGACTTTGAACTACATTTCTTAAAGAGTTAATACATTTATATTACAAAGCTTGTTACTGTTAGTAGTAAGGATGTGTCATTTATAAAGTGCCTTCAACTTTTTCTTGAGGTTTTGCTTTTGCAATTTTCTGGTGCTTGCACATGCTGCTTACAAAATCAGCTGAGCTAAGTAAACAGTAAATATTGCCTGTAGCCTTCCAATTGTTTCATTATAGCTTAGGAAGGATCTTTGTTTATCATAATGGGACACACAAGCAGAGTTACGTTAGTGATGCTCTGGAGGGCAAATTACTAAGTTGAGGAACGCATGTTAGTCCCAGGCTCTGCTGTTTTCTGTGTGTGTGTGTGTGTGTGTATATATATATATATGTACATAAATTATTTTCCACCCAGGCAGTATTCTCATTAAAAGTGAATGTAATTATTTCTTTCAGTTCTGCAAGTTGTTGTTGTTGTTTTTTCCTTTTTTTTAACTTTTCTGTTGCACTTCTGCCAGATTATGGATAAAGCTCTTGTTCCAGTTTTGCAACAGGTCCTTTCCTAAGAGGGGATTTGTATGCTCGTTTGTATATAGGCCAAGCTCTTCTATTATGTAAATACAAGCATTTACTATGTATTAGCTTGATTTTAAAAGGGACTTATCAGAAAGGGAAGCTTTTTTTAATGCTGAAAGGTATGCATGACGAGGGCTGGGAGGAAGCAGGTAATAAGTGGTACTGCTTGCTGCCTTCAGGCGTTTTTGCTTATAGAGTTAATTGAAAAAAATGCAGTACAGTACTCAAATATGTGATCTGCAGACACAATAGCTTGTTTTTGCTTTGCCCTCCTTGTGGGCTCCCAAAGGGTGGGAGGGTACTTTACAGCTGGCTCTGGAAGTTTTGTCACCAGTACAAGAATCTGTGCAGCTGTCAGATGTGTCAGATTTTTGCCCAAATGTTTACACTGAAGAGTCCTAATAGGCACTGTCTCTTCAATCCTGAACTGAAAGCCTAATAAAAGGCAAGCAGTCTCCTGTCTCTTAAGCTGATGGGACCCCTCCAGACTGCTGACTCAGAGGACTTAGGTCAGAAAGGGATTTCAGGACACACACACACTCCCCCATCCCCAAAGGAAGGCCACCTTAGACATTGGATCAGGCTGCTCAAGTACACTTGAATTTTAAACCTAATGACTTGTCCCTGTTAATGAGGCTGACTCATTAAATTGTGAAATACACAAAGTCCTGTGTTTCCCAGTGCTTCAAACTATTCTGCACTGCTGAAGTGCAGTGCTAACTTTGCTGGAAAAGTTTTGAATTGTGGTCTTATGGATCATTAGAAAATCAAAAAGTGGCTGGAGTTGAATTAATTCTTGTAATTCTTGATTTTAAATCTAGATATTCCCCAAGACCTTCTGATTTTTGACTCTCCTTTACAGCTAAGCAAATGAAGAGTAAAAAAACACTGTCAAGTGTTTGGTTGTAAGCTACTTTTTAATCGCAGCATTACTTGACATTCAGTCAGCATGATGATTACATTTTCCTTCTCAAAATGCCAACAGACAAAGTAAGCCTAGCAGGAGCCTTCAGAAGAAAATGGGGCAAGTCTAGAGATGCTGAATTAGGAATGACGGAAAATAACAATGAGGTAAAACTAATAAACTGATTTGAGCAGTGACAAGGCTTGGTAATACTAAGAAAAACTTTCCCTTCAGCATTACAAACAGAAAAGATCACCTGAAAACATAGCACAAATTATTCTGTTTTACTGAGACAGAGTGGACACTTTGGTTGCAAAATACCAGGACTGAAGCTCACTCTCTAACGATACAATTAACTTGCACAAGCTGCAGCCAAAATGCCCTTCTGTGCGAGTACATGCTACAAGCTGAGCTTCAAGCTTGATCTCTCTGCCCCTGTATTTTGTCTTTGGCCTTTTTGTTCAAAAAGTGCCAGTTACTCAGAAGTCTGGCAATGGTTTTGCTGAGGAGTGCATCTGTGCACTGACAAATGAACTTAGCTCTCCAAAGCAAACCTATGCAAACTGTGGAAAGCCAGAGGTGCCCCTGTGCCCTCCCACAGCTCTGCAGTGCTGCTGCAGGGTGGGACACACTTGGACTGAGTTTGCTGCTAGGCTGGCAGTTTTGCCTCGTTTCACAATGCTGTCAAGCTGCAGTTGAATACAGTGTGTTGCAGGGTACGGAATAAATCTGGAGCTCCTCTTCCTGCCAGGGCTTTGCCACAACCCCCCACAACTTGCTCTACACTGCACACCTACCCCTGCTTCCCCCCCACCCCTTCCCCCAGGGAGATTTTTCCTTTCAGAAAGTATGGTATTCTATGATTGAATTCTAGTAGAGAAGCAAAGATGAATGAGAGAAGGGAATCCAAACATTTTATCGTTAAGCTGGTGGTATTTGGGAATCCCAATTTGATACCAAAACGGTGAAAATTTTGTCTTAAGGATGTTTATGTGACCTTTCCCTGATGCAGGCCTGCCATCTACTCAGAAACAGCAAGCTATGTAATCCCCTGCCTCTGCATGGCTCAGTTGGTAGTGCACAAGACCCTTAATGGGAAGGTCGTGAGTTCAAGCCTGCAGTGGGCAGTGGTGTCCTCCCTACTCTAGTCAGGAGGTCTGTGGTGACAGGTTGGACTCGATGATCTTTGAGGTCCCTTCCAACCTTAGGAGTACTGAATACTTAGGAGTACTGAAAACTTGCATACTGGTTCATTTCTGCCTGAATCTCTTCTAAGATGTTTCATACTCCTCTCTCTGATGGCTCCTGCACTCAGAAAACAAAATACTTAGAAGTAGTGATTTATGGATGTGCTGCTCCTCACCCTTCAGTCCTTCTCCTCAAGCAAATGGCAGCAGCCATACATAGCTCTGGTATTTTCTGCCCTCTGAATCATTAATCTCCTGACCATATTTTTGTCTTTAGGATGGATATACAACAGCCACAAGCTTTTCAACATGTCTAGTCTCTGTAAGTCCAGTTTAGTGATCTAACTCTTGCTTTAGCTTACAGGTATAAGGTCTGAAGGGCTATTTTATTTGATTTTTAAATGCTTTAAATTCCATTTATAAAAAAATCTCCTAGTTCCACGTTAACATCATGTTTAGACCTGAATGTCCATTCCAATGAATTCTATAAAGGCTGTAATTAAAAACACCTGTGCAGTACTCTCATGTATGTACCCATATATACATATGTATGGCTTTCCAGCACACTAATGGCTGCTGCAGCTATGCTCAGGTAACACCCAGCTGTACTAAACTCTGTGTTGATTGTGCTGGCAGTGAGGCTGGGATGTGGAACTGCAAAATGCCCCGTTCTCATTGCCACCTTGCAATGCAATGCAACAATGCAAAATTATGCCCAGTGACCCTGGACTCCTGGGTCTGAAAGCATCCTTTCTCCTTCCTTTTGAAGCATGAGGCGCCATTCCCACAAAAGAAGCCACTCTCGCCTTCAAAAGGTTTCCATTCATGCGTCATGGCCTGCTCTGAATCAGCTGCATTCATAACTCACCCTCCTCCTTGGGCTGCTCCCTCTCTGGCTACAGATTAGGCAAAACACTGAGGAGGAACGAGATATAAATCTCTCCTCCTCAAAGGGAATTATTTAGCAGCAAAATGAGTAAAAAAAAAAAGGTTTCTCTGTTACTCACCCAATCCTCTCACTCAGGATCGCTCTATCTAACAAGAAGCAACTGAATGTCCTGCCTGGGATGTCTGTGCCAGGAACATGGGGAATGGGGGCTGCCCCATGCCTGGGAACCCACTGCTGCTCCCTGGCCTCAAGCACCAGCTGGGAAATGCAGAGATTTTTCCATCAAGTCCACTGCTTGTTAAGCATCAGAGGCTTGCTTAACACAGTGATGGGGGAAGAAAAAAGCCAATGCCTGCTGTTAATTCTGCAAAAGGAAAACTCAAAGAGAAGTTGACACAAATTTACATACAAATAATAAGATGAGGCACGTTAATCCACAACTTGTTGGTGTTCTGCTCTTATTTCCTGAAATTTAAGATATAGGATGCAGATCAACCTTATTCCTTTTTATTGTAACTTTGATTGTATAACACACCAATTCTCAAGACAGTCTGGAAATGCCAAGTATCCATATGAATTAGTTGAGATGACTGCATTTGGAGAGAGAAATTTCTGAAGCAGTAACACAAGAGAGACAGCTAAGCTATTTCACCATACCTCAGGAAAAAAGAGGTGCAGGGTGGGATGTGCACCATCACCTGCCTGATGAGTGACACTGGAACCAACAATGCTATGGCCAGGGCTTAAGCCAAGATCCGTTACCTGCTCCAAGGCCACAGCCCACCAGAATGGCTGCTTCACCAGTCCATTTGAGGAGTTGGTGGAGTGGGGTATCAAGTGGTCACTGAAGCTCCTAACATTACCCAGCACACTGCCTGCCCATGCAATGAGTACCTGCATCAGCACCGGGGCCTGGCTTGGATTCACTTGTTGCAGAAACGTCAGTGCAGGGCAATGTAAAGAAATACATGGCTTGCAGGAAGCATAAAGAAATACAATGCATCCTTCCTTACATCACTGCTTCATTTTTTTCCACAAACCCACTACTTCTGTGTTCATTTGGTATCTTGCAAAGTAAAGAGTTATAAAGTATTACACAATGAAAAATGTACCATCTTTTACAACACCATTAGTTTAGCTCTGTAGGACCAATAATTTCTTTAAAGTATCTGTGTATCTTCCATCTAAAGGAAAAACCCTTCAGAGTTTCATTTGTCTTCAACTTTTTACTTTTTGATTCAATTATTACTTTGAAACCTACACTGGTTATGCTCAAAATTCTTCAAAAATACTGCTATTTGAATTTTAGTCATGTGCCAAAAGAAGTATTACACAAAAACATTTTCTTGCTTTTTATCTACAGTTCCTGAAAAACTGCACCTTGTAGACTTGGATTCAAATGTATGGGAGGAACCAAAACTGCATGAACAGAGAAGACCTCCAACGGCCACTATGACCTGTGACAGTCTACATACACATTATATACATGACTGACTGAGAGCCTGTATTAATGTGTAGTCTACACATTGCACAAAGTTAATTTGTCTAAGGGTTTTGTTTGTTTGTTTGTTTAAATACTTTTTAAAACAAGGAGAACCTTGTGGTAGTACACAAAACATATGCTTACTGGATTTAATCTTGCCCTCCTAATGCCACTGCTCATTAACCATGAGCTGATTTTGCAAACCTGGCATTCCACACAGTAATTTCTACATTATTTTCTTATTGCATTTGTACATGTAACAAATTGGTACAAATGTTTACAACAAAATGTGAAGTTCCTTGATACAATGCCTGTGATGGCCATAACTGGTAACCAGCCGACTCTGTAGTACTTTAGAGACATTTTTAGCTGAACTTGGAAAAATAGGAAATGTATTGTAGTTTAAAATAAATGTACATAATATACAATATATATATTTATACACATGTGTATGCCTACATACACATACATTGATATGACATTTAAAGCAATGTTTAGTTTTGATCAGTTCTCTGGGTGTTGGGACTACCTGGCAAATAAATCTAGAAATACAATTTGTCCACAGTTAAATAAGAATTTCCACAACTTAGAAAAATATACTTTTACTGAATAAGGTTTAAATTAATTGATTTATGGAAAAAGCATGGAGGATAGTAGGTTCCAGACTGGCATAATTAAATCTGAAAGAACACAAGCTACTACAAACCAGTAATGCATGCTGCCCCACAGCCAAACACTGAAGACCACAAAAATATTTGCTGCTGCTGCTGCAGCCACTATTGGTGGCACCCACACTCTCCCTGGTTTGATCACCCATTTTAGATAAGCTTCAATTCCACCCAATACAAGTCACCCACTTGACCTCTTGTCCTGTTATTTAAGGCCCATTTCAACTATGACCATACAGTGCCTGCTGCCTTCTTCAAGTACATCACTCGCTGGCTGATGTGAGCAGCTCCCCACTTCCACGCGGCTTTTGCCTGGAGAGCTAACATATGATCAAGGTCTCTGATTTACAACTTGGAGGACCACCAGTACTTCACCATACAGATTCTGGATCTACTGCATAGGTAAATCTATCATAGCAAAACATAGATGTGTGTATCTGTGTTGTGTATCTGTATATATATGTATAAAAAAGTACATATATACAGATACACACGTGCGTGCGTGTGAGCATGTGTACGTTTCTATAGAAAAGATTTCCTGGCGCTATGTGTGGTAATGCGATACACCACGGTATCCTGGTATCCTGCATGCATTAGCTGATCCTTTCTTTAGAAAAATAGAGGCACCAGAAATCAGGAGAGAGTGCAAATCAACCATGAAAAATGAAAGTTAAATCAGCGGACAAGAACTTTGGTAAAGCTTGTTGATGCACCTATTTTTCAATTCAAATCCAGTCCAAGTCTACCAGCTGCCATCCCCCTTTTCACAAGGGCAAAGTGCATGGATTTTTTTCCTCCCAAAGAAAATTATGCATAAGGAAGGTGGGGCTTAAAGATTCAAGAACATTCTGAATTAAATGTTTACATTTTTTTAAAAGATTACTTTTTTCTGGTGGAATGAAAGCCATACAGAGTTCTTGTCCTGTATTTGATTTATTGTATGCATATATATATAAATATATATGTCTCTTTTTATGTACCTGTGTGTGTATATACACATTCACACATTATTAATCTAGAGGGGAACCCATTTTTCTCCACTTTGTATGTGAAGACTTACATGTTCCTCCCTGTCTTGTACCCTGTGCAGTATAAGCTCTTGTGATGAGGCCAAACAAAAAGTTGTGTTAGTTTATGTAGCAAAGTCATTTTCAAGCAAGTAAAATAAAGCTCCGTATTCCAAACTTCTTTTCCTTTACATTTCTCATAAAGAAAAGAAAGGAAAAGGAAAGAGGGGAGGGAATAGAATTATGGCAGTAGCACTGAGCCAGTGGCATGTGAGTGTGTGTAAGTGTGCACGTGCACGCAGGTGCGCACACACACACGTGCACAAAGAGCAGGGCTTTGGCTGACAAATGCAGATTGTCCAGAGAAAGTGGATGAGTAAGGAAGGAAGACTCTACAGTGATGCAATTGTATCTTTTATGTTTGCATGGAGTGAGAAAACAAATTCAATTGAGAAGAAAAGAAAAAAAAAAAGAAAGCAAAGACCTCTTTTTAGGTCCCTCATCAGCGAGAGCATACTCAGTATGCTAGAGAATTTATCTGAAACCTCTTAAATCAAGGCCTCTTTATTACAAAAATAAAAACAAACAAACAAAAGGTATGAGAGAAGACAAGATGCTGAAGTGTCACTCCAATCATCCCTGCAGAGAACAATTGCATCTCCTTTCTTATTCATTCTCTTCTCTCATTTCTACGATGTCTGTCATTTCTTCTGTGTGAGGCATGTCGGTCATTGCAGAGTCTTCACCTTCTGTAGCTGTTTCGTTCTCGTTCCGCTTCTTTTTCTGGATTGGAACAAGCATTCGGAAATCTATCAGTAAGCTGTGCACGAACACAGTCTTGCAAAATTTGGGCACTTGGAGAAGTGAGGTGGGAATCATTCTTCTTTTAGAGAGTGTTATTAAAATCTAGAATATTTGTAGTCTATTTGTAGTGTGGCACTAATAAGCTAGTTTAACTTAGAAGGTTTCTGTAACCTTCCTGGGGCTCAGCTTTCTCCTCTGTAATACAAATGCAACAACAGAGGAATTTCCTATGCTAAGCAATATCCAAAACTGGCTTCAGCATGACTGGAGGGAAGAGAGCATCTGGAATCTTTTACATCACAGACTATTATTTACAAAAAAAAAAAGGAAAGCAAACATAACATGAGAGAAGAAGAGAAGATAAGCTGCTCCAGCAGGGGAGACAGAGGTGGCAACCTACCTAATTTCTCAAATGTCAAACTTCAGGAATTTTACAAAATGTGAGCATTCTGTTTTTTCTTGGTATTGCTGATCCACCATGATCCCCCACCACATCAAGGCACCAAGGTCACACAATAAAAGTATTTTTGGCTAGCAGGGGCAGGAGGACATTCAAGAGTCCTATGATTCATCCAGGATGTCCTGGATTAGTAAAGCTAAGAAGCATTCAGCCCCACTACAAAACAAGTTGAAGCATCTGTTCCTTATTATCCATTTCTCAGCAGGCTGACTAGTTTTACAGAAAGCACTTGTACAGCTGACAAAAAGTCCCCCACAGGTATTAATGATTCAGCTGAGTTGGGCATCTCAGAGGTTTGAAATTTCAGAGACATCCACATACTTGATTTGCAGCTCTCAAACGTCACCCACTTATTACCACTATGGGTGAAAACAAGTTAAGGTATACAGGTACTGGTTGGCTCTGCCACTGCCACAATGGTTGTTGAGACAATGTTGCCATCTACATATAATTCTGGTACGGGAATAAATCAGATGGGCAGAGTTATTATTACTCCTACCTGCAAAAAAATTAAGCACCAGGTCCCTGGCCAGAAATACTGTAAGACCTACTACTGTAACAAACAAGCGATGAGGAGGTTAGTCCAAGCAGATATGTGTTGTGAAACCACAGGCCAAGAACAGCTTGTGCTTCTCAAGAAAAATATGACAGACTAATCATGTCAGAGATCAAGATTTCTGTTTCCTTATGAACCTTGCACACTTTGTTCTATTGCTGTGGCCTGCACTGTTAACCATATCAAAATTCAGTTCAGTGTGTTCCAATATATGGCTTTTAGGCATCCCATCTTCCATCTCTTTTTGTTAAACACAGAAGTGGCACTTTGTAACTAGTCTCATTCAAAAAGAACATACAGATCATATTTTTTGCTCCCATTCACAAAGTCTGTCTGTACTATCTAACCACATCTTTCCTGCTTGGAGTTGGACCTGGCGTCCTACGCAGTGCCTTGGACACATAACTAAAGGACTCAGCATGCAGGTACTGTGATACACCCAGTCACCCAGCCAATATTTATCCTGTGTTTGACTTAATTTAGTGGAATATTCTTTGAAATGCACGTCTCACATACCAGCAGGACTGTAGTGTGTCAAACATGTAAAAGTATGCCTATGAGAAGCCATTGGTTGTTTAAGTATTTGTAAATTCTTATCCTCTGCTGCTGCAGGAGTATAGTTTGGTTTAAGTCACTTCTGCAGAGGGCAAAATCAGGAAGTGACTGTACATTTTGTCCATTTTTGGCAGGGCTGGTTTCACAAAGAAATAGAAATTTACATGTAGATCTCTATATACATGTACATATAAATAAACTTGGGTGAATAGAGCTTATGTCTACATAAAGAAGCTATGTTGTACTGTAGCACCAGGTCTACAGTGCAAAACAGATGGTGGTAATGACACAACATCCATGTTCTGAGGAGCAAGAGGCTTAATTTAGACCAGTGTGTCCCATGGCCTGAATGCCTACTAGCAGGTGGAGGGCACCTTCTGGTTTTATTTCAACCCAAAGAATTCCAAAGTTGCACACTCTTGAGACTGCACAGAGAAGAAAATTCACTAAGTGGGAATGCTGGGGAGTTATATTTCAAAAGCGTACTCTTTGATTTGAACAAAAATCCATTGTATTTGTCAACGGCTTTCACCAGGTTCTACAGAGCCTAATTCTTACCTGTTTCTGATAGACATAACAGGCTGCTATTGCAACCATGGTAGATTCTCCTAGAAAACCAGCTAGAAGGGATCCTACTCCAAGAGTGGCTCCATGAACTCTGTGGGTGGCACAAAAAGAAGACAGTCATGGTTGTGCGAGAATGCATGATTTGTGATTACATTTTCACTGGCATATAGAACCAGTCTGTTGTTAGAAACATTTCCTTCAAAGACATAATATATTGGCAAAGACACTAACTGGTATTTTAAAGGACCTTTTTTGTTTGTTTCTTAATGGCTTCATGCCCAGTGAAAGAAACATATTCTGCATCAAATCATGGACTAGGAATTTAAAGCTCTGTACGGAATGTTGCAGAACAGAAAATGTAATTTACAAGCAAGATATTCTTCCACTAGTACATTTAATGAAATGGAAAGGAAACTAATTCCCCTGAGGACACATTTTTGCCTCTTTAGCATTTGTGTACTTTTTCAAAATCGTGCCTGCCTCTGGAACAACCACACTTGTACACTTGTCAATGTGCCTTTTCCAGATACATTATTCAGGCTTTTTATTAGGGTTAGTGTATTTGGGGAAATTGTTCTGAGCTATGCAAATTCAACCACAAAGTGGCAAGAAACAGAAATGCAGAGGACAGCAAACCTATCAGTTCTGTGGAGAATAATAATTTACCCCAAGTAAGGCAGCACAATGAGACTAGTGATGAGGACGATAATTCGCAGCACGGAGCTGGGTGCCAACACAAATGTCTTCTTCAGAGTCATCAGCCAACCAGTCAAGTGTGCTCTGACAGTCACTGTTCACAAACAGGGGAAGATGATGGGGAGAAAGGGAGGCAAGAGTATTAGTAAAAAGTCAGTCATCTCATAGGAAGCTTTTTCATGCAGAGCACTGTTCAAAAATAACCACGGCAAAGCTTGTTTCTGGTAATTTTGCACACTGGGAAACCCTACTATAAACAAAGATCTTGACTTCAAATTCCTTTAATATACTGATTAAACACCAAAAAAAGGGAAAAAAAAGAAGACCTTTATGGACAGTAAGCCTTCCTGCAAGCTACCAGTTTATTGGATTCCATTTCCTTCAGTAAAAAAACCCACCCAAACAATCCCCTTCTGTAAAGCGTAATCACATCAAGGAAAATGTTCCACCTTGCTCCTGTATGGTCTACACTGTAGCTGCTCAGTGCATGTACCTATTCTTGTATGTGTAGTTTATCTTTATTGCAAAACTGTCTTGCCACAGAAGCAGAAAACACTATATGATGTAGCATTTCATGATGGAAGTTATAAATGTTTTGAGTGAAAACATTTTGATTATTGCTGACAAACTTGTCTCTCTTTTGAATGGTGGCATTAAGTTCTATTCTATAAAAAGTTACTGAGTCTGGCAGCAACAGAGACTAACGGAGGTGATGACACCATGGAGGTGGTTCTAGATGCTACTCTAAATAGGTTATTTCAGAATTTCAGTCTTGGCACACAATTATTTCTACTGCCATCCACATGTGTGTGTTCTTGGTTAACTACAGCAGACAGAATTCAGGCGTGATTTTTGACAGTCAGAGATCTGCTTAATGACAGACTGCTCCTACTGTAACGTTTGTAACTTGTCTACTGATCTAAATAGTCTTGCTCTACACCACCTTCAGTAAAGTGTTGCTTATGCTAGGTGTGCATATAGCCACTTGTGTATATGCAGCCATGCCAGACTCTATGACCATGACTCACAGTTGGTTTGGTTTTGAGAATACAGATATTTAATTTTCTTATTTTTTTACCTGGAACTGGGAAGAAGGAGAAGATGCGCAATGGAACAACACACAGCTCTGCAAAAGCAAAGTCTACTCCAATTATGTCAACTAAAATCTTCTCTGACACATTTGGCGTCCAAAACATCACAAAACAGAGCTAGAAAGAACAAAATTAAGAAGTGGTTTTATTTCAGAAGGGAAGCACAACAAGGGGTACACCCTTTTGGTCTAAAACATTTGTTTAATGATGGGGCAGATTACTGATGGTAAATATACATACAGTGTAAGATAAATATCTTGCATTCAAATACAGAGTACACAGGTGTACATAAGAGGTATGTTAGCTTCAGAAGCAACTCCTGCTCTTTATGGTCCTCATACCAAGACTGATGCATATGGAAAGAGTTTTTATGGTGCAAACAAATGGCTGGCAAAGCTGTTCAGCATAGTCCTGCAGACATGGCACCCTCAGGCCACAAATCCATTAAGTCTTGATCTTTTTATTAAAAAATATGCTCTTTAGTCCATGCATGATAGGAAAACTTACACAGAAACCCTGCAATAAATGGGACAGCAGTAGTACATGCTGCATAATTTTTTGATCAATACCGAGGCAATGCTTCAGTTTGAGATGAGAGGACCGTTGGCAGCTGGCAGGTCCAGCTTTGTTTCAAGGCACAGTGCTGACAAGGAACAGTGCTGACAGTCCTTACAGGACTTTTCCTGTAATAAGGGGGATCTGACATCCTTTCAAGTATTTTGTTATTTAACAGTAAAGCAGATGTTTAGGAAGAGAGCTGACTTGGGACCTTAAATCCTTTGGCACTTCTCTTAGCAGTTAACAAACCAGTGTACCGGGTAAATCATGTACAGTGGCTTTACAATCTGATGGCTCTGTGAGATCACTGTAAGACTCTCTACAACCACTCTCTTTTAAGTCTAGTAAACAAAAAGAGAGGCAAAATTGCCCACTCCTCAATTATAATTTGTTGTTTTCATGAAAGCAAAGACCTTTGTGCTGCTTGTATTGTACAATGCCATTAGCATCCTACAGTGCAGTATAGTTACTGCTGCTACCAGATTCCACAAATTTATGCTAACAGCGGAGTCTGCCCACTGCTAGCAAAAGGCAAACAGAACAGCCTTTCCTTCTTCAACAGCAGTCTGAAAGATTGTTCTTTCTGGTTAGATAGGCAAGCAAGTAAGTGACCAAAAGCACTGTTCTCAATCCTCTTCTCTTTGAAGGTAAAGTGTGTTTCTGGCCTTAACATGAACACAATCAGTCTCCATCCAGCTCCTATGTGAGGCAGGTCAGTTTGCAAATTAAACATAATTATTTACACCCAGGTGGCATTGCAGTCACTCCCCCTCAGCCTCTGCAAACTGAAGCCCTTCCACTCTCCAGCCCCTGATCAGCAGAGTGTGCTCATAAATACTTTTAAAGAACACTTCTTAGTGGGTGGGAAACGATAGCAGTGGCTGTTAAGAGTAAAACATTGAGAAAGCGAGGCATGTCAACATAGTATTTCTGTCTCAGTGTGTTTCCATCTTTTGGGCTGCAATGTTGATAACTAGTTTCATTTTGTGAAGAGATTCCTCTCAGTCATCTTATAAGCAGACGACCTCCTTACTGCCGAGAGGGAACAAAGCCACAGGAAAAAGAATTAACCTTTTGCATCACGCAAGCCCTCTGCTATTTAACTTCTACAGCACTTGCAACTTAAGAAATTTCCCTTTATTGTAAGACAAACTCAAAACTCAGACTCTACTTCAGGAAAACAGTAACATTAAACATGCAAAGGAGGGAAGGTGTTGTGGCTACTGGTTTTATTACAAACAAGGAATATTGAAGATAGAATGTCTTAGCTTCTGGTAAATGGTGAAGGCTGATCAAAAAGGAAACTGCAGGAAATATTAACATAGAATGATGCAAGTAGTCCAGAGAAACAGCAAGCATGGCACATGCAATTAGAGATGGGACCTACTGAAGTAAGTGGTGCTAACTTCCACCAAGGAAGATTTTAGGAAACAGGAGACATGCCACAGGTAAATCTATCATTCTTTTAGATAAGCACTCTTTCCCCCTCCTCCTTAAGTCTTTCTACATGTCTGCAAGGTTAAAAATATAAGAAATAGGCTTGGGCAGCGTTACAGTTGTATCTTCATTCAGTCTAATCAAGAAGTAAAGACAAAATAGTAAAATCCTCCCCACAGGCTAGCAATATGTCTTCAGCTTCAGGCTGAAGATGCAGTTGTCTGCAATGGCTTTATACAGTAGCCAATATTACACCTGGAATTTGGGACTAAAGGATTTTGCTTGTGGAATTCTAGCAACAGAACTGATTTGATTTTCTGTTATCTTATGGTATGGGTGTAGAATAATATTAAAGGATATTTTTGTTGAAGCCTTTGATCATTTAACTGGATCTACAACTGATCAGTGGTGAGTGCTTTAAAAATACAAGAAAAAAAAGGACAATATAAACAGCTACTACTACTACAGAAACTGTAGTATCGATTATGGTGATATTATCTCTGTATAATCAACAGTAGCCTAAGCATTTCTGGAAGTGTTTTAATCATTTGAACTGATATGAAAAGTTGTGCTAATCTGAAATCTGAAAGACATCACTAAATATGTCAACAATTTACAGCACCATATGAAAATCAGTACAGCTATACTAGATCAGATCAGTCAGATTAGTACCATCTCCTTGTGTAAAGGTCACTGGGGGTTGCCTAAGAGAAAGGCACAAAGAGCAGGACAAGTGCAGAGTAAGAGATGCCCTTCCCTGGCTGCGTGTTTAGAGCTGATGGCAGTTATGGTTCAGGAGTTCAAGAACTGTGATGCACCTTCAGCCCATGCAGTATTACATTGTGCTTACAACATATTTAATATTAGTGATTTTATCTTATTTTTTTCCAATCCACTTGTGCGTTAAAGAAAGTCAAAACCCCTCTCACTTGTGGCTCAGGCACTCTCCATAAGTAGGTGTTCTGACTTTCATGCAGAACCTTGCTATTCTCAGCCAGCAAATTCCCTGTTTAGGCATTTTAAATGGTTACACATCAAAACCCAAAAGACTGTTCAGGAGATCATTTGGGATGCTGCACGATTCACAGAATCACAGAATGTTAAGGCCTGGAAAGGATCTCGAAATATCTAGTCCAATCCCCCTGCCAGAGCAGGATTCTATGTGTGAGTTTGGATGCTAGTGATTCTTGAATTACTTCTTGAAAACTAACAATCATTTAATAGGTCTTGCAACTCCTGGAAGCTATTTCCATTTATTCTGGTTGCTGACAAGGGATTACAGAGACCTGCTACATAATGCATTATAATAAATTATGTTAACAGAGGCCATTGCCATGCAGATAATAATCTGCAAGATGCCAGACCGATTTGCTTTTTGGCATTTGCAGAAAGATGCCTGTCTTTTGTGACATTGATAAATACAAGGCACAAAAGTGTGTTTCAGTGACCTATGAACAGCATTTTTAGACTTCAGTACAATCTCCAGGTAGAAGGAACACTGCCTGATGACAAAGACACAACATGGCTCTATGCTCCTCAGAAAGAAGCTATGAAATCCAAAATGGGTGGTTTTAAAACACAGATTAGACATAGACTAGCCTGAAGTAAGACTGGGATTTGACCAGGAGGAAGAACACTGTTAACCTCTTAAAGGTTCCTCTGATGAAATACTCCTATTTTTCTCCTGAAAAGCAACTCTCAGCAGATATGTCCTACCATTTGCTATACTGGCAGAAATATGGCTGTCCAAGAGAGGTGCTTCACCCTCAAAATATCGTTCTATATATTAAGGATTTAATCTTAACTAATTTAACACATGCCTTTTTCATGACCTCTCTATTCCCATTTGTGATATGTGGTACCCAGCAAGGGCAGAGAAAATCTACTTTACAGCTTAATAAACATCTCAGCTTTGAATTGTACCTCAGGTCTTCTGGAATATTATCAGTTATCACTTCTATTAAAAGTCATGAATGTAAGTCATATGATTTTGCCTTTTGAAGATGTAATAAATCAAAAAGCAGCCTGTCTTACATAGTCTGATCTCATTTGCCAAACATCTCCATGGCCTCCTCTTTCTCACATAAACATAATTATGGCTCCTTTCACAGCCTGTATCACACTTACAAGATGATCTGATCTTGCAGATATGATTGCAAGTCGAAATAATATCTCATTTTAACTTGCATCAGTGTGAAAAAATGAATTTGACTCTGTTCAACACCCTATTTGGCAAGATACTGGGGAAAAAAGTTGGATTTGTTAGTACTGTTCTTATGGCTACTCCACTTCACTTGAAAATTTAGTTGTCCAAATGACCCTGGATCTGTGTGCCATAAAAATGTCAGTTGCATTTGAAAGTCGTTTATCATAATGCTGAAGACTTGAATCACAAGGACATTCTCTCACAACTATTATCCCTCAGACGTGTGCAAATCACTACAGATTTCTGTGAACTCTGTGTTTTGCAGAGGGTGGTGCAAAGCTGAGAATAGTCAACATAAAATCCGTGAAGCAGCAGGGGGTGCACATGAAACCAGAAAACTCCCTAAGTTCACATCCTTTCCTCATATAATTTGTTTCCATACATCTCAGTCTCCTCCCACCTCCCCCACCTTTCCTTATCGTTTAGAGTAACACAGTGCAACATTGTTCAGAAACGAAGCTAGGTCCAGCAGCTGCACAATATATTCACTCTCTGACAGCATTAACATGATGCCGTATCTGCTTTCCCCTTAGGTGCTGTTGACAGTACTTTGGTGGTATTTTTCAGGCAGGGTTGGGTCACTAAACAGTTAAAGACAGTCCTTGTATCTCACCATTGAATTAAGCTGTTGTATTTCTCACAGAAAACAGGATATTGTACTGGGTACAGATTCACTTTTAAAAAGCTTGGCTAAATCAAAGCTGGCAGATTTCTAGGCTCTCTGAAAACTGTTAACTTCACAACTTAGTAATTTTCTTCTGAGTTTTCTGCAGCCCTCACTGCTTCCTATTGTGATTACAGAGTTTGAGCAGAAACAATTTTTGACCTTTCTTTTTCTCCTTGCTCCAGTCACTTATGCAGAATAGACTCTGTGCAAAACCTGAACAATCACAAAGGAGATGTTAGCCTCCACCTCACTGGGGCAAATAGAAATCCTTTTTCCAGGACAAAGGCTCAGTGCAGTACTATGGATGAGACAGGGACATCATGAGCATTTCATAAAGTCAGTCTTTGGTGGTCCAGCATCTTTCTGAGCAGGTAAGAATGCTTCCATTCATGTTTGAAATAATGTTTTACTGAAGCAGGAACTAAACTTGACCTTGCAAAGGTAAAAAGCTTCTTGAGCAACTGTCCACCAATATGTCATTTTCCAGTTGTTATTTTTGTGTCAGCAGACTGAAGATAAAAAAAGCAATGGGCTCTCTCTTTGGCATTAAATCTCTCATATTTCACCACACTCCCCGACAGTCCTTCCCCCTTTCCCAATTCCCAGAATGGCCCTGGTGGGCCATCTTCAGAATGTCTGCTACTAGTCATGAGCACTGAGATGGGCAAGTGGGATGGTTTCAGCACTGCATGAAGGTTAGTTATAAAACACAGGGAAGAACACTTAAATTAAGGACCTCAGAAACCACCACTTTGTTCTGAAAATGCTTCTTTCAGAGCTCATGACCTAAACCCCAGCACTGGCACCCCATTATTACAACGTGGATAGCTCTGATTTTCTCTGGTAGCAGCCCTCACTCAATACACAGCGGAAAACTGTGGCATCAGTTCCCCTCTCCAGCATCTCAATCACTTGATACTTTGCTAAAGGTCTTTTAAGTGAGAGTGGTGCCATGGTCTAGTCATGAGGTCTGTGGTTACAGGTTGGACTCGATGATCTTTGAGGTGTCTTCCAACCTGAGTGATTCTGTGATTTGGTTGCACCTCAGGGAGAAAAGGAGAGTCTCTGGTCATTGAATGAAGGGGTAGGAAAAAGTGGTCAGGCATTGGACTAGGGTGTCCAGGGAAGTGGTGGAGTCACCCTCCCTGGAGGTATTCAAGAAACATGTGGACATGTCACTTCAGGACATGGTTTAACAGCCATGGTGGCGCTAGGTTGATGGTTGTACTCACAGTTCTATAATAGCTTGAGCCACAACAATGTCTACTGAACTTGTATGCTGAAGCATTTGTAGACTCAAGCCCGCAAACCAAACCGAGTCTTTAGAACTTTGTGCTCTGTCTGTTGACAAAGCAATACTAAGAATCTGTGACCAGTAAGCAAAAATAGCAACAGGAAAAGCGATGAACCTCAACACTGTTTATAGTACTTCAGTGCAGACAAGTCTCTCATGATGAGCTTATGAAAGCAGTGCCCTTGAAAGTACTATGGAGACAGTTTGGAAAAAAACTCCTGTGAAGTTACCAAACAAAAGCTTTGCAGTAATTAAAAATTACAGAGGATGGTGATGGTAGTGAGGATTTCATGATCCATCTGAACTCAAGTAAGCTGACAAATGCCCAGAAGGGTTAAGAAAATTGTCAGTTCAGGGAAAACTTTGAGTCTGAAATTATTCTCAGAACAATTTATAATGGAAAGCTTTCCCCTTTGTGGGTCTCTAACAACACTGGTAGACCTCAAGTGAGGCACAGCACACAGGAAAAATCTCAGGGTGTGTGATGGTAGGTAACATGAGAGTCACAGAAAGTCTCCAGACAATGACCAACTCAGTGGCCAATCTCCTATGTGCTGTAGGAGATACAAGTTAGAGCAAAACCTAACAGTCCCTAAGCCATGCAAAGAAAATGTAAATCTTAAATCTAGTAAATGAATAGACAGAAGAGATGTCACCTTGGCTCATGCAATCCTGTCTTTGATAGTGGCCAGTTGTAGCTGGAAAAAGTATAGGAAAAAAAGAGTAGAAGTCTCCAGATTCAGCTACTGACAGATTGAGTTGCTGCATTTTCAACTATGAAATGAAACAGACGTATCACACTTTCTAAGATTAGGACAAGGGAGTGGGGATGGTTACAAACACTGCAAGCTCATGTACTGTAAGGCTTCCTTTGATGTAAATTAGTTTTCCTTCATGCATAGGCCATTTTTCATTTTCCTGATATGCTGGTTACCAGAAGTTTTATTCAATTAAAATAAATAAATAAATAAAAGGCAATCAGATCTCTGACAGCTCCTTGCACGTGGAGACTGACTTGAAACACAGTGAGAATTCAATAAGTCTAGCCCTTAAGGTGTCTAGCATGAGCTAATAAGAACTGATCTTCTTAGTACTCCAGTACTATGACCACACTCCCTACTCCAGATAAAAGCAACAGAGCTTCATAAGAAAAGGCAACTCACCTTTCTTAAACTGCTAGTGCTTTTAGCATTAGGTAGAGGAGATAATTCGCTGGTTGAAATGAAAGCCAGAGAGTTGGACAAAGGTTTCTTACCGTTAAAGACAAGGCCATGCAAACAAAAGTGAACTTCTTGATATGTGTTGCTGTGACGGTGCTGTTGGTGTTCACCAATTTATTGCTGGGGTTATTCTAGGGTAAGAGAAAGAGATAATGAACATTAGCTTGGCTCCAGACTACCGGGAGGCTGATGACATCAGGGTCACGCGTTGGCCCTGACTGTGCCTGTGCATATCTGTGTTTGCTTTTTTGCTTTTTAACCTAGAGTGTTTTGAGTATTTTGTACCACCACAGAATATTTTCTGCTTAAACTGACAGCAACTGTTTCTGTGGTCACTGAGGGCTGCATAATCTCTCTATGTTTCTAAGGAGTAAGCCCTATTTGACAAATTCAGCTTTGAAAAAGTGTTCTATCTCTTTCTAAGGAAACTCCACATATTTTTAATCTCAGTTTAAATTATTTAACACATTTTCACAGGGAAGAAAAAAAAATATTTAATTGCCTTTTACCACTTGGCAAGCACCAATGCAAGGACCCTTACTGATCCAATTAGATAAACAGGTAATATAAACAAAGCTCCTGGAACAGCTGGCTCCATTAATGCAGTTTAATGAACAGAACATAATTAGGACTATTAGATGTTGTACCTTTAACGTGGGCTCTGTACTCACACAGCAGCAAAGTTTTACTTAAAACAACAATAAAACCCCACTTCCAAATGAAGCAGAAGACTTGAAATTGCCCTCAGGGAACACATAAAACAAATTAAATGGTCTGTGGGAGGCTGGGGTATCAAAAGCAGAGCACCATTAGGAGCCCTATAGCAATAGGTTGTCGGGTCATCTACTGTATTTGCCCTATGGCTATTTGAGATACACAAGTATGTGCCCACACTGATAAAACCTGTACCATAGGGCGTAGAATGATATTTATTCATCTGCAATGTAACTCACCTAGGTATCTGTCACATGGTCAGCATCCTTTACTGAAGTTACTTGTAAGGGAAGTTATGCAAACACATCTTGGGAATGCCAATTCTGTGAAGGGCACACTATTTCACACACATTCAAGAAGCTGATGGAATTTCAGAGTTTTAAGCTTTTGTGGTGGTTGGTGCAATGACATTCACTTGGACAGCCCCAAGCTCCTGCCTAAATATCTGCTTCGAAGTTTGGGTGCATGAAGATGCATGTAGGCAACCCAGAGCCTAAAGCAAGAAGCTACTTCCACACCTACCCAATATTCGGAACAGGTTTTAAAAACTCTGTAAACATTTTTTGCACACATCTATTCTTACTTTTTGTGTTTCTGAAGAAATGCTGTGTTACTGTTAGCTTTTATATATGTTAGGCTAGGCCTTGCTTACATCGCTCACCAGTGTTTAAACAAACTCTGCTGCATGGCTCAACTAACAAGGCTAAAACTCAAGGAGGAAAGAAGGCACACTCAAATCCAAAGCCATTCAAAGGGGCTGTGAAGGGTCTCTTGTGTGTTCCTGCCTCACTGCTGTTAACTCTACCTTTGCTCTATTCTACCCTCTGCTCTGGCTCTTGACAACATACTCTTTATTCCTGTCTCTTCCGCACTGTTTAGTTCTTGGATCAAAACACTATGCGGATTATGGGGCAAAAAGAATATCCATTCCCATCCATCAATCAGCTGTTCACAAGTTACCTCACAGACGGTGTTGCTTGGAATAAGATGGCACAGTCCATTAAGAATAACAGCATTATCATCATATAAACCAGCAGAGCACAGAACTTGCATATGGCCACTAGGACTCCAAGGCCTTTCTGCATGGAACTGCTTTCCAGTAGGATGACCCCTAGTCCATACTGGTCGTTCTGCTGGACAGCAGCTCCGAGGAGAAAGACATTGGAGTCCCAGTGGATAGCAGGTTATCCGTGGGACAGCAATGTACCCTTGTGGCCAAGAAAGCCAACGGTATCCTGGGGTGCATTAAGAAGAGTGTGTCCAGCAGGTCTGCAGAGGTTCTCCCACCTCTACTCTGCCCTGGTGAGACCACATCTGCAATACTGTATTCAGTTTTGGGCTCCCCAATTCAAGAGAGACAGAGACCTGCTGCAGACAGACCAATGGAGAGCTATGAGGATGATTGTGGGACTTGAACATCTGTGAAGAGAGACTGAGAGAACTGGGACTGTTAATCTGGAGAAGAGAAGGCTGAGAGGGGATCTTATTAATGTCTTTATTTAGAATAAACCTTTATTTAGAATAAACCAAACCAGGTTGGAAGAGACCTTCAAGATCATCGTGTCCAACCCATCAACCAATCCAACCCACTTAAACAGCTAACCCATGGCACCAAGCACCCCATCAAGCCTCCTCCTGAACACCTCCAATGACAGCGACTCCACCACCTCCCCGGGCAGCCCATTCCAATGGGCAATCACTCTCTCTGTATAGAACTTCTTCCTAACATCCAACCTAAACCTCCCCTGGCGCAGCCTGAGACTGTGTCCTCTTGTTCTGGTACTGGCTGCCTGGGAGAAGAGACCAACATCCGCCTGTCTACAACCTCCCTTCAGGTAGTTGTAGAGAGTGATAAGGTCACCCCTGAGTCTCCTCTTCTCCAGGCTGAGCAACCCCAGCTCCCTCAGTCTTTCCTCATAGGGCTTGTGTTCCAAACCCCTCACCAACTTTGTTGCTCTTCTCTGGACTCGTTCCAGCAAGTCAACCTCCTTCCTAAACTGAGGGGCCCAGAACTGGACACAGGACTCGAGGTGTGGCCTAACCAGTGCAGTGTACAGGGGCAGAATGACCTCCCTGCTCCTGCTGGCCACACTGTTCTTGATGCAGGCCAGGATGCCATTGGCCCTCTTGGCTGCCTGGGCACACTGCAGGCTCATGTTCAGCCTACCATCAACCAGCACCCCCAGGTCCCTCTCTGCCTGGCTGCTCTCCAGCCACTCTGACCCCAGCCTGTAGCACTGCATGGGGTTGTTGTGGCCAATGTGCAGAACCCGGCACTTGGATGTGTTCAATCTCATGCCGTTGGACTCTGCCCATCTGTCCAGCCTGTCAAGGTCCCTCTGCAGAGCCTCTCTACCCTCCAGCAGATCAGATCAACTCCTGCCCCCAGCTTGGTGTCGTCAGCAAATTTACTGATGATGGACTCAATGCCCTCATCCAGATCATCAATAAAGATGTTAAAGAGCACAGGGCCCAGCACTGATCCTTGGGGCACACCACTGGTGCCTGATTGCCAGCTGGCTGTGGCACCATTCACCACCACTCTCTGGGCTTGGCCATCCAGCCAGTTCCTAACCCATGGCAGTGTGCTCCTGTCCAAGCCATGGGCTGACAGCTTGGCCAGCAGTTTGCTATGGGGGACGGTGTCAAAGGCCTTGCTGAGGTCCAGGTAGACTACATCCACAGTCACTAAATATCTGAGGGGTGGGTGTCAAGATGAAGGTGATAGTCCTTTTTTCATGGTGCCCAGTGATAAGACAGGGAACAATGGGTACAAGCTAGAACACAGAAGGCTCCATTTCAACACAATGAGACACTTCTTTACAGTGAAGGTGATGGAGCACTGGAACAGGCTGTCCAGAGAGGTTGTGGAGTCTCCTTCTCTTGAGACTTTCAAAATCCTGCTGGATGCATTCCAGCACGGCCTGCCCTAGGTGATCCTGCTGTGGCAAAGGGGTTGGACTTGATCTCTGGAGGTCCCTTCCAACCCACCATTCTGTGATTCTGTGATATGCCTGTTTTCTTGCAAGAAAATCAGCAGTAACCCTTAACCTGAGTTAGGGTAATTGCTAGTCCATGAAGTTGCTCTATACACAGTCTAATGAAAGACTGAAGCAGAACCCTGCATGTCTCTTACAAACGTGAGCAAAAGCAATGATTTGTCTGTGGAAAAAAAAGCATCTGACTTCTCCAGCAGAGCCACTGAATAGGGGCATACTATCTGGATGCCAAATTCCATCAGTCAGTTAAGGCAATGCAGTATGCTTCTGCTAGCCACCAGCACTCCCAGCTTTCTGAGTAACTGACAAAGCAAAATGGAAATGGAAGCTGTTTCACTATCTGAAAATCACAATGGAGGCTTTACAGAGTCTGTAAATAAAAAATGCTTCTATCCAAATTCTTCTGAGAAATCCTTAGCTTAAGGAAAGACACAGAGACATGCAAAAGGTGGGTGACCCAGGGTAAAACAATTCTCACAGCAATCTAAAAAAACCCAGTGTGTGTTTCTGGTTTGGTATTCATTGTCTAAAACATGCAGCTAACATCCCCATTATACACTTGTCCAGCAAATAGATAAACTGTACCTATCCTGTGCTTTATGCTAGCTTTTTCTTCCTCACATTTGTTCCACAAGAGCTCCATGAGAAGCTTTTAAACTGAAATAAACAGAGAAATCGTGGTCTAATCACGTCATCACTAAAATTGTCAGCACATTTTCCACCAGCTAAATGAGACTTGAATTTAGGAGTCTTAATTGCTATTAATTTTGCTTGGCAATACTGCATTTGATTGTAGCTCATCACAAATGAGGTTAGCAGCATCTGTGTTTCCTGTCCCAAACCATTTTTAATTTGCAGTTTACTGGTTTTGCATCTCCAGTTCTTTTTCAGCAGCGTGACCTCTGAGAAACCCCAGATGTTGTATTTTATCTGACAAGTCAGTTTAACTGCACACAGACATGTTAAGAAGTTATGGCCAACTGTATTTTTCTTTGTTTTGTCTTTACATTCCCTTTGAAAATATAGTGGATTATATTAAACAGGGCTTGCTTCAGTTAAGTACATCCAGAGCACCCAAACATTTTTTTTTCATCAGTATTTGGAACCAGAAAGTTCAGTTACTAATTGGTAAATAAAAGGCAAGAGAGGATTTGGCATTTGAATATGCGTGCCAAGGGACATGACTGTTCTTCATACAACACAGGAGCTAGTGAGTCCCAGTTCTAAAACTGATGAAAAAATGTTTAAATACAAATTACTTTCAGTTATATATTTACTCTGTGCTCAGTTCCAGGAGCAGCCCTTGCATTCTCATCTAATTACATGATTTTCCAGCCAAAATCTTAATCATCTTGGTTAGCTAAGTCAGTACCACTAAAATAATGCATGTTATTTGTATTACTAGCACTCTGTAAAAGGTATTAAGATAAGCAAATGAACCTAAACCCACTTGAGAGAGAATGCAGAATCTGGAACAGAGATGTGAGCTTGCTCATTGACTGCTGGACACTTCATGAGAAATCACTACATCATACTGAGAATTGGAGGTCTTTCCTTAATCCTTAAAAATACAGCACGTATCTAGTCAAAAGGTAGCTTACTGCCTTACAACACAGAGCCAAGGTTAAAATAATAAATCAGATAACAGCTTGAAGCTACCAGAATAAATTCATTTTAACTAGGATTTAAAGAAAACCTTATCAATGGAACAAGGAACAATGAGCATCTGAAGCAAAAGTAAAGAGAGGCAAGACAATGGATTATCACTAATACAGCCCTATTTAATCTTCAGTTGGTTTATTTTTTAAAGACTCTCTTATACATGATTATGAAACCATGAACTATCTTCCTATTTGTTTGATAGAAATTCCTCTGACATCATTGAAAGTCACGCCTAAATTAAAATGCTGTAATAGAGAGAAAGAGGAGGATGGGATGTGAAACCACATGGTATTTATTTCACCCTTAACATGAGCACTCACCTTGTCAAAAGCAGGGTATACTGCTCTTATTTCTGTCAGCCAGCCATATGGCATGTGTCCCACAGGATATGTAGCTGTCAGAATCGCCACTGCCTATGAAAAGAGACAGGGAAGCATGAACTTCAAACCTCCAAACAGAACGATTAAACTTTCACAGGGTGCCACTTCCCACCAGTATCACCACACTGGCATTGACGCAGTGAGAAACCAGGCTGGTGACTCTTTCTTTCAGGAAGAACTTCTGAGTGGCCATCATCTGGTTCAATGTTTTAAGCTTACAAAATCTTTCGTGCCATGAAGCTATACTACTAAGCTTTGTTGTTTCACCATCACTCTGATACCTTGGGATAATAATTACTTGACCTGGTGTGCCTCTCAGTCAGCCAAATACCTCTCTCCCACATTACTCTGGAGATGTTTTACCTAGATACCTGAGTATCAGAATGCCTTACAGCTTACAGTAGCTTTGACTTGTATTTAATGATTTTAATTTATGTACATTTTACTTTGGTTGTTTGCAAGTAAAACAGTTTTAAGTAAGACAGACTACAAAACAGTAGGCTTCAGTGGCTGACTGACTTTAGATATGAGTGGCAACTCTGAGGCAGGAGGTATTTATGAGCCCCTTTCCCCTCTTTGGTGGTCATCAATGAAAATCAAACAAAACCAATTCCAGATGACTATTTTTACCATGACAAATATCTCACTGCCTGCAACTTAAGACTAGGCCCTTTTACACTTTCACAAGTACAGTCCAAAAGGTACCTCAAAGGCATAAACTCTCCCTAATGCGTGAAAGTCGCAAGGAAAACTTCCTGGGACTGAATGAGCTTTCACTCCCTTCCCTTGGTGAGCGGATGTACATATATCTGAATATATACATCTCCTTGAGTAAGCCTTGCCCTTTTTTGGGTGAGTGATTCCCTTTGGGTACTCCTGAATGGGAGGTTTCCCATTTTTGAATGTGTGTACACATTTTGAATCCACTTTCTAAAAAGGAATATTTGAAACTTAAGAAGTAGTTGTGTGGTATTATCTTGCCTGACATCTGCATTTCTAAATAACTTCGGTCCATCAGAGTGTGAGCAACTTCTGATTGGAAGAAATCTGTATTTTTGGTAGCTACTGTTTTGAGGGAGACTCCTTGACAAGTGGTGGATGAAAAACTGGATAGGAGCCCACAATGTGTGTTTGCAGCCCAGCAGACCAATCGGCTCTTGGGCTGCAGGGCCTATTGTGACAGAAAATGGGTAATGGTTTTAAATTAAAAGAGGTAGATTTAGCCTAGATATAAGAAAGAAACAGTAAGGGTGTGAAACACTGGAACGGGTTGGGGTGCCCAGAGAGGTGATAGACGACCTATCCCTGAAAACATTCAAGGTCAGTTTGGATGGGAGTTTGAGCAATCTGACCTTTGAAGGTCCCTTCCAACCTGAAACATTCTATGACTATGATTTTGCTGATGTTTCTAATTTCTGAAGAAAATGTACTTCTTGTCTTTCAGGTAGGAAGGGTGTTTAGGTAGTTCTTGCAGCTGCTTGCAAATTTACTGTCACCTCACGTTTTCCTCAGAGCCGAAGTGTGCATCAGTACAGAGAACTGCCTCTTAATTCTAGAAATCCAAGTGTTTGCCTTTTGTCTGCTGTTTCAAAACTGTGACAATCTACCTAAATTCAGATTAATTTTACATCTAGCAACAGTAGCATTAACAAAAACCTTTTATAGCTACTTCTGACTCTGTCTTACTCCTAAATGTTCTCTTGGTTATCTGAGCTCATTTTCCCATTACATATGTAACTGCTGTCCTTGCTTGGTTAAAAGATTTATATAAACCATGTACAGAACATGTAGCAAGCTAAATTATACTCTATGCTGTTTAAAGAGGGGGAAAAGTAGTGCTGTCCACAAAGAGGGAGACAGTGGGATAGAATCCCTCCTGCTAATAAGAGTTTTAATAATGTTTAATGTACCTTGAAAAAGGAATTGGTTCAATGAAAACAAATAGGAATTTTATGACAATACCCTTTTTAACTGCAACCCCCTTCCCTATTACTGTATTTTCAGCAGAATTTCCATCTGTATGAAACTTAACTAGGTTAAATTAAATAAGAATTATAAAAGCTATTTTGTTTATTTTCACAAATGCCAAAAAGACTGTAACTGTTAAAGAAAACATTATCTCACTACCAAAGATAGTATGCTAGATTCCACTTAGATTAAATTATTGAAGCTTTTAGCAGTGATTTTTCTTTCAGTATTTTTCCTACATTGGTGGGATCTCAAAATATGTGCATATAAGCGTTTCTAAACACCTAGAATTTGTATTTCACAACTGAAAGCTCCATCAAAATCAACACCAAAGAAGCTACCTCAATCAACACAACTGCGCTGGCAGTCCAAACAAAAGCAGTGGGAATTGGCCAATTGTAGAATGGTAGGGGCTGGAAGGGCCCTCTGGAGATCAACAAGACTGATGCAAATGGACTTGCTGTGCTCATGAATGTGCTACAGTCTAACCCTTCAGAGGGACATCCTGCTCACAGTGGTAGTTTCTGGTATTATTGGACAGGAGGCCTATAAAACTCCTGTATAGAATGATCCTTGAGACACCGAAGTTATCCCTGTCTCCAGCACCTCCATTTTCAGAAGCACTTTTTTTTGGAAAACAGAGAAAGTTGAAACATGCCCATCACCATTAGTGTAAAAAGGCCAACAAACCACCAGCTATGATATGTATTGGGAATCATCCTAATAGCAACAAAACATAAATGGCCAGGCATGAAATGTGATGTATCTAAAATCAAGTCACCAAGAAATGCAAAATGATCTCTGCTAAGCTGGTCTAGCTCCCCTTGTTCTGAGCCTGCTATCAATGCATAGACAGATCCCTGATACACACATGTAAGAGCTTTATGTTTCCTAAATTCTCTCTCCACAGCTCTTTATTTGCAGTCACTGGCAACTCCCGAGGGAGTGAAATACACAGTGTCACTTATGACAAATTAGTCATGATGAGAAAACGTTCACTGGGTATCAGCTGTTTGAATTTTCCTATGTTTTTAGAGTATTAACAGCTTTGGTTTTCCTATAGAAAGAACATGTGAGATTTTCTAATGACTACATGGATTAAGACAACCTCCTGCTGGCAGCAGAAGTCCCCTAGACTTCTTGAGAGAATAGGTCAGCTCGTGGTGAGCATTGGTGAAGACTGCATTACAGTCAGAAGTCCAGGTCCCATCAGCCCCTCCAGACTACTGGTGTGATCTGAAATTTTCAAGAGAAACAGGGTTCATTTCATATCCCAAACCAGATTTTTTTAACATTCTTCCTGATGCTTTCACCCTATTCTGTGTGAGGCACTGACTGCTAATAGTAATTTCACTTGAGTTTCCACGGCCGCAGATACACACAACAGGAAAGAGCGGAGCGTGGGACTACTGACAACTGTCCTAAAATCTCTGGGATCTGAATGCTCCAAAGCCTGTGTGTCTACATGTAGAGCATGAAAACCTGAACATAGAACTGTTTAAGGAAAAAAAATTTACTGATCTTGTTGTGAGTGAGGTTTCACTAGGTTTGGCAGAATATGAGTCAAAGTAGCCTTCTTTTGGATGGATAGAGAGAGCACTAAACAGAAATGTACTTAAGACAACAGTTTTCTTGTCAGCACAGCTAAGAGAAACAAAGAAGTAACTCCATGTAAATGAGAATCTGCAGTAATGGAAGCACTGACTTTCCTACCTCTGTGGCTGCAGAGCTGCCACCTAGGTCCCGGGAGACAAAAAGGTTGACAATGGGCCTACTTATTCGCTGAGTTGCCAAAATCAACGCCAAAGGCCACCAGAAACTCAGCATCTTCCTTATTGTAGCCTCTCCCTGTAACACATGGGAAAAATTATTTTTTAAAAGTGTATTTGGAAAGAAAAAAAGCTTCAGAACTGAACCAAAAGAACTGAGAATTTTTTCTCTTCCCACCCATAGTCAGTTTGGTACATTCATTTAAATTGTTTTCAGTACATTCATTTAAATAGTTTTCAGAGCCTACAATATTTTTACTCATGTCAGTAATACTGATTCAGAAGATGCTATGTCATGGATCTCAACAAACAATGCATAAGGTATCTATCTGCCTAATTTGCTCTGGTTACCAGATGAAAACACGTGAAAACCAGTATGACATTTGAAGAAAAAGAGGAATTTTGAGAGCTTCTTCCTTGTTAAATAAGGTGTGCACTTAGTTCACGTTGTGCTGTCTTACAAATTAGTACAGAGCTCAGCACGGAAGAGTTTAGTAGACAGCACATCCATACCATGGGAAGCACTGTCTGTTGTGCACTATTGGTGGAATAGTTACTACCATGCCTCCTTAAGTGAAAATGTTTTTTTCCTGCAGAATGGGGAGAGAAGACCCTTCAAGCACAGTGGTTTAATACAGTATTATAACAGAAAAACCAAGTTCAAAATTATTGAGTTTTCAAAGGTGCAAAGCATTAAGACATACCCCCATTTCAGGCCCACTTCTATCAGGAATGACATCATGTATGTTCCTGTAGTATCCGAGGCATAGTGTGGTACATCGGACAAGTGCTCCCATGTATAAGGACAGGATTGGGATCAGGAGTGGCTCCCTGCACTCCAAGTGACTGTGAAGCAAAATGGCTACAAAAACAACCTGCAGGGCAAACAAATAAATAATTAGTAATTTGTCTATGTTCAGCTCTGGGACTCTGTACATAAAAAGGACATGGACCTGTTAGAGCAAGTCCAGAGGAGGAGTTGTTCAGCCTGGAGAAGAGAAAGCTCTAAGAGAGATGTTATAGCAGCCTTTCAGTATTTAGATGGGTCCTACAGAAAAAGTAGAAAGGAACTTTTTACAAGGGCATGTAGTGACAAGATAAGGGGTAATGGCTTTAAACTGAAAGGCAGTAGATTTAGATTAGATATAAGAAATTCTTCACTGTGAGGATGGTGAGGCATTGGAATGGTTGCCCAGACAAGTTGTAGATGCCTCTCCCTGGAAGAGTTCAAGACTAGGCTGAAAGGGGCTTTGAGCAGCCTAATCTAGAGGAAGTAGGCCATGCTCATGTCAGGGGTCTGGAACTAAATGATCTTTAAGGTCCCTTCCAACTCACACCATGCTATGATTCTTTAGGGTCAATGTATCTTCTGTCTGACTCCATGCTAGTACATCTGAACCAACAACTGGGTGTGACTGCAGTATCTACTTGTCTTTGAGCCTGTGGCATTTGGAACCCCCTTGTGTTCAGTCACAGAAATGAGAACAACGAGTTAACATCATACAAAAGCTCTATTAAACAGTAATTAAGGTATGGGCAGATGCCAAACTAGCAGACATAAATAGGAGACTTATCATTAAAGTCTGGCACGGTCTGCCAACAGGCATGTGGCTGTCACCCTTCCCAGGAGAATGTACTGTTCTGGTAATCACTGAGGTTGGAGAGAAGCTTCTAGGGTCAGCTTCTAAGCCCTCCTTTTTGTGGGGTGGGGATAGGGGAGAGGGGAAAGCAGCCATTAAAAAGCCAGATATTTTAAAGCATTCACTTATGCATTTAAGCAGGAAGTCTTATGTCATTCTAATTTTCTACTTTTTTGAGTGAAATGTCAGTATTTCATCATTCCCTCTTCAGCTGAATGCTGCAGTGATGTAAACGAAATGGAAAAATTCTGGGCTAATGAACAGCTCATATTTCAGTTTTGTAAGATTAAATACTCAATGCAGAAAATGCAGATGAATTAATTAATATGGTATTATCTTTCATTAAATACAGAGCTGATGGCATGCCTACTAAATTCCAAATGTCTCTGGGTGGGGGGCACAACTGAAAGGCCAACTGTGTTTGGTGCAGTGAACAGCAAAATCAAGGACAACATGGCCGGGACATGTTGCCATTCAAGTCAGTTACAAGAAATATAAAACACATTGTTCAGGGGCTGGTTTTCTCCTTCAGTGCTATCAATTTCTTGCTAGCTCAAGAAATACTTATGAAATGCCACACTGTGTCCTGGTTTCAACTCAGCTGGCAGCTGAACTCTAGCAGGTTCACCTTCCCAGCCACTGCTGCAATACTTCCCCCCAGCCCAAGTGGGCAGGGACAAAAAGGACCAGAGAAGCAGTCAAGAGAAGGAAGATTTACTGCTGTAGGGGTATCAAATAACACAATGCAAAACACCAGTGTATTTAGCAGCAGGGGAATAGACAAAACACGATAAACAGAACAGGAAACTTGACAAGCTATAGAACACACTCCAAATCCCCATAAATCCCTTTTGGCCCCTGCAGCCCTTTCCTTTTGCAGTGAGTATGAAGCCAGCATGGTGTTGAATAACAGACAGCCCTCCTATCTTTCACTCTGCCACTATGGGGCCAGTGGGAGGAAATGCTGAGGGGCAGGTTCACCCATCCCCTGTCCCCCCATCCATTCTAGTGGGGCCAACCAGCTAAAACCAATATGCTGTGAAAATGTTTATTAGGCAGGCCACACTGTTTATGGGAGTTTGTAAAACTGCTCTTTTGAACCCCATGGAATAATTGATTTCCTGTAAACAGCAGCAAAGTCAGTTACAAAGTCAGTTACGTGGAGAGTTCTGGGGTATGGAGAGCCACAAATGTCTGTCTTCCAGATTTGCACTTGCTCTGTGCATTATTTTGCTGAAACAAGATGACAGGTGTCATATTTTTCACAACCCTGGCACCCCACTCACCAGCCACTGTGGAAAGGGCACGTGCATCACAGCCAAAATGAAGATTTGTTTCTGTATTTAGCTGTATATAACCCGACATACATCTAGAGTCATGAAACTTTGTAGGTCACATCACACCAAGAGCAGATCCTGAGTGTTAAGATCATTTACTGTAATTAGTATTATCTTCAGGGATTTAGTCCAGTACTGTAGAGGGGCAGATCTGCCAAACATAGAATAGCAGCTGGCTGAATGGTTCAGTCTTGCTTATGGCTTCCTCCCTCATATTTAGGGGGAGGAAAATGCTGTAAAAATTTGAACTAAGTGCTGTTGACTTTGTATTTCCTTTGATGCTGTACTGTTATTATCCCCTTCCTTACCCAGTCATTACATCATGGGGCAATATAGCAACTGTTTTACAGGTGCTAAGACTCCATTTCATAGTATTTTTACATATGTTTTAAAAAGAAGGCTGTATATTGTTTCTCATGTGCTACAATACTGGCCATCAGCACTGTGTATGAATCTTGGTTTTTAAGTGTGTCTTGTATAAAGCACAGGACAGTTAACAACACTCTCACAAATTAAGTTCAAGCAGTATTTGGTCTTCTCTGCATCACCCAGGGGTTATCAGCACAGATCCCTTCTGTTACACTTCTGAGCCTTCATCTTTTGATCCACTAACAGTGCCATACTGGCACTCAGAAGATGACTGACACTACTGCATTTCACTGGATTAGACAGCATGTGCAAAATTAACAGGTGAATGGGAGAATCAAGCATTCACTTCTCCACCTACAAGGCCCACTGGGGATTTCTTAGTGCAATCATGTGAAGAGTGGGGGAGAATGCACAGGGAAAAGAAAGGTTTTTTTCAAAGTATTCTGTCAGCCTTAGGATTGGTAGCAGGCATGAGTCTTTTTGCCTGACCTTTATTTTTCCCAGAAGTACCCATGTGTATGTATATATATATATCTATATAATTTGTCTTACAACCATTCTGAAACAAATTCATGGAGATGCTGGAAGACATGGCCCCAGCCTCAACAATTCTGGTTCCCTTCTCTTGGTTTGTGAATGACCTGATGCAGTCAATTGAGACCAACCTATACTACAACTGTGAGCAATCAGCCTCCACATGGTGGGGAAACCACCAGATAACACACAATAACTTCCTCTGGTGTATTGCTCATGGTAGAGAGAGAAGACAGTCTCTGTGCATCTGGTCTGTAACACAATGGAAAGAGGGACCATTACCTGAGCTATGACGTCTGAGATGGAGGCACATCCCACAAGGAAACTGTACTTGTGTTTTAGCAAAATCCCAGCATGGGTCCATGCCTAAAAAAAGTCAGAGAAGAGTTTAAGAAGTGATTATGATATTTGTGAATGATTTTAGATCCCAGAATACTGTGTTCTGGTTTTCACATTATATAAAAACAACTTATAAAGCTCTTTTCCATCAGCAGTACCTGCTGTGAACCTGGGAAAATGTTAAGCCAGTAAAGCAGAGAAAGCACTGATGCATTTAGTTCCTCACTACCGAGGCTTACAGGCAAAACAGGAATAATTTTATAGACTGTATAGAAATTTCTGAGCAGATCTGGTAAGAAACCACCCCTTCTTCACAAAACAGCTGCTGTACAGGATGGGTTAAAATGTTTATTCTCATCACCAGCTGGATGCACCTCTCAAGTGTATTGTTCACAGACCCACCAAGTTACAGTGAGTTTGTCTGGAAAAGAGAACTTACTGATCCAACTTTTTTTATTGTCAACTACTGTTTCAAGCAAAGCAGTAGATAAAGTGGTGGAAGCATGCCATGAGGTCACCCTTTACACAGAAGTAGAGGCATTAAAAAGAGAGCTGCCACCTTCTTGTGTTGTGCGGGCCACAAGCAGCAAGCCTGGTGATATGGGAAGCAGTAGCCCACCCCACGTGTAGTGCTCTTGTCCAAGCATTTGAGATACACTGCTTACAAAAACTGATGGCAAGAAATATCTTTTCAACAGATCTGCTTTGAAAAAATACTGAGCTTCTTCCTTGTGAGCTCTGCAAGTGATCTGGGAATGTATAGCAAATCCAACTCTTCTACTACAGACTGGAATGAGAAGACGCAAAGTGACAACTGGTGTGACTCATCACAACATGGCCACACAACACACAGTAACTCTAGCAAGGCAGCTGAGATATTTTACATTTGTCATGATCTCTGGATGTTCAAAGTCCACCCAGATGTTTTTCTCCAGGTAGCAGGAGATGGTAAGCCCAGGTGTATTCACAGCTACTGCTTGCAACAGCCACACCTTCCTTCTGTACATCTGCAGTTTCCCATCAGGTAACAGATTTTGTGAACAAAGGTCACCAAAGGAAAAACCACACATTAATATTCAAATTCAGCTTTGAATCAGACACTCACCATGGCATCCATGAAAGGGAAGGCAGCAAGATAAAGAAAGGCCCTCCGAGTTTTACTTCCCACTGATTCATCCACATGGTGCAGCTTATTAATAATGTAATACCCCAAATCGCTATATGCTGTAGAGATACAATGGGAATGGATAATAAAGGTTACACATGGACTTTGGGTAAGATACTCAGAAGTACCTGAAAGACTGTGATGCCTAGGACCCAAGACATGCATCCACTCAGCAAACAGCTGCAGGGGCTTCAGGGTATTACAGCCTCACCAGCTGCTGTTTATGACTAAAGAGTGCTCTCCTGGCTCTTTTTCATGTAACTTTTGACTTGAGTGATCACAAACAGCTGGGTTGGGAGATGGGCAGTTTAAGTGCCACATCTATTTGCTAAAATAAAACACTGGTACTCAAGAAAATATACTGCTCTTTCATTAACTCAAGGCTCTTTGTTAGAAAAGCTGTTTTCACCAGATATTGTGTATTTCACAGGATAGAGAAACTTACAAATGTTGAAACCATCTATTGTCACTTCCTTCTCATGGTACCACCTGCCCAAAGCTGTAAAAAGATACTATGAATTGCAAAGGCATGCAACAAATCACTCATTATGCTTCTCCCTTACTCTGCCTAATGATCACCTGTACTGGGACCTGTCAGGGTACTGTTCCCTTCACTACACAGTCTCTGGTTAGCCTCAACCAGTCTTAGTTTTCTTCCTTTATCTAGAGCCAGCATCTCACACGCCACTGTAATATTGCCCCTTCTATCACCAGTATATTATTTCGCCATCCTATTTCAACCCAAGATGAGCATGTTAGGCAACACACCTCTTGCCAAGTCTCTCTTCCCAAGGCACTGGCTTGAAAGACAGCACAGATGCATGGACACACCACACAGCTCTTTAGAGAACTGCTTACACCTCTGCCAGTACCCATGTTATCCAGCTCTTTTAATAACAATCCCAGAATCTTCCCCATGACCAGGAATAACCAAGAGTTAGCTATCACTGGTGTCTCTGCACTATAAGAATTCACATACCAATTCAGTCTTTGTAGCCTAAATCTCTCTCTCATAACTCAGAAACAGTGAAAGCAATTAGAGAGTTAAGTTGTCACTGTCTTCTGATTGCTTAGAGATACAGCAATTAAACGATTAACAGGACTGAAAAGACTTTTTCAGACCCAAGAAGACAGTGTAAACAAGGTAGTAAAATAAGGTGTGGCATGACAGCACTAGGAACAGGCATGAATGTCATTCCAGACAACCAGGACTAACCAAAAGATAGGATAGGATAGAATAGAATAGACCAGGTTGGAAGACACCTTCAAGATCATCGCGTCCAACCCACCTAATCAACTAACCCATGCAACCAAGCACCCTGTCAAGTCTCCTCCTGAATACCTCCAATGATGGTGACTCCAGATGCTACATTAAAAACTCCCCCTTTCCCTGTGCTAGTCCCTATCTGTATGTCTTTTGCCTGAAGTACAACTACAGAGACCCAAAGTCTCCCAGTTATCCCTAAACTGTGTAGTCATTCTCCTGAGAAAATCCCAGACTTGTTTCCTTCTGAAGGGGACAGGGGAAGAACTAGTAATGGGTTGAGTTGAATCTGCTGCTGCTACTCAATCCCATACTGCTGTCATGCCAGCTTCAAAATGAAAGTGCTGTCAGAGCAAAGTATTATGAAGCATGAAGTTCAGATTGTAACATGAGAGACTTCTTGCTGTGATTGCAGCTTTCAATCTCCAGGTTTGGGGTGCTGGTCTTTCCTGCTGGGCTGGCATGGGTTTGGGAGGGTGGGGGACAGGTCACTGGCTTCTGCTGCTGCTTCTGCATTTTGCTGTGGTTTTCTGCAAATAGGCTAAGCTAACTGTGCATTTTATTACCTCATTTATATTAAACCCTTTTTATCTCAACTCTGAGATTTTTTTTTGTGTGTTACTTCCCCTCACTTCTGTGTTGGAGGGAAGTGGGCTGTGTTGAACTTGCACAGTCTACATATCTGGTGCCCAATGTGGGGCTCAAAAGCCTCTGTCTTAATTAAGACAGCTAATCTTGGCAGAAGACAGAAGGATTGAGATAATGAGAAGCAAAGTAACAAGAGGATTCAATTAAGGCTTGAGGCTTGTTAGGAGAGTTTTAGGTTACTTTTTTTTTTCCTGTGCTGTGCTCACTATGTTGATGCATTGGCTTTCTGGGGCAGCTGGGGCTAATGTGCTGGTGTCCTCTATATGAATGTTACCTTAGGGGAATGGCTTAGAGCTGTGCTCTTGCTGTGCTGGTTACTGGTGGGCCCAACTGAGAGAGTTTGGGCTGTTCAGTATGGAGAAGAGAAGGCTCCAAGAAGACCCATTTCTATTTTTATTCCATTCCCCCTAGTCCTATCATTACCTGACACTCTAAAAAGTCCCTCTCCAGACTGAATAGTCCCAACCCTCTCTCAGCCTGTCTCCATGGAAGAGGTGCTCCAGCACTCTAATCATCCACATGTCCCTTCTCTGGACAAGTTCCAGCATGTCCAGATCCTTCCTGTAACAGGGGCTTCAGAACTGGATGCAGTACTCCAAGTGGGGTCTCACCAGAGTGGTAGATAGGGAGAATCACCTCCCTTGACCTGTTGGCTATGCTTCTCTTGATGCAGCCCAGGATGCGATTGGCTTTCTGGGCTGCAAGTGTGCACTGGTGGCTCCTGTTGAGCTTCTCATCCACCAGCACCCCCAAGTCCTTTTCTTCAGGGCTGCTTTCAAGCAGTCGCTGCCCAGCCTACATTGGTGCTTGGGATTGCCCCAACCTAGATGCAGAACCTTGCATTTGGTCTTGTTGAACCTCATGAGGTTGTCATGGGCCCACCTCTCCAGCCTGTCAAGGTCCCTCTGGATGGATCCCTTCCCTCCAGCATGTCTGCCACACCACACAAGTTGGTGTTGTCAGCAAACCTGCTGAGGCTGCCTCATCCACCAGGCAGGTCACCTTGTCATAGAATGAGATAAGGTTCATTAAGCAGGATCTGCCCTTTGTGAACCTGTGCTGAGTGGGCCTGATTGCTTGATTGTCCCGTAAATGGTATGTTATACCATCAAGATGATTTTTTCCATGACCTTCCCTGGCACTGAGGTCAGACTGATGGGTCTGTAGTTCCCCAGATCCTCCTTCCGGCCCTTCTTGTAGACAGGCATCACTTTTGCTAATTTCCAGTCTGTTGGGACCTCCCCATTTAGCCAAGACTGCTGATAAATCACAAGAAGTGGCTTGGTAAGCACATCCACCTCTCTTGGGTGTAACTCACCTGGCCCCACAGACTTGTGTAGATCGTGGTGGTTCAGCAGGTCACTCACCATTTCCCCTTGGATTATGGAGGTCTGTTCCCCATTCCTGTCTTCCAGCTTGAGAGGATGGCTACCCAGCAAATAACTAGTCCTGATATTAGAGACTGAGTCAAAGAAGCCATGACTACCTCAGTCTTTTCCTCAACCTTAGTCAGTATGCTTCCCCCTGCATGCAATAAAGGATTTTTTACAGCAATAGCTAGACTCAGTTCTAGTTGGGTTTTGGCCATTCTAAGTTGCTCCCTGCATAGCTTCACTGCATCTTTGTAGTCCTCCTGAGTGGCCCATGCCCTTTTCTAAAGGCTATAAACTCTCCTTTTTCTCCTGAGTGCCAGACAAAGCTGCTCATTCATCCACGCTGGCCTTCTTCCCTGTTGGCCAGTCTTTTGTGACATGGGCATGGCCTGCTCCTGCTCTTTTAAGATTTCCTTCTTATTCAAGAATGCCCAGCTTTCCTTGACTCCTTTGTCCTTCAGGACTGCCTCCCAAGGGACACTACCAATCAGTCTCCTGAACAGGCCAAAGTCTGCCCTACAGAAGTCCAAGGTGGCAGTTCTGCTAACCACCCTCCTCACTTCTCAGAGAATCAAAAACTTGATCATTTCATGATCACTAAGCCCAAGAAGGACTCTGACTATCTCCCACAAATTCTTCTCTGTTAACAAACAGCAGGTCCAGGCAGGCACCCTCTGTAGTTGGTTCCTTCAGCAGCTGCATCAGGATGTTACCTTCCCTCCACTACAAGAACATCTGGGGCTATCCCCCTCTCTGCTGCATTGCATTCCCAGCACACATCTGGAAAGTTGTCCCCAACGAGAACAGGAGGCAACAAATGCAAAATCTCTCCCAACTGCTTACATAGTATTTCATCAGTCTTATCATCCTGATTGGGTGGTCTGTAACAAAATCCCATCACGATACCTGTCTCCTTGGCCTTCCACTTGATTCTTACCTATAAACACTCAACACTGTCATCTCCATCATTAAGCAGTAGACATTTATACCCCTCTGTGACATAAAGGGTCACCCCATCACCTCACATTCCTTGCCTGTCTGTTCTGAAAAGTTTGTAGCCATGAATTGCAGCACTCCAGTCGTGTGAGTCATTCCACCACATTTCCATGATGGCAGCTATACCAGTTTTCTTACTGCACAATGGCCTCCAATTACTCCTGATTGTTGCCCATGCTGCAGGCACCAGTATAGATATACTTCAGCTCGTCTAATGGTCAGGCCACCTTCATGGCAAGAGAAGCCCCCATTCCCTCCAGACAGTTCTCACATACTTCAGTAGTTACCAGCCTATCAACTTTTGTATCTTTACTGCCCAACAGATCATGACCCCCCACTCCCACTGACACAGATAACTACAAGACTACTACCACATTGTCCCATGGATGCTGGCATACTGCTCCCAGGCACCTCTCTAACAATCCAGTTCCCCATCCTCCCTTTGAGTTTGTTTAAAGACTTTTCACTGAGCCCTGCTAGCTCTTGCCCCAGGATCCTTTTCCCACTTTGAGTAGGTGTTCCCCTTTTGTTGCCAGCAGGCTTGGTGTCTCATAAAGTAGCCTGTGGTCAGAAACCCCAAAATTCCACTGGTTGCACCAGCTCCTGAGTCATGTGTTAATCACATATGTTTTCCACTCCCTTTTAGTATTCTTCCCTACCATTGAAGGGATTGAGGAAAACACCACCTGTGCTCCAGATCCTTCAACCAATTGTGCTAGTGTCCTAAAGTCTCTTTTAATTGCTTTAGGACTTCTGGCCAGACCTCATCACAGCCAACCTGCATTACCAGTAGCAGGCAACAATTGGAAGGCTGTACCAGACCAGGGAGTTTCCTGGTGATGTCTCTAACCCAGGCCCCAGGGAGGTAGCAGACTTCCCTGCAGGATGGATCTAGTCAGTATATGGGGCCCCCTGTGCCCCTCAGAAGGGAATTGCCTGCTACAATTTCCATCCCTTTTTTCTTAATACAAGCATTCCTAGTGTGTGGGCCTGGTTGATTCACCCCAGGCGAACCCCTGAATGGACCATCATCTATATTCTCATTTGCCTGGCCTTTGAGTTCCAGAGCCTCATACCTGTTATGTAAGGGCAACTGGGAAGGTAAGGGAAGCTGGGAGAGGATTGGCTTGCTTCCACAAATAGGGTCCTGTTTCCTTTCCACCTCATCTCTTAAGTCCCCTCCTTCTGCCTGTGGCCAGAGGGTAGGGCAACCTCTGCTTCTGCTTCTTGTGATGCCTCAGGGTGTGGCTCCATCAAGCTATCTCCCTCTCACATTCCCTCAAACTCCTTAACCTTTCCAATTTCTAATCCAACTCTGCCACCTAGCTGAGCAGATCATTCATGTGGTCACACAGGTACTGTCCCTGCATTCTTAGTAAACTAGTGAAAGGTTAAACAACTCTGTTTTATTGGAGGGCTTACCAGCAACACCATGAAATGCATTATGTTAGCATACCGTTATATAAATGATTTCTCTCCTCTGTCAGGCTGGCAACTTAGTATAATATCAAAAATACATACAGGCAGGCATCTTGAATCTTTGCTCTTACAGCCCAGTATTTCCACCACAAGACAATTTCTGAAATAACAAGATGCTTCTGACCCCGGTTACAGAGTGAACTTCCTACCGGGAAACCCCGAACGGTATCAATAGCTGTAAACAGTATGAGGGAAGAAAGGCAGAACATTATCTTCTATTTCCCTATCACACCTGAATCCAGGACTACTGTACTGACCAAGGTTTGCAGCAGGATTATAAGACAAATGAGTGTGTGGTTTCAAATCCTTTTGGTCAGGGTAAACCTGATTCTTGGTTCTTGTACAGGGGAGTGACAGAACTGCTGACGAGGACCTTGACGATGTTAATGGGAATGTGGTGGAGTAGTGACTTAGGGACCCAAAGCTTGCAAGTGTGAATTTGTGTGGTTTGGCTCAGCCAGTCATTCCCACAGAGGATTGCGTTAGCCCCAGTGGGGAAGCCATAGTGGGGAGCTGGTGCTGAAGCAATGATGTATGAGTCAGGTGGATAAAACAGTCTGCTTTGGTATTTTGAATACGCAGAGGATGCTGATTCTGAGGAGGTGAGTGCAGGCTGCAAATAATCTCTATCACAGCTGGAAATACGGTGATTCATTTGTGGTCACTGTGTTTCTACCGCCACTTGTTTTTCTTTGTGACTTTGGTACTCCTTATTTCATTGGACTTTTTGTTCCCTTGTTCCTTCCAGGGCTTTGACAGTCATGTCATCTTCCTTAGCCCCATACAAATAGAAAGTGGAAGAAATTCAGTCCCCTGAGTTCTATTTGTTTCTCTTTTCATCTGCCGAGTGTCAGTAACCTGTATTTGTATTTCCTGTAGACAGCCTATGACAGGCTTGCAGCTGCTGCAGGAACAGTCACAGGTCCTAGGAGGCTGCTTGTCTGTCACTGGATACCTCCTCTTCCTCCTGCTAGGCAGGCTGTGTATCTGTGGGTTAGAGAAGAATCATCAGTATTTGAAACAGGTTCAAAGGGAACTTGGAACATAAAACTTGGCACCATCACCCAGGCAATTGGTGCTAGAATCTGACTAAATCCATTCTCTTGGGCAATCTGCCAGTCCCTCCTGTGCCTTTGCATATTTTCAGGCAGAAGCAAGTTAAATACCAAAAACTACTTTGCAGTATGCCACTATAGGCAGATGAAAGGTTTATGTGAAGCCCTTTAATTCAGGACTTTAATGCATGTTAAATACAGCCTTTTTTTTTTTTAAATCAATAGCTGCAGAGGGCATTTCAGAGTTTCTGGACTCACTCAGCAGGGTTCTACTTCCAGACAAAAGCAAGAAACTTATCAGGCATACTTTCCAGCAGTTGCCCCAAACACCTCATGTCAACAAGTCCCACATACAAAATCCAACTATGTCTTTCACCTGAAAATTTGACAGTTATGCTTTAAATTTTCTTTAAGTCTATCATAGCTTAAAAAAATGCTGGACAACTAGAAGATATTTCTTTATCCAGCTGGCAAAGGAAAAAACACTTTGACCAGCACTGGCAGGAAAAGAAGTGAGCAACTGGAATAGCAGCTCTGAGAGCTAAAGAAAAATCCCAATCAAAGAAATGTGAGACCCAAATGTACAAATGGCCCAGAGTTTATAACAGTGACTCAGTAAAGCAGCCTCAGCTGTAAACATATTGAACATATGAGCAACAGCTCATCCTTGCCACAGAGTTGCCATGGCTAGTGCACCATTCCTGCAAGCATTTATTATGACCGTAACATGGGATAAAGGTAAACAACACAGCACTGCAGTATCAGTGATGGAATAAGAGACACAATGATCAAACAAACTGGAGTGCTTGGGAAGCACACAAAGCTGGTGAACATAGCTGCCAGTCTGCTAAACAATAAGAGCAGGTGGCATCCATATTTACCAGGAAGCTCTTGTACCTACTTGGGCAGGTAGTGAAATAGTGTATGCTATTCCATATGCTGACCAGCAGCATGTGCTGCTCTCCAGATACTAACAGCTTGATAATAGTGCCTTACTTCTAGGCCACTCTGTAATTTCACAGCAACTCTGGATATTGCCATCACACACATTTCTCATCTTTCTGTGATGGAATGACCCCTACTACTGGTGATCCAACTCCACTCTGCTGCCTGTCAACTATCATGTGCTTCCAAGGGTTGTTGCATTACCACCCTCCTCCCACCCATTTAGAGCTCCCAGCTTTTAGGATTTTACCTGTTGAATGTAATGGCCTCTCTGCTTCTTCTCCCAGTGTCTCTTGCTCATTGTTGCTGAGGTCCAGAAGTTTCAAGCCAGAAGGTGCAGAGAATCTGGTGCATTTCTTGAAAATGATGAAGTTAAATGTCTTCCACGTCACACACGGCTTTTTACTGCTGTGGCTGATGCTGGGGTCGACATCCCATTTCTCTGGGCTCTCAGAAACTGGCAAATCCTCTGTCCACATTGCTTTTTGTATTCCGTTTGTATCTGCTTGTGTATTTTCTATGTTTCAGAGTACACTGAGAGAGATGGTCTCACTTTGGCATGAACTGTTCTTAGTAATTCCTTCTTCTCTTACAGACAAGTTATTCAACAGTACTGGATGATGACTAGCACTACCAGAGAGTAATACCTGGTATTTTAATGAGGAAGCTGGCACCTACTTTGAGTTTTGCACTGTGAGGTAAGAATTGAAGTGATAGCTACAGAAGGAGTACAATGACAAACGGCCCTACCAAGCACAACTTCAAATACTGCTACACCCATTAGGGCAGACACTGATAGTTGACCACTGCCCAAGAGCAAGACTGAGCTATCAGTTTCACAAAACTGTCAAACTTGACACGGTTTTGCTCATACGTCTGACTGCAAGAGATCAACAGCATGTGTTCATGCCAGGCAGCAGAGCTATGGGGGTGGGATCTGCCACTTTACAACCTATTTAAAAAGCAGTAAAAATTGCATGGATGGGCATGATGCCAGCCCAAGAGATTTTAATCTCTTTTGTATCATCTGTTTCACTTATAAATGAAATCTTAAGACTACAGATTAATCAGTCTGAAGAAGATGAGAGGGAAGAAAATTAGAAGACATACTAATTAGATGTGAAGTGACCTTACCTATTAAGGTATGAAATACAGCAGCTACAGCGCCAGCTACAACCATGCATGAAACTGCTTTGGTCCTGTCTCGCTTGCTGTTCACAAACACCAGACCTACGTTTTTGAAGTCACTCATGGGACCCGTGAAGAACTTCATCAGGGAATATGCCAGTCCATAGCTGGCCAGCATTTCCACAGCATCTTCCTTGACAGCGGCGATACCCCTATTCAAGGCCTGTTGAGACACAGAAAAAGCAAATAATGTAGAACATTTGGAAGTGTACACAAACCAATCTTCTGCCAGCCAGTTTCTGAAGCAATAAGCAAGTTCTGCTGTCACTGTTTTCACCCTGAGTTGGACTTTATTTCTCTGGGTCTGGTTCAGTTCAGTAGCAGTAACTTGTGACTCGTAAAACAGGCAACTTCATAATTTCATAGAATCATAGAATCAGTAAGGTTGGAAAAGACCTCAAGGATCATCAAGTCCAACCTGTCACCCAAGACCTCATGACTACTAAACCATGGCTGCAAGTACCACGTCCCATCCCTTTTGGAACACCTCCAGGGATGGTGACTCTACCACCTCCCTGGGCAGCCCATTCCAATGGCTAACATATGGATGGTAAATTTACGTCAAGTATACTTGAAAATATGGTAAATATCTATTACTGAAGTATATAATGGAGCTCCTGCTATACCAGAAGTCAGTCTCTTTTCCTTCTAGAGGCATTTCATAACCTGCTAATAATTCTGGATGACACAAGACCATATAAATTCTGCTTTGAGGCCTCAACCCTGAACTGAGCAAAGCATAATGCTCACAGGCCACCTTTACAGATAAAAACTCTGACATTATTATGTGCTGAAATCTTAGGAGCTCAAACATTTTTCAGTGTAATGTGGTCTTCACTATATCCCATGTAATTGTTGTGAACATCAAATGTTATCCTATGACATTTATTATTAAACCAGGTTAAATATGCATGTGGCTAAATACAAATATTTTCCTTTCATGTATTTCAGGGGGTTCAGATCCTACATTCATTTCTATCTCCTGGTAGCCTATTTTAAAAGAAATAGATCATATGTATTTCAAGACATATTCAGGTTCAACTAACCTACTAGTTCATCCTAGGTCCATGTTTAGAAAATGTTTGCCAATGAATCACCGAGAAGTAAATAGATTATTTCTAGAATTAAGATGAACCATAGGGGGAAAAAAAAGTGTAAATTGCTTCAGTTTCTATCTTGCACCAAAATGATTCTAAAATATTGCACAAAGATGACAAGAATAATAAATTTTATCTGCAGTGTGACAGCATCAATCATCTGTTACACCCAGTGAACTGTTAAAACAAGATTAGATTCAAAAAACATGAAGGATGAAATATGACTTGTTTTCAGATGTATTTAGTTCCTATAGGTTACAGCTGATGTGTTCTGACAAGGCCAATGCAATGAGGCTAACCAGGAACATCTCACCAACCCACTCCACTTACACAGCAGTTCTAAAATTGCTTTTTCTGAATGAACAAACCAGGCAGAACATCCTCAGATAATCACAGTGGAGTCCTTCAATTTCAAAGGAACATTTTGCTGAAGTCTTTTGACTTTTTTTTCCCCTTTCTAAAGAACATGTAAGCAAGCAACTCCTACTGACTTCAAAAGAAACTGCATCCCCACAGCAGAAATGAGCATTTTTCCTACTGTTCTTTTCCACTATTTCTGTGAGATACGATTAATTTTTTGAAACTACAGCAGCACTGTCACCATTGCAAAAAGACTAGAAAATAACTTCTCCATCATTGGCATCTGCCAAATCTCTTTCCTGAAATGTGCTCTGATCTGAACATTTGAGGGTCTAGATGTTTTCACTTGTGCTCCAGCTTGGCCCTTCCTGAAAATACCACGTGTTAGATATGGAATATCTGCAGCTGCTATATGTAACTGGGGTTACAGATATGTTTCGGGGGTACAGATAATTCTGTCTACTGCACCAGTAAGAGTTCAAAAGAAATTTAATCTTCAGATGCTAACACCACTAGTGGGTGCATAAAACAGCACTCAATTTGTGGAAAAGACTGTGGCCTCTGAAATGAATAGTCAAGTTTAGCTGTCTTTTGTGGTGATGCTTGTGATGATGTAAGTGATATCAAGGTGTATATAGCATCAAGGTGTATATAGCATTATACTCTTCTTATTTAAACTTCCTATAGATGTTGAATATCCCTGTTGCTGTTGCCAGTAATAGGCAAATAGCCTTAGATTATGCCACACAGAGGGCTCCTTAAACACGGCTTTCCCCTCTTGCTTTTTGTCAACAGTGAAATATTTCTGGCAGCTTCAATTTAAAGAGAAACTGCTAACTAATTTCAGGTAGTCTGCTTTAAAAGCTTCTCATCACATATAAACAACTGAATTATTTCCAGCACAAGTACATATTTCCTGGTTTGGACAACTATGGGCCTGTGGAGGATGTTAATGCAGTCCTGACAAGGTATCTGGGATAAATGTGGCTTTAAGAAATCACATTTTGCCAAGAGGTATGGTGCTATGACCCCTTTGCAGACAGACAAATCTGTGCTGCGCACAGTCCTCAAGCCAGTGAAACTAGTTCTGATAACTAATTTTTCTCACATAAGGAGGGCAGACATAAAGTCTCGAACACTCTTCTGTCTCTCATTTTTTGATTTTACAGGCTGAACAAAGATCTCTTTTGTGTGAACAAATGACAAGTAGCTACATACTTCTGGGTAATTTTTCCCAGAGTTACACTGTGTACCAGGTAAGGTAAATTGTCAGAACTCTAACAGGGCTTTTGTAAGGGGTACATTGCCATTGATTTATATTCCTGTGGAATGGTTGGCTGACATGACAAAATACTCCAGAGGCTAACCAGGAAAAAGCAATCCTCTGAAATGCTTCTTTAGAAAGAAATTTAGAAAATAAACAGTCAATATAGGGCTGTGTACAGATGGTTTAACTTCTGTGGCTTTTTCTGTTGGGTTTTTTGTTGTTTTTTACTTTAAGATGATGGTACGGTCAATAAGGTTCTTCATCCCCAAATTCCAAACACTGTTTGAGTATTTGTATAGCATTTCTGTCCCATGTATCTCAGAATATTTTTGCTACTGAAGCTCTTGATGTCATACTTGATATCCTTAAATCCAGGAGAAATCCCAGATACTTGATAAAGCTGCTTTGTGGTGCAATAGGAAAGACACAGGCACTTGATCTTTGGCATGCCAGCCATGCAGTTGATAATCTTCCAGTCTAATTTCCTGTTACATTTCCAATTAAATCTCTCATAAAGGAAGAAAAAATATAAACCAGGACAAGGTCTCATTATTTTACACGGCAATGTTGTGCATTTTTTGTGTGGACAGAAGTCAGCAGGAAAATTTCAGCAGCAGCATCTGTATTCCATATTTGTATCACACACAACAGAGCATGCATACCCCTACAAAGATCTGTGTAGCTTGTCAGTAAAAATCACACAGAACTATGTAATAGCAATAACAATAATGACAATATTTAATACAGAAGCAACCTTGATCATACATATGTCAGGTGTCATCATACTTTTACCTGACTTAATCATAGGGATAACTAGGAAATACAGATGCTGGAAGAAAGTTATTGATGATGGCACCTTCTCCTGAGTTTTTAATGCACATATAACCTAATATAGAAGTAGATGAAAATGTCACAGAGAATTGCTATTCTTAAAACATGATTAAATCAATGTCACCAGCATCAGTGACATTTGTTTTAGAAATGAAAGAAAAAAGAAATACTTCCAGGCTGAGCACAATCTGGTAGGTTCACGAACAGGTTAGCTAAGGTAAGTCATAATCCTAAAACACTTCTCAGAATGGCAGGCACCAAGATCTACAGCTGTTCACTGTCTTCTGTAACACATTATGTTCTCACTAGAAAAATGAAATCTTTACTAGATGACCCAGTAAAAAACTCTTGAGCCTTTTAAAAATAAATGCATGCTACCTCTAATGTTGAAATCAGAGAGGACTAGCCTTTTAAAATTCCAGTCCAAAAGGCTCAGGTGTTCAAGTTGGAGGAATGCCAAACAACAAATTCAATGACATTTCAAGCCACGAACCACATCTTTACAATTGGGTACTGCAGCTGCCTTCATCCCCTTAGAATGAACGGATGAGAACTCTATCAAATTTCTAACACATGCGTAATGATGGATCCAACAAACAATTGCATGCAAAGGCAAAGTTTTAAAAATCAGCAATTCTGAGAGAAATATCAAGGGCCTAGCTTGCCCTATTTGTCATGAGCTTTCTGCACTACTCCCCAATATTGGTAGAGAAAGCTTGTTAGAGAAAGTTTGGTTCCAATCTACAGCTACCCAACTCTGTGGCCAAAAATTCCAAGTAACAATTTGTAACATTTTCCCCCTCCTCCTGCATATTTTTTCCTACCTGTCCTCCTCTAAGAAAATAGAAGAATGCCAAAATATGTAGTTAAAGAGCAAGCTGACACAGGGGTCAGCCTTTCTCCTGTGTCACATAATCTTTCTCCTGATGATTGCTGCCTGAGTTTTCATTTAGTAAATCCTGTATCAAATGTACCGGCCAGCTCAGGCTTTTCTGCCTCCTGTCACCACTGTAGGAACTGAACTGCCAGAAGGACACCTGACAGATAAAACGCTCTGCATGCATGGCATAATTGGACCATTGTATCATTGCTACCTGAGCATTATCACATCTGCATCTCTGTTTCTAACTGTCTTGTAAAGGCAGAAGCCACTGGTAGGTAGTTTGAGGGAAAGAGCTAGCCCTATGACTTAGGTCTGTGTAAGACCTGTGGATATCTGTGTAAGACCATGGACACAGAGAAGTGGGAGAAAATGGGCTAAAAGCCATTTAGCTTGAAAATGATGACTGGGGAGTGTTTGTTGTTTGGGGCCTTTTTTTTTTTTCCTTTTTATTTAGTTTTCTGGGGTTTGGTTTGCAATACTTCTACTCCAATGTCTAATTCTGGGTCGGATCTATTACAGATCATGCGTCAGATGACTGAAATGCCATTTGAAGTCAATTCCTATTAGACTACTATTAAAATACTTGACTTCCCTCCTGTTCTCTTATTAAAACTGGGTGTAGGAGAACAGCTAGTCATGCCCATCCTGAGAGAGGAACATCTAGACAATTCTGTAGTGTGTGGCCTGTCTCTGGTGAGGCCACCTTTGAAAGAACATTAGGACTGCCCTGGAAATGGCAGATGAAATTCTTCCATCCCCTGCTGCTTTGTAATTCAAAACAAACTGCAAATGCAAGGTGTCAGGTTTGTTTTTTAAAAAAAGTGTTTGCATGCAAAAATTTTAATCAACTTTGCCTGCTTAAGTTACAAGAATATGGCTTTCACATCACCTGAGATACATCTGGGAACAGCAGTTTTTAACAAGCAGAGCCAGGAGGCACAGGAATAACCAGGGCAGCAGCTGGCAACAATGAAGTCATCAAAAATGGGAAATCCTTCCCACCTCAAGAACCAAGGTAGAGGAGGAAGCATTGGTGAGCTGGAAGAGTAGCTACAGCACACTATCCTAGGGCAGTGTGAATCTACTGCGTGTAGATTCAGAACAACAACCAGCAAAAGGCAGAGAGTAATACAAAAAGCACAGGAGACTGCAGAAGGTAATGGCATGATATCACATGAAAGAAACCCGACTCAGTGAAGCCAATACATGCTTAACTTAAAATTATATTTGACAAAATGGCCGCACCTCAAGTCCTGTGTCCAGTTCTGGGCCCCTCAGTTTAGGAAGGAGGTTGACTTGCTGGAACGACTCCAGAGAAGGGCAACAAAGTTGGTGAGGGGTTTGGAACACAAGCCCTATGAGGAAAGACTGAGGGAGCTGGGGTTGCTCAGCCTGGAGAAGAGGAGACTCAGGGGTGACCTTATCACTCTACAACTACCTGAAGGGAGGTTGTAGACAGGCTGATGATGGTCTCTTCTCCCAGGCAGCCAGTACCAGAACAAGAGGACACAGTCTCAGGCTGCGCCAGGGGAGGTTTAGGTTGGATGTTAGGAAGAAGTTCTATACAGAGAAAGTGATTGCCCATTGGAATGGGCTGCCCAAGGAGGTGGTGGAGTCGCCGTCATTGGAGGTGTTCAGGAGGAGACTTGATGGGGTGCTTGGTGCCATGGGTTAGCTGTTTGGGTGGGTTGGATTGGTTGATGGGTTGGACACGATGATCTTGAAGGTCTCTTCCAACCTGGTTTGGTTTATTCTAAATAAAGGTTTATTTTATTCTAAATATCTATGACAAAGAGCAATCTTGGAGAGGTGAGTTAGTTGCTTCAGATGATTGACTTCCCATGGGACAGTATCTATTGAATGGGGATGGCAACCTAAACCACTACCACTTGCATTGACATTTGTGAAGAAACCCTTAGGTGAGACTATTAACTTTTCCTGGCTTTTAAGGCAAGCAGTGCTTGTAGAGGCACATGACAGAAGCAAAATCAACATGCCAGGGATACTGCCCTGAACTACAATTACCTTGGTACCCTCTGGCTGATGCTAATCTATTGTCCAAAATGTATTCAAGGTAAAAATTGCAAGGGAATGCCTTGCTCTCAAAGCATGCTGTATGAGAGCTTCTCATTTAGGTTTCCCTTGAGCTCATCCACAAAAATAAGAAGAACTTGTGATTACATTACAGAAGTATAGCAAACTCTAGGATGAAGGCATTTCTGTTTCTATGTCTATGATTACAAATAAAACTGAGACATAAACTGAGATACATAAAACTAGGAGGTCTTCAAAATGCCCTGTGGAATAGCTAACGATTCTTCACCAAATTGCATTTTGATTATTTCTGAGTGCTAGAAAACACTGAGGGGGATACAAGTGCATATCAAATGTCTCCACATAGAGAGAATATCAGATACAAGTGATACAGTATCTGCAGCAGTGCTCCTTCTTTTGGTTTTAATTTCTCACAAAAGCAGGCTCTTCTCCCTTCCTCACATTATACTCCCAAAGCAAAAAGCAAGCTGATTTACTATCAGCTGCATATTTCATAAACCCCTATTTTCTCATGTTTATAAATTAAATCTCTGCAAGGACTGCTCTAAGACTTGTTTGTATGCACACAGCAAATTTAATCTACAAAGGTCCCACACCTGTCAGTCTCTCACAACTCTGGCATATTGCCTTTTTACTTGTATTAACTCAGTCACTGATGAAATATCCCTTGTGGCTTTCTGCTGAAATGGAGATTGCTATTTTCTCCTTGACTACACTTTCTTACTAGACTCCAAAGCACATAGGTTGGGGTTGGAAGGGGCCCTTGGGGGGCATCTTAGAGAGCTGCCCCACTTTGAACATCTGGGAATTGTTGTGGAGGACATCCTGCATGTCCTCTGGGCAACTACCCTGAGAGGCCACCCTCATTCTGAACTAATGTAACCAGAACTGGAATCTGAAGATCTATGCCCCTTGCCCATTAAAACACTCTCCTACCAGCAAAGGCTATGCTTCTAGCATTGACATTTCCCCTTCCTTTCCTGAACAGTTTGCTTCACTGCTCTGTACCATGTTTCCTTGCTGTTCCAAAGACCTGCTCTATACCACTTACTCTTTCACCTTGCCAATAACTCACCTGTATTTTCACTTCATAGCAAGAAATTACTTAGCTCCAATTTTAACCTTTCCTTTTGTTGTTACTGGCTTTTTCATAGATTTAACTTACCAGAGAACAGAATTTTTCACTAATTTAGATGTTGTATTTGGTTCATTTGTATTTCTAAATTCATTTGTTGCATATGAAGCTAGGCTTTTGCTTTCTCTTTTATTCACACACTGAAAGTAGTTCTCTTAAGTGGTATTTTTTCATGTAAGGTCACCTGACACTCCAAATTACAAGATTCTAGTATAAATCCATTTATTCCCCTTAAAAAAATTAGCCCAGGCAAAGACCCATATTTTTACAAAGTAGCTAAAAACAATCCAAGCAAACACTTCAACCTGTCTGCAAAAATACTTCCTCCAGCTGCAAGAATGGGGGAAATTAATGAGGTTTTTCCCTTGCTTTGTGGATTTCTTAACCATCTCCTTTAGACCTTTCATGTTAAAAAAAACATCATAATGCAGCAGAGGTAGATGTTCAGGCTATTTTGATTGCAGAATATGGTGAAGTTTGGCACCAGCGACAACTTACAGGATGGGGCCAAAACTGGTTCAGATAATGGTAAGAATCACTATGAAGAACAGTTGGGTGTGGTTTTTTTGTTCCTTAAGTCACATTCAGACATGCCTAAAGTGCTAGTTACTGAAAAGTTGAAAATGTCAGAATTAGAGGGGACTATGTTTTGTTGCCTGCCCCTTGCTCCCTCCCGCTCTCATTGTAGTTCAAATTCGTCAGCGGCCAACAGCAGACCAAAGTAAACGTAGCTCGCAAACTGCAACCCCTCTGTTATCACTGGACCTTCCCCAGTCATTCATAACTCCGTGAAAGTGCCACCACATACGTCTGCTGGGCAAAAATATGTGAAATGATTGAGCCTCTGCCATTTAATGAGCCTTTCTTGTACATGATGAAAGGCTAAAACAAACCCAAGCAAATGTCTGCAGATTTTGTCAATCTGGGTTGGGTAAATGTTCTCCCTCTCACTGCAGACAGGAGAGGTAAAGAGCCTGCTGAGCAAACACACAAAATTTTTGACTTGTCATGTGGCTTGGCTTAGGAGGAAGAATGGCAAAGAATTGCAGTTTGGTCTTTCATTCACCTCAGTACTGTTCTATGTTACAAAAAACCCCCAAACAGCAGTATCTATAAAGTACATGCCACAGCTACTACAATTGAAAAAAAACCCAAACACACACAAAAAAAACAAAACAAAAAACCCAACACAGCCATCAAATAAGGCCTCAGTGCCTGACTTCAGCAGTGGGAGTTTGCCCAACTGTCTCTGAATGTGTAGTACAGGCCTACCTTTATGTACACTTAGGGCACCATGCCATTATCTGCTGTCCATTAGCTTACTCTTTAAAGTACTTACCTCCCCATGTGGCCCAGCACAAACTTTTGTATGTTCTAGGGCTTTGCCTAACTTCAGTGGAGCAGAACATATTTGAGCTTTGTGATTTTCAACAGCTGTTGTATCAGGAGCAAGGAGCATGGCTGGTTAAGGTCCATCATTAAGCAGCTGTTCCCTCCAGCATGCTGCTGAGCAAAGCACAGTTCGGGCTACACAAAGCAGACTTTGTTAGGCATGAGTGCTTGCAACTGCAAACATAGAGCTGCCAGATTACTCACATCTTAATTGCTTAGAAGTGACAAATAGAGGGCACCTAGATCACCAGCCTAAATACAAACTTGGCGTTTCCACTGCTGTAGACACCCATCATAAATAATGTCCATAACATCAGTAAGAAAACCTTTAATTTGTAACTCTTTCTTTTCCTTCCATTCTTATTCTTTGTACCAGCTTTATCAGGATGAGACTAAAGTTATTGGAAACAAACTGGGGAGTGGAAGAAGACAGAAAGGAGAATAGATAGACTATCTCCAAAGTAAATTTTTTCCTCCTGAAAATCTAATCTTCTATACCCATAGCTTAAGTCAGAGAACCTTGAACTTCTCTCCTGGGTCTTGCAGGTGGTGTTGACGGGATCAGCTAACATTTCCTTTTAAAAATAGCTCAACTGGTTGTCCTGGTATCGAATGACATGCAGCCATCAAGTCAACTTGTTGAAACCATTGCACATGGTTTTTACCAGGCAGTGGGTGTATGGGGCACAGATAACTAAGATGTTTCTCTTGAATCATACACTCTTTTTGAAAGCCCTGATCTTTCACAAGGGGAAACACAATAACTTTTCTTCACAAGGAAGGTTGAAAATACCCTCCCTGACCTAGAAGAGCAAGATGCCCCAGGGGAACCTGGGGTTATGTGATCTCGTGGCAGCTGGAGCCCTGCTTTTGTAACGAACGGCTTTCCGTGATAATGGAAATACAGGTGAAATGCCAATTAATATGAAATGCAACCAGGCTAGATAGACTCTGTCCTTACTGGATTCGATAATAAAGGGGAGAACTTGACAGCATCACATTCCTTTAATCCTATCAATGCTTCAAACCTTCCCTCTGTACCTCTTGATAACACATGAGTTATGGAGGGAGACAAAAAAAGCATTATTTTCGAATAATCTAGGACACACAAACCTCAGAGCCAGGGCTTCATTGGAGTAACCTCTAAATGCTTGGCAATGATTAATCCTGTTACATCTTCATGAAATCCCTGGCTAATGCTTCACTCAGAATTCCTTAAGCAGTATCTTGGCAGCCTCCTCAGGGAAGGAGAGACTTGCAAGCACCTGTGGAGTTGTAGCAAGCCTTGTAACTTTTATTTCTATGTGTCTGGCAGGGGTGTCTTAACCAGAAGTGCAACCACAAGTCACTTTGTGAGTGTTCCTGATTATGTCACTATGTGGCATAATTTGAAGCTTAATCTAATTTCAGAGATATCTATCCCCTGGATTCACAAAATCCAGCTGAAGAAGTGATCAGTACATGGGCTCCTCCACTAATTGAGGAACTGTAGAAGATGCTTCAGACACTTCAGTAATTCTTAAATGGGTTCTGCTGTCTAACAGCATCTCTACGGACACCTTTAGTAACAGAGAGCCCATCGTCACAAGATACTTGATATATTGAGTGATTCTTTCAGTAGCAAAGAACATTTTTTCTGCTAATCCACTCCATCTAATTCCTCAATTTGAATTACATAGTTAAAATTTTCTAGCTCATTTTCATTTGTTTTAAGCAACCACAAGACCCTGAATTGTTAAGTTCAGTAAAACCACAGAGGGATTCCCAGAAGCTTAAGTTAAACTGATGCAGAAACATCACAGTGAAATAGGTAATTTTGACTGAGTCACTGGTTTTTAATAATGGATCTCCTTACTCCTGGATTTCAAGTGATAAGACGTGTGATGAAGATAGACTACCTACCACTCCTTCACAGTAATCCTCTGCATTGTGCAGAGGTTTTGCTGTAAGAACAGCTTCCCATCATAGTTCCCCCACCCCTAGACCAGTCTTTGTTCTGCATTCTGAGTCATTTGGCACTCTATTTCTACAAGTCAAAAGAGGTGCAATCTCTTTTCAATCTTCTCCATACCTGGGCTTTTTGTTCTTTTGCAAGTACACAGGATGTAAGACATTAATTCAGCTAAATTTTATCCCTGAACCACTTTAATGTCAAATACAAAATTGGGCATCCTGCCAAGATTCTTATCCAGGGGGAGAGCATCCAGTGTTGCACTACTGACGTTGTGGGGTTTGAAAAACTAAGCCAGTTCACTTTGACAGCGTGGTGTGGCTATCTATGTAATTCTTTGCTACACTTCTCTGTCTAGAAGAACAATACATAATGATTATACTATGCTGAGGATTAACAAAATACAATACAAGATACAAGGCTAAAAAAAGAACCCAAGAAAAAACTGCAAAGCCCTGGATGCAAAGGACTGACATTACTATAGGCAGTTTGATGGTCTCTGTATCTAGGTGTATTTTGTCTTTAACAAAACATGAAAGCTGGAGAGGGTGGGGAATGGCACAAACCCAAACACAATATTTTTCTAAGACAATCCACTCAGATTTCCTAACTACCAAAGGACCTATCAATAAAGCAGGAAACAAAGGACACATTTCAGTTCAAAGTCAGTTTCTGAAGCTGTGGGTGCAAAGATGTTGTATTTGTAGGTCCTCAGTAAAGAAACTCTGATGGCTCCATCCTTGGGGCTTAACAACAGGTTTTAAAACACTTCTTGCACACGTATTCTGTACTCATCCATCTGCTTATGCAGAAGCAGTGTTTTTCTACGGAAAATATTATCCACTGTGGATACTTCCTTTTTAAGCATGATGAAATGGACTGATAGAAAGCAGTAGGTACTTTACTCATCATTATACTTCCATAGACTCCAGTTTCTGCACTGGTAAAACTCTAGTCCTTGAGGCTGCTGGGCTTTCTTTAAAGATGCAGGCTTGAAGGGCAGTCCAGCAAAAGCATTTAGTGCTCTCGAACCAGCCTCTGAAACATCATGTAGATTAGTCTGCCACAGGCATATCTTTGGTAAATATAATCACAGAATTATTTGGTTAGAAGGGGCCTTTAAAGTTCATCTAGTTTAAACTCTTCTGTGAACCCCACTGTTTAGAGCCCCATTCCACTTGGCCTTGAATGTTTCCAGGAATGGGGCTCTATCACCACCAGGAATGGGTCAGTGTTTCACCACCCTCACTGTAAAATATTTCTTCCTTATATCTAGTCTAAATCTATGATCTTTTTGTTTAAAACCATAATGCTGAAGCTTTTGTAGAGGTGGTGTGTAGTACTAGAATACAGGCATTGCAGATGTGTGCATGAAGCCAACAGCACACAGTGACTGAACTCTGCTGTTGTACTTCATGGTAAAAAAACTGAAACGAGGATATCCACAGTCACTGTGGAACACTTCAGGGAATTAAGTGCCAAGAAGGCACAAAGACTACTGAAGTAGTCTCCAGATGCAGGTCAGGAACAAATTAATCTATGCTAATCTTGACAAATACATTCTTTCAGACATCAGAGAAATGAAGTCCTGGAACAGACCTTGTGAAGTGGTACTGAGAGTAAAAAACTGAAATACTTTGAAGCAGCTAGCACTGACTGATGTCTCACAACAAAAGCTGGAAGGTATGCTTGCAAAGAAAATGGAAATTTCTTTGAGACAATGCTGTGTGATGGTTTTAATCACTACTCCCTCTCTCTGTGTTCCTGATGATAATCTAGTATGTTTGTTCTCAGCAGGCTAAAATAAGAAACTTGTTCATGCTAGTCACAGGTTTCAGAAGTAAATTTGTAATTGGAACTAAAGCCAGATTATATTTTGCTGGAGTGGAAGAACTGCTCTACCTTAGGTACTGCAGTTAAAGAGCTGTAGTATCACAGGACAATCCTCCAAAGCACTGTCATTTGGAAGTGGTGATCCCAAAGAGATAGACATTCAAAACCAGCTTGCTAGAACTGTGAAAGCATAGTTGTCTACTGCAGGTTTTTAAAGACTTTAGCAATGCTACACACCACATATCTTTTATAAACTCTCTACTTGAAACTCTGTCCCAAAAGAGTCAAAAACATGTCTGTGATACAAGCTAGAAGAGGTGTCATGACACCTTTCTTCAACAGTCTAGCCTGAAATTTAGATGATCCAAAAAGAGCCTTTCCCTCAGGTCACTCCAAATGTATTGTAGACAGTGAATTTTGCCAAACTGGTTACTCTACCATAATAATAACATAGGGCTAGACCCTTAACTCCTAGTGAGCCCTGCATCCTTATGCTCAGGAAAATATGCCTCTATGCCTGTTGCTAGTGGGTATCATATGAACACCAATGGCTTTGTCCCTGGAAGGTTAATCTGACAGCAAGAGTTTCAGCTTTCTTTAACTCATCATGTACTCAGAATGAGAGATGGTGTCACAGGAAATAGATTCTCACCACTGTCCAATCTCAATACACATTAGGTCTTCCTCAATCTTTCCTCCTCTCGCCCTCTCTGTCCATGACTGCATTGGTGGCAGCTCTGGCTCAGGCATGGAGCAGGTACAAACACATTCCAGGGCTCTGGCCATTTTTCCACCTTGGGGCTCATCACAGATAGCTGAATGAGTTTTTAAAGCACTGCAGATCTCTTCCTTCCCTGCCATGGGATAAAATTAGAACTGTCTTAAACATAAGATAGGAATGGTATTTTCACAAACGTGAAAGTAGAGGAAATAAGTTTCTTCATGCATGTTTCATTACCTATGATGTAATGCCCTTACTGCTTCTGCTTTCTTTTTGGAAGACCTGACTTTTTTTCAACTTCATTTTAGTGTTTGATAATAGAGGAAATCCTTTGTTGAAGTTATAGTGGAGGAAAACTGTTGCTGCCATTACTGCAAATTTAAGCTACCAGTGTGACAAATTTGTCAACTCCAGGCAAGAGTGCCAAAATCTTATTTTACCATAGGAACAGAGCTGCAGTAATTCTTTAACTTAACAGTATCTGAAACAAATGCAGTTAAAATCTGTGTGAAGATTTTAATTTCTTTTTTTAGCTATACATGTCCACTCAATTACATATTAGCATAGAATAGAATGGAATAGACTAGACTAGACTAGAATTAACCAGGTTGGAAAAGACCTTCGAGATCATGAAGTCCAACCTATCATCCAACACTATCTAATCAACTAAACCATGGCACCAAGCACCCCATCCAGTCTGTTCTTAAACATTTCCAGTGATGGTGACTCCGCCACCTCCCTGGGCAGCCCATTCCAATGGCCAATCTCTCTTTCTGTGAAGAACTTCTTCCTAACATCCAGTCTAAACCTCCCCTGGTGCAGCTTGAGACTGTATCCTCTTGTTCTACTGGTGGCTGCCTGGAAGACCAACCCCTATCTGGCTACAACCTCCCTTCAGGATAGTTGTAGAGAGCAAAAAGGTCTCCCCTGAGCATCCTCTTCTCTAGTCTGAACACCTCCAGCTCCCTCAATCTACTGACTTACTGCAGTCAGCATTCATTTCTCAGGAATGGGAAGCAATAGGGTGGGCACTCAGCCAGGACCATCTTTGCTGCCTGCAGTGGGAAAGCTCTTGCCCTTGTAAACAGCAGAGGAGCAGGTGCCAGCTGCTGGACAGAAAAAATTCTGGAGGAGTCAATGGCGCTGCATTAAATATCAAGCCATGTTGTCAGAAGCATCTCTGGGTAAGAAACAAGATCTATAAATTAAAAAACAAAGGAGAAAAAAAATAAAACAAGAATAAAACAAAAGTAAAATCCAGGTCAGTGAAAGAACAGATAATCTGGTTTGAAGCTGTACACACAGTCTCAGACCTTATGCATCATGGTATTAAAATAATTTTTGGATCCTAAAGTTCATTGACTTGGTAACAAGTCAGCAAATTCTTTGGGATGTTTGGCATACTGACCAAGCTAGCCTGCTCACCTGGAAGACTGTGATAGGAAAGCAAGTGGGTGCTAGCAGCCATACAGCAAACCATCTAGAATCATACAGGCACTGGTGCCTGCATTGATAGATGTGGAAGACAGGGAGAGGGCAGGTTTGCAAGATGCCATCAGAAAAGGCTTATCGTGCCTGCAGAGCAAGAGACTTGAAGATTTCAGAACACAAAATACTTGCAAGGTATGGCTTTGGCAGAGAGTAACTATGTGTTTGTCATGAATGGAGTGATAATTACAGTATCACAGTATCACAGAATTGACAATTCATGTCAATTAGATGATTTTGATTAAAGCAGAAACTCTAAAACAGAAGTATGGATGGGCTAAATAAGAATATGGAACTAAAAGTGAGACAGGGATGCTTTCTCTTATTATAAAATATTCTTTGCCTTTGTTATTATTGTTTATATTTTGTTTGCTTTATTATATTTATGTAGAAGCCTGAATAGTAGAGTGAAATACTAGGGAAGCTAACAGCTTGTGTGAAAAATAGCCTATGCAACAATAATAAGTTGCTCAAGGATGAGAAAGGAGGAGAGTTTGCTGCAGAAGATGTGAGAGTGAATACACAAGAAACGGTTGTAAGCACTGGCAAAGCACCCTCAAGGACTCTGCATGTAACCCACCCTTGGGAAAGGTACTGATTGTAACAACAGAGATAAAATAGTTACAACCACAAGGACTCTGCATGCAGCCCACCAGCAGGTGCTGACCAGAGGATTACATCATTGACAGACCACCAGAAGGATGAACTAATTCAAATAAACCCACCTTTATATGCATATGTATTAGGAATAGAATATTTAAAGGGGAACTAGATTGTGTTTAGTGTGCGTGTTGGTGGAGCCCAGACTGCCCGTGCACCCAGCACTGTTTGCTTGTCTCTTATTGCCTTAAAATTACTCTTTTCAAATTAAAAATAGTATTTAATCGACTTTAATTTGCTTTGTAATTAATAACATGTCCCTTCTCCACTGTGGCAGACATCTCTATCTCTACACCTCTAGCAACAGCAGTAACAATGGAGGAGACCATTAAGTCAACTTGGAGAAACAAAACTGCACACCTATGGTGAATGCTCTTTTGACAAGCCCATTTAGTTGTACATGTACATTTAATTTTTGAGCCAATGGCAGATCTCATGGTGGAACACTACTACCAAGTCAACGGGAAGCAGGACTGCTGTTTTCAGCTCACAAAGAATCCCAGTCTGCTGTAGATTCCTTTGCACAGGTCTGTAGGAGTACCACTGGTACTCCAGTGCATTCTGACCATATTACATACTTTACCCACATCAAGTAAACAACTAACCTTGCATATGGCAGCATTGAAAACAAAACAAAGAAAAATGTGAGAAAAGCTATGATAAATGCTTCAGAAAAAGGCCAGTGAAGCATTTAAATGCTTCATTTCCAACTAAAATAAACATAATTCCAAAATCAAAAGACATTCTCAACACTATTTTTGGCAAATACAGTGATGTTGAACACAGGCAAAGGTGAGGATTGAAGCTGTACTCAATAAGCTTAATGCAGGGCCCAGACAACAAAAGCTAGACAGTCTATGCTGCAAACCTCTGAAAGAAACAGTGCATGAAATTGCAGGGGGTTTAATTAATTTCATGCTGCTGTTTGTACAATCTGATTACATAACAGCATCTGATATGATATCACATAGGAGAGGATTCATCAGAGTGAACAGTTACATATATTAGAAGACCTCTGAAATACTTAGAGGGCTGGCTCAGAGAGAAACGCAATCAGCAATGCTTAAAGGAGACTAAGAATTTACTGGTGGGGCTCCTGAAGATCAAGCTGATATTCCCTATCATTTTCATTAATTTCCATTTGCCACACCCCAAAGACTGTGAATATGCAGATTGCATAAGCTAAGGATGCAAATCTAGTAAGCACCTCTGGCACAGATGACTTTGAGACTTAGGTAACAAAAATGGGATGAGAAAGTAGAAAATGCCAAGCCAAATACTGAGGACTAACAGCAACAATTTCTGGCATGAGCCAGCAACTCACCAGTTAGACTGGGAATTTGACACGGCCAAATGACTGCTCAGGAGTGTGATGCAGCCATGGAAAAAGGTAAATGTAACTGGAGAATGGATCTGGTGAGGCATTTCTGGTAGAGACTGAGAAATACTTTTGCTGTTTTAAGGCCTTGTTAAGGTGACAGTAGGACTAAGTTTGCACTGGATCAACAAAGTTTTCAGAGCCTCCCCAGTTTAGTAGAAGATGACTACACTGATTCAGGGTACAGGGAAAATTGATCAAGTGAGAGGAAACCAGAAGAGCCTATTTTCCATAGCAAAGGGAAGGCTGAGAGGCTGCTCTGTTTCAACATAACCATGATGGGAAAAAAAAACAGGTAAGAGGAGCTGTTTAATTCAGAAGGCAATACTGGCATTTGAACAAATGGATATGAACAAGACTTGCATACATTTTTGCTGTACTTTGGAAAGTGGCTCTCTAGACGTAGAAACAGAACACAATTTTTCCTCCAGAGGTAACAAAGGCATAATCCCACTCAGCAATATGTAACTTGTGCACTCAAAGGTAGGGAAAATGCCCTGGAAAACTAAAGTAGTATCTGTATCTTATTTTTAAATTATTTCCACAGGTACTAGTGTCGCTCAGATCTCTCGTCCTATTTCACTCCTTCTTTCAGTACAACATGCAGTGTGAGGACAAGAAAACACCTCTAACAGCCAGATTTTGACTAAGGGGGCACTGCCTCCTTTTGTGGAGAATGCTCTCAATGACAACTTCAGCAGAGGGCTCTGGATTAGGTGCTCCAGATCCCACCTCAGAGGTGTTTTCCTCTCCTTTGCCACCTGTTTTCTAGCAGACAACAGCTGAACCAGCTTCTCAGGCAACAAGTTTCAATACAGCTCTGTTAGGTAGTGTGAGATCATTGCTTTGGGTTCTTTAAGTATTTTTTCCCCCTCTGTTACCCCACATTATTGCTACAGCTTCCTCTTTGCCTCCCTATTTTTCTCTTCAACAAGTAACAGGGCAAATTTATAGTCTTTCAAAGTGAGCCTGTAAGAGAAGGATGGGTCACAACCATATCACTCCTAATTTCCTATGCTCTTAATCACCATAGCACCCAGTCTTCTCTGTAAACTGAATTCACATTGCACCAGCCTGCCAGTACCATTCAATACTGTTAAAATACTTATAGCTATCACCTTTCTTTTATCATGCTGTCTTCAACTTTTATTAGCCTTGCCCCAAGTTATCTCCTTCAGCATCAGCTAACCCAGTATTTTATCAGCATCACATTTTTAACTTGACATGTGCAAACATAACAGATGAATATATATTAAAAGATCTAATGGAGATAACTATGTGCACTGCAAGCCAAGATAACAAGAAATTCCATTATGGACATTTTGTTGTATTTTACAGAAGTGCAATATCTATCATAAGGACTCTGCACTCAGTAAGGAGCTCAGGCTTGGAAGGGTAGTAACAGTATAACACGGTATGGGTTCTTCTCCTGCTTAAAACCTCACAAAGACTTCAAGCACACACAAGACAGGGAAAGAAGCAAGATCACCTACACCAGCTAGGTCTAGGAGCCAGCTCCTATGCCTCAAAATAGCTTGAGGCTTGCTCAAAATCACTCTTTAGGCTAGGAATTAAACCCACCTTTGTTAGTTTGGTTCCTCAATTTGCTGGGAGAAAAACATCTCCTTTTCCTTAACATGATCCCACCAACCTTTTTTTCCCCCTTCACTATTCATTTTTTTCTTCACTATTCATTTTTTGTTTGCATGATACTTTTTGATCTTCAAGGACTACAGAGCCTGCCCACGTTAAACATTAGTCCCTTCCAATACATTTATGTGCTCTGAAGTATTACTTTTAGAAAACATATACTAAGAGAAACTTGGCCGAAATGCATGATCATAAAAGTGACTGCATTTGTTTTCTGGGGCACCAGCAGAGGCTTCACAAGTGAATCCTGAGCATCCTCCCTGACTTCCAGCAAGCTTCTGCAGGAAGAATAAAGCAGGAGGAAGTTTCAGAGAGGAATCTTCATTGCCTTCTACTTTCTATAGGTATTTGTATCTGGATTAACTGAAAAGAAGGAATCTTTTCCTCCTGAGGTTATAAGATGGAGGAGAATTGCCATGGAAGATGAAATAAATCTTTCTGTTTTGACTTGTGAGTAATAAATGCTGAAGCAAACCTTTCCACACAAAATGCTCCATTGGTTTGTGCGGCCAGGATGTTTTGCCACCAAAATCTAGGTGGAGTCAACTGAAATCTGTCCTGTGGGTTTTGCGGTGTGTTAATGTGTCTTCTAAATTTAATATACTTCAGGGCAGAAGGCTTCAATTCCTGAAGATAGCAACTTCTGTATTTTTTTTTCCTTTTTCTTTCTTGCCAAACAGACCTACATGGAAAGGTTTGTTACAGTTTTCTTCCTACCACAGGCCAGTCAATGAAACAAAGTTTATTCACTTTCTCCCTGCAGGAGTGGTGTTCATCTGCATGTCTGAGAGAAAGAGTAACTGCTAAAGCATGGATAAATACTCTGCAGATGTCTGGAGAAAGGAGAAATGAACTTTGACATCTTTTGAGTAACTAAAAACTGACTGTATCTATCTACTCCATTATTTCAGTCCTTTGAAAAAATATGATGAGTGGTGAGCAGCTCACTGGGGTATCATGAACTTCATTCCCCTGCATTCACTGCTGAAAAACTCATCAGCACATGAATAGTTCAAAGACTGGTACTTAAGAGTGACAACAGGAAAGGCAGAGCTATGATTTGTCTGGCAGCATACTTCCTGATGACTAAGTACTCACAACACAGAGTGGAAAAGTTTGATACTACACTTGAAGGCCAGAGGCCATAGTCCAAAAAAACAATCTCCTGTATGAAGGAAAAGGTCATCAGGACTAAACTTTCATTTAGCTTATGAAAGTGTCTTCAGTTTTTCATGGGCATGAGGGCAGGCATGACTTCAAATGCCAAACCTAAAATTTTGATACAGCCCATTTGGCAAAGGATGAATGAAAAACTTACCACTTCTACTTCTCAGAGATGCAAAGCCTAAATAGATTTACAAGATATCTGATATAGAAAAGAGAGTATTCACTTTTAAGTGAAGACAATATAATGATCTAAGCAGTCACACGGCTTCTACAGAAAGAAATTGGTTCCCCCTTTGGCTAGAGAAGTTCAGTGTTGATTGTTTTCTCCTCAGAGGTAGCACTGTAATGTATTAACAGCTAAGACAAAGGATTACATTAATTAGAAAGAAAAGTTCACATTTAAGTTAAAACTCACAAATAGAATTATATTATGGATTCTAACAATACTTTCAAGGTCCTAACCTGGAAACAAAAACAAACAGTGGGGCTTAAACCACCACTGAAGTTTTGTTTAACTGAGGCTGAAATTCAGCTGAACAACTTGTGACCTGAAATGCAAAATGAGGTGGTTTTCCTCACTCCCTAGCGAACAGTCATACCTTTACAAACCTTTCTGTTAGAGGTTAACCTCTCAAACCCATCTGCCTTACTTGCCAAAGAAGAGTGAGGATACAAGGAATTCCCTGGAAAGCTAGTACCTTTTTCCAGGATGGTGAACAGAAAATAATGCACATACACCATGTAACTCTAAGGAACTGGCCACCAGACCACAGCCCTATTTACAAATGTTGTAGTTTTCCTCTAATCTCCTTGCTCTTCAAGGATCCAAGACCTATTAGGACAGGGAGTGCCTCCTTCAGATTTGAACACCACTTAGCATCACTGCATGTATTTATTTCTAATGAAGACATGATAATTGAAAGTTCTGTTACCAGTCTTTTCCAATAATGGAAAGAAGAGAATATAAACTAAATGCTGAAGTGCACTGACCAAAATTTCAATTTGTGACATTGATGATCCCATACCCAGAGTTGCATCTGAATAGTTTTGTGTGCATCAGAAGTCTTTCTTAACTGCTGTATTTGAAGTACTTGTAGTCTCAACCCCATTCATGGCTTTTTCAGCACTTATATTTCTCTCACCTTGAAACAGGAACAAAAAGGCCTCAGTTAAAAAAAGTAGGCCACTCTAGCTTTGGAAGGTATCTCCATGTGCTTTTTCAAGGAAAAAAAAAAGTCAATTGTCTAGTATCCTGTTCTAGTGTAATAGATAACCTGTTGCTTCCTTAAGCCAGCAGAGACCAACTGAGCTAATTTAATTTCTTTCCCACAGTGTGGTTAAAACGGCACAAATAGGTAGAATGTTTGAAGTTTAGCACACTGTGATGAAGTAGACATCAAGCCCCCCCATGTAAAGTGCCTTTACTGAATTACCAAGTGTTCTTTGCCCAATGAAAATGAGAGGGTACTTGCCAATGAAATGACCCTGTGATTCACTCATCGCTGCTGTCCTATCCAGCTCTGGTAAGAAGCTGGACACAGAAAAAAGGGAAATGAGGGTACTTTTATTGCTGAGCTCAGACACACTTGGAGGAAATGCTTTTGCCAACTTTTTTTTGTGTGTGTCTTCTCACAAGTGCAGTAAATTATTTCAACCAGCACCACCTAAATAATTGTCATACATGAGTTAAAAGTAAAAAAAAAACCAAAACATACCAGCCCTAGTCCTCTAGAAGCACTGAGAAAAAAATTCAACATCTGATATAAAAATATCTCTTGATTAGGCTAAAAAATGAGAGTTGATATCTTTTTAACCCTTTGAAAAGTATGTTTTAAATTCCTAAGTCTAGGTGCTGTCAACTTTGAAAAGCTTGACTATTGCTAAAATCACAAAATTAATGAATTACCATTTTAGGAAATACCAAATGTAACAAACTAATTCGTTGTAAAGAAAAACAATGTCATAAACTGATTATGGTGAATGTTTAGGCCATGTTTTGCTAAAATGAAAAAGAATGTGCTCTGGTGCTGCTACTTCATCAACTGAACATACAGGTTTGGAAAAGCACTTTTCTTCTTCATAGGCTTCTCATTAGAATGGCCTATTACAGAGGTCCTCAGCCATCCAGCTGATTCCAAAGATGTCCAGCAGTGTTCATGAAATCTTACTTAGTGTGTTTAAAGCTGACTCTTTGGATGTGTTTCTTAGCATGTGCTCAGCTGGGATTTCCTAGTTAGAAAATAATGACTTCTTTTTTTCCTGCTTGTAGCTTAGACGCTTGCTTGAAGCAGATCATCAGTGTCACTTATTTCTGCTGCTGGCTCACTAGTTGATTCACCTACCTTACTAGAAGACAAATCCTTACCAGACAATGACAAACCCAACGATGTAATTACGTGAGACAGGTAAAATTAAGAGGTTGAAGTGAAGTAGCCTTGGGACGTGGCAGCTGCCCGAACAGCTACCATGGCTGCCTTTCTCAGACTTCAGTACAACTACAGTTCAGGCAGATTGCTCAGTTCAGGCCCTGAGCAATCCCTCCAAAGTCATTGTATGTGCTCCACAAGGTATTGTGCAGCCCCTATCTGTAAGGTGGATATAAATTTTCCTTCTGAAAGGAATATATCTTTCACAAGTAAGGGAAAGAGGCGATACGGTTTCTAAATGAATGACTCATTGTTGGAGAGTGTTGTCTTGATTTGCTGGAGTTGCTATGATACTGTAGCAGCAATGCCAACTTGTCATAACCCTTAACACTCTGGAAACTGAACAAGCCAAAAAGGCATTGCTGAGAGAAATTATTTATTTTGAAACAGGATGAACAGTATTTACCATGAAACTACTTTCAATTCCCCAACTTTCTCTACAGGATGGCTTGAAATTAGTTGTAGCCTTTTTTTATCCCCTGTGGGTTGTGAGGGAGTGAAGGGTATAAACAGGAAGACGGTGTACACTGAGAAAAATGGCAGAATGCCCCAAAACACTAATTTAAAAAAACCTCTCTTGCCAAAACTTGGGTTTGGGCATTATTTTTCTTTTTCTTGATAAAAAAAGGGAAAAGTACTGTCAACAACTTTCTGTCACATTGAAAGCACATGTGGCTTTGCTGATTCATACTTATTTAGAAAAAGTATGAAAGCATGCAGTGTATAATCTTTGTGAAAAAGCACAGCAGTGTTATAGAAAAATAAAGTCATCATTTCTTTTGGAAATTCTTGCATTTGAAACAGTAACTGTAATAACACCAAATCTATCTCTCAGCAGCACAAAAACTGCGCCTCGGGCAAGCAGATACCTGAAATAGGGCTCCTGCAGCAAGTCTGTTGTCCAGCTGAAACTGAGTAAATGCTTAAGTTACACAGACACTGTTTAAGTTAGGTTTAAATACACTGTATTGGTCCTCGAAGGAGCACCACTGATCACGGAGCTTTATGGTATAAAGATATTCACTTTGAATAACCAATGCATGCCCTGCTACCAGCTATGTCCTTCAAGAGTAGCTAACAGATTGATGCTGCCTAGCCTGTACTGGAAGGTCCCATCAAAGTAAAGAACTGTAAAACACCAAACACATCAAGATATAAAGAAACAAGAACTTGTCAACAGAAGAAACTTTTATGAGCAACTGTGAAGATGCAAAACTGTTGCAACCTGTGTTCACGATGAGTGAACTTCACTCATTTAACATATTGCTACAATACTAAAACACATAGCCCCTTGAGCTGAGAAGCCCCTTGCCTACAAGACCATCTGTCACAGAGCATGTGCTATTAATTGTTTGGATGCTCTTGCTTTAATTGAAGGTGAAGAAGCTGCAAACCAATTGGGTAGTCTGGTGATAAGACATTGCATTGAATGTGCATGGAATTTCTGGGAGGTGTGGTAGCCTTACACTGCTGAGTATTCAAATTTGCTTAACTGTGTTAGTAAATCAGTGTATCTTGGCTGGTACACACCAGGTGAAAGAATCAGTTTTTCAGACAACAAACTGACAGCAGTAAAAGGGAACTGGCACTAACTGCACATTGGAGCATCTTACTAACAGAAATGGCTAGCAGAGACAGGACTGAGGTTACAGGCAGGAAGAAAGAAATTAAGTACTGGCACACAAATTTGTGATGCAGCAAACTTTGGGGAAAATGCAGAACTGAATTGTTACTTTTGCTAAAAGAAACTTGGCTCCTATTGCAGAAGAGCCTGCAACTGTCCTAGGAAAAGGAAAGCTCTGGAAGAGGAAAGACATGTCACATTGTTCCCACAGGCTGCAGACTTTCAGAGGAAGTGAAATGACAAAATTAATAGTTAAAGAATGCCAGCGAGTCATGTCATAAGGATCATAGTGATGAAAATACAACCTGATCTACTGGGAGGTATACCTACCCAGGGGGGGTGGAACTAGATGATCTTTAAGAACCCTTCCAACCCAAACCACTCTATAATAGCCTCTAGGGAAAGATTCCCTAAGCACAGGTCTCTCCTGTTGCAAAATCACCTCGATTTTCTGCAAAGAGTTACAGTGCATGCTGCTGCCTCCTTTCTTTCAAAGTTCTTATTAGTCATCTTAAATTCAGAAAACAGAGAGTACTACAAAAGTGCAGAGAAGACTAGTGTTAAAAGGTCTTCTGCTCCTATACATTGCCACTATGAATTCACAAAGTACAAACAAAACAAGCAGGATGGAAACCAAAGTAGGAAAATTGCTTGTAGAGAGCAGACTAGATCAAGGAATGGTCACCGAGCCTATACTACTGTAAGAAACTGAAGTGATTTTTAGCTGAAGTGATTTTTTTTTTAAAGTTAGAAAACCTAAACTTTTTAATTTATTTTTAAAGAAAGGACAGATCTCTTTCTGGATTCATGACTAAATTGGCATGAGAACCACCTCTAGGTGGTTCTTCACCAAACCTAGTACTGTCTTGTTTAGATGCCTAAAAGCATTACTCTTTCCTGATGAAGTTTGCTAAGTGGTGTCTACTTTTAAAGACGCTGTGCTCATTGACAGCTCAATCATATTTCACTTGCAGTACATGCTAGGAAGTGACCCAGATTGGTTTTGTAGGAGGATAAGGCTTCCTTTTAGTCAATTTTTAAAAAAATTAATAGGTACATCACCGCTCCCTACAACTACGTAGAGCAGGTTATAGTAAGGTGGGGGTCAGTCTCTTCTCCCTAGTGAGATGAAGCGGCCTAAAACTGTACAATGGGAGGTTTAGATTGGATACTAGGAAAAATAGGAGACTTTTCTTGCTTTATCACTGTTCCACACCAGTGACTCTCCAAAAATATGTTGTTAAAATTGTGCAAAATTATTTCACTGTAAAGTACCACTGGCATTAAAATGAACATGTATGCTCCAAAAGATACAGCTTGAATCTAAATATACAGAACAATGGCTTGTCATTTTGAAGACTGTTTCTAAAGCTGAATGGGCAGATGTTTCATCCTTGGGCTGAAGGAGGATTCTTTGTAAGTCCTCTTATTTCTCTGTCCTTCCCTCTTAGTATGACAATTTCTGAAAAAACTGCTGAGACTTCCTTTTCTTTTGCTGCTTGATAGTAGCAGGAAAACAGGGTGGTTAAGACAGCAATATTACTTGAAAAGGGCTTTAAAGGATACTTAAAAGGACTTGAAAGGAAGTACCAGCAGTGTCAGAAGGAACGTGGCTCTCTGAATGAACACACTGCTTCCCTATGGCATCTCCAGCTTTTGATAGGCTCAGCCCTGTGGAGACTCCTTGAAAGATACTAAGGGCTAATTAGAAAAATTACATGAAATGATGAGAGTCTTCCCAGGTAGTCTGTAACATCTGCTTTCCTTTTTTTGGGGGGAGGGGGGGGAACAAAAGGAAGGAATACTGTATATACCAGTAACAGCAGGAATCGAGCTATGCTTATGGTTGTTATTCTGTCCAATTTGTGTTGCAGTTGTAGGGACTAAGCTGCGTAAAAGGAGGTCACAGTATTGAAAAAGGGTCACTCTTAAGAAGCACATATGAAAGGCTATGAGACCAAAGCAACTCTCAGGCAAGGCTGTGCTATTGCTACATTTTTTCTAATACAGCCTGGGGTAGGAAACAGCATGAATAATTCACTCAGGAGACTTTCTATATTCATGTGGGAGAAAAAGTGGATTTCCTTCCTTCTGCCAATATTCACAGACTGTATCTTGCACTGGCCTCCCTTCTTGGTAATTCTGCTCTCCTCTGACAGTGGAATAATGTCTGAAAGAGAGAGAACAGCGCAGTGACACAGCAAAAGCAAAAAAAAAGGAAAATCAGCCAAAAAGCCAAAATCAATCTGCCTGCATCAGCACCTGGAATACAAATTATCATAGTAAAAAACAACAGCATCTTCCATGAAAGCTGCTCAGACTCTGGAGTTTATACCAAAAGACAGCTTCACCGAGAAACAGCTACTGCTGTAAGTTACTATGGCACATTTAGCTTAACATGAATATCCTTTGACAACAGGGGAGGTAAGAATCAGTTTTTCCCAGTCTGGCATTTCTGTGCAGTCAGATTGTGGGTGTGGGATAACTACGCCTTGTAAGTGGGTACATGGCAATGAAAAAGAGAAAATAAACTATAACAACTGTGATAGCTCTCCTGGTGGAAAGAGAATACAGAATACAAAATACAGAATACAAAATTAACCAGGTTGGAAAAGAGCTTCGAGATCATCAAGTCCAACCTATCACCCAACACCATCCAATCAACTAAACCATGGCATCAAGGGCCTCATCCAGTCTCCTCTTAAGCACCTTTCAGTCAACTATCTTAAATCACTTATGCATACTCCACAATGGCCTTAGAAGCATAATGTTGTATGAAATGCACAGACTAAGATGCTGATGGTATTTGTAACAACTAAAAGCCTTAGCATGGTATGTGCCCAAATTACTGATCCTGAGTATGACAAGGGAAACCAGCCTATCAACCGAATTGAGCCCCACAGGCAATAGAAGAGCTCTGTATCTACGGGCTGTTCTCCAACAGAAAGTGACATCATCTTTTCTTAAATTTAAGTTAAGTACTATTTTGATAGGTGAAGGACTCTGTAGTCCTCTTTCAGTGCTGACAAAAATATCTCAAACAGAGGCTCACAGATAACAGAGGTGCAGTAGACAAAGACATGCCTATTTGTAGGGATGCACACATCCCTGTGGCAGTGGGAAGAAGCAAAGAATATTATAAAGAAAGATCAACAAGTCACAATAGCTTGCTGAAGAATAAACAGTTTAACAGAAAGAAAACATGTCCTGGAATTTGTTAAGGCTGTGTTCCAAAGTGAAAAAGGTTTCCTGTCCAGCCACGGACTTACTGACCTTCATTCTAATAGTGTCTTTGCAAAGTGCTTTCAGAATTTACATATGTAGAAACCACTGAGTGGAAAATGCAATAGTAGTATAAATAGTAGTATAATGAAGAACACTCCATGATGACCTTTACTGTGTGGATTTGGATATCTGATTTCTATATGCAAAAGCTGTGATATTCAGAGAATGGCAGGAGGCTTTGCACTCTGGCAGGAGGCATAAGTGACCTTCATGACAAGACAACTGAGCAAAGTCTTTCCTGTACAAGCCTCTGCATAATAAAAGTTTAACTGGAGTTCACCAAATCTGAATCCCAAAAATCATCATCTTTTCCACCCCACCCCCCCAGTATACATCACAGAACAAAAGGAAACTGATGCTAAGCATTATGAGAGCTTTTACACAAATAGGTTTGCCCTCCTCATCAGTATGGGGTGTGTGTGAGGCCTTATATCCACTGCACTACATGTCACTGCTTAGGACAGACAAAACCTCACCAATGGACAAGTTATTTCACAAATGTCCCTCCAGCTTGCACCAGATGTTAGCAACTGTCAGAAGCATTCGCTGGACTAGATGGACAACAGAGTGGATGTGGATGGACAACTAGAGGCACAGTAGCTGCTCCACTGTTAGTAACACAAATTTATTCCTTATTCATACCATTTGAAATACTAGTAACATACCTCAGGGAATACTTTTAATTGATATTTGAAGCGTGCTCTGAGATAAAAGTCCTGTGCACAAAACATGCACCTAAGTTTATAGAACATAATCTGCCTTCTATGAAGGCATTTAAATGACAAAAAGCAAATACACATTGCTGATCGGCTTAAAAACAATTGTGACAATAAAAACGATAAGCCCAGATCACTCAGCATTTGGAGGGTTAATATTCTTTTGGGGAAGTGTAAAAATGACAGCAAGTCATGGTCTTCCAACTGTAAATCTTCAAATACTTTCTGAGGTGGTCAACCAAATAGTTTGTAAGATATACATATAAAAATTAATGAACTGACATCAAGTAAATCACACTAATTAACCTATTTTTTTTAATGTACATTTAAGCTAACACTTTGGTTGGTGTTTTGCCTCACTGTAATTAGGGGAGAGATTTTCTCCCCAAAATCCCCCAGAGAATGAGGCACCCAGCTGCTATGGGCTCTCAGCAGCAGTAGGAGGCAGCCTAAATCCCTCAGCTGATGTCAGCTCAGGATATTTATTACCTTCCCAACCTTCCCCTTATTGCTGTGCTGTTAAACCCAAACACAGTGGCCTATACTCTCCTTCATCAGAGGCAATCCACAGTCTCTGTGTCCCAGGAGTGAGGTCTTTACCAGCGGATTATGTGTACTCTGTTGGGATAGCATGTGACAAAAAGTCTCACAGTGAATTAATGTCATGTTTTGTTCAAAAGCATTTTTGGCAATATCATATATAAAGCACCCATGCTATTTTCTTTAAAATGCAGATAAGCCTCCCAGTGCTGTCTGCAGAGATGCTGGAGGCTGCCTTTGAGCAGGCTGGCTAATGGGCCACACAGCCAAAGACAAGGCAGCTACCTGACACAGCCTCCACCATGTCAGCCTCCCTGGCGCTCCTCCTCCCACCCAGACTCCACTTACGTCAATAGAAACATTTCTTTGGCTTCAGTCGATACTGGACCAAGTACTCTACCACTGAGAGATCATGTTTGTTTTCTTCTGGAGTGGCTTTTGCATTTGCAGAAAAAGTGATTACAATAAACTTAAATTCCAGTGGAAAAAATAATAAGAATCATGCGTGGTGCTCATCCCCTATCAGGCCATGGGGCTGCAGGAAGCTGCCACCTCTGGCAGCACCAGCCCAAAAAAGGAGGGTAGATGCACCTCCTGGTCCATGCAAAAGGCAGTCGAGCACAATAACACAGCCAGGGCAGAGGAGGGAGGGAAGTGGTCTGAGATGAAATCCTGTAACACCAATGCTGCCACTGATTTTGGCCCAAGTGAGTCATGCGTATGGTGGTAGAAGAGCAAGACTGGGAAGACGTTACAGAGCTGTGCTGTACAGAATTTGTACTAAATCAATCCTAACACACTCCCTAAAAACAGTAACTGAGGAGGACTAAATCTGAGAAGCCTACATAATACATATCTGAATGGAAAAGTGAAAAATGCTCTCAAAGACATCCCAACAAGCTCTCTTTAAATTTCCTCATCTTCTCCTGAGCTAAGTGGACATGTAGTTAACCTATCAGCATGGTTGTGTGCTCCTATGGTACATCATTAAAACTTGTTTTAAGTCTTTTGGAAGTCTTTTCATTAACAGGAATGTCATAATGTTCTCCAGGGGGAATTTATGACTTGTTATTATGCAGCTTTTATAACTTCAATGCCAATGAAACAATCCAGGAATGGAAACAGTATGTTCCAGGAATGTTGCAGTGAATTAATAATCATGATGTGCTTGTAATTGCAGATTATTGCCATGACTTTTACCCACACTAGTAGAGTGAGTGTTTTTTTACTGATGAAAAGAAAGTTGAACATAGCATTAAAAAATTAAAATCAACAGTTTCCAACAAGGTTTTGACTATCCCTGTGTACCAAAAAAATAGTTGGCAGGGAAGGCATCTGGCCTGGCTGAATAGGGACCTTTGGCTGGACCTCAAGAACAAAAGGAGAGTCTATGGCCTTTGAAAGAGTAGACAGGTCTCTCATGAGGATTATAAAGAGGTAGTGAAGCTATGCAGGGAGAAAATTTTAGAGAGCCAAAGCACAGCTAGAGCTCAACCTAGCTACAGCCATTAAGGATAATAAAAAATGTTTCTATAAATTCATTAGCAACAAAAGGAGGAATAGGGAAAATTTCTATCCTTTGTTGGATGCAGAGGGAAACAGAGTGACTAAGGATGAGGAGAAGGCTGAGGTACACAATGCCTATTTTGCCTCGGTCTTTAGCGCTGGAACTAGCAGCTGCCTGGACACCCAGCCTCATGAGCTCGCCTGACATGGAGAGCTGTCTGGCGGAAAGGGACCTGAGGGTCCTAATTGACAAGCAACTGAATATGAGCAAGCAGTATACCCAGGCGGCCAAGAAAGCCAACAGCATCCTGGCTTGTATCAGAAATGCTATGTCCAGCAGGAGTAGAGAAGTGATTGTCCCCTTGTTCTCAGCTCCGGTGAGGCCACATCTCCAGTATTGTGTTCAGTTTTGGGCACCTCAATACAAGAGAGATTCTGAGGTGCTGGAGCAAGTGCAGAGGAGGGCAACAAAGCTGGTGAAGGGCCTGGAGAACAAATCTTATGAAGAGCAACTGAAAGAGCTGGGGCTGTTCAGTTTGAAAGAGGAGGCCAAGGGGATACCTCATTGCTCTCTACAACTACCTGAAAGGACATTGTGGAGATGCTGATGATGGTCTCCTCTCACAGGTAATTACAGTATCACAGTATCACTTAGGTTGGAAAGGACCTCGGGGATCATCGAGTCCAACCTATCAACACAGACCCCATGACTAGACCATGGCACAAGAAGGAATGGCCTCAAGCTGCGATTGGGTAGGTTTAGACTGGACATTAGGAAAAACTTTTTCACAGAAAGTGTTCAAGCATTGGAATGTGCTGCCCAGGGAGGTCATTGAGTTGCCAACCCTGGATGTATTTAAAGGTCATTTGGATGTGTTGTTTGGGGATATAGTTTAGAGGTGAACCTTGTAAAGTAGGGTTATCAGTTGGACTTGGTGACTCTGAGGGTCTTTTCCAACCTGAATATTTCTGTGATCATATACAAATGCAGAGGTTCAGCATATGGCACAAGAGACCCTACTCCTAGAGCAGGGCCAGGGAAAGAGCCATGGGCCACTGCACATGGAAGTACAGAATCCTGTTACCAGGCACTGCCACTGCAATGTCAACACAAATACTGTCACTACAGGAAGGAGAACAGCCTTCAGGGCTAGAGAGGCAGGCAGGCAGCTGGACAGAAGACAGGGTGGCAGAGCCATCTGTCTTGGGCAGATTTTGCAAATGCCAAAAAGTATTTGAATGATATACAGGGTGTGATGAAAAATTAAATATGTTCATTTGCATGTGTTTTTTCCTACAAACTGTCCCACTCAGTCCCACTTCTTTGACAGTACTTGTTTCAACAAAATAATCTGTGTTTTGAAGATAATAAATACATCATGGGCATGGATTCAAACAAGCAGATTTTAAGTTTCTTGCATAGCAGGGTGAGAGGTCAGTTGCAGTCAGTACCAATACGAAAGCATGTGAAACCAGATACAATTATAAAGGAAAGCATAAAAATTGGAGTCTGAGACAATAGATAGTTACAATAAAACTGTCTAAGCTGTCTAAGCTGTCAGCCCGTGGATTGGACCACTACACTCTGTGCTGGGTTAGGAACTGGCTGGAGGGCCGAGCCCAGAGAGTGGTGGTGAATGGTGCCACATCCAGCTGGAGGCCAGTCACCAGTGGCGCCCCCCAGGGATCAGTGCTGGGCCCTGTCCTCTTTAACATATTCATTGATGATCTGGATGAGGGGGTCGAGTCAGGCATCAGCAAATTTGCAGGTGACACCAAGTTAGGGGCAGATGTTGGTCAGTTAGAGGGTAGAAAGGCTCTGCAGAGGGACCTCGACCGACTGGACAGATGGGCAGAGTCCAATGGGATGGCATTCAACAAGTCCAAGTGCCGGGTGCTGCACTTTGGCTACAGCAATCCCATGCAGAGCTACAGGCTGGGGTCAGAGTGGCTGGAGAGCTCCCAAACAGAGAGGGACCTGGGGGTGCTGATCGACAGCCACCTGAATATGAGCCAGCAGTGTGCCCAGGTGGCCAGGAGGGCCAATAGCATCCTGGCCTGCATTAGGAATAGTGTGGCCAGCAGGAGCAGGGAGGTCACTGTGCCCCTGTACTCTGCTTTGGTTAGGCTGCACCTTGAGTACTGTGTCCAGTTCTGGGCCCCTCAGTTTAAGAAGGACATCGAGACACTTGAGCGTGTCCAGAGAAGGGCAACAAGGCTGGGGAGAGGCCTTGAACACAGCCCTATGAGGAGAGGCTGAGGGAGCTGGGATTGTTTAGCCTGGAGAAGAGGAGGCTCAGGGGTGACCTCATTGCCCTCTACAGCTACCTGAAAGGTGGTTGTAGCTGGGAAGGGGTTGGTCTCTTCTCCCAGGCAACCAGCACCAGAACAAGGGGACACAGTCTCAAGCTGCGCCAGGGGAGGTTTAGACTCGAGGTGAGGAGGAAGTTCTTCACCGAGCGAGTCATTCGTCATTGGAACGGGTTGCCCAGGGAGGTGGTTGAGTCATCGACCCTGGAGGCGTTCAAGGGGAGATTGGACGTGGCACTTGGTGCCATGGTCTAGTCATGGGGTCTGTGTTGACAGGTTGGACTCGATGATCCTCGAGGTCTCTTCCAACCTTAGTTATACTGTGATACTGTGAAAACAGTAAATGAATAAAAGCTGAGAAAGAAACTAACAAGGGACAGGGTATGCAGTGAACTGTGATATACATTAAAGGACAGAAAAATGCTTTAAACTTTGCCAGTGAGTAGTCACTGTAGAGGAAATTAATTTCACGGAAATGAAATGGATGTAAATAGTTAATTCAAGAGATTATTCATGAATTGAAGACATTAGACAAATCTGATGTTGCAAAGGAGTAGTTCAGAGCACTGGCATGCTAGCAGCTTCTCAAACAGCTGGCACCCAAGGGCCTTCAGAAAAATGGGAGAGAGGTAGGTGAAGACGCTCAAGACAGGTGCACAGAATCATAGACGAATAGAAATACTATGGGAAAGGCTGCATGATTACTGTAGTAAACATCATTCCACATCACATTGGGCAAAATATGTATTTTGGCATCCCTGGCTGTGACATAAGAACATGGTCATCTAAAGCTAGATCTGTAAACCACGCTAAATGCCTTTTGCTATTCCACATCTGAGCCACATTCAATCACACTTGATTGGTACCACGTGTCTTCGAGACTAACCACAAAATAATCCCTTGAGGCATGCATAAAGATGCTTCTAAGCCAGTAGAACACCATAAGCATCTGCTCATATGCATCATGTGCCAGGACCAGACTGACACTGGCCATGACAGTATTAGTTTGCAGACTGGCAAATCTAAATAATTGATGAAGTTTATGGTTATTGCATTGTGTGGAGAAAGTTGTGAACTTGATGCTCTCTTAAAAAGTACTTGTTATCATTTTCATTTCATGGCTGCTGCTGAAATCAACAGTGGGTAGATGGGGTAAAAGAGAAAATGGGCTCTGTAGGTGTTTTTTAACAAATAACAACACAATTAAGATTGTAGAGAGTGCTTATTCCTGCATTGTGAAATTATGCATTTTGCTTTTCTCTTTTCCTCCATTGGAGAAGCAGTAACACCAAGTGAAGTTATGTCCATGCCTTTCCAAACTACTGTGGAAGTGAAAAAGTTAACTGTAAAACATCAATGCTTCTAAACGACAAAGTCCAAAGTTTAACCCAACTTGTGCTGTCACTCACAATCAGTTTGGCAATCATATAACAAGGGAAAGACAAAGATCTTTTGCTTGTGTTAGATAACTCCACATGTCTGCCTAACCTACTGTTCATTTAAATAGCTGAAGAGGTACAAAATGTTTGGTAGGACTAGAAATCCGTTTTTATCCTGGTGCATACTTCCAAGTGTGCTGGGCATACAATAATTTCTACACACACTTCCCTTACAGCACCAATAATGGGAACTTGGTGTCCTCTAAAAAGAATAACCATGTCTGCCTTGCTCCAGAACTGTAGTGAGGTGCAGACCATATTCTTTCTTTACCACTTTTCCTGTTTTTCTCAGAGCTTTAGCTGGCAATGTAGTATATGACAAGGTCTACAAATTTAGCTACTATGAATTAGGAACTAAAGGAGCTTTCTTCTGCTTGTAAATGTACAATCTGTAAGTCCTTCTGAAGGGAGGGACAGAATGGTCAAAAAACAGGTGAGACCACAGGAAACTGTCCCACAAGGAAGGCAGCAAAAAACACTCCAGAAGGAAGCATGAAGCAGGATGGACTTGATACTTGAGAATTAAAGGGAGAAATATAATATAATTTATTGGATTATACTTTCTTGGCAATATTGGAAGGTTTTATCTGAATATTATTGTATTCCTAGTGATTGCAAGTCTTTTCACTGACTTCAACGGAGATGCCCAATGGTATTAAATCTACTGGTGGCTTTTAGCCAGGAATCCAAACATCTCCCAAATGAGGAAGTTTCCAGATTCTTGAAGCTGAAACTCTTACAAGTTTTCAGAGTCCTAAGAAAATATGTAAAATTGCATAACCTTGCCTTACAAACAAGGTTATGCAATTTTACATTCAGCTGCAGACTGTCCGAAGAGACAAAGAGAAACCAGGGTCTTTAAGCCAAGATAGAAGAGGAATTAAGGTGAAATGCTGTAGATAACAACTCTATCTCCTGAAATGAAATTTCACAAGAAGGACTAAAGGAGATCATCTTTATGCACAGATCATGTCATGCTAATAAGCAGTTTGCTAACTCTTGAAAATTACTTGTTATTTGAACATACAAACCAACAAATACTAACCTGAAACCTGACTGTGAAGTAGCAACCATCACTGATAACATCAGCACGTGAAAGAGAGAACAAATGGACGAACAAGCTTTTAAGTCTAGATCTGACTGCTGTTACTCTGGAGCTCCTGTGGGTCCAGTCAACTTTAGCATATCAAAATTGCTTACTGGCACAGACAGTGGCAGTGACAGCATAGACTTACAAAATTCTCAGAGTTTTACGCTCATAGAAAACTCAGTTTGGATTTGGACCTGGTATGTATTTTGCCTTGGCATGGGGTAGCTCTAGGGATGAACCTTTTCCCTCTCCCCAGTAACCCTGAGACATACTTCCTTCACACAGTCTGTTAACATCTAAGAAAGTGGAACTTCATGGTCCAAGTGCCCAGTCAGAGCTACTCCTGTCCCTGTACAATCACACATGCACAACCATCCTCATTTGCTGAAGCACTAGATTTCCACTTTCTGTGCATTTGCCAGCTGGGGGTTTGTAAATGCAGAAGTAGATATGGCTAAGATATGGCACAGAGATTTTGCTTAAGTTTCTATTACAGCTGCACAAAAAATAAACACAATTAGACAAAACAAAACCCTGCTGTTTTTATTTCCCAGCTTTGGAAATCTTTCCCTTTGATCACTGTTTGCTAAGGAATTTGGGGGCCTTCAAAGTATTCAGGGACCTTGGCTGACACAGCTTTACTTTCTGCACCTCTTCTTGTCTCAGAAAAAGCTGGCATGGCAAGTTCTTCCTGATAACTAAGGAAAGGTCATTGAGGTTAATGACTTTCTATGGACACCCTTGCAACATCATGACTTGCAACTGCAGCCACATGTGGATTATGGAGGTAATTAAGATTGCAGAAGGAGAGACTGGGCTTATAAACACAATGGAGCTTGCTGTACGATAAAGGTTCTTACAGAGAGCTCAGTCTCTGAAATACAGCTCACAAGCTGCACTGTCCCCTAATAGTCACAAGTGAGAAATCCTTTCTCCTGTCCACACCAGCCAGCACTCACACTCCCCATGAGGAAATCACAGAAGAAGCAATGGTGCAACATCATCTTTATCTGCCGCAGTCAGCCTCAATAACACAAATACCAATCTTCCTTCTGGTTGTGGTGAGGAAATGGGGAAGGTATTTTAACTTCACACAGTACTTTGTGAGTTTTCTCTAGAATCTGAATAAGCCCCTCAACAATATCACCAGGTATTAGGCAAAAATTACTTCCAATGGAGACATTGCAGAAAACACTTTTTAGGTACCCAGTTGTGCTAGTTTTGACTGGGGTAGAGTTAATATTCTTCATAGTAGCTAGCACAGGGCTATGCTTTGGATTTGTGTTGGAAACAGAGTTGATACAGGGATATCACCACTATTGCTGAGCAGTGCTTACACAAAGTCAAGGCCTTTTCTGCTTCCTTCCCCACCAGCAGGTAGGCTGGGGGTACACAAGAAGCTGGGAGGGGACACATCTGGGATAGCTGTCCCCAGCTGACTGAAGGAATATTCCATATGATATGACATCATGTTCAGCAATATAAAAAGCTGGGGGAAGAAGATTGAAGGAGGGGACTTCCAAGTGATGACATTTGCCTTCCTAAATAACCATTAAAGTAATGGAGCCCTGGAGATAGCTGAACACCCACCTGCCAATGGGAAGTGGTGAACCAATTCCTTGTTTTACTTGTGCATGCAGCTTTTCTTCTACCTATTAAACTGTATTTATCTCAACCTGTATGTCTTCTCACTTTTACCCTTCCAGTTCTCTCCTCCATTCCATCAGGGGGCAAAAGAAAGTGACTACATGGGGCTTGCTTTCTGGCTGGCCTTAAACCACAGCAGTCCTTTTAGGCACCCAATCAAGGGCTCAAGATAACAAAAGATTTCACTGGAATGTGCAGTATTGAATTTAAAGCTGCCATTGCTGTTCAGCAATTAACTGTCAGGCTTCTGTGCTTGCCATGGGGCTTGCTTGCCTTACTGTGTATTAGATTCCAGTGATCATTAGCTTTTTCCTTTAGCTGTGTGCTGTGCTGCTGCACTGCTTATCTTACTCTGTTGTGCCTGAGAACATTCTGGTAACAGCAATGGTGAAGTGCTTGGGCTGGCAGATGGCCAAGGCATAGGCTGCTGTTTCTGTACTGCTATACTGAACAGGCTGGAAAACTCGTGTGAACTTGAGTCAAAGGGACTGTGACCTGTGGATGAATCCATGTGGAACCAAGACAGAGCATCTGTGGCTGTGAGTATGTCCTCACCACAGCAGGTACATCTTAAAGCATCTGTGGTGGTAGTTAAGTCTGTGCCACAGAAGGTGTATCTCTGAAGGGACTTTGGCTTAAGGGTAAGTCCCTGCTGAAGAAGGTATACCTCAAAGCAACTATGGCTGTGTGTAAGTCCATGATGCAGTAGATACGCCTTCAAACGCCTATGTGTGAGGTCATGCTGGAGCACTGCAAAGCATGTGGCCATGAATAAGCCCACAACAGAGCAGGTACTCCCCTGGAGAGACTCTAATCATGGGCAAGGTCATGCTGGAGCAGGTTTATTTTTGAAGCGACTGTAAGGCCACACTAGGGAGGTGTATTTCTGAAGGCATTGTGGCCCACTGATAAGGCCATGCTGGAAGAGGTGCATCTCAAAGTGACTGTGGCTGTAGATTAAGTCTACACTGCAGCAGTGATCAGCTGTATAACCAGAACTCATTACCATAGACTAAAAAGTTAGCAATGAAAGAGAAAGTAGTTGGCATTCATCATTTGCAGAAAAAGAGATAGCAACACCATCAGCAATGATGAAAACATCTCTGTTATCAACACTGTTTTCAGCACAAATCCAAAATATAATGCCATATTAGACACTATGAAGAAAATTAACTCTATCACAGTCAATACAAGCACATTCTCCACCCTTTTTATCATACTATCTATGTCATGTTCAGGGACCACATTATTCAATATATAACCAGCACCTCACTTCCCATCCGGTAATATCACAGAAATCATTCCCTTAGTCTATGGACTACCCCTATAACATGTCCATAAAATGTCCCATCATGTCTGCAGATGTCCACTGAGTTGATTTAGTCTGTGACTTTGGGCTCCATCTGAGTTCTGGTTATACAGTCAATACAAAACAAAGGTATGTTCAATGCAGTAACACAATAAAGCATTTCAACTAACATTTCTATTCTTCCCTCTCTTTGTCTTCTCATACACCACTAGTACACAAAAAGCACTCAGTGGAAGAAAAAGAAGCTGAATCATGTTATATAAACAAACAGATATCACTCACTATTACAACAGCACTAACTTTTGACATAAACTGTGGAACTGTCAGAACCACCACCTTTGATGTTACAAAAGTAACTGCAAGGGCACAGGCAGTGTTACTCCCTGGAAGTGAAAAACTTGCGGAACTTCATCTCAAATCCACACTGGTCTGAAGAATTAGCAGACTGTCGTTTGAAGCCTTGCATTTGTTTCTCTCTCCTGATCTCTTCTTTAATTGTTCGAGTAAAGGGAGATTTGCTTGTTGGCATATCCCAGGATCTTGAATTTTATTTTGCTGTTTACATAATAAGTTCTTTGTCCAGGAAGCAAAGAAATGTGATGACTATAGGTTTTGTTCCAAGGCCTGGACTGAATTTTGGACCATTAAGAATCTTTCCAATTGTAAGATCTCATTCCCTCAGGCTTTTTATGTAATGGGTGATAAAGGACTTTGAAAGTAAATTTATTGCCTCTTTTCTTAAAGGCTTTCCTTTTCATCCTTGGCAGGAGCAATGGGACCTTTACCACTGATGCTATTGAGTTTCTCTTGAGTGTCTTATTTCTCAGTGTCATTAACAAGATAAGTTATCCTTTCCTAAATCTCCTCCTCCTGTTCACTTTCAAGGGTCATGTTTTTGCATGGCTTCAATGTTAACGTGCAGAAAGTTCCCACTGAGCGTATGGAAACTCTACAGACCATCTTGGATTAGGAGTACACTTACTGGTCATGGATATTCATGTATCTTTTCTGTGGATATCAGCCATTAAAGACAGCCAAAAACATCCAGTGAGCCAAAAAGAACTGAAGCTGCTTTTATGTCATGTGATATTCCTTTTCTTTCTTTTTCCCAGACTTCTGTGTCTCTATTTTCAGTCTGCTAACCCACCATTGTGTCTGACATTCACATGAGGATGATTTCTGATGACTTCAAAGTTTCATAATGACTTTGAGCAACAGCTGACATTTCCCTGCACAGGCTGCAGCAATTTCTATTTCCAGACTGTCTTTATTCTGCTTAGTTAACAATGATAGTGCAAATTTGCTAATTCACTACCAACAGTGAATGAAAAAGATCAGCCTTTCAAAAAGACTGGGGAAGAAAAAAATCAGTTTTCCACTTTCTAAGGACATTGCTATCTATCTATGGCAATGGGAAGCATAATGAATATTCAAAGACTGAACACATTCAGGGAAATGCCAGATCATAACTCATCTTCCTTTGCATTAGTCAGCAATGAAAAGTGATCATTACAGATGAAAAGGAAATAGCCTCACCACAGAAAGAGTTCAACCTTTAGGAGTCTAGCATGCAAATATAAAGTAAATAGGTCTGCTACTTTATTTGTCAAAGACTGACCTCTGCCCTGGCTAATAAAACATGTAGAGGTCAACAGACTTTTATAAAGGCCAGTGGACTCACCTATCTGCACGTATGGCAGTGGCAGAGTGAGACAAACTTGTATGGCCAGATGATGGTCACATGTCAAAGCAGGTATGACACACCTCATGGTCTGGCCATTTGCTTCCATCCTCTGTCAGTAGAGTAATTAGACCATACTCAGTGTTTGGACACCGGCATGTACATCATGTAACCAGAAAGAATACAGAAGCCTCCAAGTCAACTAAAACTCCCTTCTCCCTCCATCTCAACTCAGATAGGTGAAAACGCTTGATCTCCCAGAAACAGAAGTAAGCCTCTCGTGTTTCAGCATTTACACTCCTTACAGTTCTAGCCACATAATGAAAACATTTTAACAAATGTTTTTAACGAACTAGAGGAACACAAATATGGCTTCTTAGTTGCTGCATTTATGCAGAGGCTAACAAATTTAATGCCCACACTTCTACAATGCCACGTTTCTGAAGGTACTGTGTCTTATAAAACTGGTGAGAGATGTTTTAATAGCTCATTACTGTAATAATGGTCACTTTGCTTCCTGATGGACCAGAACAGCCTAATTCAAATGGATGGAAATACACAGACTGGTATTTTCAAAGTGGCCAACAAGAGTTAAGCATTTCTCTCCTGTTGCTCTCGGTGCAGACTGGATGCTTCCCTCTCTGGTGTACTTTTGGCACTTGTCTTTTTACTAAGACTACAGTACAGAAGCAATGTTTTAAAGGATTTTCGCATTGCAATGAGAGCCTGCTACTTGAAATGCTACAAATAGACACAAGCAGCAAAAAAAATGGGAAACTATTTCATGTTTTGAGATTGTCCTAAATCAGGCTCAATGGCAATAACAAAGCAAACCCTGACACGTGGCTTCAATTTGTCATTAACATGTGAAACAGAAAAAATGAACAGATAAACTATGCTGTGAACAGCAAAAAGATGTAATTGCCAAAGCCCTCAAAGTTTTGTTTAACATGCCAACACTGAAAGCATTTCTTTATGAACCTTAATATAGTCTTTTCTTCTTATATTTTTCTCATTTAACTGAGCAGTTTCCATCCACAAGCTCATCCTTCTTCTGTCCCATTCCCCACCCCCTGCTCATGAACAGAGCAGAATGAACAGAGCTTTGTTTGTTTGTCAGCAGCAGCAATGTCAACCCTGCATAAGCAACTGCCCTGCCTACATGCCCTGGGTAAGGGCACACTTCGCGTTTTGGGGAATTGTGCGTCCCAATGAACCCTCTGAGAGAACAATGATTTGAAAGGCCTCAAGTAAGCTATGGTATTTTATTTAAAAGGAAGAGAGGACCAAACCCAAGTATTTCATAACAACAACATATTCAGAGAGATTAAAAAAATAACTTAGAGAAAAGCATTCAAAATTAGGGTTTTACCAACAATAACAAGTTCTCTCAGTTTTTCACTGGACAGCATAAGCTGAAGCCTGAGCATTTGCTTTCCTGCATCTCTACTCAGGGCTTCTCATTTCTTTTTGTGTATATCTGGATCCTATATCATATCTCTATGTATACAAAACAACAAAGTACCAAGTTCTGTTTTCTCTTTTTCTTCCCATCACACAGGGAATGGAAAGAACTTCTCGGGGTCTAGGCTTTGGTCCTCTCCTGTGCTCAAAGCACATGACAATCTTAAAAACAAGTAGTTTGGCTTACCTACCCGTACTCTTTCCAGAGCCTCATTCTTCTGGTAGCCTGAAGCCTTCCTCAGTTATAGCTTAGAAACACTCCCTATTTACCGTCAGATGTCACTACCCAATTTGCTTTTGTTTGCAGGTAGGCTAACATCTTCCCTTATCTACTTACAGAGAACAACCTTATTCATGCTCTACCTATCTCTGCTAGGATACAGAAATCAAAGAATCACAGAATGTTTCAGTCCACAAAATATTCCAGTTTCTCCTTCTCAGATATGATGAGGGACAAAACCACAAAGCTAATAGCTGGAGTTTCTCTTGCCTGATCTTTTGAACAAGCTTAAACTGATGTGTCTTAAGCATGTCCAGCCAGGAATGTACCAAGTATCCCAGGTGAAATCTCACCTGAAGTACATATTAACTCTACTGGGAGACAGGTCATCAGAAAAATGCTCCAGGGTCTCCTATCTTCTCATCTTTATGTTATCCTCATGTATTTCATATTCCTCTTTCCTTCCCCAGAAAACACAAGGCTTTTGTGGTAATACTTCAGCCAGCTTGCAGTATCTAGGTAGGGAAACATGCCTTTGGATTCATTAGGAGAGGACCTTGTTTCAGTAAACTTAGAAGAGATTTGCAATCTAAACACCAGAGAGTGCTAGGCAAGCCAAAAGCTATCTGCTACTGAAGATGTTATTTCACTAACTTGTTTATTCAAAATACTTTCTTCTGGTTGTGTGCTTTGTTTCTTTCCATTATACAGTCAGCTTGCTGCTTTGTTGCTCTCCTCAACGCTTCTGTTAATTTTTTCCTTCACTATCAATCTCTGTAAAAATGCATTTTCTGTCTAAAGATCTTAATATCTGATAAAAGTCTTAGATCTATTTAAATCCTTAAGATCAATGTTGGTTCAGCACAATTTAATTTAGAACACATGATGGATCTGACTCATGCAGTGCTATTTGTGCTATCCATCCTTGATTTGGAACAAGCCTAGTAGTTAAATTATGACCTGGAAATGTCTGAAGCCAAATTATATATAGCATGCAAAAAAGCACTTTTAATGTAAAGAATGGTTATAAACATCTCCAAAGTCCTTCAAGTGATGCACAGGTTCACAGTGGACACATTGTGTCCACTCTGAAGACCTGCTTGACAATACCTGGACATCTCCATGCAATGCTTTTGTGCCCACATAAAAATGACTGAGCTTGACTTGCTTCTCCCAAGTTTCCTCAAAGGATTGCCTTTGAAAAAATGGATGAAAGAGCAGAAATACTCCCTGACCCAAAAGAGGTTTTGCTGAGATTGGATTCTCTCAACACTCCAAAACCTTTATCTCTATGACCTGGCAGGTAAGAAAACATCCCTGGTCAGCTACAGCAAGGAGACCTATCTGGTGGGGTGAACAGGCATGTGAGGAATGCAGGCAGTGTTATTCATACCTGTGGTCCAGAAACTGGGTTTAATACAGTGAGAGAACAATCACTCTGACCTTTGTTTGCAATGTCTTAAAAAACCCACTAGTGAGGACAGCAGACCTTTACCAGGGGCTGTGAGACACCAGAATGCATGGAGAAATTTTTCATTGCTTCTGCTACACAGAACTGTGCTGAGCAGGAATTCAAAACAAGGCACTGAGGTGAGGGTCAGAGGACCCACAGGTGACTGTCAGTGGTAGGCAGTCACAGCCACATCCCACCAGCACTGCAACATGCCTGCTCCTAGAGCAAAAGCATCTGGGCCAGACTGACCCAAACCTGGGCCTGACACAGTGGGATGTGAAAGAAGGAATACTGGTAGTTCAGTAATATGTTCCCTGGTACTGCAACTGCATGTCTGTAGGAAGAAGAAGAGGCAAACAAGAATTCTTTGCTAGATAAAGTCTTGTAGCTTTACAAAGGTCACATTCTTCACTTAAAGCTTGGATGCCTCATATGAGATAAATACCTGTGTATGTGCTTAACTCAGACCTAAATTTAAAGCTCATGAACATCAAAAAGATTTCAAGATTTCAAGTATTTCTCTTGCTGAACCAGGCCTCTAGTAGACAAGGAAGGAATTTCTTGGGGGGCAGGCAGTGGGCACCTTGCTGACATGATTACAATGAACCATTTGCCTGCAAACAGCAAAGGGACATACTATGGAGGCAGTCTTTGGACAGGAACAGAAAAGGAAAAGCAGAGAGGACAGAAGGGAAGCACATAATTGAAGACTACAGACTACTCTAAAAGAGGGCAGTAAATGGGTAGCAGTGTGAGAAGGAGGAGTCAGAAGAGGAGGGGTCAGGAGCTGTCTAGGACTGTAAACTACCAGAGCACAGGGGAGGCCCTAACCCAGGGCTGAAAGAAAAAAATCCCTAGTTTTAAATAAATACATGTAAACAAAGACCCAAAAAACATCAACAAAAGATGAGAGTGATGACTCTCAACTCTTCTTGATTCAGCTTAGGAGGCTGCAGATACCAAACTCCTGTTTATGGTGCTGCTCCAGTGTGATGCTATACAGACATTTAGTGGAAGGGAAGAAAGGAATCGAATTCTGCACTAGTCCCTATTTCTATATCCTGACTCTCTCTTTCTCAAAGGGTTGTTTTCTTTCTTTCACCAAACAAAGGGATATACACAGAAAATTTGAGCTTATAGAAATTTATCTGTCCAAAACAGAAAGAAAAGTGTAGAGGAATTTGATGCTCAGTGTCATTAGACTACAGAAGCAATATTCTTCACAGAGAACAAATAAGAGACACTCATGCTTTTAGGTGTCTTTGAAACCAGCACCTAGAAACTGCACCAGTAACTTCTTACAAAATGGTTACTAATCCTTTTCTGTAACTGTTTCAAGCTGTCTGTGCATCCCTCACTCCTACACCATGCCAACAACTAAGGAAAATGGTGCTTAGGGTCCCTAATGCTGCAAGTGTGCCTAAGAGGGAAAAAAAATATTCAAAATAGCCTTTGTTCCTCGGGCTGCAGACAAAACCAGAACCTTGTCCAACTGATTTGCTTATTCCTTGCCATAGTATTCCATACTCAGAGTTCTCAAAATGTAACTCAAAGTCATCTAGAAATCACTGTATTCACATCTAGTGGTTTCAGGCGCTGATACTATTCTTAGGTACTCCTGAAAAAAGGTCAAGGATATTTGTGAGTCATGGCTTTTCCTCCAATTATTTCTACAGTTCAGCACAGGTCATCCTTTATTGCCAGCTGGATGAGTACTGCTTTAACATTCTTCTTCATGCTGGTCATAGAAAACAGTATCACAGCATCGCCAAGGCTGGAAGAGACCTCAAGGATCATCGAGTCCAACCTGTCACCACAAAAAACCTGATTGCCTTTTCACTGAGCTAAATTTACAACAGCATGCCTTCTTTGTCTACCTTACACTTCCAGCAGGAAGAGGGAAGAGAAAACATGTAGTTTGTTATTCAGCGAGATATCAGTGAAGCTTTTGGAACTCAAGACAGGCATTTGCTGGACATTGGGACTTCAGGACGTGCCAGTACTTCCAAAGCCAAAGTTGCCAGGCTTTGCCCTTTTAGGCAGCTTCCCTCTTGATCTAAACCCCTCTCATTTCCCATTTCAAACCAGTGGATGCACACAGAATACAACAGACTCCACCTCTGCAGATGGCTGTGAGCACAACCAAACCCTTGGAAGTCAAGTCACAAATTGCTTGATGAAGTACTGAGGCTATGATTGTGCCTTTGCTAGGTATTTTCTCCTCAGTGATGCAACCACCCACAATGTGGTAGGAGTTTGCAGATGACAAAAAAGGCATGTCATGATTTGGAAAAGCTAGCCCACAACTGTACTGGCCTTCTTTTGGACAGCGATTCAAAGCTCACCAAGTCACACCTACAACAAGAAAATGCTTTGATTTCTCACAGCCTCTGCACAGCGCTAAGAGAACCCCCCCACACACACTACTTATATATTAGATCTAGAAGGCATTGCTGACAAAAGCTCTTCCCAAGACTATTACAGTGCTGGAGCATGTCCTAACCAGTAGACCGTTGACTGCATCGCAGAAATCTCATATAAGAACAAGACGGTGAATGCTGAAAGGTCGTCATGCTTTCATGCTTTGAAATAAAACACTCTGAAGCAAAAAGAATACCCACAAGTGTATAAAGAACAGCCACACAGTGATCAGGAGTACTCTCAAGGTCACATTTGGAGAGGATTAAATTAATGTACAAAGCCACTGATTAAAAAATAAACCAGCATTTGCACATGCAAACACCATAACACATGTAAACAGAGGCGGCTGAAACTGTAAGGGACACAAGTTCTATGTGCTCCACGTACAACTCCAGTCCTTATTTTCTTAACCATTTTGCCAGTAACTAATCAAGACAGTACTTAAGGACCACTCAGTGTACAATTCTTCTGAAAAGGCAGTCCCCTGCTCATGGCACACTACATACACGAGTATGTGTATGGGTGCATCACTTGAAAAACGTATTTACCTATAGCAAACAGAAAGTGTTTTGAGGATGGCTACCTTCAGAAAAATGTTTTGTGGTTTGGACTTCCTCTCTCTTTTAAAGCAAATGCTTAAGATTGCAAAACCATTATGCCTCAACATAAACATGAGAGAAGTTGCTGCCAGATTACATTCAGTCTCACACTACCAATTGCTTTGTACTACTGAAGTACAGAGAAAAATGACCAGAGATGCCCTTTGTAACTGCATAAAACTGTGGACATCTGGGGTTATTTTCACAAGCTTCAAAAAGCTATGAGCAAGAGAGGGCAAAAGTTAAAATTTAATGAAGAGGATGATCCAAATACTCAGATAAGAAGATTTATTTCCCACCACCATAGGCCATGCAAATGGCAAAAGCCAGCTACTCCTCCAAGTACATTACTTGATACTTTCACTTCTGCCAGGACTCTTAGCTTCAGTGGGTTGCACATAATCCTAAGGTTTAAAGTTATCTCCAGAATGCCATGGTGGGGGAGGAAGGGCATGGGCTGATGGAATATATTACCAAAGCAAATAACAGAATGAAAGTGAAGTGGATGGACTCCTTCACAGCAGTTAGGGTGAGGAGATGCACTGGAGGCTCCAGCCAGGTGACAAAGCCACACAGATGCCTGTGTAACTAAACTGCTCCAGCACCCATGGGACAACCAAGCAAAGAAAAGTACTCTCACCAAACTGGAAAGACAGCAAGGGTGCAGGGCTCACTCTATGTTACAGCAGAACTTGAAATGTCCCCTGTGCTTGCCAAGTCTTGTCTAATGGCAACCATGCCTTAAAGCCCTTTAAAAAAATTAATCAAGACCCCAGTTTAAAAGTAGTTAAGATCTTTACTTCCACACTGAGGACATCTCACCACTCCACTTTGCTCATAATGAAAGGTCCCCTTATTTTGATAAGATCATTTTATTTGGACTTTTTCCCCCTGAGCTCTGCTGGGGGGACTGCAGGGCTGTCTATTGTTCACTCAGGCAGCAAAGGGCATGCCACTTTCACAACATTCTTCTAAAAGGAACAAGACAGGGGTTTCACAGTCAATACTTCCATTAGCTAGGGAACTCCAGGTTCTCTGCTCAGCAAGTGCTCTTGTGAAAAACAGAGCACTGTTACGAAGACTGTATCACAATCATTAGTCATTAATAACAGAAACTCTGCACCTCTGAGTTGCAAGTTTTGGAGACTTTATCTTAGTGTGTACAATTTAATAGGAAAATGCCATGCTAATAGCCCATACATTATCCTTCTAGACTGCACTGAGTGCATTTGAGGAGTATGTGGCTCCAAAGCTGCTTGTTTCCTTCAACAAGAAGACATAGTCTTCAGGTTTGACCTACTACATGCAACACTTTTTAGAGCGATCACAACACTCTGATTTTGGTGACTGTTTACAGAGATCACAACACTTTGTCTTTGGTGACTCAATTAATTTGAGCCTACATAAAATGCCATCATCACCACCCAATGACATCTAAAGCACAGCACTCTTCACGCCACATATTGTGAGGAAGCATGTGTGAGAGGGAACGACTCCAGCTTTCTACTCAGAAAATCACCTGGAAACCTTTTCGGTCTAAACTGTCTTTAACTGCCCCAATCTCTCTCATTGCTCCTGGCCATGTTCTCCAGGGCAGTGACCTAACTAACCCTGTTTTCTTTCCTTCATGACCACACTGCAGTTCATACAACTGCAGATGGTTATCAAATCTCTTTCTTATCCAACTACAAATGCTCCATTTCTATAATCCTTCCTCTTAGGTAATTGACTTTTTTCCCCCCCTCTCACCAGCATAAAAAATGTGAAGTGTCTTCCTGCCCTGTAATGCCACTAACTATTCATTTTCTTTTCAAACAAGTTAAATTATTTTTAATTGGTAAGATGCTGACAGAGGAAATGGTAATGATGGACTTGTGCAAGAGTCTGTCTTTCCTCTGCAGGACAGCAGATTTGAGATCAAAGCCTGCCAAGTTCTTGGAGCATGTTGGTATGCTGTGGCAGGAAAAGTCTTTGCAATGAGGAGGGAGCTGATGGAGGTGGATCAGAGGTACCCCAGCCTAGCTAGCTGTCACTGCAGAAGCAGCTGCTGCTCCTCACTGACTGAGGTTTTAAAAATAAGATACTGGTTGCTGATATGCAGCAGAATGAAGAAAGGGTAACATGGTCTGTGTAGGAAGTGAGCAGGAAAAAGAGCCCAGTAAAATCTAAACATCAACATGTATTTTCAGGGAAGTAGAAGTCAAACACCCATTATTAAAAAAAATGGAGGAGGAACAGCTGGTGCCATGTGGTTGTAGCCCTTATACCTACACACGCTGCCTACCCGACTTGATGAGGGGTAACAAATCAGTTCTGGCTAGCATGTGTCAATGATTTCTTTGGCCAGGATAGGTGAAAACCATGCAGCTACACAGATCAAAGGTCAGCATATAAAAGCTCAGGTACAGGCTACATATAACTTCATTCCAAAATTTAAGTACAGAACATAGATAAGAAGGCCAGAAGACAGACTACCTCCAAGCCAAAAGGCTTTCAAAGGTTATTTGTCAGCAAACATACTAGTATGTGCTTTGCTGTAGTAAACTTTCAGCCACATAGAAACCTGTACCACTGGGAGTATTTAAAAGGAATCAGAGACAGGTGACACCCACCCCCTGTCAAAAAAAAAAACAAAAAAAAAAGTAAACACAAAGCTTGCATGGAAGCATCTCCACTGGAAAAATTTCTGGACTCTGAAAATTGGAAAAATTGGAAAATTGGAAAAAGTTGGAAACAATTGCCTTAGCAATCCTATAGGAATGCAAAAAGGGTACACAAAGCAAGTAACCGCAGTTTAAGTTGCATCCTGCAGTTTATTTGCTTCCTATGCTAAAAGATGACCTCTCACTGAACCATCTTATAACTAAATGAAGCAGATTGAGCAGACTGGGCAACAGGCACCACCCTTTCTCCAACAGTAACACTTCTGCTACATCAATTTTTTGCATCATCTTGGGTGAGTTTTGTTGCATCATCTGGCACTTCAGATTTCATGCCATTGAAGCACACTTATTTTTAACAAACTTCTCCTAATTCTCCGGTATTTTTCCTTTGTCCTTGTTTAGAATGCCCTTGAAAATGCTATAGAAATAAATCATGGTTTTGCAAATAACAGTGCTGTATTTCAGCCCTCTTTGGAACCAAATGCATGTTTACACCTGGAAATATTCTTAGTTAATGTTTCATGCAGACGCTTTTATTCTGCACTACCTCAGAACAGAACTATGAAGAAAAACTGAATGTGGAGACAAAACTCTGCAGCAAGGTAAGTAACGTTCTTTGGAAAATCTGAAAGGGACATGGGATCACAGAGATTATAAAAGATGAGGGAACTGCAGAGTTGTGCTGTTTCAGACAGTGAAGTTCTTTTAATTCTCTGGCTAATTGTTACCTGAAAAGGCAGCAGTGGTGTTTAAGACCATAGATACCGCAACATCATGTGGGTACAAACTCAAGCAAGCAGAAGAAAGCGTGATCTGATGATCTAATTGCATATTAACACTCCTATTTCTTTCTCCCCCAAATCCACAGGTTTCTGTGAAAAATAGCATGAGGTACCAATAACTAGGTTAGATTAGCTTGTTAAAATCTAAGGTCAATACAAACTAAAAAAATAAGTAAATTAAGAAACACATGTTCTGATATGCCATTTAAACTGGAATAGAGCTCAGCAGTAATATATGTTATTTAAAGACATCACAGATTTCTGAAAGTAGCTGCAAGCAAAATCTGTTTGGAACTGCTCAGTTTTATGCATGGAGGTTTCTGGATGAGCTGGCAGATATATTTAAATGTTCTATTTATACAGCAACTTACATCCATTTAGCAACATGAAGGAATGAACTTCATGCCCTGTGAAACATCACTATTTTAGAACTAACAATAGCCACACAGACACAAATGCCTTATCTCAGACCAAGATAGGAATAGCTAGAATCTGCATGTTCTGAGCTGCAGCCTTGTGTTATATGCATACAAAAAGCTACTTCAGTCGTAAGATTGGTCATGCTATATAAGCTTTTGTATACAACCAAGTTGTGAAAGAATAGAATAGAATAGAATAGAATAGAATAGAATAGAATAGAATAGAATAGAATAGAATAGAATAGAATAGAATAGAATAGAATAGAATAGAATAGAATTAACCAGGTTGGAAGAGACCTTCAAGATCATCAAGTCCAACCTATCATGTTCTTCATGTAGAAGCAAAATGAGTGAAAAATAAAAATCAGTTCAGACCAAATCAAATGGGAATTAAAATCAGCTTTCTTGGTTTCATGAAAACTGAACCAAAAGTAACAAACAAGGAAACCCCTGGAACAATCCCAGTGGTCAGTTCAACTCAAAATTCAAAGTTTTCCTTTGGCGGTTTCTCTCCACGATGCAGAATACGACAGTTCAAGCCCCCTTCAAAATTTCAGTTCTGGATCCGTGTTTTAAATTTAGTTCTCAACAGTGAAGTGTAAGAAAGTCCAGAGAAATCCTTACAGCTCAGCTGACACAGCCACAGGGAGTGGGAGGCAACAGGAGCAGGAAATAAGGAACTGGACGGTTTTATGAAGGAAGGATAGAATAAGAAAAGAAAGAGATGGTACTGACAAATGAGGCATAGCACAGACTGTAGTTCTAGATTACGTATTTTACACTACGTGGAACACTGCAGGAGATAGGGCTCCTCATTTGTAGGCTCATTCTCATAATTTCTAGTATAATAGGAAATCTTCAGCAACAATGGCTCCATTGCTCTTCTTAACCTGTTTATTTTGTGCCTATGTGCTATAAAATACATGTATGTATTGGTTTAGCTGTTGGGAATATGTTTCTTTGTTACCTTTAAGAATATCAGCAGGTTTTTTGAGATTTGCAAATGTTTTAGGAGACTTTTGGCTTCTTCACAGGTCTCAGCATGCACTGCTTGCTGTGAAACTCCCGCTAAGGCTCTGCACAACTGGTGAATGCAATGTCTAGTATCTAATGCCCAACACAACTAAAATAGACATAGAAGGCTAATTAATCATTTGTGTAGTCTCAAGTCTTGCCCGCGTGGTCTACAGCCCACCTAGGACTGGCTTGAAAACCTTTGATGGACGGCATAGGAGCTCAGGCTGCAGGGCTCGTGTTGGCACGAAAAGGAAGTAAAGCTGCTCTGCTTAGAATAAAGTCTGTGGAGTCAGTACTGAAGTACAAATTCTGAAAACTACTACTTCAAGTGTGTGTGGTTTGGTGTCTGCTCCTTCATGTAATGTCTGGCTTGGATTTTCTCACTCCCACCAGGGAAGTTAGATGTATTTCACCTACCTTTACTAGACACTTCCCTACTTGGCTTGTGAATCCTGCAGGACAAATTAATTCATCCAAGACATGTGCATGGAAATTAAAAAATATAAATAAATAATCTGTTGATAATATACTCTGTAGAGCTTTGCTTCTCCAACATGATTTTATTTTAAATGATGTGCATTTCACATTATTTTAAAAAATAAACAGGGTACTTCCATCAGCATACCCACTAATAATGTGGCTGTGATAATAATACACAGTCATGCTCTACACCAATTATATGACCTTGTTAGCTTTCTTCTTTATATGGCACTAAAGTCCTGTACAGCTTAAATGAATCCCTAAACTCTTACAGTAGCAATAACAGGAGTCCTTTGCACTCATACAGCACCTTTCATCTTGGAGCACTTCTGACACGTGAATTTTCATTGCATCCCTGTGACACACAGGCATACATCAAAGGCAGGGGAACTGTGCCACAGAAAGGTTACACAACTTGGCCCAAATCCCTGTGGAACAGCTGGAAATGTGAACTCTCCCATTGCCTGTTTTGAACGTCCAGACAATAACACTTACCCAAAAAATAGTTTCATAAAGCATTAATCAAAATGTTTAACCCCCTACTAAGTTTGCAAATGGCATGGGCAGGAGATAAGCTCGCTAATTCTTTTTGATACATTATTCATGACTTGTTCTCTTTTTCTGGCAACACGTTTTTGCTTAGGGAAAAAAACAACATAAAAAAAAATCTACTGAAATACAAGGGAAAAACAGGAATGTTCTTCCAGCAATTACTGCAAAATAATTTGGAATCAAAAACATTTAGCATTTATTTTACAGCTCACCTGTTTGATCTCAGCCACTACACTGTTCAATTTATCTGCAGGACCAGAGCACCTAAGTGACCTCAGGAGAAGGCTTGCTTGTTTTGAGTTTCCAAGGACTCACAAGCCACTGAACAAAGTTGTGTCTGCATACCTACCAGTTGTGTTAGCAAACAAAACTGCCCAACCAAGCAATTTCAAGCAACTGAAACGAATGATTCAGGGCTTGTCTATATGATGGCATGAAAGGAAAAGTTCAATTGTTTCCACTGATAATTAAGGGACTACTGCAGACAGGTCCTGAGCTCAAGCAAAATGTTGCTCTCCACCTAGTCTTTGCCATCCTGCAAGCATCAGAGAGCTATCAGCCACATCAGCAAATTGTATTTAAGGACCAATTCTGTACTTCTGAGAAAGTTAGTGACCTAATGCACACCTCAGTTTCCCTCCTTTATAATAATGGCAATGTAAATATTCCCATGTATTGCAAATCACACCACTGTAATAAATGCAGGCAGCTCTGAATCTGTATTAAAAGAAAACTGGTCTAGGTGGTGATGGATTTTTGAGTGCATGGGGTAACGGTAGTACTATTTGCTAGGTGAGCTGTTTGAGGTTGTGTTGTGTGTTGTTATCCTAGTCATAGGGTCTGTGGTGACAGGTTGGACTCTATGATCCTCGAGGTCTCTTCCAACCTTAGTGATACTGTGATACTGTGATTCATCACATGGATACAGTTTATTTATTTATTTCCAAGCAAGCCCATCCAACATTTTTCACCAAAGCTGGGATTTTTAATGCAAACTCTGCTCTCCCAAACCTGAGCTCTAAATAAAATACTAATTACCGTGCATCTTGGAGTAAGATTTTGAGAGCCAAATGCTGTCACCCGCAAGACTGAAAAGGAGAATCTCTCTCTGGTGTTAAGTATTAAGCTCTTGGTATGAAAGCACTCTATTGTGTGTATTTCTCTGTGTGTGTGTGTGTGTATACCTACAGAAAGAAGTAAATTCATGGGCACACACATACACATTCACACAGATTTGTGTGGAGCCCACATAGTGAGGGTCTGTTTTCCCCAAGGCCTTACTCTAGGAAGAAAATTATGTTGCATTTTATTCCATGCAAGTTACACAGTACTATAAATCATTTGTAAGGAAAATAAGTTGCTGAAGGAAATAATGGAAACAGGTTAGGAATTATCAGTTTCCCTAACCTTCTGATAATTTACCTGGTCATGAAACAGCACAATCTTTTTGTGGGAGGGGGTGGGGGGGAAGTCAGATGTCAGTTCAAGAAGATTTTATGAGGTGAACAGACGAGGTTAGCTCATTAGATCTGAGTAACTCTGTAATGTAGCTTTTACCTAACAGGTTACTGAGGTTGGGTCCAAGGGTCAACATGGGGCCCTTCAACTGGTTATAGTAGTTCTGGAATGACTGCAGGAGCTGAGCTTTCTAGTTGTCATGAGCACTGATCCACCATTTTTTAGTTCCTACATACTAAACAGACTTGCAGCAGAAAACATCTCATACGAGCAATGGCAATGGTGAGAGTCATAAGCTATGTTCTACAAATATTATCTAGTCTTACTGTAAATTTCCCTTGAAGTAGCAAGAAATCTAGAGACAGCCACATACAAAAGATCTGCCAGTTTCCCAGTGATGTTTCCTATTGAATAAAACTACTCAGCACACCTAAGAGTCTCTCAAGGTAAAAAACAAGGTGAGATTCTCATTGTTTCTCACTTTTCACACTCGCGTACACAGAAGTACTAGGTTTTGTTAAAAAGGCCTCTCCTTTGAACACTGCTTCCAAATACTCTCCCTACTTGAGAGAGCAATCTATGAGCAAGGGGCACCAAAAGGGTTTATGACCTACACAATTTCTTAAACACCTCCTCTTCCCTGGTCAGGCAAGGTCCACTCTGTCTCTAATTTTTACAGTCATCTCTTATTTCTGATCTATTGTCCTCCTGTCTTTTTATGGTCATGTTCAAAGTGGGTAACACTACTTCAAGCATATGTGAACATCGCTCCTGTGTCACTGGTACTCAACCAGACAGAAGGCCCCTCACTTATAAAATGCAATGTCTCGCTTGCTGATCTTTGAAATCCTTTGAAAGTCAGGAGTACACTGAAGCCAAGGGGATGTTTTTTATCGGCTCACACGGATTTTGAATCAAGCTGACCTTGTATGAAGCAAACTGTACATGCACCTGTCATACTCAGTTTGCTGAGTGAACTTCCAATTTAATGTCTGCTATATGTTAATAAAGTGCCACAGATAGTAGCATTTAAAACACTTTTCCCCTTGTCACTTCTATCTTTAGTTTTCCCTTGTTTTCTCCCTGAGTGTACGATTTATAGAAGTTTGACTTAGTAGGAAAGTATGTAGTTGTTAGACAAAGATGGAATTGTACTCTTTAGTGTCATGACTTATTTAAGGAAGCAAAAAGCAATGAACACAGCCATGACAAACTTGTGATTAATGTTAGCTACATTTTCCCACTGTAATATTTTTCCTTTCACTTTCTTTACAAACAGATGAAGGCACCCACTAAGTTTCTGGTATCTTTGCTCAAGGAGCACAGAACACATTTAAGAAAACAAAAGCTTCCCATCAAAACTGACTTCGGGCAAGGATAAAAGCTATTTGAGGTGCAGTATTTACTGTGCCTGCCCATCTTAACATCCATGAATAACTATTAGTGCACACTATCCTACCAAAATGTAATGATAGGCCCTATATAGTGCAGCCTAACACATGACCAGGGCCTTACCAGTCACGTACTGAAACCAGAGATTTCCTCACACCACAGTGCTATGGGAAAGCAGCAACCTGCGTAGAAAGCTTGGTCAAAGAAGCGGGTACGTCAAGCACAAAACACATTTTCAGAGAAAACGCAGCAAATGAGGATCAGGAGGATGAAGCAGGAGAGCTGCACATAACAGAGACTGACAACCTATCAGGGGACATTGGGGTATTTTCCTGGTGCCTTAGGTCACGAGTATCACTACAGAATTTCACCAAGGTTGAAGTGCATTGATGTTCACGGCTGAAGAAATCTGGTGGCAACAGCTCCTCTCGCTGTGCCCGTCACTTTAGGTTTCTGTCCTGTGCCCATCACCTCGGACACCTGGCTCACAAAACACCGGGGGAGGAACGGACGAAGCCTGAGACTCACTCATCGGGGTCCCAGCCGGGAAGCCGCCTTCTTGCCGAGATGCCGCGGCGGAGGCTGCCGGCTGCGGGGCGGCGAGGGCCAAGCCGATGCAGCAGGGGCAGCGCCGCTGGGGGAGCGGGGGCGGGGAGGCGGCGGCTGCCGACCCTACCTCCCGCGCCCCGCTCCAGTATGCCGGGTCCCCGGGCTGAGCCAGTTGCCACCTCCACCGGGCTTGCCGTCTTGGCCGCCGAGCCGCGCTGCACTGCGCTAAGGCTGCTGCACCTGAGCAGCCTTGTCAGCGGGCAGATAAACCAAAACCACCCCCCGAAGAACGCATTATGTAATTTCATCTTATATAATCCTGAGATACAAGGGAGTGAACCGAAGTAAAACAAACAAACAAAAAAACCCCATCAAACCAACCACCTGAAACCCCCGTCCTTCCCCATGCATCAGGCGGGGGTGCGCAGCAGCCCGTGGGTTTGGGCATGCACGTCGCACCGGCCGCCGGCCGCCTCCAAGGGCGCAAGGGCCACCGTGCCCGACCGCGGTGAAAGAACGGCCGGGCCGGGCCCAGCTAAGGCTCGGCAGAGCCCGGCCCGCTTCTCCTTCCTCGTCCCGCAGGAGGGCGGGGGTCGCCTCGGGGGAGGCGCTGCCTTACCTGCTCCCCAAAGTCGATGGCGATGTTAGTGATGCCGAGAGGGACCAGGAACCGGATCAGGGGCCAGTAGTTAGTGAGCGCTGGAAATTTCACCATAGTCCCAGCTGCGCGGTGACCCCCAGCGCATCTGCCACGGCAAGAGACGGCGCGGGAGGACGGCGGCGGGGGGGGGGGGGGGGAAGAATGAAAGGGCAACGGAGGAGGGTGCGTGCGTGTCCCTGTGCGTGTGTGCGAGCAGGAGGGGAGGGGGTAAAAGGGCGAGGAACAGCAGATCCCCCTTAAAAATAAAGCAGCCGGGGAGCGGGCGGGAGGCCGGTCCTTCCCTGCCCGGCGCAGCGCAGCGCGGCTCGGCCCTGGCGGGTGCTGGCTGGTCGATGGGGCGCGCTCTGCTGCCGCCTTAACAGGAGACCTGAGAGATCAAGTCCATCCCCGCCGCCCTCCTCCCACACAACAGTGATCCGCCGCCGCCGCCGCTGCCGGAAAAAAAAAGAGGAGGGACACCGCCGCTAGCCACTCGTGCGGGCAGCGCTGCCATCCTCGGGGCGCGGGGGCCAAGGGAAGGGCTGGGTCGGGGCCTCCTCCCTGCCTGACGCTCGCCGGTGGCGGGGCGACGGCCACGGCGCTGCGCAGAAAACGCCGCCCTCCTGCCCGTCGCCGCTCCGGGGCCGGCACAGGCCGCGGGGGCCGCTGCGCGGATCCCGCTGCCGGCTGTCCCTGTGCGGGTGGGCGAAGCGCAGTGCGGGGCCGGCGGCGGTGCTGAAGGGCCCAGCCGCTGGGCGCCGCTCCCCAGTGCAAGCTGTCGGAGCACGTGGGTTTGACACAGGCTCGGAAGACAGGGCGGCGGCAGGGGAAAGAGCGGCACCGAGCGGCTCCTCCAGACGCCGGAGCGGCCGCGCTGCGCCCCCCGCCCGCTGCTTGTCTTCTAGTCCAACACCTGACATTAAAAAAATCACAAACGGTGAACTTTTGCCATTACAGCGTCTCTATATTCTAAAGCCGTTGCCCGAGGCCTGAACAAAGGAATGCGTTTGTGGCCCCAAGGCAGCTTGCACCGTGGTCCTCACTAGCTTTGCTTTTTAAACCCCAGAGGAAGGTTTGTTGGTTTTTCTATCCCATGGCCTTCACAAACAGCAAGGTTCTGTCACACTGAAGGATGAAGGAAAGAAGAGAAAGCAACCCCCTTCTGCATGTGCTGTGGAAGTTTCTTGGTGTTTTCCAACTCAGAGCACAGTTTCAGGAGGTTTTCTGTAATTGCATTTCTCGGGGACATTTAGGTTTGTGGTGTCACCTTCACCATGCCATCTTCGGGGAGGGTTGGCAAATATGTCAGGAAGGTGGAAGCCCTGTGGGCAATCCCATACCTGTACCTGATCCTCAGAGGAACAGTGGGCAGCAAAGGAGTGGTGGACAACCTTCCTCACCCAAAGACTCCTGAAATAAAATAATTCCTGGGACCATGAGGCATTCCACATATTTTTGAATCAATGGGATGTAAGCTGTGAAAACCTGACAGAAAGGTGGCAGGCTGTTGGGTGGGGTTGGAATGGGAGAGCCCCTGGCTCCTGAAGTGTCTCAGCAAAGTCAGCCCCACCTGTTGATGAAGGGTTTTTCTGTCCTACAGCTGGAGTTTGTCTCACCTAACAGCCATTAAGCTGATGCATCCTTCCTTGTGGGCACACAGGAGCAAACTCAAACCCTCAAGAGAGTGCAAACCTGATTTTGTCCTTAGACCTGTTAAAATGCCTGGGTGTCCTGGGAATGTCCGGGGGATGATGGATCAGAGCAGTGCAAAGCAGGAGAGGACAATAAACTGAGAAGAGACAAGCAGGAGTTGTTTGTGATTGCCTAAGTGAGTCATGTGTTTGAATTAGCAGCATTAAACAATCATCCTAAGGAAGAATCTAATCTCCAGAGGGACCAGTGGCTGGTCCATCAGAGAGCTTCAAACCGTATCTGTAATGGGCAACATTTGGTCTCCAACTAACCGTACTAAAGTTGGACTAGAGTATAAACTCTCATGTAGATGCAGGGCCCTTATGGCAGCTGCCTTGTTTTACTTGCTTGCTTGCACTGAGCTGAATTACCTGCCAATGTAGACACAGCCTGTGTGTATGCTTATGTGTAAGTTGTAGATCTGCATAGTAGGTCCCTTTCTTTGAAGCAAGTCTTACGGCAAAGCTGGATATATTTCAAAGTGTTATTTCAAGATTAAATTCTGTCTTCCAGAGATTTTATTTGGGTTTAGATAACTGTATTGCCAGTAACTAATTTCACCCTTACAAGACAAGTTTTTATTGGGAGTAAGGTCATACCTCCTTGCCAGAGGTCTGAGAAAACCTTATAGCTGAAATTACAGAAGAATATTTCTTACAGTTCAGTACTTTTATGTACTTTCCAAGGATAAGAAAGCTTTAGTGCCATTCTTGAGTCAGAGAAATGGAAGTCCCAAGGGCCCTTGTAAATGTATGATTTTAACTTGCTATTTGAAATTTTCAGATGAGCTGATATTTGAGGACTACCTCCTCTGAGAATTCCTGGCAAAAACAGGCCACCACAAAATTATAGCTTCTTGAATCAAAACATTTGAACACCAAGCATGTGGCTCACGGTGCTAACTATAAAGCATGAGTGATGATTAATTACTTTGTCAGAAAACTATATTCAGCCCTGGCAATACTGAGACATTCAAGCAGTTTGAGTGTAAGAGGAGCATATCCATTTGAGGGTTTGCTACCTGTTCATAAGGTATTTGGATACTTTTAAACTCCAGGAGATAATGAATCAGTCCTCTTACATCTGTAATTAATTTCCAGTCTGAATGGTCACTTGAGAGCTCTGATTAACTTTTTTTCTTCTTGCTGTCCAAAGCTATAGTACAGTTTTGTTTTAAGAGCAGTTTACCTTTTAATTCCTAACATGTACTGGAATGTCCTGGGCAAATGCTAACCTAGCTTCTTAAGTCCTGTATATTAAAAATATTAAACTTATTTAATAAACTCTAGATTATGTTTTGTATTTGTCTGATTCCCATTCATGTTTTCTGCTTTTGGAATGAATGTAGTTCTTTCATGCTTCTCTTTCAGCCCAGGTCCTGTTTGCTTCTTGAATTCATTACAGAAGTGAAATTGTGTTTGGAGCCAAAGCACAAAGATGATTTCTCACATCTTGAAGTTTGCTCAGCTGATGAGCTGAGGAAATAGGTCATTTTAGCTGTGTTGGGCAAAAGTCAGTGATTAGTAATAATTTCCTTTCTAGCATATTTTCTGTTACACTACATTTCTTAGTCATATACCAAACACTGTCTGTTTAATGGAATAAAAAAGGCAGAGAGAGGACAGCAGGAAATAGTTAGCCAGAAAGCTCTACTTTTGATAGTAAAATTGTCTAGTCCAAGAGTATCCCAAATGGAGGCATCTCACTGGAGAGTTCCATAGGAATAAAGCACAGTGCTGTAATGCGTAACAGTGTAAATGATGAAACATATCAGAAAGTTTCCCTATGCCTGGTAACAAAATGAGTCTGTAGTTGCTGCTTAAGCAACAGGGTCAAAGTCTGAAGGTGTTCCCAGTAGCAGATTGTATCAGGGCAGTACACATTAGCTTTACTCGTGCAGTCAGAAATCCAATAGGCAGATCAGTGCATATGCTTTAATGTGTGTTAGAGTTCCAGTCCATTCATGAACATTCATGAAAGGTGGCTCCTCACCACAACTACATGATGGGAATTTCGAGAGGACCCTGCTGTGATGTTGCCTTGCTTCCGAAAGATGTCTGTATTTCCTTATTGAGGCTATTGCTAATTACTTACTAGAGGAAACATGTTTTGGGGTTGTCATTTGGTGTTTTTTTGGTGGTTTTTTTTTTTGTTTGTTTTGTTTTTTGTTTGTTTGGTTGATTTTTAATAGTGCATTTGGTCTTGTAATTCCCAGTTGGCTATTTAGCTGTCACCGCTGCTTTTTGGACCTACTGTCTGTCTTTCAAACCTTATCTTCTACCTAGGTTTTGTTTGTTTGTTCATTTGTTTTGCTTTGTTTTAATGTTGTAGCGACCGAAAAGTACAAGGAATTCAAACTAGTGGCTGCCAAAATTTGTGACCCAGTCATTCCTTAAGAGGACAGATGAACTGGACTTCCCAGCGTACAGAATGGCCAATGATTCTGGCCCTTGAATGGCCTTGGGCTGAGAGAGAGCAAATTAAGACTCTTGTTGTCTGACAAAGTGAAAGGATATCTCCACAGCCATATTATCTTCCTATCTTGAATTATTTCTCTCCATGCAGTTGCCTCTTGCAGACATAACTTTTAAGTTGGAACTGAATCTGATGCATATTTCTAGTTCTTTACACAGTGATGAACACAATAAGATTGTCATCTTAGCCTAGAAATGAAAAGACTGAAAGGAGATCTTATTAATGTTTTTAAATATCTGAAGGATGTCAAGAAGAAGGTGCTAGTCACTTTTTAGTGGTGCATTGTGATAGGACCAGGGGTAATGGATACAAGCTAGAACGCAGGAAGTTCCACCTCAACATGAACAACTTCTTTAAGGGTGATGGAACCATGGAATGGTTTGGGTTGGAAGGGACCTTGAAGATCATCTAGTTCCAACCCCCCTCAGGCATGGGCAGGGACACCTTCCACTAGACCAGGTTGCTCAAGGTCTCATCCAACCTGCCCTTGAATATGTGGAGGGAGGGGACATCCACAACCTCCCTGGGCAACCCTTACTGTAAAGAATTCTTTCTAATATCCAATCTAAATCTACCCTCCTCAAGCTTCAATCCATTTCCTCCTCATCCTATCACAACAAAGCCATATAAAAAGTCCCAACTCTCATAGCCTGTCCCCATAATGGAGGTTTTCCAGCCCTCTGGTCATCTTTGTTGCCCTCCTCTGGACTCTATCAGTTAGCTGCCCTTCTTATGTGGAGGGAACCAGAACTGGATGCAGTACTCCAGGTGGGTCTCACGAGAGCAAAGTAGAGGGGGAGAGTAATTTTCCTCATTGTGGTGGTCACACTTCATAGAACCATAGAATGGCCTAGGTTGGAAGGGCCTGCCTGTAGGGTCCCTTCAGGTATTGGAAGGCAGCTATAAGGTCTCCCCAAAGTCTTCTCTTTTCTAGGCTGAACAACCTCAGCTCCCTCAGCCTATCCTCACAGCAGAGGTGTTCCAGCCCTTGGATCATCTTTGTGGCCCTCCTCTGGACTTGCTTCAACAGCTCTGTGTGCTTCTCGTAAGGGGGACACCAGAACTGGACACAGCATTCGAGGTGGGGTCTCACAAGAGCAGAGTAAAAGGGCAGAATCACCTCTCTTGACACCTTTTGATGCAGCATAGGATATCATCTGCCTTCTGGGATGTATGAATGCACTGCTGGCTCATGTTGTTGAGTTTCTCATCAATCAATACACCCAAGTCTCTTTCTTCAGAGCTACTCTCAACCCACTCTGAACCCAGTCTGTATTTGTGCCTGGGATTGGCCTGACCCAGATGCAGGACCTTGCACTTTGACCTGTTGAACCTCATGCAGTTTTCACTGGCCCACTTCTCAAGCCAGTGAAGATCCTTCTGGATGGCATCCCTTTCCTCAAGTGAGTTCACCACACCACATGGGTTGATGTTGTCAGCAAGCTTGCTGAGGGTGCTCTTGATTCCACTGTCCATGTTGCTGACAAAGATGTTAAACAGCACTGGACCCAGTACAGATCCCTGAGGAACCCCATTTGTGGGTGTTCTGCACCTGGATATTGAGTCAATCATCACAACCCTTTGAGTCTGTTTGTCTAGCCAGTTCCTTATCCATCAGGTGGTCCATTCATCAAGTCCATGACTCTCCATCTTAGAGACAAGGATGTCATACAGGATGGTGTCAAATGTCTTGCACAAGTTCATGTTGGTGACCTCAGTTGCTCTTCCCATATCCACCAGAGCTGTAACTGTTGTAGAAGGCCACCAAATTCATCAGGGAGATTTGCCCTTTGTGAAGCCATGTTGGCTGTCACAGATCACCTTGTTGTTTTCCATGCGCCTCAGCACAGTTACCAGAAGGATCTGCTCCATGATCTTACCTGGCACAGAGGTGAGACTGGCTGGTCTGTAGTTCTCTAGGTTTTTTTTGCTCACCTTTTTTTATAATGGAGATTATGCTTCCTCTTTTCCAATCTGTGGGAACTTCACCAGCTGCCACAACTTCTCAAATATGATGGCTAGTGGTCTAGTGACCTTGGCTGCAAGTTCTTTCAGGATCTGTGGATAGATCTTGTCAGATCTCATGGACTTGTGCACCTCCAGGTTCTTTAGGTGTTCCTGGATCTGCACTTACTGTGAGTGGTTCTTCATTTTTCTAGACCCAGCCATTGCCCTTCGTGACTTGAGTGATGTGGCTTAAGTGGTTATCAGTGAACACCTCAGCAAAGAAATCATTGAGTACTTCAGCTTTTTCCATATTGTCCGTAACCAGGTCACCTGATTCCCTGCAGGGGGGCTCTACATTCTCTCTTGCCTTCCTTTTCTCCCTGACATACCTGTAAAATCCTTTTCTCTTATCTTTAATGTCCCTGGCCAGATTTAATTCTGTCAGGGCTTCAGCTTTCCTAACCCAGTTTCTGGTTTCCCAAACAATTTCCCTGTATTTGACCCGGGTTACCTGTCCTTGCTTCCACCCTTTGTGGGCTCCCCACTTATATTTGATTTTGACCAGGAGGTCTGTCTTCATAAGCCTCCTAGCATTTTTGCCTGGTTTCTTCCATTTAGGGATGCCTTATCTTTCAGCTTGGAGGAAATGATCCTTGAAAATTGACCAGCTTTCCTGGGCTCCAAGTCCCTCCAGGGCTTAGTCACATGGTGCTCTACCAAGGAAGCTCCTGAGGAAATCAAAGTCAGCTCTTCTGAAGTCATGGGTTTCAAGCTTGCTGAGCACCCTCTTCTTCACCACCCTGAGGATCTCGAACTCCACTGTCTCATGGTTACTGCAGCCAAGGCTGTCCATGTGCTTCACATTCCCCACCAGCCCTTCCGTGTTGGTGAGGACAAGGTCCAGCATGTCACCTCTCCTCATTAGTTCCTCTGTGGTTGCTTGGAGGAGGAATTTATCATCAATGCATTCCAGGAATCTGCTAGATTGCTTATGCCCTGCAGCACTGTCTCTCCAGATGATGTTGGGGTGATTGAAGTCACCGACAAGGACCAGGGCTTGTGAACAAGCAGCAAGAGGTGGTCTGAGGGGAATTTCATGAGCAGTAAGGCAATGTACAAGGTCCTGCACCTAGGTTGAGGCAATCCTCAATATCAATACAGGCTGGGGGATGATGAAATGAAGAGCAGCCCTGCAGAAAAGGACATGAGGGTACTGGTGGACAAAGGCAAATAGCATCCTGGGCTGCATCAAAAGAAACATGGCCAGCAGGTCAAGAGGGGTGATTCTGCCACTCTCCTCTGGTAAGACCTCAACTGGAGTACTGTGTTCAGCTCTGGGGCCCCCAACACAAGAGAAGCATGGACCTGCTGAATTTGGTCCAGAGGAGGACCACAAAGATGGTCACAGGGCTGGAGCACCTGTCTTATTAAGACAGGCTGAAAGAATTGGGGTTGTTCAGCCTGGCGAAGAGAAAGCTCTGGGGAGACCTTATAGCTACATTTCAATACCTGAAGGGGGCCTACAGGAAGGCAGGGGAAGGAATGTTTAGAAGGGCTTTTAGTGATGAGGGACAATGGTTTGAAGCTGGAGTAGGGTAGATTTCAGCTGATGATAAGGAGGATTTTCTTTACAGTGAGAGTGATAAAATACTAGAACATATTGGCCAGGGTTGTGGTTGAGGCCCTATCCCTGGAGACATTTAAGATCCAACTCAATGTGGCCCTGGGCAGACTGATCTAGTTGGAGGTGTCCATGCTTAGTACATGGGGGTTGGACAAGATGACCTTTGAAGGTCCTTTCCAACCTGATGCAATCTGTGAATCTGTACATCTAAGGATCCAAAATCAGCCAAAGGATTGTCAGTTAGACAACTATCCAACTAACCCAATTTCAATTTAGCTTCACCTCTCTGTGAAGAATAAAAACATTCTTTGCACTCAACCTATGTGCCCTCCGTGAGGACAGTCTGGTTCAGCCACAGCTGGCATGTCAAGTTAAATGTTAAGGACAAAGCCCCTGCAGGAAGCTCATGTCTGTCTTTTTTTGGCTAGCTCAAGTGCACCAGTGACTTCAAGAAAAACTGTTTCCCAGCTGATGAATCAGAAAAAGCTCCTTATTAATGCTTAATAGACCAAGATAAAAATAATGTTTGCTTTCAGTGGCACAAGGAAGTGTGTGACACATTTTTCAGATGAGAATCAAAGTGCCATCTCTGGTCATTAGCAGCAGGGGACCAGTTGAGACCATGCCTTCCCTGACAAGTCATCCAGGAGTGTTGGCATTTTAACCCTTCTTCTTCGCAGCAGTGTTTGCTTCACTAATGATTTGACTTAGCCTTATTTGTTTTCTGAGATGATGTTCTAAGTCCAAAAGTGTATTTTTGTGACCGTTTGAGGCTGTGCCTTTAAGAAAAGAGACAGTGCTGGGACACTCTGGCTGAATGTTTTGGAATGTGAACGAAAACAACCAGATATTCTAAACTAATTTCATTGGTGGATTGGTAAAAATGCAGTTTTAAGTTTAGGTGCAGGTGGTACTTTCCTCAGTTCGCTCCTTCCCTTCTCCCTTTCCAGCTTGTCTGCTTCTGGGCTCCCTGCCAGACTGACCTTGGACAGATAAGCAACTAAGGCCTACTAACATTTGCTTTAATTAATAACTGCTCTTTTTCTCTCTTTCTAACCCTCTTTGGGGAGAAAGGGGAGTGAAAGGGGTACAGGGGGGGAACCCTCCTCTAGAGGAGGGAATTTCGTTCCTATATTATTGTTTCTTTTTTTACCTTGCTGTATATTTCTGTGTATATATTGTAAATACTGTAAATTGTGTGTATATATCCTTCATTCCCTAAAAATTGCTTGTAAATATAGCATTTCCCTTTTGCTTCTCCGGCTGGCTAGCTGTGGTTTCTTTTGTCCTCTTTATGATCTTGAGCTCCATCATTATGTCAATTGTTGAAAGTATGTTTAAATGTTTTAGAAATATGTGTGTATGAGCCTGCAATACTTCACCCTCTTCAGTTTTTAAATGGGGGTCAGTCTATCTTAAATGAGTCTTGCCAAATATGGCTTGTGTGTAATTGCAGCAATCATCAAAATAGTTTCCTTATAGTGCTTCTAGTAAAGTAAGGAGTAGCTTATTTGTGAAAAGATGGTAACGTGGAGATGCATACATGTTACTTATTAGCACTTGTTTGACTGAAAATGGTAAAGTATGCCTAATGCCACTGTTCCCAGAGTACTCTAGAACTTAAAAGTAGCAGACATTTTTATCTTTAAAATGGACGGTCCTGTTTTTTGATGTCTTAAGACATTGCTATTATCTGGCCATTTAAATGATAATATTTGATAAAATTTGCCTATTTTAGAGAAGAGTGATTTTGTTCCTAACTTCTTTGTACCCACTGGGAGATTGTAAGAAATACTTGCTTTTTGGAATGAGCGAGTCCAGAGAAGGGCAGCGAAGTTAGTGAGGGGCTTGGAACACAAGCCCTATGAGGAGAGACTGAGGGAGCTGGGATTGCTTAGCCTGGAGAGGAGGAGACTCAGGGGTGACCTTATTGCTCTCTACAACTACCTGAAGGGGAGCTGTAAACAGGCAGAGGTTGGTCTCTTCTCCCAGGCAGCCAGCACCAGAACAAGAGGACACAGTCTCAGGCTGCGCCAGGGGAAGTTCAGGCTGGAGGTCAGGAGGAAGTTTTACACAGAGAGAGTGATTGCCCATTGGAATGGACTGCCCGGGGAGGTGGTGGAGTCGCCGTCACTGGAGGTGTTCAGGAGGAGACTTGACAGGGTGCTTGGTTACATGGGTTAGTTGATTAGGTGGTGTTGGGTGATAGGTTGGACGCGATGATCTTGAAGGTCTCTTCCAACTTGATCTATTCTATTCTATTCTATTCTATTCTATTCTATTCTATTCTATTCTATTCTATTCTATTCTATTCTATTCTATTCTATTCTATTCTATTCTATTCTATTCTATTCTACTTTTATGCTAAGGATTTTATTCAAGAGGATACAGGGAAACTTTAAGATGCCAGGACAGCCAATTTATGAAACTAGGCAAACCCACTTTTTAGAACTTTTGTTGCCCTTGCTGCCTGCCACACCCAAAGTGCTTTAGAAATCTAAGTTGTCCTCATGATAAATGCTGCAATGCCAGAAGTATCAAAGATAGAAAATGCCCCTATTTTACCGATGGGCAAAACTGGGGGTAACAAATGGTTTGTGCAGGTTAAGCAGTAGGGCTTGTGTCCTCGGCCTGTAACTGATACTTCTGCATCTTCTGATTTATTCAAGGTTTTCTGCTAGAATTAAACAAAGTAAAAAAAGAAAAAGAGAAAGAAGTGGTTCACAGACAGGGAATCTAATCTGTCTAGTTAGTTTGTAAGTGTTTAGAGAATGAGCAGAACTTTAAAGCATAGTCTGTTATTTGTGTGTGGCTACTGTCCTTATCCAAGGTCTTAGACATTTATTGTTCATTTATAATCATTGTATTCTCTTACAAAGAACCGCTGTTGAGCAACAAAGAGAAAAAAGAATACATTATTTACTGAAAGACTGGTCAGGCATTGGAACAGGCTGCCCCATGGTAGTCACTATTCCTAGAGGTGTTAAAGAAACATGTGGACATGGTTCTTGGGGATATAGTTTAATGGTCATGGTAGTGTTGGGTTGACAGTTGGATTTGATGGTCTTCGAAGTCTTTTCCAATCTTACTGAATCTATGATTCTAAAGGAAGGAAAAAAGTTGAATATACTTCCTCAAAGTTGAATATATTTCCTCCAAGGCTTGGATATTTTTTATGCTTAAAAAAAGTTCCCAGGTTAGAGAGACAGTGTCAGTATTGGCCTATCAAAAAAAAGCAGTTCGTGGAATGGTGAAAAACAAACGATAAAAATCTAAAAGCAGGATGTTTAGTTGCTCTGAAAAAAAGAAATCAGTGATGGAAAGATGAAAGGTAATTCAGTTTGCATAACTCTTTATTAATGGAATTGTCTAGTGAGTGATAAATTTCAGCAGAAGGTCTCTCAGTGATACATGTTATCATTTTGATCAAATACATTCCCAGCTATAAAGACGAGCTTGAATTAATAAAAAAAACCCCTCATGTACTTTCTTGTACTTACATTCAAATCTGACAGGAGCCGACTTGTAAACCTATTAAAGGAGTAGAGAAACCTGCTTTTATTTCCTGAAGGATGCTGAAAAACTTAACTACTGGAAATTTTTCTCTAGTTTCAAAAGAGTATTCAGAAGGGACAGAAGACACTGTTTTCATGTGGGTTTGCAAATCAGTAGAGATTTCATTAAAAAGATTCACGTTCTTCCTAGGACGTGGAAAACTAATTCTTTTCAGCTAGGTTTTCAAAGTTTTCAACTGCTTGCTTATTTTTGTGTGCAGTGCAATCAGTTTTCTAATCTACTCAGACTCCACATTTATGCCTATTGTCTGAAACAGGTGCATTCATATCTTGATATAATCAAATAATTGTTTCGTGCGTACAGGTGGAATGAGATTTTTAATTGCTAAAACACATTGTGCTAAGACAAGCATCTTAAAAAGCACTATGGCTCTTTATGACTTCAGATTAATATTTTTTTCTCTCAAAGTGAAAGAAACATATGTCATATACAATGGAATAGAACAGAATTGAGCTGCTCAGCTACTGCTAAAAGTTGTGTGCTGAACAGATTCCTTACTAAAACTTTCTAAAAAGCATGTTGTCTCAGTTGGTGATGAACCTCAAACAACTGGGCAAGCTCCAGACCCACCAATGTATTGAGCAGTTACCACATTTCCTTTCTTTTCTAGACAAGAGTCTTTTAGCAATAAATAAGTACTTTGAGAAGAACTTCATTAGACCTGGAGCAGTCTTTCTACTTGTTGCTGGAAAAGTGTCAGAAAGGACTGTATTTTTCCATCCACTTTCGCAGTAAAGCAGGCAAAACTTTGTGTTTAAAGGTAGTGGCGTCCAGTGGATATGATGAAGAGATGCTCCCTTAAGGCAAGCCCCTCTCTAGTTTCTGAGAAAGTGGGTCCTTCTTCATGGTCACAAAAGTGGAAATGTGGTCTGAGGTCTGTAACCATTTTCTATTGTACAAAGAGAGCCATCAGTTCAGTTGCTCACCCTTACTCTGGACAAGCCTGTCATGCTTCCAGAGCAAAGGGGATGGGATCTGGGGAAGAATATGCAATACCCATCTCAGGTTTAGTGTAGATATATGCAACACAACCTCAGGTATATGGAGAAGGGACTGAAGCAAATAAATTCAGCTCATAAGTGGATGACTGCAGCCACATACATTGCTGACAGTTTTATTGCAGCCTGATATCCATCCTGCACCCAGGGGGCTTCAGCTGGTCAGACATAATGTTTCTCTGCTGGCTGCAGTTTCAGCAGCAGCATTTTAGGTTTCCTATTTGACCTGCAAGGATATTAGGCTGCCCGAGAAATTTTTCAGAGGGGCACCCCTGTGGGGGCAGGTGGCTGGGCAGCCCACCCCCAGTAGCCTGTCACACACAGGGGCACTTGGTTGTAGTTTGGCATGTGCCCAAAAGCACGGTGTCTTCCAAGAGTAATTTGTTTATTTCACATTTCAGAATAAGTGAAAATACTATTTTTTCTGGGTGCAATTTGAAGTGTAATGTATTCTTTAGTGATGAACAGCCTGTGGCTGCACTGGCCCTGAGTCTGGGGAGCCAGCCCCCCAAGAGACACCCTAGCACAGAGCTCTCCCCTTCACACTGTTATCAAAGGTGAATAATCTCCAATTCACTGCACATGCTTTGTGGATATCAATTAACTGAATAGTGATTTAAATGTGATAGTAATTTTTAATCTTTTGCATGTTACTATTAATTCATCCTGTTTACACTTCCACACTCTAAGCAGAGATAGTTCTTACTAATCAGTACACTCATTTGCTGATGTACCTAGGAAGGAAGCAAGGATTTGCTGCCTGCATGGTTTATGCGTAGGGTTATCACTGCTGGGGTCCCACAGGCCTGCGTCAGAAGGCTTCTGGGAGCTCGAGAATCCTTGCAGTTAAGCAGATTAGCAGTGACTTCTTTTCTACAGTCTGGCAGTAGGTGTCTGTAACTGACTCTGTGCTTTGCAAGCTCATACTTCATCGAATAAACATGCTGTCAAAGTTAATTAGTCACATTTTGCTTTGCAGCTCACCTCCATGGTAACATCCTGCCAGTAATAAAAAGTGGCCACAAAAAAAAAACCTTAATAAATGTGTTCTTGTGGATGGATTTTATGAAAACATGAAAATGAACTTTAAGAAAAGATGCATGAAGGCTTTATGTTTGATTTTGCTTTATTGGTTGGTGATGACAATATAAATGCTGTTTAAAGCTTTTAGAGATTTCGACCAAGTTGGCAAGTTTCAGGAGGCTGTCAGCTGTCTATACTGTATACTATATGTAATGTCTCCCACTTGTTCTTCAAACTCAGTGAAGCATGCCAGAGTTCTTATCTATTATTCTGTGAAATTATAGTAAAAATTTTGACTGAAGCAATGTCATTGAATGAAGTTAAGGTGCTCTTCTATCTCTCAGATACCATTTCTAACACAAAGAGCATGTTGGTCATTTATTTAATAGAATCATAGGATCATTGAACTGTTGAGAATGGAAGAGACCTTTGAGATCACCAAGTTCAACCACTCACGTAGAGTTCAGAATCCCACCACTACTGCTAAGATGCTATCACTAAACCCTGAACCTAAGCACTACATCCACATATCTTTCAAACACCTCCAGGAATGGTGACAATGGGCAGCCCCTTACAATGCTTGAGAACCCTTTCTGTGAAGGGAATCTCCCTTGGCAAAACACGGGGCCATTTCCTCTTGTCCTGCCACTTCTTGCACGTGAGAAGAGTGACCTCCATCTCAATCCAGCCTCCTCTGAGGTAGTTGTAGAGGGTGATGAAGACTCTCCTCAGCCTTTTCTGAAGCCTAAACAATCCCAGTTCTCTCACAGAACTTGTGTTCAAAGCCCTTCACTGGCTTAGTTGTTTTTCTTTGTACATGCTTCAGCACTGCTTGGCAAGGGGCTCAAGAGAAACACCTGCATAACACTTTGGGCCATTTTTCTAGAGATGGGGACCCTATCACTCAATGAATGAGATGGAGGGATGTCTGTAGGAAAATAATTATCAATGCACTTTCTACCTCAGATACTGACTCAACACACCGTTCACTGAAGTACTCGAGAGCAATGCAAAAGATGGCAAATACATGACAGTAATTATAAAAACAAGAGGTTATTCCCTGACAAAACAGCATCATGTTGGTTGAAGTAATATCAAAAGATAATACATTTTAGGATCTCTTGTATGTTTTAGCTTCTCTCCCTTTACTCTGGTGGGGGGAAACAGCTAGGTGAATAAATGACTTGTTAGCATAATGGGAATTCATTGAAACCTGAGACCGTAGCTGTCTCAGGATCCTTCACATATTCTGGTCAGAAAATGTCAGCATTATTGAGGTGTTTTTTGAAACAGCACTGTTCCAGAAGACATCTGTGCCAAAATATCTTGTGTATCACTGGCACTCACATTTAAAAGCTCTGGTGTCAGTATGGTAGATCAGCTCCCATCCTCCTAACTGAGAGGACTATGTTCTAATGAAAATTATTCCACTTTTCTCTTCAGACAGTGGAAAGTGATGAGCATTTCCAAGATATGGCTGAATCACCTTTTTGATGTTCATGCTTCACCCTGATGATTATCTAGAGATAAGGGAGTCTAGCCATGTTAATCATAAGGATGCAGTCATACCTTTGTTTGAAGTGGGGCATTACACCTGCATTAAAAATTTGGACTTTCTTTTTACTTCTATTCTTAATCATCAAAGTCCTGCTTTACCATGGGAGGCAAATTCACTGGGGAGAGGGTCATGAAGGCATTGCATAACTGCCAGTTTGTTGAGGGAAATTAACTGGGCTTTATGGTGGATCTCAGCGGTATGTCCTTGCCTCGGAGGACTATCCTTAGTCAAGCAGATGGCTTCACAGTACTATGTTTTACAATGGGGTGGCCACATCCTCCCCATTTACCCTTCACCACCTTCCTCTCTTGCAAAACTGCTGTGACAGTGTAACCCACAATTACCAGAAGCAGACCCATCATTATGTTTTCTTCAGATTGTGCAAATGCTAATTTTAAAACACAGGAAGTCCTTACACTGTTGGCTAACTACATTCTTTACGATGGAAACAGGCAAGGGTTAAAATCTAGGTGACTGATGCTATCATCTTTGACAAGCTTGATTTCTGTAGCAGCAAATTTCAAAATGCAATACAAGTCTAACCTCCTGTTTTCCCCAAGACAGTGAGGTAATGAAAATTAACATTCAGTAAGAAATTATGGAGCTCTTCTGAAACAAGCTGCAAATTTTGTTTTGTAGTTCTGGTATTAAAAAAAAATACAATGAGGCATTTATAGATCCTAGCTGGTCAGTTTCTTTGGTTATGATTGCTATTTATGTATGTCATTAGCACTGAAATACTGAGTCAACAGTTTGCAGTTGAAGTGAATGCTTCCTCAGTGAAGTTAAGCATTTATTTCTTCATTAATTTTTCTTTTGTGTTTTTTTTTTTTTTACTTCACAAAAATGGTCCTTTAAACATCTGGCGATGTGCATCTGTCACTCGTCAACATACAGCTGTTTATTTAGTCAGAATTGAAGGGTGGCTTCAACCAAATTCAAGAAACTTCAACTTCAAGCAGGGAGAGAATCTGAATTGATAGCATCTGAATTTGTTGCACATAATTGTAGAATTTTTGTGGTGGATTAAACATCCAAAGCACTAAACATGAGTGCTTCACTTTCTGTCCTACAGTGGCTAGAAACAGGAATTCCCACAGACACTGACTCTCAAGTAATGGGGTATTTAAGACAAAAAAGCAAAGCATGTGTTTTTTAACAGAGGAATTAATGTTTTTTTCTTGTTGGTATGTTCAATAGTTTTTTGGGGTTTTGCTGTGGTGTGGGGTTTGTTGTTGCTGTTGTTGTTTTATTAAAAATGCTTAGGAATATTATCCATCCTGTCAAGTCTGTGAGATATTCATCTATGTAGTGCCTGTGAATGCATGCTCCATACCAAAGTGCTCCATAAATTGTAATATTAATGAAAGGATATCTGTATGCAGTGGGGAACCAGGTGTGATAGGGTAGTCTTTCGTCTGAGAAGGTTGGGTTTATTTCCTTTGCAATTATGATAATGGTTCTAGATTTACCATTGGTGTTAAGTGTATCTATTCTCTGAAAATCAGTGGGGGATTTTTTTGGTGTGTTTTTTCAGTGATTAATTTTCTCTGAGACTAAAAGCCAGCAAGGAAAGCAATCCAGACCAGAACAATAGAGTGGCTGGAGCAGTTAGTAGAGCTCTGTAATGAGTAGGTACAATCTTATTTTCCTTTGGGGTGTAGGCATGGAAGAAGGGTAGACGACTTTGTTTTTCCGTTGTGATAAGTTTTCGGGAAGACCTGGGCTCAGTCACTTTTTGAGATTTACAGTAAATTCAGCAATCAGGAAGTGGAGTCATCCTTCTTGACTTATGATGAAGTGCAAATATCAACTCTTTATGCTCCAGAAGCTCATATGACTTGATAATTGCTATGAATGTTGGATTCTTGCACTAGAAAAGAATAAACTGAGTGTTTTCAAGTGAAAGGCCACTACGTTCACATGAGAGTTAAGCTTAATAGAGAGTAAAAACTGTTGTGGTTATGCCTTTTTGCACAACTATATGCCTCACATGGTCTCTTAGTACTTTGAATGCAGATAGATTTTATCAGCTGTGAGTAGTACAACAATATTTAATTTTCTCTTACTAATATAGACATTTTAATGATATAATGCATTTAGTTATGTTCTGGTTATTTTTTTAGTTTCAAACAAAGTTCCTAACTTGGGGGGAAAAAAATGGAGGAAGCCTAATAGGAAGATTTTGTATCCTTGCAGAGTATGAGAGAGTCATAGTCAACACCAGTATGCCAGTATGAAAAGGCTATCAAGGAGTCTTCATATATGATAGTACTTCAGTAGTTCCCAGTGTTTGGAATAAGAAATAAAGACAGTACATATGATAAGATCTAGATAAATGTTGAGATCTTAATGGTTACTAGCATACAATGTACTGAAGCTCAAAATCTCTGACCTTTTTGACAACCAAACCTCTTCCAGGGGGATCAATTATACAGCTGTCTTCAGTAGAGGCAGCAACATTTAGTGGTAACTTGATCACTGTGTAAATGTTTGTTATTTCTTTCTACCCAAGAAAAATTGTATGGTACACATTTGCTCTCAACATAATCCATCAAGAGGCCTGTATAGGACAAGGAGTATATATTCATGTCAAATATTTCACCCATCATTCTTATTTTTCCATCCTGAAGTAGATGTATGTGGCTGCGGAAGGGGAAAGGAAGGCTTTCTTAGCTGACACCCACATGTCTGGAATTCTCTCTCTGTAGTCATCAACTGGCTGGGTAAATATCCTTTGTGGAATCTTTCACAGGAAGACTCAAGCTGTCTTACTTTTCTCTTTATCATGATTTCCCTACAACTGCTGTTTTGTGTGGTTTTGACATAGGGCAAAAAGTGGACAATATTTTGTATTCAAAATGACTTTCAGGTGCCACTCTGAGGTCCCCTAAGATAGTTTCATAGTTTCATAGTTTCATTCAGGGTTGGAAGGGACCACAAGGATCATCTAGTTCCAACCCCCCTGCCATAATTATTTTTGTTAACAGTTCAATTACTTGTTGATGAGATTTCTAGCCAGTAGTTACTAAGAAGAGAGGAGTTTTCCGGGAAAGGTTGCTGTTAAATATTTGAAGGAAACTACAACAGTCTGAACTTTCACTAAAGTTTTTGAAGCCATCTCAGTAAGATCTCATTCTGGTTTCCTGAGGACATCTGGACAGTGTCAGCCACATGATGTCTTTTTCTGCAGATGTAAACCTGGAGTACAGTTACTAAAGTCACTTCATGTTTGTACAGTAGTACTGTTTGGATTATGTTTCTAAGCTGTATCCTTTCTATGGATGTTTACTTTGACGAGGAATACAATGAGAAGAAAACATTATTCCTCTAATGGTTTTTAGTTGGCTGTACAACTGATATTAAGACATGGGCTTCAGCCACTGACCTGAGGCTGGTTAAGTTGTTTTTCCTCTTGTAATAAACTGGCAAGGTGAATTTGTATTGCCAGAAGCAAGCTGCAACACAGGGAATGGCCGGAGACAGACTAAGAGTTTTGTTTTGCAGACAGGCCAGACTTATTTTTGGTGGTTTTGGCTTGGTCATGTCTCAGAAACCTCATTCCATAAGGGTTTTTCCTGTCTTCAAACCTCAGTTGATTTAACAAAAACAATAACAAATTATAAATGTCTCCATCTGTAAAAGAATGAACCTGATCAAACTGAAAGACTCATGTTACCCAACACATAGGGAATGGTGTGCTGGAATAGTCGGCAAACATTGTTCAGAAACTGTTCTCTTGGGCCCTGTGGAGATTTCTGGACAGCAGAGTATGTGTGGGTACAGAATTTCACAAGATAGCCATTTTCACAAGTAACATAGTAGTAGGATTGATTCTAGACCTGTTTCTAGGTTGCTGTTCTTGGGCTTCTTGCAGATGGATAGATAGATTAACTATAAATCTACCCTTTCACCTGTCACAGCAGAAATACTGAGTAGACTGTACCACCACTTGTAGTTTGCTTCCATAACTAGTCCATAGTTAATTCTGTAGTCTCTTTCTTGTGTATTGTTATCTAGCTAGGTCACAAGCTCTCAACATCTTACTTTCTCTTCTTTACATTAGCCTGCAGTGAAACTGTATTTACTTAGAGATCAGAAAGAGATGTTACAGACCCCTCACTGCTGACTCGAGGCACATGACTAATACACCTTAATGAGTGGAGCCCTCCCAGTGGCTTCAAAATAAAGGCCTTTAGGCTTAAAACCTGTCAATCTGATATTCCTTTATAACAAAAAAAAATAAAAATTTGATTTTGCCTATGTTCATCATAGAAATTACAACTCTAACAAAGTAGTTGGTAGGGAAGGAAGAAAGGTGAGGTATTCCGTATTCAAATAATAATTTAAAAATACAGCAAAAGCTGCTTGATCCTGGAGCTCTCTTTTCCATGTATTTTACTGTCTAAAGAATCTGAAAGAAAGTGTGTAGTTTTATTGAAAATGGAAAGTAAGCACAGGTATTTATATACAGTAATATCACAAGAATTGACAAGGAACATAGTGCGCTGTTAGATTTATTCCTCTGAACATAACCAAAGTGCTCATGCTGAGTAAGACCGGGGCTTCCATCCAAATAGCAGTGGTAAGACTGTGGGACTGGAATCTCCTGTGTGAAGGGAAAATTTTGAGAGTAATACACATCAAGTCTGTGGAAACATAATACACTGGGCTCTTTGTGCTTTTATTTCTTTCTTTTTTTTCTTATTTTGAGGATTTTGTTGTGTTGCATTTGCAACTGTACTGAAGAATTTATATTAACTCCATTTAAAAGCACATCGAACTACTGGCTAGGGAAAGCTGTTGACTGCCTGAGAAAAGTTTTTGCTTGTCACTCCACCTGAGTGGTGTGTATACTTGTCTTTTAACCTGACGATTGCATAGCAACCTGAGAGCCCTCCCTCAAAGCTGGAGACATCTATCAAAAGGAAACTGCTTCCTTACTTGAAGGGGAGACTGAAATGATTAAATCTGGAACTTCACTAAATAAAATTCCCCTCTCTTATTTTTTTCTAGGCCAGTCTTTCATGCCTTGGGAAGATACTCACCAAGAGCATGCTTGTAGTAAACGAGCTCTTTCTGTGACATCCCCTGGCCATAAGCCTGATACTGAAGTGTGGTTTTCTGATTAGTCTTATAGCATGCTTATTCTGAACAGGAGAAGAGACAGGGTCCTGCTCCTTCAAGAGTCTCCTGGGTCAAACACTGACAGAGAAAGTTAAGGCAGCCTAGAATGAGTTTAAAACTGTTTGAAAAATGCATTGCTTTATTGTCAAACTGGAGAGGTCGACCCAGGTGAACCTCATGAGGTTTAACAAGACCAAGTGCAGGATACTGCAGCTGTACCAGAACAATCTTCATTATCAATACAGGCTGAGGGATAAGGTGATGGAAAGAAGCCCTTCAGAAAAGGACTTGGGAGTTCTGGTGGATAAGAAGCTGGGCATGAGACAACGGCATGTACTAGCAGCCCAGAGGGCCAATCTCATCCTAAGCTGCATCAAAAGAAGCATGGCCAGCAAACAAAGGTGATTCTGCCACTTTACTATGTTCTGGTGAGACCTCACCTGGAGTACCGCATCAGACTCTGGAGCCCTTAACACAGGAAGGGCATGGACCTGGTGGAGCAGGTTCAGAGAAGGGTCACAAAAACTGTCAGGAAACTTGAACACCTCTCCTGTGAGGACAAGCTGAAGAAACTGGGGTTGTTCAGCCTGGAGTTGAGATGGCTCCAGGGAGACCTAATAGAGACCTTCCAGTACCTGAAGACCAGCCTATAGGAAGCCAGGAGAGGGACTGTTTACAAAGGCCTGTGGTGATAGGATGAGAGGCAATGGCTTCAAACTGTATTCAGTATTCCTAAGGTTGGAAGGGACCTCAAAGATCATCAAGTCCAACCTGTCACCCCAGACCTCATGACTAGAGTAGGGAGGACACTACTGCCCACTGCAAGCTTTGAACTCACAACCTTCCCATTAAGGGTCTGATGCACTACCAACTGAGCCACTTGAAGGACTGGAGAAGAGCAGATTTAGACTGGATATTAGGGACAAATTCTTTACCCTAAGGGTGGTGGAACACTGGAATGGATTGCTCAGGGAGCTGGTTGAGATATCCCTGGAGATATTCAAGATCAGGCTCAATGGGACTCTGAGCAACCTGATCTAATGGAGAATGTCCCTGCTTGCTGCAGGGGGGTGGGACTAGATGGCCTTTGGAGGTCCCTTCCAACCCAAACCATTCTATGATTAAAGGAAGAAATTATCAGTAAGAGAAGCCTCATAGTCTAGACCTTATGTGATGACAAAGTGTATTATTTGTAACTTTTGGCTCCTCTGGCCCCAGTGATTTTTTTTATGTGAAAGTGTATGGCTATTAAACTGTTTGATACAGCATATGATGTGAAGTCACTGGGGGAGGAATAGAGGTGTGAGGACTCTTCAGTCAGTCTTTTGTTCATTTGTTCATATACATATTTTGTTCATATACATTGATACATAATGTCCACAGTACAACACTTTTCACACAAAAAAATGCAAGTAAGTCAGGGAAAAAAAAAAGAAAAATGTCTCATTGAAATGGGCAATTCTTCAGTAGCCAAATCACAGGCTGTGACTGCAAAGTCTGTCAACACACTTAGATACCTTAAAATCTCCTCCCGTCGTGCTCCTGTGGAGCCTGAGTGAGAAGCCACCATGGTGGAGTGAGAGGAGACAGTTGTGTCTCCCATTGTCTAATAAAGATAGGATGGCCTAGGATGTACAGTAAGATGCCGAGCTGCATCTGGGCAATTCAAGGCTTGTGGGAAGCTGTTACATATCTACCCGAGGTTCTTGTATTCCCATTTCCTTCATAATGCTGGACCTGTGCCACATCTGTTGTGCACTTTGAACAATGTCTACTCCACAAAAATTAATTTGTGTAGATATTTCAATGAGCTCTGCAAAGGGTATTACCCTAACTTTTAAGGTAATAATCAAAACACAGAGAAATGAAAGTCAAAACTCTTTGGTAACTTGGAGCGCCTGATCTGAGATGCCTAAAACTTGAATGTTAAAGAATCCATCTATACTAAACAATGTGGCTCCCCCTCTGCAACTTCATCTGTACCTTCTGTGTGCTGAGCATTTTTATGTTGGACTGAAGGGTCTCCTATGGGTACTTGGAATTAATATTTTACAAATATCTGTCTTGGATGAATGTGCTGCATCCCATGATGGCTGTGTCACAGATGGACATATCATTTCCTTTTCCAGAACTATTACTCAGTTGCCTGAAGCCATAATACTCAACCTCAGCATGACTTTCCCTGCAACTGCATCTTCTGACTGCTCATTGTTCTTATTTCCAGGGAACAAGAATAATCACTAGATATGCCTGTGAAATGCTCATTGTGCATAGTACAAATAAAACCTTCAGAAAGACAGGAGTTTTACAGTTGAGTGGTCTGCTCTGAATGCATCGATTATGACTTACACAAAGGTTTCTATTTTGCCTGGATTTCACAGTGAATGTAAACAGTGCATTCCTTTTACCCCTGTGACAGGAGTGCCATCCCAGCAGACCTGAAATCTTTGGAAAGCACTTTATATGATTTTCAAAACAGGAATAGTTTGATTTTTCCTGTTAAAACATAAAGACAGACTCCTCCTGCTTCTTTGAAATGATACAATTGATTCTGATTAAATATGAACTGCAAAGCTATGCAGATTGAGAAAGATCCTGATATGGAAAATGTATCTTAGGTGTTTTGGTAGTTGAGGAAACTTAACTTACTAGCTACATTGTATGGCTATTTGCCTTACAGTACCAGACAAAACTTGTCTCTCTTTAAAGAAGTGAAGTGTCCTTACCTTAAAATTAATAGTTTGGTATGTAGATTGGCTGCATAGAGCATTTTTTGAGCAAACAAATGTTCACTATCTTGCAGCATAGTTCAAAGTATGTTGTGAACAGATTTACGTTTGCATACTTCATCTTGGTAGAAGATTTTGCTTGGTTGTTTTTCAACTCAGAAAAAAGAAAATAAGACCTTTGCTTTAAAGTTGTACTGAACAATAAATTGCATTTGCCTAACTCTCATGCAAGCATTAGAAAGCACTTTGTCTAACAAAGCCCACTATAAACTCTCTACATTACAATCTGCTCTTGAGAAAGGGTAAACCAATTAAAAAAGTTTGAGCTACTTTCATGTGACTGCCCCACAAGTCAGTCTACTTCTGGAATGCAACCTGAAGTGCACATCCAAATATTATTATTGTTTTCCTTTTCGGGACTCCATTGAAACTCTAAATGTACAAATAAATTTTAATGATGTTAGGGTTAAACTGATGTTTAACTTACATGAAGCTCCCATACTGACATTTTGCATAAGTTAAGGTCTTGTGATGGTTGTATTAGTGAATGATGATCTGAAATATTTAAGTATTTTTTTTTCTGGTTACAAGAAGTGATCCTTAAAGCGGCATGGATGTAATTTTTCATTCAGTGTTTTGGAAGGATTTGTTCACTACTTCCCCTTTAGAATGAGACAACTTTTATTCGCATACGAATATGTTTTATTTCCATTCTCTTTATTCGTGAAGGAGTATGTCTTTCCCTAAGATTTTGTTCACTTCTACAATAGAAGTGAAAAGCAGCTACTACCATAGGTTCATCTAAAAACAGCTGCATACCTACTACTTCAGTTCTCCAGTTTAGGATAAATTCTGGGTAATCCTCATGCACTAACTTTTCTTGTGGAGTGGCTAGTAAAAGAATTAATTCTAATCCTTGTGCAGGGCAAAAAGATCTAATCCCAGGGAGAGATCAGACAATGCTGTGCTAGGCAATCTATAGCAAGTTTCTTTTATTACACAGTTTAAAATGGTCTTTGACTATACTTAGAATGAACAGATGTGACTTTCAGTGTCATGAGCTTCTAAAATTCATTGTACTTAGCATTTCAGATGGTTGCTGTCTTAAAAAAGCAAGCCAAACTTGTCTAATATGCACAAAGATTAGACATGATTAATCTAGGAAATGCTAAACTTGAAAATGTTCTCTCTAGGTAGGAGGAGAAGACAGAAGAAAGAATGTAAATGTTCAGGCAAAAGCCTCTCAGTCTCTGATTTTTTCCTCTTAAAAAATAATCTTTTGATTGCCTTTCTAGAAGTGGGCTTTGAACCTGTTGATCATCCCATGTTGTGCATACAGACTGTGTCAAGATCAGGAGTGCTCCCTGAGGGATGGAGAGCTGGAAGCCAAGGGTGATCCCTGGACTAGCAGGAGAGAAGACTTCACTAGCCAGAGTCCATCTTCCAATGCTCACATAAGCTAGACATGGCAAATCTGCAGATAGTGACCACGTCCTAACAGGAGTTTGGATCATGAGACAGTATTATGGCCACGAGGCAGATTGAAGGTCAATCTATAAATAAGAGTTTAGGTTAGGATTAGGTGCAGTGATCACCCAGTAGGTTCACACAATAGGGCTTAACTGAGGTCAAGTGAGAAAGCCAGTCAGTGAATTAGTGCCTAGATCAATAGGTTTTCTGTGGCCAGATATATCCAAAGACACTCCTCTACCATAGGCCAGGCAGAGAGTGAAGGCCCAGGGCTGAGCTTGAATAAAGCTCATGGACCCGATCTTGTGGGAGCAGCCTCAGGTGAGGCCCTGCATTTGGGGCCCTGATAGACTGGAGCTGTTATGTAATGTCCTCAAAAATATTTAAAGGAAATTGCTTTGCATTATTCCCTTTGTTATCCTGGGTGTCCCTTCCTCTATAGTGGATCTACCAGTATATGGAAGTAACACAGGTAAGACATTCATCTTCTTTTAGTACACAGAATTCTTAATAAAGCTTCATTTCAGAGATTTTTGTGGTGTATTTTCATTAAAGCCTCCTTTTGCCATGCTACTAACATATTCCTTAAACATCACAAGTAGATAAATGAGATATAGATAAGATGTTTAATTATGAGTTAAAGCTGACTTACAGAAGCCAAATTCCACTGTCTGCAGAGCATCAACTACCTGAAGGGAGGTTGTAGCCAGGTGGGGATCAATCCCTCCTTCCAGGCAATCAGCACCAGACCAAGAGGACACAGTCTCAAGCTGCACCAGGGGAAGTTTAGGCTGGATGTTAGGAGGAGGTTTTTCACAGAAAGAGTGATTGGCCATTGGAATGGGCTGCCCAGGGAGGTGGTGGAATCACCACCACTAGAGGTTGTTTAAGAAGAGACTGGATGGTGCCATGGTTTAGTTGATTAGATGGTGTTGGATGATAGGTTGGACTCAATTTTGAAGCTCTTTTCCAACCTGGTTAATTCTGTATTTCTGTATGAAGGATGGGTATTCACTTGTCACAGTCTCCCTTTCTCAGTTATTCTTTCTGTAGAGAAGCGTGACCAAGATTTCCAACCCAGTTTGAACTTTTTCCCCCCTCTGCATTTACCACCATGAAACATAACCGCAATGGAGAAGATGCAGTCTTGTCCTGTCTGTTCTTTATGAAATTTGTCTTGTGATTCATAAGGAGTGATTCGCACTTTCCAACCTGCCCCTCTCCCTGAAGGCTTCCTCTTCAGAGTTGATTGATAAGTGAATGTGTCTTCCTTTCCTTCCTATTTCTGAAAAGAATCAGTGAGGGGAAGGAAATGGTCTGTAAATGAGGCACAAAAGCAGAGATTTATTGGATGATGAGAGCAGACTCAAGGGGACTTCAGATAAAAATAGTGTAATTAGCATAATATCATATAACTAAACAGCTCCTACTCCATCACCACCATTTTTGCACCCATCCCAGAGCCAGGGGCAAGACCCTCACTAGCCAAGATCTCACATAGAGGAGCTCAGCCCCAGCAAGGATGCCCAGCCAGCACCTGTGAATGATATTGGAGTGGTCATCAACTCTCTTCCTACCTAACCGGGGGGCCACCAGGCCCCCCGGCCTTTGTTGTCACCACCACCATCACCCAGTGTGCACCATGGGCACTCACCAGTGATGAGAGAAGGATCCCTCAGCCCAGATGGGCTCAGCTCAGGACTTCAGCCTTTCCTGGGGGGGGGTTAAATAGTGAAGTGGGTGGGGAGGGCCAAGTGGCCACACCTGTCATGAGAGGAGACTCCAACAGAGCCCAGGTGCTCTGGGATTTGAGGGGAAAAAAATGGGACAGGTGAGGGACTTCTGGGGTGTCAGGTAATGATAGAACTAGGGGGAATAGACAAAAATAGAAATGGGTAGATTCAGATTAGATCATAGGAAGAAGTTCTTCACCATGAGGGTGGTGAGACACTGGAAAGGTTTGCCCAAGGAGGTGGTGGATGCCTCATCCCTGTGAGTTTTTAAGGCCAGGCGGGACATGGCTCTGGGCAACCTGATGTCGTGTGAGGTGTCTCTGGCCATGGCAGGGGTGTTGGAACTGCATGATCCTTGAGGTCCCCTCCAACCCAAACAATTCTATGGTTCTATGATTCTAAAACAATTTTGCAGTTTAGCCTGGATGTTAGGATGAAATTCTTTGCAGAAAGTGAGATTGGCTATTGGAGTGGGCTGCACAGGGAGGTGGTGGACTCACCATCACTGGAAGTGTTTAAAAAGAACCTGGATGTGGCACTAGGTGCCATGGTTTAGTTGATTAGATGGTGTTGGGTGATAGGTTGGATTTGATGATCTTGAAGGTCTTTTCCAACCTGATCAATTCTGTAACTCTGTAATAGAGCAAAGACTAAGACTCTTAAAACTCATGAGGGAGGTGTGTGTGTGTGTGTGTGTACAGAGGAAAAAGTAGAATAGCTCAAATTTACAGTGAGCTTGGTGGGAGGAAGGAGAGGAAGAGTCTTGACTCTGATGATATCATGGCAAGGCTGAAGGGGAGAGTGTTTAATGCTATAAAGCTATGACATTAACTGTGTACCTGTGCTGCTGGTGAAATGCATCACAGAGGGAATGGGAGAAAATCCTGTTCCTCTAGTTGACTGAAGAGCAATTGAAGTGGAAAAATCTGGATTTACTGTTGTATAAATGCTCTTCATGAATCAAAAGATCAAAGCTTTCTGTAAACAGGTTCACATTTCTGTAGATGTGAGCCAAGCAGTTTTATAGATCTTTCATCTGAAGCTCTATTTGAAAATGCATGTGATATTTTCTCAGCTTTGCTGGCTGACCTGCTTATCCTTGTGTGGCAATAGCTGTACAATAAGCTTAAAGTAATGTTGATGTTTGAATGATACACAGATAATTCGATTTACACTCTACCTTCAGGATGCTGCACAGTCATGAACCTGAGAGAAACCTTTGAGTAAGCACTTGGTGGAGAACTGGCGTAAGAAATCAGTGTGGAGTGCAGGGAAAATTTAAAAGGGGGTTACAAGAGGTACTGAGCAGCTCCTGGCAAAGAGAAACAGATCTTACTAGCTTGTCAGGGGTTAGCTTTAGTGAAGTACTTCAGTGTGTATCTTGTATGGTAGTTTATGTCCTTGAGGTTAATGGAGAATCTTTAATTCTTTGACTGAATGAAAATAAAATGGTCTCCTTCCCATGCTGCTAAGTGATAAAATACAATTATTTTTTTTCTATCTGAAGTTTTGTTCTCTTATTACTTTTAGTGAGTTAATGCTACAGTTGGATGAATTGTCAATTGTTATTTTTTTTCTGACTTCTCATTTTTTCCCTCCTTATATCATGAAATTCTCCAAAGCAGGGGTTTGTGATGTAAACATAGACTGCTGATCATGAAACTGTCTGTGAAAGGTTATTACCATTTATTCTCTGAACAGAAATTTACTCTATTCCTTTCTTAGCTGGGGTTTCCAAGGACCCTGCGATATTTGCAGTGCTTGTAATGACAGCACATGACAGCTATCTTCTCTCACTCTGGGTACCTTAAGAATGATGGCAGCTGTCTCATTAAAGTACTTTATAAGGAGCCAAAAAGTTGCTGTCCAGAAATAGTGCTGTAATTAGCCTGTTATCCTGCACTGTCACCAATGACTAACTGTCTGAAACTTCTTCTCTGGAAAATACAGTTCCATTGACATCAAAAGACCTGCACTATAAGGGTAGTACTCCTGGTGATTTCTGTCCTCCTGACTTTACTCTAGCAGTTTCCAAACTCCCCCAATTTAATGGAAAAGGAATGGAAAAAACCTGCAAACCTACACTGAGTGTGCTGAGCACCCTCCCTGATCCTGTGAATCCCATGCAATGCAAAGAAGTGTGCAGTGCCATTGACAGAGCTTATTGGCAAATAAAGAATTTCAGGGTTTGAGTTCTTTTTATTTTTATTGTAGTGTTAAGAGAATAATTGACATTAGAATAGATTGAATAGAATTAACCAGACTGGAAAAGAACATCGAGATCATCAATTCCAACCTATCATCCAACACTATCTATTCAACTAAACCATGGCACCAAACGCCCCATCCAGTCTCTTCCTAAACACCTCCAGTGATGGTGACCCCACCACCTCCCTGGGCAGCACATTCCAATGCCCAACCACTCTTTCTATGAAGAACTTCTTCCTAACATCCAGCCCAAACCTCCCCTGGCACAGCTTGAGACTGTGTCCTCTTGTTCTGTTGGTGGTTGCCTGGGACAAGAGACCAACCCCCACCTGGCTACAACCTCCCTTCAGGTAGTTGTAGACAGCAATAAGGTCTCCACTTTTCTGTTATATGTCTTCTGTGTAAATATTTGTAGCATCTTTAAGAAGGTACATCTTCACATGTTATGAAAAAAATATATCCTGCAAATGGTATGGGTTTTAAAGAATGTCTTTTCATTGAAAAGCTAAAGGATGATTTACTTTTTGACATGAAGTTTATTCCAGGTGGATAAGTGATGATCCCTTCAATTGCTGTTACTGCGAAGATGCTGGAGTTTGTGTAAATGGTACTTTATGACACTGACAAATTATGTTTATCAGCAATACAGCCTATGAAAAAAGAAAAGCCAATGTCACTGCAGTAGATGTCTAGTTTGGAAGGACAAACTGCAGAAGTCTGTACTGTGTCCAGTTCTGGAGCCCCTATTACAAGAGGGATGTGGAGGTGCTGGAATGTGTCCAGAGAAGGGCCACAAGGATGATCAGAGGGCTGGAGCACCTCTCCTATGAGGGCAGACTGAAGGAGTTGGGGCTGTTCAGTTTGCAGAAGACAAGGCTCCGAGGTGACCTAATTGTGGCCTTCCAGTATCTGAAGGGGGCCTACAAAAAGGCTGGGGAAGGACTTCTCAGGATCTCAGGTAGTGATAGGACTAGGGGGAATGGAATGAAGCTGGAGGTGGGGAGATTCAGGCTGGATGTGAGGAGGAGGTTCTTCACCATGAGAGTGGTGAAGCACTGGAATGGGTTGTCCAGGGAGGTGGTCGAGGCCCCATCCCTGGGGGTGTTTAAGATCAGGCTGGATGAGGCTCTGTCCAGCCTGATCTAGTGTGGGGTGTCCCTGCCCATGGCAGAGGGGTTGGAACTGGATGATCCTTGTGGTCCCTTCCAACCCTGAATGAAACTATGAAACTATGAAACTATGAAAATGATAGATTGATTCTTGAGGAATAAACCTCGCTCTGATTAATTTTAGATGTTTCAAGTTTTTATCTTTGGGCACAGAGAAACAGATTTTTGCTATGCCAAACTTTATCACACTGAAGAAAGCATGGTTTTCCATGGTAGCTGACTCATATTTATGATGTACTGATATTTTCATTCACTTGTCACTTGAATCCAGCTGCTACTATCTGCTTGACAGTATGTTTTTTCTTCTTATCAACAGTTTTACACTAAAAAAGGTAACTTCAGTTTTGAGGCTGCTTTAACTATGTAGGCTGATAACACTGGTTAAGCTGAAAACTAGCAGCTGCCATTTTGTAAAGAAAACCAAACCTTTGATAAACTGATTTCAATAACAGTGCAGGAGCTATGAAGCTGTGTTCTGCTGTCTCAGCACAAGGTGAGGAGCACTTAAATTCTTGAATAGCTGCTTTGTAATCTGCAGCTGTTCAAATCTGTGTAGCCTTTACCTGAGCTATGCAGCAACACCTGTCCTGCATACCTGTGCTTTGTATATTGCTTGCAAGTACTTAACTGTGTGTCTGCTCAGCAAGAGCACAGCTGACCAGGGCAGGAGCCTTTAATTAGCTCTGATTTGAGATTTCTCTAATTGAGCATTCATGGAGCAAATGGATACCACTTGAATCCCTCTCCACCTGTTAACTTGGTGTCTCTGCCCTAACAGAGCTAATTGATTAAGGGACTTGTGCTCTGGTTATGTGAGAGATGATTGAGCTGACAAAGCAGTGGGTTGCTCCTGCTGATAGGGAGGCTTGTTAGTCAAAGTCGTAATGAGCTCCACTGAACGAAGAGAATGGCAGTAAATCACAATTTCTTGTGCTGTACTTTCCTGTCTGTAAGTCATCTGAATACAGAGCCTATGTGTAAATCAAAACAGGTTCTTGTTTGTCCTAAAGTCACATTTCAAATTGCCTTTAACGTTAGGGTGCTTTTCAGCATCACTTAGAGGGATAATGATGTTAATTACCTTTGTCTTTTTTTTTTTTCCAGGGTACTGCAAACTACTTGCATTTTTAAATTATTTTTATTTTTAATGAAAGTAACATATCCTAGGGCCAGAAAGGATCAGTCAGAAAGGACCAAGGTGTTCAAAACAACAGGCTGAACCTGCACGTCTTGCAGAATTTTTGGAAGCTGGAATGAAACAGTAACATTCACACAATTTGCTCAGGGGGGATTTCAAACTGGGTGACTGTAGGAAAAATAAGGAATCAAATGCATATCCAATTACAGTTCCTGAAATTATGTGTGCTGCAGATTAATCTCCTTTAAGATGGTGGGAACTGACCCACTCTACCCAAGATTTCTAATTAAGGCAGTCAGTTACAGAATCAGTGGCTGTTCTTCACTAAGACCTTCAATTTGTGCTGTTGGCCAGGGCAACAGAGTAACTTTGTCAGCTCACAGCATGTGGGCAGTTGCCATTCAGAGAGGGGTTTTGCACCTGTCTTGCAGGTTTGAGGATGTCTGCTGAGAAATGAGATTGATGGTGGTTTAAGTTCAGTGACTTACATCCTGAAGAGGAGTTGTACTTAGAAATATAACCCAGCACCTCCTTACTCTTGACTTCTTCAAGAACCTGTTCTGACTCTACCACACCCTGAACAAGGTGGGGGGGAAGAACCTCCTTGAAAACCCCAATAAAAATAGCTCTGTGAATGCCATTTCTGAAGACAGAAGGAGAGAAAACAAACAGATGCACTTTGCTGACCCTTCATTCTCTTCCCCCACACTCTCCTCCCACAACAGCTTAGATCGTTAAGCTCCTGTATAATTATAACTTGGTCCAAGTCACACTAATTCTGTTTACTGGCCACAGTGAAGGCTATAAATACCTAATCATTTCCTTACACAGAGGCTACTTCCTGCTGGTGGTTTGCAGTTGCAAAGGACTCAATCCTTCAGTGAGCTCCCTGTATAGCTGCTCACCCTGTATGAAGGAGCCTTAGTCCAAACTGGTCCCCTGCCTTGGTACATTTATTTTCACAGATTCCTCCTTCTGTTTTTTCGAAAGGGCATGATGTCATTTTCTATAAACAAATTGCTTAGAAAGACTATTTTCAATCCACATAATGACATAATTAAATGAAAAGGGACTGCTGTTGTAATGGGCAGTTGAAGCCACAGCACTGAAAGGTCTTACTGACAAATAGGTCCTAAGCATAAATTGACTGCAAACATAGCAATGGTTAATTGATGGTAGTATAGTTAATACCAAGTATTCTTTCCTCAACATGGAATGCAAAATTTCCTTCAGTAAAATTCCCTTCAGTAATCTTAGGACTATGCAGAAATTGAAACGTTGCCTGCAGTATAAGATTCATGGGCATGCTAGCTCCATCCAACACACTTCTCTGTAGGAGGGAATAACTGGGAAAGTGGAGTTGAGAGAGAACCTTCCCAATTCACATTATCGTGGTCTTGTGAAGTTCTCATATGTAGAAGGCTTGAAATAAGGAGCTACCCAAGTTCTAGTAGGACTGACATGGCTCTTACTCTTTGGGGAGGGGGAGATGTAGTAACAGTTGTGCAAAATGCTGTGAGACTGCTTGTGGAGAAAGTCTCAAAATTCAGTGGATGGCTTCCTTGAGACTGAGCATTCAGAGATGGTATTCTTGCCTACTTTAGGCTCAGCAATTCCAAGAAGCTTGTCCATGAGCTCCTACTTTCTCTGTGCAAGCAGAAAGGGCAGAATCCCAAACCAAGAAAAACTGACTAGATGCACAGCAGCTTCACCTTCACTGCCGATTTCAGAAACACCCACGTAGTGTCTAGAGTAAATGATTTCTGCCTTTTCTCTCTTCTCATTTATGAAAGCTGATCAAAGCTATAATCAAATAAGGTTAGACTGCATTTTGCCAATGTTTTCCCAGAGCAGCTGGGTAAAGTGTGAAAGATACTGGGTTCATGGAGGGCAGGTCCTGCTTGATGAACCTGGTCTCCTTCTATGAAAAGAAGATCCACTTAGTGGATGAGGGAAAAGCTGTAGATGTTGTTTATCTGGACTTCAGCAAAATCTTTGACACCATTTAGAGAACAGTACATTTAGACTGGATATTAGGAACAAGTTCTTTATTATGAGATTGCTGCAACACTGGAACAGGTTGCCCAGGGAGGTAGCTGAAGCCCCACCCCTGGAGATATTCAAGGTCAGGCTTGACAAGGCTCTGAGCAACTTGATCTGGTGGAGGATGCCCCTGCTATCTGCAGGGGAGTTGGACTAGGTGACCTTCAGAGGTCCCTTCCAACTCAAACCATTCTATGATTCCCCACAGCATACTCCTGAAGAAACTGACTGCTTATGGCTTGGAATCGGTGGATGCTTTGCTGGGTTAAGAACTGGTTGGATGGCTGGGCCCAAAGAGTGGTGGTAAATGGAGTTAAATCCAGTTGGTGGATGGTCACTAGTGGTGTTCTCCAGGGCTCAGTACAGGTGCCAGTTCTTTTTAATATCTTTTTTAATGTTCTGGACAAGGGAATTGAATGCCCCCTCAATAAGTGTGTAGATGACATTAAGTTGATTGGGAGTGTTGATCTGCTTGAAGTTAGGAAGGCTCTGCAAAGGGATCTGGACAGGCTGAATTGGTCGACTGAGGTGAGTTTATGAGGTTTACCAAAGCAGGTTTATCCTGCATTGGATCACAATATCCCCATGCAATGCTACAGCTTGGGAATTAGTGGCTGTAAAGTTGCCTGGCAGAACAGGACCTGGGGGTGCTGGTTGACAGCCATCTGGCCAAGTCAGAAGTGTGCTCAGGTAGTCAAGGTCAACAGCATCTTGGCCTGTATCAGGAATAGTGTGGCCAGCAGGAGTGGGAAAGTGATTGTGCCTCTGTACTTAGCACTGGTGAGGCTAGACCTTGAATATGGTGTTCAGTTTTGGGCCCCTTGCTATAAGAACATTGAGTTGCTGAAGTGAGGACAGAGAAGGGAAACAAAGCTGGTGAAGGGTCTAGAGATTAAGTCTCAGGAGAAGCAGCTGAAGGAACTGTGATTTTTTACTCTGGAGATGAGGAGGCTGAGGGCAAATCTGAAAGAAGGTTGTAGTGAGGTGGGTGTTGGTCTCTTCTCCCTAGTCTCAGGTGATAGAATGAGAGGATATGGCCTGAAACTATGCTGGGGAGGGTGGGGTGGGAGGGGTGTTAGATCTGATATTAGGAAAATTTCTTTAATGAGAGAGTGGTCAGACATTGGAATAGGTTGCCCAGGGAGGTGGTGGAGTCACCTTCCCTGGAGGTGTTCAAGAAATGTGTGGACATGGCACTTCAGTACATGGTTTAATGGCCATGGTGCTGTTAGGTTGATGGTTGGACTCAATGATCTTGGAGGTCTTGTCCAATCGAAACAATTCCATAATTCTATGACTCTATACTAGTTACATGAGGAAGAATTTTGAAGCTCTTTAATAAAAGTGTCAAAGCAGCAGTGTCTAATCTACTCTCTAAGCTACAGTCAAAGAGTTACACAAAATACATCACTCCTGACAGGATGTACAGAGGCTTGCTATGCTCTGGTGTTTGAAGTGATTCTGCTTTCATTTGAAATGTTTTTAATACTTCTCTATCTAGGTGGGCATGAAGGCTAATAGTTGTAGTCTTTGTGGCATTTGATATTACTGATGCCCCAACTGAATCTTTCATTGGAGCATAGACTTTACCTAGTTTTAGTTAAATGGGATATTCATGACAGAAGTAACTTTAAAATACAATAATACCTTGAAATCTATGAAGAACTGTCTGGGATAGTAGCTAGAGAAAGATCCATTTTGACCAAACCTGTATGAAACCTGGATTTGCAGTAGAATGATACTGACCTAAAAGTCCCTCTGCATTCAGTTTCTGGATAACGATGCTTTGTTGTAGAATTAATGACTGAAAAAGTTCCATTTTAATCTGGACAACTTAGTGATTGTTTTGTTCTCCTGTATTCTGTGCCTTTGCATGTCTCCCTACATTCCTACAGTCTATATATCACCTCCTGCAAGGCCTCCTAACATCTGTCATGTTTTTTCCTCCCAACTCGTGGAGGTGGAAATGCAGTGGATTTCCCTGTGGGCATTTTTTTAATCATTTATTTTTCATTATTACATGCAGTTCTCTAGAAGAAACAAGGCAAAGAAGTGGGGATGTGGTTTGTGTTGGACGGATATTTGTTTAACAGACTGAATGTAAGACTTTGAGTCTCCAACACAGCCAGCATTCTTCCTCCTTGACCCCATCCTTTCTCTCCCCAGGAGATACCCATGAAGTCAGAAAGGAAGAGTGACCTATTCCAGCTGTCAGCCAGAACTTGCAGCTGGTCTTTTAAAATAAGGTTGCTGAGATGTGGTGTGACTACTATTTTACCTTTAATTCAGCTTTAATTTCAAACAGCCTTCCTTCATGTATCACTGGATGTAGTAGCAATGCACTGTCAACAATGAGCTGTGAGTCAGTTTATCCATTCGATTTATCTAACTGTTTAACATTGGAAAATATATATTTGAAGAGTGCTGTTAATCTAAGGCAGAGATACAGTTCATCATCATAAGAAAGAGTTTAAGCTTTTCTTGTACTTGTACTCTGCCTGATGAGAAGACTGCTTAGCAGAGTAACATGATGCAGAGTGGCCCAGAAGAGAGAAAACCAGAATTTGTTTTCTGTCTAAAAAAACTGAAAAAAACCCTGAGAATGGTGGTGAGATATCTAACACAGATTCCATATTCTCTTTTCAATGTAAGCAAGGCTTGATTGTTTATTAAATTAATATAAATTAGCAATTTTATGTAAAAACCTCACACTTTTGAAGCCAAATCCTTGATTCAGTCTCAGGCATGGTGCCACAACTGTTATCTTCATCATTAACCATTGCACAATAACTGTCTGTGTAATGACAGTGATTAGCCTTATTGGGGCTTTTCCATCTCATCTCAGAACTTTCAGGTTCTGCATTTTCTTGCTGTGTTGTTTAGAGGAAATAGTAGACAAAATGGTTCTATATGGATAGCAAGATTTTTCAAGCTGCAAAAAATAGAAAAGGAAGAGTGAGAAGTTATTATCTGAGAATTTAAACAAACAAATGAAAATCCCACATTCATAATATTTAAGACATCATGCACCAAGTTGAAAAAGAGGGACAGGCACTGTTTCTGAGTGATTAACACCTTTACAGGTTCAGTGTAAAATTCAGAGAGTCAAGGAGAGATATTTCTAGAGAGGTTGTGGAGTTTTTGTGCCTTTAAAATGAACTTTAAATCCCTCTCCCTCCTTTTCTTTAGCTTCTGTGATAGGGTACCCTGCATATGTAATAGTGTTTGACAATGGGGACATGCCAGGAGAGGTAGTTTGTAGAAAGCTGATTCTATTTTAATTACATTTCTTAGCAAACTAAGAAATATCTTCTGAACTCAAGCCAAATGTGTTACTTGGAGTATTAGCACAGGGAGCTGACTGGCACATTTATTTGGGTGTTTTACTCGTTTGTGTGATTACCTAGCATTTATGTGCTGCAATGGATATACAGAAGTCAATGTAAATCAAGAATATGCAAACTTCACAGGTACTTCAGCTGTTGCAGCTACTTATCCAGTTGTTGTGAGTGCCATTATTTACATGGATCAGTCTAGCACAATTATGGTATGATGCAAAGCCTGTGACAGTCATTGTAATATTCTGTACTCCATCCTCCTTGCCAGGTCAACCTATAGTTTTTTGCTTTCTTCCAAACTCAGTATTATCTAATCCACAAATCACTGTTGTTCCAACAGTTCAAGTCAAACAAACAAATAAATAAGAGCTTAAATGATGAAGAGAGGAAAAGTCTTGTCCAGTTGAATGAATAATTTAAAATGTAGTTTGGTACGGAGAGGGATGTGTTTGAATCTGGGAAATAAAGAGTGGAAGAAATGGCAGTTGCATAAATAATTGATAAAGTCTCAGTAGCAGTCTTTTTGTTGCAGAGACTGAGGGAAATAAGGAAGCAATGCTTTTCCCTTCACTTCTCATATGGACTGTAGTGACTGATCCTTTAGGCAAATGCTTGCATAACTGTGACGTAAGAGGAGGAGGACTTTCCAGTGGTGACTGCAGTAGGTAAGGCAGTTCTTGGCTTATCTGTATTTTGATCTGGAGGACAAGTGCTGTGCACTTAGTTGTGCAGCATAAAGGAGAATGCTTGTTTTCACCATGTTTCCTTAAAAAAGATTGATCTTTGACTTCTATATTACAAGTAATCTGTACTGTTGAATCAAATTTTAAGTGTCACCTCTACTGCTCTCACTTGAAAAGTCAGACATGGTTTGTCCTGTAAGGTCAGCAGTCACCATGATACACCAGCTAGGGTCAAGCAAGATCTTCCCTAGGTGGGCCACAATAATGATGCTGAGGAATTTCTTCAGTTCATTATATCTCAGACTGGGGCTTCCACAATGTCGCTTAAATCATGCAGGTGTATGGTAATTCTGATCATGGATTATTCACTTACATCTAACAAAGGAAACAACTTTCTCTCCTTATGTCTAACCTCCTAGACAAGAGGTATGAAGAAGACTTAAAACTTCTCCCATACTCCTTGGTGTTTCCTAATGGTATCCACATATGTTATGATACTGTTTTGTTTTGGTTTGTTTTTGGAAGATTTTCTGTCCAAATCCCCCATGACTCAATGCTGCTTTATTTAACAGTCATTTGTGTAGCCATCTCCAGTATTTGCCACATGGCAATAAAGTTACCTAAGCCACATATAGCTACATCTGTCTCAAATCAGGTAGGTAGCACCATTTTCTCCTGTTTCCTGCATACATCGAGCAGTTTTATTCATTCAGCAAGATTTTCTGCATAACTTTCTGCTGGACCTTTGTTTTTGCAATGTTACAGAGAAATAAGATCAAAACTAGCAAAAGACTGGGGAAAAAAATAGAGGAACCACAGCACACTACCTAATAAGCAGCGCAATGTCAGTGGGATTGTTGACTTTCCCAGCTGATTATACTTCATTTTTGCAAACACTTTTTAATATAGACCATACTGAAGTACTAATACTGTGCTCAACTTCAGCTGCACTTTTGCTAAAGTCAGAATTAGAGTCAGAGTATGCATGAAGAATCATTTGATACTACATGATGCTCTGCTTTTCAGAAAATACATGGGTAGACAGCATCATTCATTGTTACTTAACTGGAACAGATTAGGTAGAGGAAAGATCACCCTCTCTGGTGTGTATCTCTCATATGAGACTATTTGTCTTACTCCTGAAGAAGAGGTGTTCATGAGAATATTGCCATCAAGCTGCTTAATAAAACCTTTTCAAAGCAATCAGTGTGTGAAGATTAAAGCTTTTGTCATTGAGTAGCACTATCTAGCAGTCAAAAAATTGCCTGCAGATTTAAGACTTGCTACATAACAGTGAAGGCTAATCATGTTGGACTGAGATACAAGAATATATGTTTCCTATGTGAAGATTATATAGTTTAGATCAATTCATTAACTGGTGAACATCTAACAGATGTAATTTCTTCCTGTGATGGAAAGACAAAATTCTTGACCAGGGCTGATTTTATACCAACAGGACTCCACAGTGCATTATGTTAGGTTTATGTTTGCAGGGTGCAATTTTAAAGCTAACATTTATTACTGGTTAAAAATTTACATGTTTACATTCCTGTTTTCTTGCCCCTATGACTTTCTAAGATAACAGGACCAGGACTAGCCACTGTGCAGTGATACAATCATCACAAACCAGCGAGTTTATAAGCTCTGCTTGGAGAATTAAATGTATTGACAATCACTGCTTCTATTCATATCTCTGTAATATATACAAGAGGAGGTGTTTTTATTGGAAAAAAATTAGCAGCTAAAGTTCTGCCTTTGTTTTTTGTTTATTTGTGGGGTTTTGTTTGGTTGGTTTGGTTTTTAATAAAAAAAAAAAAAGGGGGAGAATGAAGCCCTTGAATCAAAGTGTCTTTGTTGCTGTATTTAGGAACACTCAGATTCCAGCATGAGCAGAAGTGGGCACAGCATTTCTTATCCTTCAATGTAGTCAAAAACTTAGAAATGAGCAGGAGACCAGAATTGTGTAACTAGGCTTCCTGTAAATGTCTAGGGTTGATTATATTTGGTAGTAAGTAGTCTGACACCCAGACTATTGAGAAGCACCAGTATTCCAGAAGAACTACCCTTTTAGTTGTTTTGCTGCTGGTATTGTGGTGTTCAGAGTGCAATAACCAAAGAAGCTTCCAACTCTGACTGATACTATGATAAGAACCTCATGGTACTGAACAGCTATAAAAAAACCAGTGTAGACAGGTATGAAGTGATGCTCCACGGGCAGGCAGAGGGAACAACTCCTGTCATACACACACAGTACTGTTTGTCTTTCCATATTTCTGAGGGATAGGATATAGGTGTTATTATAGTTACCTGTATCATTGTCAGTAATGGCCAGTACTCTTATGATACTGCTTCTCCTCCTGCACTTCTTTTTTCCACTTAGTGCTTCCCCAGGTCTACCTCCAAAAAAGATAATAAAACTAAAGGAACAAAGATCAGAGGTATGTAATGACTTCTGAGTAAGAAATAATATAAAGATTTCAACTATTCAGGCTACAAGGGAGAAAGCTCATGAGGAATACACCTGAAGTGTTGTGGCCTGAGCAATCAGCCCTGAACCAAACTGCCCTGTAGTTGAACATTTCAACCAAACTCTAGATATTGTTAGTGAAGAGACATTTTAGGGTGTTGGGTAGTGATAGGACTAGGATGAATCCAAGCTAGAGGAGGGTAAATTCAGATTGGATGTTAGGAAAAAGTTCTTCACCGTGAGGGTGGTGAGACACTGGAACAGGTTGCCCAAAGAGGTGGTGGAAGCCCCATCCCTGGAGGTTTTTAAGGCCAAGCTGGTTGTGGCTCTGGGCAACCTGATCTAGTGTGAGGTGTCCCTGCCCATGGCAGGGGAGTTGGAACTAGATGATCCTTGAGGTCCCTTCCAACCCTGACAAGTCTGTCATTCTGTTTCTTGGATTATCATTTTAAAATATGGTAAGTAATGTGGTCATGCCCTCATGTGATCAAGTGAATGAAATAATCCAGTTAGAGGTTGCATTTTTGTGATGAGCTGTCACAAACAGTACTAAAGCTTTGAAGGGCAAGTTTTTAATTATCTCAGTAAAAAGGTACCACAGAGCAATGAGAAAGTTAAAGAATCATGGAGCTAATCTTGCTAGGGTGGTGATACCAACCTTCAAGGAAAGAGGTGTAATTGTCTTCTGGAGAAATGGCCAGAGGTTTAGGTCCCTTTTCTTCACCACTTTTTTGGGCACTCTAGGCACACACATTGCTACCTTTTTCTCTGTTCATATTTCTTTCATTTTCCCACTCCACGCAGAGCATTGGAACTACCACAAAATCCCTCATTTTTAATATGATTTTAGTAAATTCTCTCACAGTATCTCTATACCTTTGTTTTCTGCATTACAAAACAACATAGTATTCTTTTATAGCCCAGGGCCAACTTCTTTACTTCCCTTTCAATCCTCCTTAGCAGTCAGGAAAGGGAAAATGAAACCTTGAGACATTTCTCCTTTACTCTCCTACATATGGCCGCAGCTTTTTATAGCCCCGGACGTGATGTTACCTGGGCCTTTTAGTACACTCTCTGTAGGCTTGGTCAGTGCTCTTTAGTCCTTTTTACAGAAAATCTACCCCACTACTCCGTGTTTAAAATTCTGGATACTGTAAATGCAATATCCAGGTGTTGGTGTAGTACAACCCCAGAGTTCCTTGAAGCTCAAGAAAACCAGTATCTTTCTTCAGAACAGCACAACTAAATTTCTGATGGCTCCTAAGTCTCTGTGTCGCAGAGTTTCTCACTGGAAAGAGAAGGAAATACAGCTGGTTCATGAGGCTAGTACAGCCAACCATGTGCAGTCCTGAAATAGCCATACAGTAGTGAGTGCTATGACTGCTGCTTTTCCAGCTGCTCTGTACAAAATTGATGTGATGATTGTCTCTTCCTTGCAGCTAATGTGGCATAGTACTTAGAAGCTATGATTTCTGTCTTCTTCTGGCATATTCTAAACTTCCAGATCTTGAGCTGCCTGAAGGAAGTTTTTCTTTGGAAAGATAAGTATAGGCTAGTCAACCTCTTGCAGCTTGAAAAAATCTAGTGCTAAATATATATTCAATAGACAAAAAGAACCGGTAATTTAGTTTAGTATCTTGATGAAAGGGAACTACTAAGTATGTTTAGCCTGCTGAAACTGGTGTGAGGCTGCTATAACCTCCCTGGTAAAGTCCCAAAACACAGCATAAGAGTATTAATTCTCAGGAACTGACAGGTTGCTAATGGTCACATAGTTCAGATTCACTCTCCTACATATGTGTCTATGAAGATACAAAAGCTTGGCAGAAGGTTATCATAGCTATTTGGGGCTTATGGTTTTTTAGACTCAGTTTGACAATTGATCTGCAAAGATCACACAGTATCTAGAGTGCAGGTTGCAGGAAATGCTGGGCTGAGAGTTATGTCTGCCATTCTCTGGAATTTCATCATGAGACGTCTATTTGGAGGTTAAAGCATCTTTAAAACCTCTAGTGTGAGGTGTCCCTGCCCATGCAAGGGGGTTGGAACTAGATGATCCTTGAGGTCCTTTCCAACCCTAACAATTCCATGATTCTATGAATAAGTCCTGGAGCCTAGAACTTTGTTTAGAAGGCAGGCCCCTGGAAGTTTGGGGTTTCAGAAGTTTGATGTTTATTTTTCTTGTACTCCAGAAATAATCCCTGCAGACCAGAATCTAGTATTGTATTATCATTGGTTTGTCACTGCATGGATCCTTCATTTTGGAGGAGAGTCTACTCTTGCATTGCAGTCTAGTCTCCATTTAGAAGGCAGTCATCAACTTCACAGTCTCTGCTCCCAAGATGGTATCATAAAAGGGAGTAATAATCTGAAAAAGCACATGTCACATGATGACTGAAGGTAGAGTTTGAGGCTGGTTGTTAGCAGAATCTCTACAAGATGTAAGCTGGTGCTCTGGGACATCAGCTATGTATTTTGCCATGGGTTAGTTGTTTAGGTTGGTTGGATTGGTTGATGGGTTGGAAGCAATGATCTTGAAGGTCTCTTCCAACCTGGTTTATTCTATGATTCTATTCATAAACCCATGATGCAAATCTATGTGCACATGTAAATCTGTAGTTCTTGCACTAAGAAGGTTTCCCTGACAGTGGCAGTGATCAGAGTCTATACTGGCTTGTGAGCTAGCTTAGATTTATTTGGTCTTTTTGATGGGTAAGTAGCATTAGTAGCATTTTGTCTTAATATTAGTCTGCTATAGGTAAAGTTAGGGTTAATCAATTACTAGGTACTTTAAATATTTCAGCTTTCTTGTTCAGCCTAAGTGGCCTAGTGTGCCCCTCCCAAATTCAAATGAAATGTAAAGGGATTATCAGAGCCTGTCTGCTCATTGGGGGTGCTTGTGGCATGCAGCAAGGAGCCAGGCAGTGGTACAACATCCTGGCATTGTTTGTCCTCTCCCATGTAACCTCAACCATTATTTACACTTACTTGAACCGCCACATGAGTGTCACTGACGTCCATCTTTCACAAGGGCTGGACACTTCAGCAGCTAGTTCAATAATTTAGTCCCAGGGAGGCAGGAATAGGCTTTGGCTACAGCCATGCTTTTGTAACCTTGGCCTGAGGGCAGCTGTGGCTTGGGCTTGTTGCATGCCTTCAGAGGGGATGGTTACCTAAATGTGTCCTATGGAATTCTCTTAATGCTATGCTCAAGATTAGCCAAGGTAGTAGGAAAGAAATGGTTACTCCTTGTAATAATCCCTTTTTCAGGGACACACAAAAAAAAAAAGAAGGGAGACTTTAAGCTCTTTTATCTTTTTTTTGTTGTTGTTTTTGTAGTTTTAAGTATTGTACTAATCCTTCTGTCATTTGTCTTTAGTCCTAGCCTTTTTCTTCCTTTCTTTTAATCCTCTGCATTTAGGCCCCACACTTTGGCCACTTTGTTGAAAAGCACTTCTTTCAATTTGGTGTTACTTCAACATTTGTTATGTCATCCTGTATGCCTGATACTGGTGTTTCTGTCTCTTGTTACCTCCGGCAGGCACTGGAGTAGCTTAAAGCCAAAATGTCCAATAGTCCGGTATTAAAGCTAATATTGTAGTTTTAGTCTCTAGGTAGCTTCCCTCTTCCTTCAGTCTTGATGTATATATTGGAGGGTAACCAAGAGAATCTTCTTTGTGTACTTTTTTTTTTTAGTTATTTATCATTCACCACTAATAAGACTTAGGAAGCAATGTACTCATCTCTACTACTTTCTAGTGGTACTGACATGGCCTACATAAAGCACTAACTGACTGAAAAACATTTTGGTTAACAAACAGAATGACCAAGACTACTCATTTCTTGTTTTTTTCCAGAATTTTATTTGGCAAGCATGATAGGTGTCTGTGGGAGGAAAGAAAAGGAGTTAAATTTGGGAAAATACAGGATGAAGCTTGAAAGGGTGTGTTCTCAAAGATGTGTGCACATGTGTCACACTTGCAAATTGGGTAATTGTATATTTAGTTTCCTGTCTGTATACATGTGTGGGAGCAAATGTACGGTTTGTCTGCAATAAGGGAGATGCCTGCACCAAAGGCATCATCATTTCTCAGTTTGTTTTGAACCCAGTGCACTGGCTGAACTTACTGTGTAAGCCACTACGGTGACTCAGATATTCAGTCCCAGTTTTATGTCTGTGTAGCAAATCCTGGTAAAAATTGTTAAGTTAAATATATTTTGGAGCATGCTAGCACCCATTAAGCAAGAATACACTGGTGTCTCTTGAAGGCCTCTTATTCTCAAGCCCTAGAAGAGCTTGGCTAACAGCAATCTTACACCACTGTGAGGAATAGAATGGAATGGAATGGAATGGAATGGAATGGAATAGAATAGAGTAGAGTAGAATAGAATAGAATAGAATAGAATAGAATAGAATAGAATAGAATAGAATAGAATAGAATAGAATAGAATAGACCAGGTTGGAAGAGACCTTCAGGTATGTCCTTGGTACAGCTTGTGTCCTTGTTATGGAAAAATACCCCTACTGCTATATTTTTCTTGTAGAAACTGTCACTTGGATGCTTGATATAAGGCTGGAAGTGTAGGAGCTGAATGGAAGAAGAGAGGACATACACAGGTCAGCATTCAGTGACAGTGAGGAGAGACAGAAAGCTTGTAAACAGTTTGTATCATGGTTAACAAAAAGAATAAATTTGATGCTGGTCGTCATGTTTCTATTCTGTATCCCCAGCCTCCCACCTGGTGATACTCATCTTCTGTTTGGAGTCCTTCTGGTCATAATTATGGAAAAAAAAGTTATTTCTGATACACCAATAAATGTGCTCACTCGCTAGTCCTAAAAAACAACTCCCTGCAATTATGACTGTGGTGACTGCACATACTGAGTGATAGAGTCAGTGCTGAAATTTTTGTTGTCATAACTAACCTTTTAAAATGTAGAATTTAAAATAAGCACCATGCTTGGTTTGTTGTTTGCACTTCAGATACTTCAAAACACATACTACAAGTTAAAAACTCATTTCTGCCATGAAAATGGATGATATGGGTATTTGGTGGAATAGCATTTAGGCTTTTTTGTTTCTGTCCTGTGTATGTTATTTATGCTGGAAAGGCATGGAGTACTGAAGTTAGCATCCTATTTCCTGCATCTGCTGGACTTTGAAATTAACTTGAGAGTCAGTATTTTTATTGTCAGAAGCGCAGAGATAAATAAATGGGAGTTAAATGTCTCTTGCTTTTTACTACAGAGTTGAAACAGGATGTGCTACCCACAGAACTTACTTGGCCACCTAGGCATACATTGTCTTTTTCTTACCTAAAATTAAGTTTAGACATGAACATCTTTATTCTAAGGTACAAACATCCCTCCTGATTAGTTTATGGAATTAATTAAACTCTAAGTCCACACTCTAATACTTCTCTGAAGGCTGTGGAATCTTTGACAAGCTAGAGAACATACAAAACTGCGGCTGTAATATGACTGACTTCCTGGGGGAGAATTTCCAAGCTTCTAGAGAGGATTTGGCAAAATGCCAGCCTGACTCTAATACACTTACATTTGATTATTTTTATAGAAGCTCTTTAAGGATCGATGTAATTGTCACTAGTGCAAGTATGTCTATTGTCATCTGCTACACACTTGATAGGTTTGCTATGGCCCCTAGAGGATTTTGGCTTTGGGCTGAGTCTCTGTTCAGGCCTGCCTAGGGCTCTGCAACTCAAGGACTTAGACTCTGCTCCTCAAGAATTGAAAGCACACTGGGAAAGCTTCAGTCTTGCAAACAGATGTTTTATTTCCCATAGGAAGTGATAGCTGCAAATGTGGGAGGTTTTTGGTTTGTTTTATTTTGTTGTTTGTTTTTTTTTTTTCCCCTCTAAATCACTTAAAGCTGTTTGAGAAAGAAGTTACCATGCCCAAAGCCTGCCTCAGTTTTCCCACTGTTGTTCTAGGATATGTTTAATTCAGAACCATGCCCGTTCAGTCAGACAGAACAAGGTTCCTTCTCTCGAAGAGCATGAATATACTGTCCTTCTTGGTAAGGTGACCTGTAGTTCTTAAAGCAGCCAAAACTGAAGGAAGGTGAATGCAAGAAATGTCTGCTAGTTCTTCCTGGTTTCTCTTCACTAGTACCTTGAAATTTTCTTTCACTTCTGTGAAAATGTCACTGCTTTGGTAGCAGCCTGGTGGTTACATTCAACTGGTCTGGTTCCTTTAAGCCTTAAAGTCATTCTATCAGTGTGAATTGATCTCCTTTTAAACAAAAAGCTTTATTTATACTGTTAAACAAAACAAAAAGTATATTGTCCTTGGTCTTGCTGAGAAACAATGAGACCTTTGTGATGGATCATGAAGTGAGGAGGGGAAATAGTTACCTGAAACAATCAGCCTACATCAGCTGTATGCTGTGCTCAAGTTATTCCTGCACAGGTTTGAATGTGTTGCTCCATGGTATCACAGTATCACAGTATCACTAAGGTTGGAAGAGACCTCGTGGTGATGCACTGTATTAAATTCTGTGTGGAAAAGACATCTTTCTGGGCTAAATAAATTATCTTCTGGCTAGGTAGTTATGCCTTTCAGCTGAGCAGGAGAAAGGTGGTAAGATGAAGCAAGTATGGCTCTGTACTGAAGCAGTCAGTGTGGGAATGAAACCCAAAGGGCAAATCTTGGGCAAAGCAGCCAATCCCAACCACACTCAGAGCTGAACAACTTACTGTCACAACTTAAACTCCTTTAGGATTTACTTATTTCAAATGCTGGAGATCTAAACCTCATCTAGACAGGTCCTGTGGGTTTTGATACGGTTAGATCCTGTGACTTCTAAAAACTGCAGGGTTCAGTGATACACAATGCTTCCTGCAATGTATGATGCTACATCTTTACCTGGCTTGTTCCCAGGAGCTAAAACCTGCTGTTTCAGTGGCTCAAAACTCCAATGTACCTGTGCTCTATACCAGGTGTTAGTAGTCACTATTGCAAGTCCTCAGGCTTAAATTAAGTAATGTGATGCTGCTTCTGTGTCTTCTCCTTAAATTCACTATAATGTGATGGTAACAAAGTAGTAACTGTTAGTGAGTCTGCTTGTAGTTGTACTCATACATATATGACTTGAATATGTGCATGTGTATATATAAGTATACTGAAGGCCAGATGTACACTTTTTATCTGCTTGTGCAGTGAAGACATGTGCATGCACAATTTGATATGCTTGCATCAAATGTAGCCTCTTCCTACTGTCCTAACAATTTCCATTCTGGATAGTAATGGTGGTGTGAGATGGAAGAGTGAGGAGAGGAACCTGTCACTTGTCTATGTGAGCTTAGCTCCAAGAAACTTGAATTGAAGCTGAGAGATGAGATTTCATTAGCCAAGTGAGGCTGTTCCTCTCATCTTTCCCCTTCTTCCCTCTGCCTTAGCTGCATTGGTCTGAGTAGGAGTGAACCCTCTGCTGATTGATGCTTTCTGTGATACACTGATCTGCTCTTCCCCCCCCCCCCCCCCCCCCCAAGTTAAAACACAGCCTAGTCTTGGCATATGACTGTTACTCAGACAAGTCTATACCATGTCTTTAATATTTTAATTTCTTAAGGGGAATTCCTTCAAGTAAGCAACCTGTTTCATGCTCTGGCTGAATCTTCCCACAAGTTCCGAACATGGGTTTTGGTTCTATCATGCTCTGTAGCCTTTCTCCCTAAGAACACAGACCTGCAACTGCTCTCTGTCTCTCTTTGGAAGAGCAAGGCTACCTCTGAATGGCTCATAGCTTAATTTTCCCAGATTCAATCCCTATGCATTTAATTCTGATTGGTTTTTGCATCTTTGTTCTCCTGTTAGCAGTTTCAAAGAAATCAGTAAAATGCTAAAACCTGACATGTAAAATACACAGACCAAGACCAGCCACTTGGCACTTTTCCTGCAGCTCTGAAGAATCAGCTGAGCTGAGGCAGTTTCACAATGTTGGTTTATTTTTCTTCTTTTTGATTCTTGTTTTTTGAGTCTTGGAACTGTATCTAGGAAATCTAGCTCTAGGTAACAGTGGCGGTGTCTGTAGTGGAACCAAATCTCATCTGTGGCAGAATTTTCAATTCTGTTTGTCCTCTTTAATCCTTCCAGTAGTTATGAAAAGTTCACTACAACCTCTGTTTCTTGAGCCTGATGAAAGATATGAGGAAATCTGACCAGTAGATGAAAGAGCCAGAAGAAGAAATATTTCTTAGCAGAGAAGGTAACCAGTGAAGTTTAATAACTGGCTACTGTTTGTATTTTGTAAAGCCCAAGTTTGTTTTGGGCTGTGAGAGACTTTATGTTTAGGGCAAAAGGTTTCGTGAAAGAGAAACAAAGCTAGAAAGTGTTTCAATTTTTCAGGGCTTTGATACAAATATGTTGCTATGTGACTTGGAAAACGCTACACCAATTTGCATCACTTGGAGAGGAGGTGACAATACCAAGGCATGAGCAGAGCTGTGACTGTTTAATTTCTTCCACATCATGGGAAGGAAAAATTGTGTTTGAGGTTTCTAATGCATTGCTGGTGAATTTTGGTACTTGCCATGATCACTGTGCTACCTGGGAAGTAAGAATTGATCAACAGGAAATATTTTTTTCTTTCCCTTCAATATCAAAATGCTTATCAGTCAGAATTCACCTTTGTCCCTACAGTAGCTGCTGGGTTGCTTTACACTGCTGTTATTATTGGTAAGGAAGTGAGGATTTCTATTAGTTTCCTGGCATGAAAGCTGGGTATTTTTTTTCTGTGCTGATGTGAAGAAAAATGAATATAGTGTGTGAAAGCTCATCTGAAAAACTTAATGACTCTCTGCTCTGCTTTTGGTCAAACAGTTTTTAGAGCTGTCTTTGCTGTCTTGGCAGGGGCACAGGAATAAATATGATCTTGTACAGAATCTTAATCCTTGCTGGGAAGCCCAAGCACAGTGCTCCTGTGAGCAGCAGAAACTACCACACATCAAGCATCAGTAGTTGGTCACTTGGCTGAGAGTAAAGCCAACACCTTCAGTCAGCCTTCTTGATAAGGCAGTTGATAATGGTCATCCAAGTGGATTAGGCCCTCTGGGAAGTGTGTCTCTGTGGCTCTTTAATAACTTAGATGATTTGCTTGCCTGAGGTACAGTTCTTCACAATAAAATCTTTTTTTAGACATAGTATTGTTTCTGCTTCTTCCTCTCCTATGCAACAAAACGCAGGGCTGAGTTTATTTTTAGTGCTTTGTGATTGATATCAAAGCCTTTGAAGTCAACTCTAAGATTAGTTACTAATTTGAAGTGTGTCAGTTAGAAAATGTCAGATATCAAAGGATTTTTTTTTAGCAAATACAGTAACTTGTGTTGTAGCTGTCTTCCAGCAAGCCTTATGGAGTATATGAGCTACAGTGTCAGCTGGTCCAAAACAGAGGGTGTAGTATAGTATAGCCAATGGAGAGGCTAGGATTTATTTAACAATCAGTGACTTCAGAAATAGAAGCACTTAGCAGAGGGGATGTCATGGCTAGTTATTTTTACAGAGTGGATGGTTATAAAAACATCTAGAATATATAGATAATTCTAGATATATTCTGTATGTTGAGGGTGCTGGATCCAGTATCCCAACAGAGCGGAGGCTGCCATAGCTCCATGCTCTTTGTTCCAGCCACTGATGGGGCTGAGTGAGTATTCCATGTATGTACATGCACACACCACCCTGCACAACTACCACACACACATGCCCTGCTGACCATCAGGCCAGCCTGATCTAGTGTGGGGTGTCCCTGCCCGTGGCAGGGGGGTTGGGACTAGATGATCCTTGTGGTCCCTTCCAACTCTGGCTGATACTATGATACTATGAACACAGGCAGGTATGCAAATGGCAACAGTGGCCTCATGTTATTCTCTCTGGCTGAATAGTACGAAGGTCTCTTATTGTGAAACACTAATACATAATTATACGTGTACACAACATTCATTATATATTATTGAGATGTTAATTATGTATCCATAATTAATATATAATTATTTCTAGTAATTATAGAATTGCTGTCAATGGTTACCATTAATTATTACTAATATGGTTAAACATATAGTTATGTATGTACAATGACAATTTTTCCAACAGCTAGGCTTAGGCATGCAGACTACCAGATACCCACCCCTGGACTCCAGACTCTTCAGTTTTTAGCATGTGAACATATGAGCCCAAAGGCCCCCCAGCTCCCCTCCTGCTACTGGTACAGACCTCTTCATGCACACACCTTGCCAGGACCCCCTGGGTTCTTCAGATGGTAAGTCCACTCGGCTATTGGAGAGACACAAGCACATGAGGTGGGTCTCCGATTGACCCTCAGGCCCTACAGCCTTTTGATCAGCTGGGTGGACTCGACTGATTCTTCCATAGCCAGCTCCTCCAGTGATCTCACCTTTGAAGACAGACAGCCCATTGGCTCACAGGGTGCTTCACCTACTCACCATCATGCATTACTTGATACTTGCAAAGGGAGCAATGATATGCTCCCTTACAAACCTGTATTTGTGACAGTTGCAGGTCTCTGGAGTCCTGAATACACACATGCACCCAGAATAGAGAGTCATCCCCCCAAAAACCCAAGAGTTTGATGAGAAAACAGCTCTTTCTGTCCCACCTGGGAACTGTTGTGCTTCTTAAGAACTGAGAGGTACTGTTTAATCATTAAACACACAAGGAATGGTCTTCCCAGCAGAACATGATTTATCCTTTTCAACTGGTATGAAAATTTCCAAGCAGTGAAACTATTCCCCCTAGCCACCTGGGATAAATGTATCATACAATGAAAATGAAGGCTTACATGCAACTTGTCTAATTATTTTCCTTCTTTATCTAATTTCATATGCAAATTGATAGATGAGTGACACACTTGAGCACCACACTTTTTCTCCCCACCCTTTTTGGAAAACAATATCTTCTTATATATGAAGAAGAATAATACATTTATTCTGTACAGGACTATTTTTGGGAAGGAGTGAAAATGCTTCATGGGAACATCATAACAGGGCTCAGAGTGAATTTGTATAATAAAACTTGTAAATCCATAAGATTACTCACTAGCATTAGTACAATCCTGCAAGGAAATCAGCCCAAATCCTCTTCCTTTCTCTCCTTTGTTAAAATGTCAGAATGCAACTCATCAAACCTTAATCATTTTAATGGAAAAGAGGTTTATTTTCAGTTATGAATAGGGACTTTACTATGGCAAAATTGATAAATAAATGTGCCACATGCAAAAGATGAAGTTTGTCATTGAAAGGCATGGGTGACCCTTTAATGGGAAGGAGGAACAGCAGAGGGATAAGGGTCAATGGGAAGGAAAGTATTTGGTAGTCAGTAAGTGTACAAATAGTCATGTAGCCCCGTTGCCATGCATCTCCTTTGCACATGTTTGAAACAGAATTTGACATCAAGGAACATACCGCTGTCAAAAGTAAGAAAGGGCTAAACGTTGACCTTGCCTTAGGGCTCCTTTAAGCTTATTAAAGGGCATCTGTTGCCCTCTAGTGTTCCACCCTGCACTTCAGCTCCTACTGGTGAGTGCCTCCTCGGAAATACTGGGCAGGAAATGTGATGTGGCTGTAGGTGGAGCATTCAGTGGCATCAGGTGCACAAAGGACTGAGAAGGTTTTGTCTGGGAAACTTTACTAAATATATGTCTGATTTAATTTGGCTCCTCGTTCACATGAAAACTGAAGTAAACCAGACAGTGCTCTTGATTTCACTGAAACTTTTACTGTGATTGGGAATCGGGGGCAGTGCAAAGCCTTTCATTCTGAGGGAAGAGTTCAGTTCAAGGCACAGTTCAGTGGGCAGTTGAGTGATTTCCTCAGCATTTTGCTGGGTTTCTGTGTCCTTCCTTCAAGGGGAGTGTGCAAACAGATACAGAAAAACTTCTTACAGGGTTAAATTACCAATACTGAACTCTGAAATGTCATCTATGCACAGAAATGAGGAGAGATCTGAGTCACAGAAGGGGTTTATGAAGCTAGGCCCAGGTCACAGATGAGAATCAAAAATATGTGATTTTTGTTTTTAGACTGATATCAAGAATCCTAATGTAGCATGTATATATCACATGAGTTTATTGCCCAGTCACACTCATGCATTCTTTTAAGAAATCTTGCTCAGTCATAATCCTGAATAAATCCACGTGTGTTATGTGTTATAGGGAGCGTTGTTAAGGGGGGGGGTCGGGGACAGTTGTGGTTTTGGGTGTTTTTGTGGTCAAGGGTTTGGAGGTTTTTTTGTTATTTTTGTTTGTTTGGGTTTTGTTTGTTTCATGAACCACCACTTAAGATGCTGTGCTGTGCTCATGAGATCTCTCATTCAGTCAACAAGCTTTTGGTTTCTCCTACACCTGAATTCACAGAATCACAGAATGTTAGGGGCTGGATGGGACCTTGAAAGATCATCTAATCCAATCTCCCTGCCAGAACAGAATCACCTATATCAGGTCACACAGGAACACAGCCAGGTGTGGAGGGAGACACCACAACTCCCCTGGGCAGTCTGCTCCAGCATTCTGTCACCCCCACAGTGAAAATTTTTTTCCTCATGTTTCCTTTACCTCAACATGCACCTGTTACCCCTTGTCCAGTCATTGGGCATCACCAAAACCAGCCTGGCTCCATGCTCTTGGCACTCACCCTTTACATATTTACAAACACTAATGCGGTCACCCCTTAGTCCTCTCCTCTCCAAGCCAAACAGCCCCAGCTCCCTCAGTCTCCTCACAAGGAAGATGTTCCAATCCCCTAATCATTTTTTGTGGCTCTGTGCTGGACTCTTAAGCAGTTCCCTGAGGTCCTTCTTGAACTGAGGGGCCCAGAACTGGATACAATATTCCAGAGGCAGCCTCATCAGGGCAGAGAAGAGGGGTAGGAGAACATCTTTCAACCTACTAACCATAGCCCTTCTAATACACCCCAGAATGGTGTTGGCCATAATTTCTGGACTATAAATACAGTCCTGAAGAAAGATTCCACAAATGTTCCTAATTTGTGAGTAAACTAAATATTTTCTTATAAAGTTTCTGTTAAGGTTTGTGCCAAACCCTTCTGTTTTGTCACCAGCAAGCCCCCTCTCTTTCCAAATTTTGTTTCTAAATTTCCAAATTCTCTAATTCATCTAAACAGTTCAAATTGTCCTTTGCTAATAGCTAGATGCTTTAACTGCCAGATGTAGTAATGGTAATATGACTCTTGACTATGGGAATAACATAGTTGCTTATGAAAACTTAGAACTTCTTATGTCTCAGGTGCTACACTGAGGTATTTAACTGTTGTAATTTCCATCTACATTTTGCTCACTGTCTACAGTGCCATGAGGAGATTCCAGCAGTAGGTTTGGGAGTGAGGTGCTGTCAACAGCAACACCTCTTGTGGATTATGTAAAACAGAAGTATTCTGATTTTGCACTTTATTGGTTATGTCTCTGTGAAGCAAAAAAGCATTAGCACAGCAGGGAGGTCTTGCCAAGGCAATGTGAGAGTTGAAATGCGATCAAAAGTCTCTTGGTTACTTCCTTTCTTTTCATTCCTACTGAGTTAATGTAGGTGAATCTGCTCTGTGGGCCTGCTCTGTGAGTTGGCGCTGGTTAGGTACAGCTGGCTTTTAATGAATAGAGGTCATAGTGCCAAAAAGCCATCCCACTTCACATGATTATGTTTTTTCTCCACTCTTTCTGGAAGGAGGAGGAAATTTCCAAGCAAATGGGATATTTGCAGAATGTTTTGTACTTCATGCTATACCTTCTTTTCTGGAATATTATATGTGTCTAACAGGTGCAGACATTAAATCAAAAGGGAAAAATGTAAAGAAAAGCTCTGGTAACTGGTAAATACATATGTATTTCAGTTTACTTAACACTTGCTCAAGTCTCTGACAGCTGGAATGAAAAAGCCTTATTAGGACAAGATGTGATTTTCATGTCTGTCTCAGAGCGGAGGTTTGTTGTAGAAGTGCAATTCAAGTCTTATTTTAAACTCACTTGCTTTTAAAGGATCACAGATAGGGAAAGCAAAGCACTAGAATATATTCTTCTGGGGAAAACTAGGATTCTGATACAGGATGCTGAAGACTTTTCCAAGGAACTATTTTTTTCTTTTCTGTTTTGTAAACCAGCGCTGAGGTGGAAAGATGTCTGAATAAGTTCATTTATTTGCATGATCAGCTAGACTGGAAAATTACTAAGTTTTATAAACAGCAAAACCAGTAAAGAAGCAAGAAGTTTTCCTGTGTTATTTGTAAGCTTTTCTGATTTTATAGATTGGACTGCATATTGCATTTCAGTATCTGAAGGG